>NC_085121.1:1892500-2517500 GCF_030269925.1 Bombyx mori
ACTAGTCAAAATGAGGCCAGAATAGCTTCTTCAGTTAATAACTACTGGCCGATAGATAGGTAAATAAAAAAAGTGTACTCGGTGTACATAAGGTCATATATTCAACGAAATATCATACAAATATAGCTTTTATTTATTTACATCTAGATCCTTCGATTTTAGATGTCTCTTTAAAGCAATGTTGATGCGCTAATGCAGGTGGGGCAACAGTGAGAGTTGCAGCATGCCGTCGTCGCCGCTACCCCCGCGAGCGCCTCCGCCGCGACCCACAGACTAGTCTCCACTCAGCGCGCGTACAATCACTATGCTTACACAAATACATGGAAATATAGCATTCTTTGCACACACAAACACACACAAAGCAGTTTAAATTATTATTGCTTGTTTGAAAAAACAACGAATCTTAAAAATCGAAATCAACACGAAACATGAAATGTAATTGTTTTTTTTTTTAAATAGAAACCTGATGGTTTTACATTTTACAGTAGATTACGAAAGGAATGCTTTATTTCCTGAACGCACGCCGATAACGCGAAATACGCGGCGATTATTATTAGCTCTATGAGCCTAATGTATTTTGACTGCTTGTAAATATTAGCACTAAATGATAATAATGTATACTTGTAAAATATTTAATGATGAAGATGTTCAATTAATTTAGGCGTGAATTTTTACTCTCAAATAATGCTACCGAAAATATCAAAGTTAAACATTTTCAATCGTTTTCGTAATAGTACAATATTTTGATGCTGGCAATATCATTAGTTTTAATGTTGGCAATATTGTATTTTTTTGTAACTGGCTTAAAATATGAAAAATTGTGCTGTTTCACTGAACTAAACTACTTAACTCAGTATGAATTCTTTTGGCTCAAAATTAAACCGATAATGTAAAACACATTGAATTAAGTGAGCCAAAAAACCAACCAATAAACAATGAGTGTTATTGACATTTTTTATTATTATTTTAATTTAACAGTTAATAGTGGACGTCATTGCTTGATGTGAACACGCTGAATTTGTTTGAAGGTCAACGGCGTCCGCTAACTATGACCTCTTGTCTATATAGTCTTGGTACCAAAAAAATCTTATTAATATCTAGAATAAGGTCGTCTAGTTCCGACTTGATCGAATTGTACATCTCTTGGACTGTTTGTACGATATTTGTATGTGTGTAACATGTTTATCGATGACTAAGGTTACCGAACACTTTTAACTTGCAAATAAACACTTTGACCTTAAATTATAAGTGTAATCTAATAAACACACATTTGAGTTGATGCAACATGCGTTATAATTTTATATATCTGTTTATTAATTAATTATTGTTGATTAATATTTTCGTCTCCGCTACATTGTCTTTTTGTTTAATATTATCTTATTTTACACACAGTTGGACTCACAAAAAATCTTTCGTCAGCCATTAATGAACGCTACCCCTAATTTGAGTTGTATAACTCAGTAGCACGTACTGCCTCGTCGATATTACGATCTGTCCAGAGCATTGGACTGAAACGAGGAAGAAGGAAGCAGATGCTCTTGTGTCTTTAGCCCTCCATTGTTTCCGTTGATTGTCAATTTTAGGAAGTTGTCACTGGATGTACGAGCGATGGGTCCACACAAATTAAACCTCCTCCTTCTCCTCTCCGAGCGTGTCTTTTAAGGGCTTCATATTTTAGTTTTTTTCTTCTCAACCTATTCGATGGCAAGGTGCTATTCCAGCAACACACTACTGAATTTGCTAACACTGGCCATAGCAAGGGCAGTGCTTCGCAGAATCTAGTCTCAGAATAAGAATAACCTCCTGAGAAAATCCAGTGAGAAACTCAGTGAGCTATTTCAGAGCACTAGCGATACTTTTCGTTTAGGACGAAGACGTGGACACGTCTAAGTATTTCCCGGTTTAAATCTAATGATGACTTATTAATAAGGTAATCTGTGTGTTGTTGTTTATTTTCATTAATTTCGCATCTGTACAAACAGTTCAACGACCTTGCACGGTCAATGTGCGTTGTGGAGTCACGTTCCATGATGTGTTCCTATTTATAATATAATTGTAATCTATCGTAAATATATATAAATAACTAGACAAAGATATAAAACTGTTAATTATTTCATTTACTCGTTTGTTACTAAGCCGATTTTATTTTTATTTTTGTTTAATAGCCACCGATGAGCTCTGAGACATTTTTGTTTTTGAAATCATCAGGTTAATAAATATCCGTAAATTAAAAAAAAAAACAAAAGTGAAAATGTAATGCATAAAGTGAATATAAACCTTGATGTTTAAGTGAATATGGTCGAATTTAGATCACTGGGAGAAGGCTAGGTATGATAGATGTTTCACATTCAAAGATCCCGATATTTATATATTATTGGGAACGGCCAAAGTAGAGGCGCTGCGGAGATGAGCTCATTCCTATGCCGGTACTTGGCAAGTTGTCGTCTATCATCAGCAGGGATAAATTCTTTGTGCTTAGTGCTAGTTTTTTAATTGAAACAGTTTCCCTACGTTTGCCGCTAGGGTGTTCTGTAATGGAGACAAAATGAACAAACAAACTTAAGAGTCCGATCGCCGAATGTTTTTTACGGAAAAACCGAAGCAGTCAAAATTATAATATTAATCAAAGTATGTTATTTTAAAATTTGATTCAATCAATATTTCCGTTAATCGTTCTTCGAATGATTACACTTTTAATGTAAGAAGTAATTGAATATGCAATTTCGAAAAGGGCACATGTCGCATATTTTGTCAAATACGTTTTTTCATATGCATGTAGTTTTGAGGCTTACCTACACCCATTTTATAATAATTCAAGTAATTTTCAATTGCTAATTAACACTAAAATATATCTCAAAAACTAATATTTTAAATTTTACACTGCTTTAGAAAATAATCAGTTATTTTTCATTTCCTGAACATTTTACATTTTCAGAGATGTGCCCTTTTCGAAATTGCATGTTCAATTGTTTTACTTTCTGTTTTTATCTTTGCGTTCCAAGGAAAATTTGTTTCATCATCGCATTATGAAATACGGATTGTGAATATACCTGTAATATAAAATATATAAATATTGTATATTTTAAGGATCGCAATATAATTTTTTGAATTTCTCAATTTTAATTAATATTAGAAAATAAATTATTGTTTTTATTTTTATTTTTTTTATTTATAATCGAGACATTTTCAATGTATAGACGCTTTTTATTTTATTACTTGTAGAGTAATGTGCATATTTTTAGTTTTTATAAATGTACGACCAAATGTATAGAAATATAAAATAATAGAATTTGAATATATTATTCGTTTGTTTTTATTTTCAACGTATCAGTGTTGCCGTGTTTTAGTGACGCGCTTCTCTGCATATTTCAGTTGTGTTTCGATGCACAAATTTTCAAACGTTATTTAGATTATTTGTACTAGCGCACGCGGTGTTTACACAGTAACTTTCCTCATAACGCGATACTCTTATAACGCATTTTCATATTACGCGATTCAGTCCCTCGTATAACATCGGTATTCCCCCATATAACGCAAGGATTTCACATTTTATACATATGTATATATAATCTTTCTGTAGAGTGAAATTTATAATGATTTGTACAGTTCATAATTAATTTCGCGTACCTTTGCACATTACGTTAATTGGGTGGTTATAAAATAAAATAATTATTAATTTATTAAATTTGTTCCTAGTTTTTGGAATTTTAAAAACATTGGTTATATTGTAATATATTTGGATATAACGCGTTATACAAGCGCATTACGTGTGGAATACTGCTACAACGCGTTTCCTATATCGCTGAACCAATGCTGCTTTTCATTGCATGCTAATTTATTACAAAATAATGAAGAACTGAGATTTTATTTAATGGTGTCTAATTATCATAAGTACCCTCAGTCAAGAAAAATTCGCAGAACGCAGGCATACTGTCGTCGACGAAAATGTATAAGTGGAAGGATTTTCGACCTTAATCAGATTGTGAATAAGTAATATTTTAAGTTGTATATTGTTATCAAAAACTTGATCGCACTAAAAGCGCTTCACAACAATGTTTGAGATTGTACGCACAGTCGCGGGCTTAAAAGAATCTTTCCCCTTTTTAACACGCTTTGAGCTAATTATATTCATTTATGTAACAGAATTTCAACTTCATTTTCACCGATTTAAGGACGTCGCTTGATTCAAAAATTAACACACGTGTTCGGGACCGATGATGATACAATTTCATTACGAGACCTAATCTTGACCAGGATAAAAAACATATTCTTTATTTTGCCTTGATGCGTGTGATTAAGTAAATCATACAAGATGTATTGGAAACATTCTCGAAAATGAAGACAGGCAGTAGGCTCGTAACTGTTAACACGATAGCACTGGATACGTATTATAATTTTTTTTTTGATTTTAGTAATGTTTGACATTGCACGAAATGCAATTATAAAACATGACGTGCGGGTCAACAACCTCGAGAGTACGCGCTCTCAGCCCGCCAGCTACCATACACTATACATTGCGGGCTCGTTATGATAAAGACGATCTAACTTTGGAGTTAAATAAGTTTCCTTTTGTCTGACCTCTGGCCAGATAACTTTGTATTGTGGTGTCATGAAATTAATTTCGTTAAGGTCTTATTTTACGTCTTTATTTATTGAACATAGAATTATTATCAACAGAAAAAAGTTTAAAGTCATTTACACAAAATGATTTCTTAGGATAATAAGCTTGCAATGGGTCAAATTATGTGAGTCACAGTGGCGCCTCCTAGTCTTAATTCTACCACTAGCCTCTAAGAGATTTTGTACAGAATCTTATCGAAAAACAAATAAACAAATAATTTGTTGCAATGTATTATTTTTAATGTAATAAATATGGAACAAATATTTTGTTTTATTTTATGGAGAGCGGAGCTTTTAGTCCTGCAATTTACGAGTTAATTTTTAGATATTTTATAACGTGTCCGATACATAATGCAGCGTTTGCGATGAAAGGGAACTGCTACCCCTCTTGTGCCATGGGGTGGTCGAAGGAAGAATCGAAGTCTGACTTTATTGGTTTGCTTTATTGTCCTCGAAGATAAACGACTACGCATTCCACCTGGCGGCGTCTACAGCAGCCTATAGACGTCGACAATGCCCACCGTAACTGGTACAGCAAATGTTCCTTACCTCTTAAAAATACTATTATATTTCTTCTTCAATCAGTCGTGTCAGTTTTGACAGAGTGGCCGTGATCGTCATGTAGTGTTGGAGGGGGCAGACTTGATGCGTCTCACGATGTCGCGCCATCTCTCCCTATTCGAGGCCATTCTACTGCACTCATTTGGGGGACCTCCCACTGCAGTTTTGATTTTGTCGATCCACCGCTCTATATATATGGTGTAGGCAACTATTTTTTAATTGTGGAATTAAAACAAAATAGAAAAACAAATAAAAATAGTTTTATTTAAAATAATCTTTATACAAAAACTTTTATGTCAAGCATTTCAATAAATAGCTAAACAACTACTTACATAATGACTTCTGACTGAAGTTCACCAAAAAAATTAATATGTTTAATTCCAAGTCAACTTATCACTTTGTTTATTTTGAGTTGAACACAATCCAAAAGAAATTTGTGATTTTAATGAACATTATCTCATATTCGATAGATGCTAAATTAAAGTCACGCGCTCTACATACATTAATCTTCAACAAAGCTCTCAGTTGATTAACGCTAACTGAAAGCTTTCAGATTTAATTTTAATTAGGCGTCCAAATCTTAAGGCTTATGCTACAAGTCGGACAAGAATGTTCATTTAAAAATACGTGTGCTGTGAGTTCGTCTGCATATGTACCAATAACGAAACAAAATTATAATTGACACTTCATATCTGACGCGTGAATTGTCAAAACCACATTGGTTATTAACATTAATCATGTCAACATCTACTGGCACCTATTTCTGCCATAGCGAGTAGATAACGGTAAGCATTACCCAAAATAAATAAAAAATTGTATATTAACTGTAGATCAATTAGTAAAAGTCATGAAGTCAAATGTGCAAAAGCATGATGGTATGGGATTTTTTTTTATTGCCCTTGTAGGCAGACGAGCATACGGGCCCATGGACTTCAGCAATGCCAGGGGCAGAGCCAAGCCGCTGCCTACCGCTTACCTGCCTTTCAATGGAAAAGTACAAAATGGAACATTTGACTCAATAATGCACTGAATCGAGAAAAAGTGATCTTAAAAATTAGTGTGAATTGACAATAGACTATAGCGATCAGTGAACATACTTGTCCTGACATTAGAACATAATATTCTATGAATTAGAAGGTGACTGAACTCAAGATTTCAAGAAATATATATAGCAACATTTAGTAAATTCATGATAGGTACAATAAAATCATGATGGGTCACATCTTAAAACGAAATTTTTCGACATAATCTTAAATAACAAAGGCACCTTCACAACAAAATGTTCACGTGGGAGCAATATAGGCCGCGTTTGATAAAGCCATCATCTCTCTTTTACATTCAAAACAAACATCTTAAAATAAAGAATCTAATGACATTACGTTTTGCAAATACATTTCTTTCTTTTTTTTTTTTTTTATTGCCTTTGTAGGCAGACGGGCATACGGCCCACCTGATGGTGAGTGGTTACCGTCGCCCATGGACTTCAGCAATGCCAGGGGCAGAGCCAAGCCGCTGCCTACCAAATACATAGCAGGGGCGTTCGACTAATCTACTATAATATTTATTTAAAGATGTCTAATCTTATTTTTTTTTTCATCTAAATACTTTCAAATCTAAAAACCCTTTAAAATCCATTCAAATCTATTGATGAAGTTATGCCCGAGCGGTTCGTTCTTTATTAACCAAGATAAAGATAAAATTAGATATTGGGTTTTTATGTTCATATCACAATCGTTAAAAGTATTGGTAGTTTTCCAATTACAGAGCATAATGCGCCTCAGTGACGCACAATGCCGAATTATGCTGAAGCTTAATTGGAACGTGAATTAGTGCGCTAAGTTAGCACAGTTTTAATTAACATTGATTATTTCTAAGAAACTACGACGAAACGAAAGCCTTACAATTTTTTTCAACATTAAATAATATTACTAAAGATAATATAAAAAAAAATTCGATCAATGCCAACTTAAAGAAAAAACACTTGTCAATTTTCTGTCACTGAGTCGGTATCAATTGCGAGTATCACGCGAGAGCAGTACTTTTGAGAGTGCTCGATTGTGCGAAGCGTTGCTGTAGTTGGAACATTCAACGTTGAGCATTATGCCGCATAATGCGCTCTTGTGCTGTAATTGGAAAACTACCAAAATTATCTGACTTCGTTTATCAGTTGTCCGCAGTTACTATATTGTCGCCTTTTAAATTATTACAAATTAAGAAAACATGTCAATGTTAGCGGCAGTTTTGTTTATAGTTCTTTGGTATTCGAAGGCATCAAATCCGTTAATGTCAAAATAATATTACACAATTATTTTTTAGTAGAGCCAAAAATAACCTTAAAAAGTGCGCCAGTTCACAACGCACCACGCTGTGCATAATCTATGGTCGTGAATATAGATAGTATAATACCCATAAATTAGTTAGTCGTGAACATATCCTCTACGGAGGCCCAGCGCGCGACATCTGCGCCGACTGTAGTTAATTTATTTACTTGCCAAATATATTTCTATTACTAGCCAGAAAATGTTTAATAATTTTTTTTACATTATATACATTACGTTATAACAATTTTTTTGCATTTGTCACTATGGCTGTTTTGAACAAACAATTTCCACTTTTCGTATTCTATAAATTAAACCTTGAATAGATTAAATAAATATAATTCTAACACGGTAACAACACGTTACAAATAAATAAAATCTACAAATAATAAAAAAATTTACATAATAAATATTATTTAACATTATCACGTGAAACTTAGTACCTATGTAGGTATATTTGCGCAAAGCTCTAATAAAGGTGATCTATTTTAACATAGACATTTTAATTTTTAACTCTACGTGCGACATTTTTTCAAATATCTTTTATCTATTTTTACGGCTTATAAACCAGATTAGTTAAAGTCAAGTTTAAAAATTTTTCTTCATAATTTTAATACAGTACATATAGATAGTAATTTAATTATAGATATTTATTGAATTTTACAATTATCCAAAAATAACAACAATTATAGGAACAACCAATTTAATAATACATCCAATAAAAAAATAAGTACACGCGCCTTGAGCGAATGTCTGAATACATTTGACTAGCGATAAATACTAGATTTTTGATTTTTTTCAATTTCGTAGATATGTTTCATTTAGCGACACTTCCGCGCTACTGTTTTATTTAGCCTGACCTAATTAATACCGGCCTTTTGATTAAACAATTCAATTTTACTGTCAAATTAAACTTTAGATTCAGATAGTTTAACATTTTTTTTATTACGGCAATAAAGTTCAAATATAGTTGTCAAGTTTGTAAGCCGCCAAAAGATTGGTCTACGCTAGCGAAAGAATTGCTCACTTTGAACACTATAATTCACTAAAGCCTAAAATGACACTAAAACTAAATCGGCATGAAATATACTATAGGCGGCTCATACTAATTTCCTAAGTATACGTTCTACAAATGAAAATATTTTTAGTATCTAGGTGGCTTTTATTGATCTCCCATCTAATAAATATCATTTAATCAAAAACCATTTTAATTTTTCGACAAAAATTACGTCATATCTTTGGTAACGATCAGTGGCTTTTAAAGATTTAATTTTTTTAATATTCTAATTAAATAAACACAATAGAGTAAGAGAAGATAGGTAAAATAAAATCTACGTATATTTCATAGTGTGTGTTAGATAAAATTGACTATAAATGTGTTTGAGGTACATTTAGAGTAGCTATTTAATTTCGCTGTTATCCAGCTATATAATTCTATGTATAATAATGTCATAAAAAACGCTTAATTTCTAAGAAATTGAGCGGAAGACAACCTGAAAATAAAATATAATTCACGTGTCAGATGTCAATAAGAAAATAGTTTGTTTTGCACGTCTGGCTATTACCGTGAAGATACACGTACTAATAACATTAAAGTGTTGACATCATAACATTAGTCTACGTGAGCATCATCTCAAGTTTTCCCGTGGGCTTAAAAGGCCACTAAAGTAAAAGTGTGGGGGCGTGTTCTCTTAGCATCAAACTAGTGGTAAACATATTGTAAGCTTGCATGGGTAGGCACTACCATACTGCGTATTTTTGCCGCGAAACTTTTTCGCTTTCCGGTTTGAAGGCCAAGACATCCGTGATACAATTCAAAATTCGATTCCATGTCTCAACGCCAACCAGGTTCCTTTCGACGTCTCCGGTAACTACATCACATCAGTGTGCTTAGTGCGAGTTCCTTAATGTTCTCGATGGCGTAAAAGTTAAGCCAATTTAGGATGCAGTTGGAACAGCGCCCCTAGCGGCAAACGTACGCAAGCGATCCCGTTCCATACAAAAATGAGTTAACTTTTACGCTATCGAGAACGTTAAAAAACTCGCACCAAGCACACGAAAGAGCTGAGAGCTCATTTATCCCGCTACACATAAAAAATAGCACGTACGGCATATTAGATGTTGCACTAAGCATTTTACTGGTTTTAATAGGACCTCTTGTGAGTCCGCACGGGTAGGTACCACCGCCCCGCCTATTTCTGCCGTGAAGCAGTAATGCGTTTCGGTTTGAAGGGTGGGGCAGCCGTTGTAACTATACTGAGACCTTAGAATTTATATCTCAAGGTGGGTGGCGCATTTACGTTGTAGATGTCTATGGGCTCCAGTAACCACTTAATATCAGGTGGGCTGTGAACTCCTCCACCCATCTAAGCAATAAAAAAAAATATTTTTTTTCGCGTCAAATATAATCTCTAATTAGTTGATATTTACCTAATGCGGGCGACCCCCTTTTGAGCTCCGCTGTGGACTATCAGAAATCGAGCTACCGCCCGTCAGAAGCACCTCGCTGGGATTCTTCTTCAGATAGTCTGAGATATGTTGTACTATCAAATCGATAGCCACTAGAACAAAAATACGGACAGTTTTAAATTTGGAATCTTTATACATTCGAATCAAGAGCTGGGATTCTTCTTCAGATAGTCTGAGATATGCTGTACTATCAAATCGATAGCCACTAGAACAATAATACGGACAGTTTTAAATTTAGAATCTTTATAAATTCGAATCGAGATAATCTAGAATTGAAGTATTAGTATTATTATTATTATTTAACGGATTTTGATGCGGTTTTTTTTAATAGATAAAGTGATTGAAGACGAAGTTTTATATGTACTTAGTCTGGCCATAAATACTGTTACAATTAAAAATAAACAAAATATTACATTTGAATTTGGAATTTGTCATTTTTATATGATTGCTCATTGAGTTTTCTCATTTTGGCGCCAATACATTGTACAATATTTTGCGATATTAAAATGGGGTGGGGTGATAAAGAGAACCAAATCGCTGTGATTGTATTACACAAAGTAGGTATGGAGCCAAATGCAATTTTTAAAACTCTCCATACGCTTGGTATTAGTAAAATGTTTGTGTACCGGGCTATTAATAGGTGCAATGAGACCTTTTTTTTTTAATTGCTTAAATGGGTGGATGAGCTCACAGCCCACCTGGTGTTAAGTGGTTACTGGAGCCCATAGACATCCACAACGTAAATGCGCCACCCATCTTGAGATATAAGTTCTAATGTCTCAAGTATAGTTACAACGGCTGCCCCACCCTTCAAAGCGAAACGCATTACTGCTTCACGGCAGAAATAGGCAGGGTGGTGGTACCCACCCGCGCCGACTCACAAGAGGTCTTACCACCAGTAATTACGCAAATTATAATTTTGCGGGTTGAATTTTTATTACACGATGTTATTCCTTCACCGTGGAAGTCAATCGTGAACATTTGTTGAGTACGTATTTCATTAGAAAAATTGGTACCTGCCCGAGATTCGAACACCGGTGCATCGCTCAACACGAATGCACCGGACGTCTTATCCGTTAGGCCACGACGACTTCAAAGACCTCCTCTGTTTGTGACAGAAAAAGATCTGGCCGTCCACGTAGTGTTCGTGCAAAAAGGTGGTCAAAGCAGTAAGGGAAAGAATTCGAAGAAATCCTGTCCGAAAGCAAAAGATTTTATCTCGGGAGATGAAGATGTGATGTAGAACCATGTCGCGTATTTTAAAAGATGACTTAGGACTTGCAGCCTATAAGAGACATACTGGTCATTTCTTAACTGATAATTCAAAAGAGAATAGGGTGGTAAAATCGAAACAACTACTGAAGCAAAGGGAGGTCATAAAAATTTTTTGTTTACGGATGAGAATTTTTTTATAATTGAGCAACATTTTAACAAACAAAATGACCGTATTTATGCTCAAAGCTCTAAGGAAGCTTCCCAATTAGTCGACAGAGTGCAACGTGGGCAATATCCGACTTCAGTGATGGTTTGGTGAGGTATTATTAGCTATGAAGGAGTGACTGAGCCATACTTTTGTGAAAAAGGTATCAAAACATCGGCACAAGTATATCAAGATACCATTATTGAGAAGGTAGTGAAGCCCCTTAACAACACCATGTTCAATAATCAAGAATGGTCCTTCCAGCAAGACTCGGCGCCAGGTCATAAAGCTCGGTCTACGCAGTCTTGGTTGGAAACGAACGTTTCGGACTTCATCAAAGCTGAAGACTGGCCGTCGTCTAGTCCCGATCCTAATCCGCTGGATTATGATTTATGGTCAGTTTTAGAGAGCCTACGGCTTGCTCTAAACGCCATGATAATTTGGAGTCCCTAAAACAATCCGTACGATAGGCAGTGAAAATTTTTCCCATGAAAAGAGTGCGTGCTTCTATTGATAGCTGGCCTCAACGTTTAAAGGACTGTATTGCAGCCAATGGAGACCACTTCGAATAAGCTTTTTATACTTTAAATTGTTTTATATTTATGTATTAAACTAACACACTGTAAAAGTTATAAATGTTATTTGCCATAGAATTTTTTTTGTTTTCCTTTGTAACAGTATTTATGGGCAGACTAAGTATAACAACATCCATTAAATAGTGGAGAAATTAATAATAAATTACAGTTTCCGAAGCGAAGCGAGGGCGGGTCGCTAGTCAGGACATAAAGTATTAAAACTCATTGATTTTCAAATATTTTATTCGCTGTAAAATACAAACACGCACATTTAAGTAGGTAATACAAAGTTTAATATGCAGGCATAGTATACCAGCCTGCCTTTTATGAAATATTAATTAAATCATAGTAAAATACATAAAAATTACGCTATGCCAGTTTACTACTACTAACAGTAGTAGTAGTAATAGTAGTATGCAATAGTTGAAATCCGAAACAAATATCGAATTTGATGCTTTTGGTACATAAGGTCGAGTAAGTACATCAAATATTTGTTAGATAAGTGTATGTTATAAAAAGTATGTCATAGAAATTAAACTATAAAATAATATAAATGCTTATAAAATGCGAAAATTAAATATTCAGAACAGAGGCTCAGGGATGGGTATATAAGATTTAAAAAAATCTCTTTTGTCATTTTTAGGACTTTTATTGATACATGTTTGTGCTTCTTTTAATTAATAGTTTATTGATGGCATTGTATTTTTTTTTTATATATACATATACTGTTTTCTTTTTACGATGACTTACGTAACTTATACGATTGGGGCTTAAGTGTATTTTGAACTTATCCGGCCGCGACGGGACAACACAAAGCCGCCGTCGCCTGAAAGATTTCTTGTCGGATCCTCCCGATCCACTAACGGTGCTTTTAGGTACCTCAAGCATCGGTCATCGTTCTCGTCGAACCCGTCGCTTGCGACGAAGGGCTCGACGAGTAAATTAACCCTCAGACACAGCCCACTGAGTTTCTCGCCGGATCTTCTCAGTGGGTCGCGTTTCCGATCCGGTGGTAGATTCTGCGAAGCACGGCTCTTGCTAGGGTTCGTGTTAGCAACGACGTCAGGTTTGAGCCCCGTGAGCTCACCAACTAGTTAAGGTTACGCTGATATAGCCTCTCAAGGCTCTCAGCTTAGGTAGGAAAAAAAAACTAAATTGACGTCATAACACGATGATAAATAAAACGCAATAATGAAATAGCTACTGAAATTGACACTATTAAAACAATTAGATACTGTTCGCACTGTAGGATTACCAAATTGTGCATTTCTCGAACGAAAGAAAAAATTACATCTCCAAAGAGTATCTCTACACATTAGACAAGTGACAAACTATGGAGGGTAGAGGTAAGGAGAACTGTCTCATATGGGAGAAGCTTGAAAAAGTGTCCCACTTTCAGCACTAAATAACAGTTCAAAAAGCCTCCAGAATGACGCTAGCATAGGCACAGGGTATGATATGAATTGAGCAGTTGTTAACGGATTGAAGTATGTCGAGTTAGGAAATTTAATATATTTAATGAGTAGAGTAGTTAGTGACAGTGTAATATACAAGATCTCACATGTTTACGTAGTCCAAACTAATTTCGTCAATATAACCTAAAATTATTGCTGTGGTAACACGTGGAGACATCGATTGCATTTTCTTTTCAGCTTTAAATAATATACTTTTTGTGATTTTATAGTGCTTACAGTTCGTTCTTTTTTATTTCTCTATTTTATTCTAATAGCTTTCAGTGCTTTTTTTTAAATTTACCCGTTTGCTACTGTAGCGCCACCCTTATTTAGCAGATTTTCACACACAGAGACGGTTCTCCTTACCTCTACCCTCCATGCATAAACTCACAGAATACAGATAAAATATTCTTTTTTTTTTAATACGTGGAGCATGAGACATGCATCCATAAAGAAAAAAACGTATTTTAATATAAAAAATATGCTTGTTTTTCCATTCGTGTATAAACTTCATTTAAATTTCACATTTCTATCAAGAATTTCATTGGATTGTTACGATAATTTTATTATACATGGTTACAATTAATTAACAGTAAAAAAGTTTTTTTTTTATTTCGTAATATATCGACCATGTTCTACAATAGATATACTGGGTGTTAGGAGATCGCTTCCGAGAACGAAGACAGACGATAGTACTAATGACACTTTTGATGATGGAGTTATTTAGACAAATGTTGTAAATAAATATTTGTGCGAATCTGCGCCCCGCCGTGCCCGTGTGTTCATTGACCCGAGCATCAGCTGGTTTTGTATTTGTGTTTCATTGCTGGTTTTTTTAGTAATATATTTTTTATGAAACTATCGTTTGATTTTGCTGTACTAACATTATGGACCGTAAATAATGCTAATAAAACGTTTTAAAAATATGACTTTTTTAAAAATCAGGATCCATTTTTTTTCGTCCCATCATCAAAGGTGTCCTTAGTACTATCGTCTGTCTTCGTTTCCGGAAGCGGTCTCCTAAAACCCAGTATATAAAGTACTCGGAGTAAATTGAGCGGTTGGACATTATCGCACTTCGAACCTTAGGGATTTGTTGTGTCATAAGTATGTATGTGGCTTTAAAACATATCGACGCTTGAAAGGCAAACGTGACTAAGCGACAATAACTGCTTTGTACATAAATGATAGGCAATAACCATATTCGAGGCGCAATAAAAATATATTTCTAGGTTTATTAAAATCATTTCAATCCTACAGCTACTAGCTAGATTCTACTACAGCTAGATTCGTTAAAATAAATTTTGTTTTCAGGTATTTCAACTTTAAATTAGTCTACTGTAAAGTTCACGCATTGTCTCTTAGTCACGTTTGCCTTTCAAGCGTCGATATAGAACGGATACAAAGTGAAAAATAAGGTATAAATCGGCCCACTAATGTAGCGGAAATTCCATGTACCATAATAGTGAGGATTCAAATGTTTTTGTTTGCGATGGTACATCTATATAAATAAAAACGAATGCGTTTGTGCATTATACGTCCATAAAATATTAGTCTGATTTATTTAGAAACTTGGTATACTTATTGGCACTTCAGGTTTCTGTCGCAGAACCATCAGCGTGAGACAGGTAGAGCGAATATATTACCATCTCTCTCTCTCTCTCTCTCTCTCGCACAAATGGACGTGACGTCATCACTATTATTTATTGTTCAATACATTTATTACGAGATGCTGTTTTAAAATGTTTTTTTTTATATATTTAGATTTTGTGTAAAATCTATTTTCGTAACGATTCAATTTCGCTCGTACATTACAGCTATCCGAGTCTATTTTCACTTCTTGAAAATTATTCAGTAAATATATATATTAATAAGTATGTATATGGATTTTCTTTAATACTTAAATTATTACTTGCTTTAAGAAGCATCAGCCTTATAATAAACATTGGAACTTACTATATCCTAAATGGATTATTTGAGGAATTATCACTTCGCATATACGAATTATTCAATTATTATTTTACATAACATTTCATGTTTTAATTTGGATGGTTACAAATGAGGACAACTAGAGTCGATCGATGGCCACTTCAACAATTGAATACAATCGCTGGTCCAATTTATAAATGAAATTGAAATAAATAAAAAATATACGATAAAACAAATCGATGCCTCCAATGAACACTACTCTAACTCAAAATTTTGAAATTTTCGTTTTTCACGCAAATCGCTTCACTATTTTAAAAGTATTACAAATCATTATTGATGGGGTTAGAAGCAAGAGTAAATCAGCTAGTTACACAAACAAAACCATAAATATATTTGCAATAATAAAGATTCTATCAACTTTTTTTCATTTAAACGCTCCTCCTGTAAACCTACGAATTTGGAGTTAGCGTAGTGTTCATTGAAACCATCGAAATATTTCCAATGAAATATGCGAATAAAGAATAATCGACCCTATCGTCAGCTATATCGGTACATTTTCGTATACACAAAGTGTACAGGATTTGTTTTACATATAATATAAAATGTTAATATAATAAGTACTTAAATGTAAGTTTTACATGCCTTCATTAAGAATAGGATATTTGACTGAATTAACGAATACATTATATAAAAATGCATACTCATTCCTTAGGTATTAGCTCAGTGTCTTTTCATAACATCTTTAAACATTCAGTTATTATAATGACAAAATAAAATTAAATTTAAAAGTAATATTCCACCAAAACGCATTTCATTTGTGTCACATTACTTTTATGAAGAAATTGTTCGCCGCGGTGCACTTATGGACAAACTTCAAGAGCAATCATGGGATGTTTATTAAACTGTGACGTCATAAGACACGAACCAAACCTAGGGAATGTGACCAAATTGATTATATTATATAACCTTTTATGGAGGTGCAGAATATACTTTTGTCAATAATTCGGTTCATCAAAAATAGTAGTTTTAATGCAATTACAAAGGGGAGAATCGATAGCGTCAAATATCCTATGGTCAAATGCTTTTGTGACGAACATATATTAAGCTTTAATATGCCTTAGGGTCGGTCCACACAACTGCGGTGCCACGAAAGTAGCCCTTAACAGTATTGATACTATTGCCGTGAGCATTGAAATACCAACCAAATATTAATATATATAAATTACGTGTCACGTTGTTTGTCCGCGATGGACACCTAAACTACTGAACCGACTTTAACTTTTTTTTTTAAATATGTGTTTTGTTCCAACTTAGGCCATAGGATGGTTTTTATTTCGATTAATGGTCGCAATATTTATTAATAAACAATAAAATGATTTCTTATGTTGATTATTGTTATTAATTGTAAGTTTCATAAGTCTAAAACAGATGGCGCCTTTAATCAATTTTTACAGACATTTGTAATACTGTCTGACATTAATATCATAGATGGCGCTGTGTTAAAAATACGAACGTTTCCCATAAGCTACAATTTAATGGCATAAACACCACGTGTTGCGGAGGCTAAAGTATAAGTGAAATTTATTTCGTAGTAAACGCAATACAGTGAAATCCAATTGTTCTTTGTTAATTTTTGGTATTAGCATATCCGACCTTATATGAACCTTAGCCACAGCAACGTGTGGCCTGGTCTGCTAGTAGTTTATAAAAAATACTCGATGACTCTTAATTCTGCCAAATTAGAATTTAAAGGACATTGTGCCTCTCTAATCGGCGCGCATGAAACTTAATGCAAGAAATAGGCTCAACCGCTAATAATTACGCAAATATCTGTGGCTTTTTATTAAGAGATTTCGTTCAAGTCTTATTTACTGGTGGTAGGATCTCTTGTGAGACCGCGCGGGTATGTACCACCGCCTTGTCTATTTCTGCCGTGAAGCAGTAATGTGTTTTGGTTTGAAGGGCGGGGAAGCCGTTGTAACTATACTTTGACCTTAGAACTTATATCTCAAGGTGGGTGGCGCACTTACGTTGTAGCTGTCTATGGGCTCCAGTAACCACTTAAGACCAGGCAGGCTGTGATTTCGTCCAGCCATTTATGCAATAAAAAAAAGTCAATGTCGATGTCAATTTCAATTCACGAACAATTCACAGTTATTGTCCGTGACAAAAAAAAATTGTGAAGTTTCCGAAAAATGTTTACGACAACAAAAAAAAAAACGGGGCTTTAAACCGTAAAATTAGTTTCAAAAATAAAACCTTTCCAATTACCTATTGTAATTATAAAACATATTCAGGCAGAATTATGACTTAGGAAATCATTCGTTTTATTTGTCGAGGACACGTCAATGAAGCTATAAGGTTTTGTGTGAAGCGACTTCCGAAGTCGGAGAGGTGACATGGGATTTTTTTTTCGTTGAACCTTCTATACTGTTCCAGAAAAATCTCGTAATTCAAAGCTCACGGCAAACGTACGTATGCTGTCACAAAAGCCAACGCGTCCAGACCGAACTATCGACTTAGAGTGTCCTCCGAGCTTCCAGACAGCCTCCTCCCGTTCGCCTCATCCACATCGTGGTGTCCGTTACAAGTCGCGCCATTAGTAGCTCTCGGCGGGTGCTTCTTGTAAATTATATCCCAAATGTGGTGAACGATTAGATCAATAGCCACTGCAACAACGGAAAACGCACCTTAACACGACGTAATAAGGTCCGGCAGCTACGTAAGAGCATAGCCGCTGCAAGGAGTTAGCTAATCGTCGTCTAATTACGTACGTAAAGCTGGTCGTTTTGTACTTTTTTTTTAATTTTTAATTCGTTTCGTTGCAGTGGCTATGATCTTTTTACACTTACCTTATTTATTCCGATAAACAATTAAAATTAACACGTAAATATGATAATCACTGAATTCGGAATGTTGTTTCGACGGCATTACGTAGTTGAGAACGTTATGCGTGGTTTAAAAAAATAGAATATAGAAAAAAGGCGCTATTTTGGGAGGGTTTTTTTTTATTTTGGGGACTTGAATCCTGATATCGTGACCCCATCACGTATTGGGGTTGTGGGGTGGACATGGGGTGTTCAGTCGCTCTTCAATTCAAACTTCGAAACCCCATCAGAATTCGAAAAGGGGGATACAGTTCTCGCTTTAACGAGAGCCATCGATACTCAGTATATGCGAGTGTATTTATACTCGAAGAAGAGAAAATGAAAAATAAAATAAAAAACTAACTTACTCTAAATTAACTATGATCTAGAAACGATTTAAAAACACCATTCTACATAATAAATAAATGAACATCAGTACCAAATAATCTGTTTGACGATCGAGCGATGTGATGTGGATACTATTTTTTTACTTTTCCATTTTTTATTTTATTTTTATGTTTGAAAGATTACTGGTAACTCGAAGGCCTTTCCACTTTCACCAGGATACTTGGCCGAGAAAAGGCTCAGCTAGGAGGGGTGGGTTTGCTAACAGCTGCCCGACCGCCTCCGAAGGAGACCTAACAACTCAAGAAAAATTGCTTCGCGAATGAATCTACTACCGGATCGGAATCGCGACCCGCTGAGAAGATACGGCGAGAAACTCAGTGGGCTGATGCATGGGTTAGGGTCCATTTTATAACTAACTATAGAAACAACGATATTAGTTACTTACCTAAATTATCTGCTCCTCGCGGGATAATGACGTCAGCGAATTTTTTTGTCTGCAATAATATTATTGGATTATTTTAGTTTTTTTAATATTAGAGTTTGCATATAGAGGTTTTATAAAAAGCACTAAGTTATCTCAGTTTTTTTTTTAAGCCAAACACAATTTTAATTTTTAACTCTTTGCGATACAGACTAATCTGTGAAAGAGTTTAGAATCTATTGTAACTTGGATTACTGGGCGGTTAGAACTCGAATCTAGGATGATTTCCATCAACTCAACAAAAGGTGTATGTGTTACGGTAAATGTACACTCTTGGGAAATGTACACTTTTCCCGGTAAATGTGCACATTTGCCAAAAAGTTTATTTATTTATTTAATCAACAATGTTTCAACAGCATTTAACTAGACACAGGGTACCGAGGATGTTTTCCCAAACATGAGCCAATTAAAGAAACACATTATGTTTCCAAAAAATGTTAACATAATTAATGAACACAGGTAGTCCGACTAAGGTAAAGGTAAGGCAGTTAAATAGGTAGATGAATTTTGTCGAATGATAACTTGCAGAATAAGTTTGAATCTGATTATGTTGTGTCGATGTGTGTAAGTGCGTGTGAGTGTAATAAAGTGGTTGGTTTACATGGACGCTCGAATTGATTATGAACGTTGATTGTTAATTGTAGAACACCCAAAATACTTTAAAGATTATTATTTTTCAATTTGTAAATATTTTAAAGATACAAACAATAACGTGTTGTAAAGATATTAATATCTGAATAAAACTTATTGTAGGTCTTAGGTAATCTAATAGACATATCATTAGCCCCGTAGTTAGTGCGCTCTAACGGTATATGAAAAAGATGCGTGTGACGAGTTCTTTTACCAGTTATAATAGGTATATGTGAACTGAATATTATGTATATGTACATTTCCCGGCAAATGTGTACTCTTGCCTTCACGTTTTGGTAAATGTATACTTATACTCTTACTTTCATGTTTTAAGAAAAGTTGGAATACAAATGACTTAATAATGTTGCTGCAGTAAAAAAATATTTATTTAAATAAACATAGTAGGTACAAAAGGCTTTAATAACGAAAATTATTTTTATTACAAAAATGTAACTGACAAACAAAACATACTTTTCTTTGCATACTATATAATATGTCGTAGGTTAGGTTAAGTTAGGTTGTAGTGGTGCGTATGCGGTAAATGTTAGTGGAATGGACATTACCCAAACGAAATTACCCAAAGCAAATATGCACATTTACCGGAAAATGTGTACATTTGCCGCAATATCTACTTTTACCGTAACACCGCTACTGAGTCGTACCGCAGATAAAATATAATCGTCACGTAAACAAAAAATACACCACTTGTACACTATTCTTAACCAAGGTAAAACATGAATACGTGTGATTTTGGAAGGCTCCAATTTCATGAACATCCGTTCCATGAAGATTGCTAACAAATATATCCCGAGCTGTAGATGGTTTAGTAAGTTTTATTTAGCTTCATCTGTATCTATTTAAATAGCTTTCATGAGCTTCAAAATATTAAATTGAAAAAAAAAAAGAAAATTTTTCATTTTTTGTTCATTTACCTATCAACTTGACTTGTGACTTTTTAGTCCAGAAAATACTTTTATTTGTGTTACATTGCGCGCTATACGAAGGACAATAAAATATAAGTTTGTAGTATTAACAATAACGTGTTAGGTATCACCGGCTCTGCCAGTGAAGACGAATCAAGAATATTTCCATTACAACTTAAGTAAACGCTTGCACTAAAAATAACACACAGATGTCCTATGAAAGTTTGAAAAAAACTGAGATATGACCTCTTGTGAGTCCGCACGGGTAGGTACCACCGCCCTGCCTATATCTGCCGTGAAGCAGTAATGCGTTTCGGTTTGAAGGTTGGGGCAGCCGTTGTAACTATACTGAGACCTTAGAATTTATATCTCAAGGCGGGTGGCGCATTTACGTTGTAGATGTCTATGGGCTCCAGTAATCACTTAACACCAGGAGGGCTGTGAGATCGTCCATCCATCTAAGCAATAAAAATAAAAGAAAGAAAAAACTCACCGGAAGACAGAACTCTTCAAATGCTGGCTTCACAAAGTTCATATACTGGTTGAGCACCTGCTCCAAGTCTCGGCCACGTTCCATTATATCCCTCGGAACTAGAAAATAAAAAGTTACATTAGATAAAAAGAAAAATCTTACGTGAAACAAAAGATACGCTTGTCTTAAACTGCTTATTTTAATGTAATTTTGACAAGAATATCAGTGGCATTGCTTGATATTAATAATATTATTATGTATACCCTATTTGAATGAATTTTGTTCAGAATTTCTAGGTTTTTTTTTTCTAAAATAAGCATAGGCCAGTTAATTTTTATAACTAAGCCAGTAAAAGTACAATTTTCTTTTGTTGTACTTTTTTTTAGTATACTGTCACATAAATTTAGTAAAAACTGTCTTTTTGACATGACAAACATAAATTTCAATGATATTTTATTTAATTTTTTCATAACACAGTAGAAATAGGCGGCGTAGAGGTACCTACCCGTGCGGGCTCACAAGACGCGCTATAACCAGTAAGCTTTTGGATAATTATTTGGATAGTCCAAGAAACAATCAGGTCTTTGTTACATTGTGTTCTTCGTTTAAAAGAATAAAAATAAATTGTTGTTTTAAATAATCCATAGATCAATACTAAATTGTGAACTAACCTCGTCTCGCAAGTCTGGTATCTGAATCAGTATCAACAAACAGTTTCATGTGAAAGAGATCCCTCACTTCGGGAAAGTAGAAGACCAGGATACCTTCGATCAGCACAACGTCAGCTGGGTACAGTGTGTTTGTGCGATTGCTGTTTGAAATTAATCATAATTAATTAAGCTTACAAAAAATTACAGCATTATTGAAGATTTTATAAATAGCATAAAAACAGGTTGTACATTTGAATTAAAACGTTTTTAACTGCTAAATCTAGAGTTTATTGTTTTCTTTTCAAATCTGGGATTCGATCTCACTGGAAAAAATTGTTCATAGTGTTTGAAAGATATCTGTTTGTCCTATACTTTGCCTGAAACATTCAACTAAAAAGGCGTATAATAGCATTTATAGCCATGTACTCATCTACATTCAAATATAGCAATAACTGTTGGCACGAACTGTATAACTAGAAAGAAACTAGATTCTCTCTCAGGCTTTGCTCATTTGTTCTTATTGGGAATTATTATGCAATACATATGTGAATTGTTTTTCTTAGAACATCAACCCACAATTACTGGAGAGTTTTTTGTCAGTTGTTAGGGGACATCAATGTGCAAATACCACAAAATTCAGTTTTTTGACTAATTAGGAAAATGTAATTTACATTTTTATTTTTATTTTTTTTCCCTCTAAACAACCTATAGCTAGTTATAGCTATAGCTGATTTGTTGTGATCTATGGTAAAAAAAAACTGTGGAAAACATCTGTCAAGGCTTTAATGAGCAAGAATTCCACATGACCACGACTGCTCTGCCAAGAGCAACTGATTATGATGATGATGGTAAAAAAATGAATTCTGATAATATACATGATCATTGTTAGTCCAATAAGTCATCAATCAAAATCAGATCAAAATTGAATAGGGAATCAATATTTGTCTTAGTTGGAAATGATATGCTGCTACATAATATGATGTTTATTGTTTGAATAATGTTAATATCATATTGAAAATGATAACCTCATTTACTCTTATTTTCAATAAGTCTGATTCTCAATATACTAAAGATGTGTAAACATTTGGCAGCAATGGACTACAACACAAACCTTATTGAATTTGAGATGTAATCATATTCAGGAATTTCAACTTTCTTTCCTGCCAATATGTCCTTTAATGTTGCTAGCAGTTTCTTGTCATCAAATGCATCAGGATGATCAAAGTTGAATTGTCCACGTTCAGCTCGGAGACGTTCTGGTGCTGTCAGACTTCTGTAGAAGGAATCTTGGCTGATGCAGACGACTCGCCTTTCAGTGTGCTCTTTGTGCTGCTGACCAAGCTTCTCCATGATGCGTTGGCATACAGTGGACTGAGTAAAATTAAAATAAAATTTATGATTTTGTATCTTTTCTCAATTAGATTTCTTTCGATTTTATTTAAGTAGTTCACAATACACTTGGTATTAATCTGTTGCTATAGCCCAGCGGTCGGGGAAGTTTTTTAATTATTACCCCAAAATATTTTTGTGTAAGTTGATATTACCCAATGGCGAAGAACAAAAAAAAACGAAATCGCTTCTTTTAGCATCTTTCATATTATAGCCCCCATGATAATTTGAAATCACAAGAAGTTTCATTCCCATATATACTTTTTACTCACAAAAGTTTCAGTTTTACCCCTCAAAATTTCATTTTACCCTATTTGGGGTAATTTACCCCGGTTCCTGGACCGTTTCTATAGCCTGTAGACTTTACAATATCATCCATTAGTCAGCTGGAGTCAAGAGGTTTCAATCTAAATTGTTTTATTGTACATACATAAATCTGTATTCCGGTACACCATACAAAATATTATAGTGAAAGAAGTCTGCAGAGTGTGGCTTACTTACATACTATATCTATATTTTAGAGCTTTGTATAAACTATTGGAAGAAGATAGTTTAAAGTTGAGTTAAATGTTGTGCCTATAAGTCATTGTAAATGACTCAATAGACTCAGATCGAAAATCATAAAATCAATTACAATTTACTAATGACCCTAAATTTACTATCAAACCAGATTATATTCTAGTGGAAACTTTATTGCATGGAATCGTGGCTGAGCTTCCAGAGTGTAGTGATAAGTAGTTAATGAAGCCCATAGATATCACAAATTAAATGCCTCCAATCGTTTCTAGATGAGGTCGGTTTCAATTGGTATAATGATTATTACATGCAACAAATCGTTATTATTAAAATCATCATTACCCCACAGCAAATTTTAGTAGGGTGGTGGTGCTAAGTTGTGAAGGCATTTTTATTTTATTGCTTAGACAGGTGGACAAGCAATAAAATAAAAATGGACAATGGTGGACAATGGCTACCCCACCCTTCAAACCGAAACGTATTAGTGCTTCACGGCAGAAATAGGAAGGGTAGTGGTACCTACCCGTACGGATTTACAAATTATAATTTTGCATGTTTGATTTTTATTACATGATGTTCTTCATTCACCGTGGAAGTCAATTGTGAACATTGGTTAAGAACATATTTGATTGGAAAAATTGGTAACTGTCTGCAGGATTCGAACACCGGTGCATCACTAGATGTGAATACACTGGACGTCTTATCTTTTAGACCACGACAATTTCAATGATGTCTTACTATTCACCCTAAAATTAATAAATATGCACATATTGAGTATGGTTACAAATATTAGTAACCTGTATGTACTGAGAATTTGGACACTTTTACAAACCTGTACTTATTACTTTAGATGTTAAAAATATTGTTATTTCACAGAATAATTAAAACTACAGCAATATTAACTCTCGTGGAGTTAATTAACTAATAGTAATATAATAATTTCTTTAGTTCAACTAGTTATAACCATTTTTTATGGTTTAATATAGTTTTTTTTTAAATATGTACAACTACAGTTGATTTTTCCTACCTGTGCTGATAGCCTTGAGAGGCTATTTCAGCAAGTAGGTGAGCTCTTTAGCATTTTATTTTCTAATATTCACAATAATTGTTTTGAATTCGGAGAATCCAATCATTTGTAAACATTAATTACTAGGAAACTCATTAGCTGCCATTGTTAGACAAAAATGGTAATCATTTTTTTTATAATCAAATAAAATCAATATTAAAGTATGAAAGGTTAAGACAGAGTAGATTCGTATTCGTAATTGCCTGTGCTGTTCTGTATAAAACGTAATTACGACGTATTTTTAACATTAAGCAATGAGGTGTACAGGTTATAAATTTGTTTTTGCTTTACAAAGAACCTTGCGATATCGGATACGATATAAACTGTTGAAGATGGAATTATTAGTGGGTAAATGGTTACGTAATATTCAAATTTCTGCAAAATATAATCGATAATCGAGAAACTGATCCCTTACCTTGCCACTGGCTGTGCCGCCAGCTACACCGATCAAGAACGGTGTTTTACTTTCGAAACCATTTGTCGATAAATAGTCCGCTGGTTTTTCTGCCATTTTGTACGTGTAAAATGACCTAACAGATTTTCTTAAGACTACAAGCACACACAAAGCTCTCGTCCGGCTATTTCGCAGCACAGCTGAAATTGACATTTGTGTTTTCTTGTCATAGATAGTTAGATAGATTTTTTTATAGAGATTTTTTAACCTGATATCTAAGACCTTTAAGTCATGTCTTATTTTAATTTATGTTCTTATTTTTATGAAAAATGATAATATTGAGTGAAATGAAATGAAACGAAGACAATTAATTTGTGACATTTATCAACTGGGATGAAATTAAATGAGATGCGATGAGATGATATGGAATGAAAAATAATCTCAGTAAAATGGTGGTCATTTACTGAGATTTTTTCAGTGGACTTTTTGGGAGTATCCCGAGAAGTTACATCCAGCGGCTTTGTTTCATTTTCCCACATTTGTGCACTTTCACAGATATAAAACAGTTAATAAACCACCGTTATTACACATTTAAACCCGAAGAAACACTAAACTAACATAATAAAACAAATCACACAACTTCACTCCTCGCGTTCCCGCCAAAAAGTCTCATAGATAGATAATACAATGATTCACGACATTGAATTAAACACGCGATGATTTTGGCGGGAACTCCAAAAAGAGCGCGCGTACAATTTGAAAATTTTTTCATTTTTATTTCAATTTTGTTATTTTTTCATAAAAATACTGTGTAAATAGTT
Source organism: Bombyx mori (assembly GCF_030269925.1). NCBI lineage: Eukaryota > Metazoa > Arthropoda > Insecta > Lepidoptera > Bombycidae > Bombyx > Bombyx mori. The sequence goes on from NC_085121.1 coordinate 1,918,404, forward strand.
GAATTTATTAGTGGTGACCCTTAGAAATGGAGGGTAACGAGGGGGGCGGGGATAACCCGCCCACCTCAAATAAACGTCCTCGCGTTGAGGATCGTGGTGGTGACCCCAAGGTGGACTTTGGCGTTGGCGGAGGCGGTGAGCGTAATGACTCTTACTTGCCTTTTTTTAAACCAAACTATAAAAGACTTTATCCAGAGAACTCTGCTAATACTGAGTTTAAAGTATTTGTCGAAGCAACTAATAAGGACAGACTGGGCAACAAGAGCCCTATTTACTTAAACCACGTTTTTGCAACGGAAATTAAAGGTGTGACGGCAATTCAAAGAGTGAATGCCAATAAAATAGCAGTTATTTTTAAACAATATAACACAGCAAATAACTTTATTAAGAATTCGTCTTTCTTAGAAAAATATGACATGAGAGCTTTCATTCCTGCTGCGCAGATTGAAAAGACTGGAATAATAAGATTCGTTCCAGCTAACATTTCTAATAAAGAGTTGTACAGTAGGCTATCGTCAATATATGAAATTATTGCTATCAGAAGATTTACAAAGAAAGTAGGACATGAGCATGTTCCTTTACAAACTGTAAGCATTACTTTCTTATCTAATATTCTACCAGACAATGTTCAATACGACTTATTCTCTTATAGAGTTTTTGAATATATACCACCATTGCAACAATGTTTCAAATGTTTCAAGTTTAACCACTCAGCTAAAATATGTAACAGTAAACAAAAATGTTCTATTTGTGGAGGTGAGCACTTATATAAGGAATGTGACAAGCCCACTGAAATTTGTTGTACAAATTGCAGCGGACCTCATCTTGCCATTTCAAAAGTATGTCCAATTAAAATGAAGAAAATTATGGAAAAGAAATCTAAAATTACTTATGCAAGTGCTACCTCAACCAAGCAAGTAAATAACAATGACTTTCCTCCACTTCCAACATCAAAAACACCTATATATAATACTGTAAATAAATCTGTATATAACTCTGTAAATAAGCCTCTATATAATTCTGTAAATAAGCCTGTAAATACACATGTAGATAATGTAAATAAACAACAAGATTTATTGCCTTTAGAAAATATTAAAAATCAAATTGTCTCCAACAATGATGTACTTATGGCCCTTGTACAGACATTGGTGGAGCTAGGCAATAAGGGTGATAATTCACCTACTACAGTGAAAACAATTAAGGATATCTTAATTAAAAATCTAAAATAATGGATCTAGGTCCTTCACAGTCTAAGATACGTATTGCTCAGTATAATATTCAAAGTGCCAATAGTAAAAAACCCTTGCTCATTCAATTCTTGAAACAACAAAACATTGATATATGTCTACTTAATGAAACCTGGTTCAAAGATAACAAATTTAAAATACCAGGTTACAATATTTATAACAGAAATTCAAACAATAGTCATAATGGTGTGGCAATATTAATTAAACCATACCTCAAATACAATATTATTAACACTACATTCTATGAGGACATTCAAACTGCTGCTCTGTCTTTATCAACAGTAAGTGGTAGTTTGACTGTTCTTTGTGTTTATTGTCCACCAACTAGTCGTCATATCAGACTAAATAGATTACAGAGTATAATTTATAATCTTCCAAAACCAATATTTGTAAGTGGTGACTTTAATGCTCATCATATAGCTTTTGGTTGTTTATCTAGTAAGAGTCGAGGTCACAGCTTATTTAATATTATTGACGACTTAGATTTATGCATTTTGAATGATGGCAGATTTACAACTGTCAACTATCCTAGACGAAATCCTTCTGCTATTGATGTTAGCTTCGTCAGTGCTAGTCTTGCATCTATGTGTGAGTGGTCTGTCCATCACGATGCCATGGGAAGTTATCATTACCCTACAATAACAGAAATATCCTTAACTATTGATAAATATCAAATTGGTTCGCCAGTAGACAGATTTTTATATAAAAAGGCAGATTGGACTAAATACAACACTCTTTCCAGAACAGTTTTCAATAATTTTATCCTAAATTCAAATGACCCTATATTAGCTTATAGTGCTTTCTGTTCTTGTTTGGATACGTTAAAAACTATGACAATTCCTAAACTTACAAAATCAAATAGTTTCAAAAGCCGTTTACCAACACCCTGGTGGAATGATATTTGTGAACAAAGTGTCATTGCATCTTATAACGCTCTCAAATTATATAGAAATGTGCCATCCATAGAGAATTATATTAACTATAAAAGAAAGGATGCACAGAAAAAAAGAACAATAGCAGAGCAAAAAAAAATTGGTTGGAATAATCTAACTAATACTTTCAGTAGAACAACACCCATTAGTAAGATTTGGAATTTACTTAAAATGTTTAAAGGTGTTAAAACTGGCAATAGGTCATATAGAGATGAATTCATTCCCTCATTTTTGGATAACTTAACAGACAATAGTAATTTAATTCAGACCAGTAACTTGAATATTTATTTTAATTTAAACAATGACAATCAAAATTCAAAATTTTTGGTTGAACCCTTTACATGGTCAGAATTTACAATAAGTTTACAATCTAGACGTAATACAACACCAGGTATGGATGACTACCCTTACCTATTGATTAAAAATCTGGATGAATCAGCTCAAAAATTATTTCTAGATATCCTCAATTTACTTTGGCTTAACAACTATATTCCACAGGCATGGAAAACACAGTGTGTTATTCCGATACTCAAACCAGACAAGGCACCAGAACTTGCTAGCTCATATAGACCAATTTCTTTATCTTCATGTCTTGGCAAAATTTTTGAAACAATGGTAAAAGTCCGTCTTGACTGGTATGTTGAAGCTAATCACATCATTCCTGATGTCCAATATGGCTTTAGGCGAGGGCGAAGCTGTGCTGATAGTTTCATCTCTTTAATATCTGATCTGAAACATGGGAAGGAAAAAAATTTACATACTGTTTGTATATTCCTTGATGTTCAAGGTGCCTTTGACAGTATAGATCCTGGTATACTTGTGAAAGTTATGTCAGGGCTAGGAATACCCGGACAACTCTGCAAATGGATATATAACTTCCTGAATGAAAGGACAGTATATGTAAAATACAATAATATGCTATATGGTCCAAAATCTGCCTCGAAAGGCACAATGCAAGGTGCTACTTTATCTCCGTTATTGTATAATATATACACTAGTCAAATCTGCAACTTTATAGATAATGTAAATAATAATGTAAATATTCTACAATTTGCTGATGACCTCGTTTTGTATAGTAGTAACTATAATTTACAAGTAGCAATAGACAGTATTAATGTAGCTTTATCCCAATTGTTCTATTATTACAATGATATTCTACATTTAAAAATTAATCCATCCAAGAGCAATGTAATGATATTCAGCAAGGATACACCAATCTATAATGTCATTTATAATGGTGAAATTATAAATAAGGTTACCAGCAAAAAATTTTTGGGAATAATAATAGATCAGAAATTAAATTTTGAATCACATATTAATCATATTTCAAAAAATGCTTTAAGAGGTCTTAATGTTATGAAATGTCTTGCTGGAGTATCATGGGGTGCAGACCCCAAAATACTGTCTTTAATATACAAATCGATAGTCAGAAGTCATTTTGATTATAGCTCTCTTGCTTATTTAAATAGCCCACATGCAAATAAACTTGATATATTACAGAACAGAGCTTTGAGAATAATATCTGGTGCAATGTGCTCAACTCCCATAAGGGCCATGGAAGTTGAGACAAAAGTTATGCCATTAATCTTGAGAAGACTCTTACTTGCACACAGATACTGTCTCAAATTGTTATCTTCTAATAATATGCAAATAGTTAAAAAAATTGCACCATACCTAGACATCACCCCTCCTTCATTATTAACTGGAATAACCCTTCTTAACAAATATACACCACCGTTGTCCATAATATATCTGGAAATAGATAATAAGTATAAAAAGATCAGTAAACAGTCCCTTTGGCCATGTTACTCTAATAGTTATCACTCCATTTCATATCCAATAAATATAATCCCGAGTACAATTAATAGCAATTCTGATATGATTCAGTTCTTGTCACAAAACTATACATATTACACTATATATACTGATGGCAGCAAAGGGAATAACTATGTGCATGCAGCATTTTATGATTCAAAGGCTAGGTTTTCTCAAAGCTTTGTTTTGAATGAATCTTGTTCCATTTTTACTGCAGAGGCTTATGCTGTTTATCAAGCCTTACTGCGAATTACTGTGGTTAATAGCTGTACAAACTTTTTAATAATAACTGATTCCTTAAGCCTGCTAGAGAGTTTAAGTAATATATCTGTAAATTATAAAACTAATTACGTCTTGTATATTATAAAAGAGCTTTTGTATAAATATCATCATAAGAATGTAAATATAGCATTTATGTGGGTTCCTTCACATAGAGGCATAACGGGCAACGAAAAAGCTGACAAAGCTGCACGTGAGGCTATAAACAGTATTGACGTTACAGACTCATTACTCGTACCTTTCACTGACTATTTTCTAAATATTAAAGAAAATATTTACACTCTGTGGACGGAATTGTGGAAGAAAGATCAGGAAAACAAGGGAAAGTGGTATGGAAGTATCCAAGATAACCTGCCTGTTAAACCATGGTATGACAAATTGAAAACTAGTGAAAGTCGAGATTTCATCACAACAATAAACAGATTGAGATTTGGCCATAATACTGCGCCGTCACACCTAGCAAGACTTGGCATTGTTTCAAATAACCAATGTATACACTGTCAAGCAGAAGAAGGGACGATCCATCACATTATTTTCGATTGCCAAAGTTTCATAATTCAAAGACTTGTGCTGGCTAGTGAACTTAGTGATACCAATGCATTTAAGTGTGTCTCTTCCTCCCGCCCGCCGCCACTTAACTTTTTACTAAAAGATCCAACATCCTATAAACCAATTTATAATTACATAAAAAATACAATTCAAACAATTTAAATGACAAAATTTAGTGAAGTGAAGTGTAGTGACCCCAAAGCAATGAACATTTTCCAAATAAGATATGACCTAAAGGTCTCTGTCACCAGGTCATAAAATTAAAAAAAAAAAAAAAAAAAATACAATGATTCACAGACTAACAAATTAATTGTACTACGTAGGCAATACTTAAGTTTTAGCCATGTGCAATTAGATTCGCCTAGAGACAAGAGTGAAGTAATTTTAGGGATAGTATTAAACCAAGAAGTGAAATTATGTAGGTAGGTAGTAATTTGAGAAGTAGACGAAGAAGAAGTAGAATTAATTTGTTTTATTTTGTTTAAACCATGTTTACTTTTTAAGCAATGATAATAATCAACAATATACAGTATTTAATTATTAGAAAATCAAAGTTTAGTTCAATCCAAACATTGAACTCTGGTGTTCTCTTTTTTCTTTTTCCAAAAAAACTCGTATTTAGCGTGTCCAAAATCGAAAATGAGGATCCACAAGAAAAGTCGTGCCCATACATACTATGTTTATTCTTTGCTTGAGAGAAATATATATATTTAAAATCACTAAATCACGTCAGCTACTAAATCATTAAAATCTGAATCGAGAGTATTTATTTCGTTATAGTTTAATGTAATAGAGCATGAAGCGTTTTGGATATCATCACCTCTGCACGTTATTTAAACCTCTGAGTCGTCTATTATCAAAGGCGGCAATCTGTACATTTGGACAAAAAAATTTTATTGATATGTCAATACAGATTTATTTGAATATAATCGTCTCCTTCAAAGAATACGGTTCAAAACCTGCATTAAATAAAGGTTAATAGTTAACCTGTTATTTATCTAAGATGTCGTTCCGAAGAGTTTTGTGACTGCCAATGGAATACAAAGTCAATAATTCGTTTTTCTGATTTACCAATCATTGTCCAAAAGTCAGATTGCCGCCTTTGATAATAGTCGACTCCTCTATCTTAATACACATCTGCCTAAAAAATTTAGAAGCTCTGTATTACACTACATAACGATATTCTGGCTGAGCATTAACGCTGTTGTGTCTCCCATTGTAAGATCAAGTGAGCCATTAAGCCAGTCTGCCCAAAAACATAGTCACTATTCGAGAGCGCGCTTGGCTTGGTGTACCCGAAAAATCCTTCGAAATAAATATTAAATAGCAATAGAAGCGCTGACCATAATCGTTATGTGAGTCACTTTTCGCTGACGCGGGAAATATCCGTTAAATATATCTTCCCACCATTGGAGTGTATTAATGTTACATTACTTTATCGAGCAGATGAGGTCCTGGTTTGCCTACTAACTAAAAAGCCGGCAGTATTTCGCCAAGTAGTCTCCTTTCTCTATATTTATTGTGCTTTCAATCAGTGCGTGTAAATCTCATGTAGATCGAAAAGCAGTTTCAGTCCAACGTGTTGTGGAGTTTAAAATGTCTACTAGTTTTTAAGATTTTAATTGCGGATCGGAATGGAAAAATACAAATTTTTTCAACACACTGTATGAAAGCTCAGAATGGATCGATATGTCCATAAAATCCATAGTAAAGGTGATAATGACAATTACAACTTTACAAGATTTCTTTAATGAAATAAGTATAATATGGAATGTTCAACTTAAACAGACAACATTCATGATACTTATAAAACATTTCATTATTCTTGGTAAAAATATGATTGTTTTTTCTATTATTTATAGTACGACCGACTAATCTTGGCACTTGCATATTATTTTTCATTTTGTATTTTGTTATACATTAAGCTGTTTGGTTCCTGAGCTTCTTATCCGCTTGTCTTAGTGAATGTGCCATGTCAAGTTGTTTGGATCTAAGACGTCCCCACACTAAATAGTCCTGAAGGCCGATTATTTGAGCAGCCATTAGTGCAGCACTGTCAGGATAAATTACTGTAGCGCATCCTAATCCAGACGGTACGGAGAGGGACGACCAGATGTCCTAGAATTTAAAATAAACCTCGTTTATTTTATTGTAAGCTTACAGTATACATGATTAGTAGAATATTATTACAACTTGAATCAGTCAGCTGGAGACAAAAGATCGAGGTCTCAGTTATATTTCATAATGGCTCGCCATCTTTCCAACCACAAGCACTTTATTAATGCATGAATTGAGCAGGATACGAGCAGATTTACAAAATCACCGGTAGCCATGTTGTCGAGTAGAGAGATAACTGTGAGCAATTAAGCTTGCTTAAATGTCTTCACGTTTCATTTATTATTTTCATTAATTATCTATAGTAATATTATAAAGCTGAAGAGTTTTTTTTATTGCCCTTGTAGGCAGACGAGCGCACGGCCCACCTGATGGTGAGTGGTTACCGTCGTCCATGGACTTCAGCAATGCCAGAGGCAGAGTCAAGCCGCTGCCTACCGCTTAATACTATCCACAAGCCTCGTTTGAAGATTGATGGTACGTGGCAAAATAGACCTCTGGAAACGCACTGAGGATGACCGCAGTGGCTCCAGGTAGTATCCGTGGATCCGTGAGAATGGGATTATCGACAATCCCAACGGCCCTCTTCTGTATGAAGTCAAATGGAAGAAGCTGGTATTTGGGAGTCCCGGCCCAGAGATGGGAGCTGTACTCCACGCGAGGCCGGACTTGTGCTTTATAAAGCAAAAGTTGTTTGTTTGAACGTGCTTATCTCGGGAACTACTGGTCCGACTTGAAAAATTTTTTCATTGTCAGATAGCTCATTCATTGGGGAAGGCTATAGGCTATAACATTACGCTAAGACCAATAGGACCAATAGGACCAAGTGGAGCACCAATAAATAATGTTTCAAAATCGGGGTATTTTTCCCTTTTGAGAGCTTACGCTATATGTAGATATACGCCAAACGAACCATTCCACGCGGACGAAGTCGCGGGCAAAAACTAATGCACCATAATATGTTAACCATATCTTAGCTATAGTAGTCTGATTAATAAGTCTGAATAATATTTATATTCAGCGACTAGAAAGAGTCCAAAAAAAGTTTTTTAAGCATCTTTTATACCATTGTCGTCGCTTTAACTCTCCAGAACCGACAGAATTTGTCTCTCTAGTCGATCGCAGGCTACTGAGGGATCAAATGTTTTTATATAAAATAATAAATAACGAGATTGATTCTAGCTATCTTCTTTCCAAAATTTCATTTAAATGTAGTCGTATTTCCGCGCGTTCTAAACAGACCTTCCACATGTCCACGGCTAGAACGAAATATGCTTCTAACTCTTTTGTCCGTAGATCTTGTAGGTTGTATGATGCTAAGTTCTCTAATGCTGATATCTTTTACTTGTCACTTGTAGCATATAGAAAAGCTGTTTTGGAGTGTTTAAAGGGTGATTTGGCCCGATAAGTGTTGTAGTTTTATAGTGTGAGTTAATGTATAAAACGATATGTGCGTATTGTGTTGCTTTTGTTTTTTTGTAATTTGAATTTCTAAATTTTTCTTCTTGTTCACTGTCTACTTATATGTGATTTTGATTGTGGAAACATATTTGGTTATTGTTTTAGCTATTTTTTTTTAAATATTGTATGTTTTGTATTGTACTGTTTGTTTCCCAAATAAATAAATAAATAAATAAATAAATAAATAAATAAATATTTATGAATCAAATTTAATTTCAGTGGATTTGATGTTTTGATAAATTTTATGAAGCTTTATCATTTTAACTTAACTGTGAAGCCATGTGCAATGTGAATAACATTTTATTTACCTGTACAAGTTTATCGGAAGGAGGTGGGCAGTTGATGACAGGGTAGGAAGTGTTCCCAGAAAGAACGGGCCCGAGTCCGTTCGATCGTCCTGCTACAGCAATGAACACGAGAGCACCATGCGTATCTTCATATTGCTGCATAATGCGAAGGGTTTCTTCAGTGGCCTTGTGGGCTGATGTCACGCGAAGGTCGACATCCAGTCCAAGTTCACGGGCAGCTGTTTGCATAAAGGGTTCATTTAGTTTGTTCAAGGCGAAACAGTCGTCAAGGTTTTTAGAGTCAAAGAAATACCTTTAGCTATTTTCTGACAATGTTCTTGGTCGGCTGGTGAACCCATAAAGACGACAACTTTGTGGTGGATCGTCGGCTTCAAGAAATCAAGCTGGTCTTTCACCCAAGCAAAGTTGCGTTTGACTGTGTCTAGATCAGCTGCAGTCACCGTTGTGAGGTTCCGGTACACCTAATTATTTCATTAATACATTTTAGTTTCTTTTGATAATTAGATTATGAGATGACGGGATTTCATGCGAGGGAGATAACACCATTCGAAGCATAAATTAAGCGATTTACTTTTTCCAAAAGTCGATTGGTCGAATATTACAGATATTTATCTCCGGGCACTGCGCACACCTCTATTTTTGGTAATTATCAAAAATAAAAAAAACAATAAAAAAAGCAACAAAAAAAAACAAGAAATCCCTGTGTGAAAATTAATAAAAATAATACCTGTTTGTCAACCATTAATCTTTTATCACCGGAAGGCCACAATCTCCAAGAGTCAGAATCGATGACATCCGCCAATACAATGCTACCTGAAAATAGATAAACGGCGATTAGAATTATGTAAATATTAAATCAGAGCGGTAAAAATCAAAGGAAACCTGTCTACCTTCTGTATCGACTCCGAATTCTATTTTCATGTCAATAAGTGCGCAGTCACGCAGAGCCCAAGCTTTCTCCAAGATTTCAAATATTAGAATCGTAGCTTTTCTCATGTAGTCGACCTCGTCGCGACCTATTTAACGAAGCATAAAAATGTATATTTTTTACAAAATTGCAACACCACAAGGAAATCACAATTAGCGCACTTTTGACTTGTAGAGATGTTGTGTGAATAAAAATTTTGGATTTTTTTAAGGTAATGGAAAATAGCAAGGAAGAACAGTGATGTAACGAAATCTATTTTTTTTGTGAACATTATATACCTAAAACCGCAAACAAATGTAGTAAGTAACCCACCGATTAGAAGACCGTTATAATTGAATTTGGCTGAAATGATTTGCTCCTCTGACCATTGGGGATCGTGGTTTGCGTCATCCTTGAAGAACGTCTCTTGTTTTGGAGGAGTGAACCTGAAGCCTTCTGGTACACCAGGATTTCTTTTTAGGAAAGAGCCAGTTGCAAGGCGGCGGGTAACCCATTCAATGGGGATCATCTCACATTTTTTGGATAAGAACGCAGTTTCAGAGGCAATCTTAACGAAGGCAGTTTTGATTCCTGAAATGGTGATTATATTTGTAAGGTTCTAAGCATTCATCGCTACAGGGGGCAATAGGAGTGTAAGCAGAGCAACGTGGACTCTAAAACATTCCCTACACTCAAAATCACGCACGCACACAGATTATATTTTTAGAGTAAAAGATATACTAAATAAAAAAGATATACTATGTTCATGCTTCTGTAACAATTTAAAGGTGAGATTAAAAAAAGGTTCAACAATATATATTTTTTAATTTGTTCTATTAATAAAAAATCCATATCTTCATGTTTGTATTTGTAACTTTAACAAGGAAAAAAATAAAGCAATTAGTTTATCAAAAGTAATTAAAGTATTGAACCTACAATTTTCCATGCAACTTCAAGACATATTTCATAATAATCGTTATAGTAGTGTTATCAGTTATTGTTCGCACATAAGGTCAAAAACGAGTTCAAGATAATAAATAGGCATTGAATAGCGCAATACGAAATAGTGTTGTTATTGTTCATCGCTTTTTGACATCATTAATAGTATAATAACATCATTCGACATAATGCTTTTATTTTTGTAAACAATCGCATTACAAATTAATATTATTATGAAATGAACTGTTTCGCATTGTTTTTTTTTTAATGATTGAGTACCACGTTTTAACATATCTATCACGTTTTATTGTATCTTGGAATAAAAATACAGTAACATTACTGATGCTTACATCAATTTATAATTTTGTTATCCGCCTTGCATATTGTTAAGTAATTTTACATTATGAGTTAAACATCCTAATTCTAACTGATCTCATTATCAATTCGGCATCTATAACAACGTAAGAATATTTTAAGTTTTTTTATGCTTCGAGTTATTTTATCTTTAATGTTAAGTTTAGGTGGTAGCGATTGCCAGCGGCATAGGAAATTAGTTAATTACTAACTACAGGATCATTTTTTCTAGTAACTATCGGTCGTTAGTTTCTTCATTGAATTTAATAGTTTTATGTAAATTTAGAGCATTTAAAACATCGATTTTTGTATTTCAAGTATTATTTCTGAGCAATAAGTTAGGTATGATGTTCAGTCCGAAATACAACTGAATTCTTATTCAGATTAAATTATTACAATAAAAAAATGATAGTGACCTGTTGAGTATCACCGCTTGAGTAACTCAAATTTTTTCTCAATAAGAAAATTTTGCTCACCTGCAGACTTTAAGATTTCGAACACTTTTGCATTTGTCTGATTGGAAATAGCCGCCTTTCCCTCCAAATCGTGGGCTTTGACACCATCGCCTGCGGTGATTCTGTCCTTGTTAAGAAGCAAGCAGTACCCAGGTTGGTCCGGAACATCGAATACCTGTTTGGTCTTACCCTCAATGAGAAGTTTGCCCAATTTATATTGTCCAACTGAAAAATACCGTCAATGTATTACATTTCAGTATTTTTTTACAATGAGGTAGTAGATTATCACTATTTAATAGTAGCTTTGGAACTCTTGATAGTTGTACCTCAAATAACAGGCAAATAGAGACTTAGCCTGCATTTTATTTAAAAAAATGGCTAACAAAATAATATTGATAAAAAAAGGTAAAATACCTAATATAAATAAGGTAATAGCAATAAGTTGAACTTGGGTTCAATACCCATTTATAAATGCATATATAAACTAAAACGTGAATCGAAAAGCATGTCACGAATTTCATCTTTACTGTATTTGTGTTTACAAAAGCTGGTAAGATCAGAAGCAGGCGAGTGCTTGCATAAAGTGATTCTATCGGTATTGATTTTTAAGTTAGATAATTTGGTAGCTTGTACTTTTACATGGATATATGATATCTCTGATTTGTTCACTAATTCGTTTTATTTTTATTTTTTATTGCTTAGATATGTGGTCAAGCTCACAGCCCACCTGGTATTAAGTGGTTACTGGAGCCCATAGACATCTAAAACGTAAATGCCGTCACTCATCTTGAGAAATAAGTTCTAAGGTCTCAGGTATAGTTACAACGGCTGCCCCACCCTTCAAACCGAAACGCATTACTGCTCACGGCAGAAATTAGCAGGGCGGTGGTACATACCTACCCGAGGTCCTACCACCAGTAAATTAAATAGGCTATAGTAGATTAAATAGGCCACAAGAGGCAATATCATACAATTTTATCTGTTAATATCATTAAGACGTTTATGCTCAACCTAAATAGGAGACGTGAACGTAATCTAAAATATATTAAAATCTTAATGGAAAAAATCTAAAAAATTTTGAGAGCCCTATAATCTTTGTCGAATAAAAGGTTTACATCTATGGTGTATTGTCTATGGGCAAATTATGTAGGTAGGTAGGTACCAACCTATGTACCTACCTAAATACTTTAATAACTAATACTAAATTACTACTACTAAATTTAACTTTATTGCGCACGGTACATATAATTTAAACATACATAATCCACTTTTAAACTAAGAACGGTAAAAATACAACTTTGAGTAAAAACTGGCATAAAGTTAAAACTATTGCCATAAAAAAAAACTTTGAGCAGGTATGTAAACGAAAAAAATAAAAAAATTGGCTAAGTAATTTCAATTCAAGGTTGCACAAGTCTGACGTTTTCAAAACGCCTTCTCAATAAAAAATATTTTAAATTACATTATACGAACAAGAAATGAAGTCTTTTAGTAGCAAACATACAAATCTAATTCATGTATTCTTAATTTAGTCGGGTATGTACGTATCTTAACTAAATTTTCAAACAAACTTGTCATTGATAATAATATGACGGAAACGTACCTTGTTTAGGATGAGACATTTTTGCAATTTTCGAGCGCAAGTAGGAATGAAGCGAGCTTCCAATACGGTGGGGATCGCGCGACGAATGTATGTAGCAATGAGGGCCTTTTATAAATTGTAGATTACCAGCAAAGGAGCAACAGTTAAAGTAGTACCACGTGCTCGAACTTCGCTCAACAACGCCGACGAGTTTTGTTTGATTTGATAACATCGACTATAGCGTAGCCGACTGATCTTGATATTGGTTGTAAATCAATTAAGTCATCATACCTATTTGGAAAACTATCAAAACTAGCATATTCATTTTAAAATAATACTGATTTTAATATATTGATAATCATTTTAATATTGAGACAAGTTCTATCATGTGTAGAGAAGGGACATCGGGTATGTCAGGACACTTTTGATCAGTTCATGCTTAATATTTGAGTTTTTTCTTTTTTTTTATTGCTTAGATGGTTGGACGAGCTCACAGCCCACCTGGTGTTAAGTGGTTACTGGAGCCCATAGACATCTACAACGTAGACGCGTCACCCACCTTGAGATACAAGTTCTAAAGTCTCAGTATAGTTACAACGGCTGCCCCACCCTTCAAACCGAAACGCATTACTGCTTCACGGCAGAAATAGATAGGGCGGTGGTACCTACCCGCGCGGACTCACAAGTGGTCCTACCACCAGTAATTACGCAAATTATAATTTTGCGGGTTTGATTTTTATTACACGATGTTATTCCTTCACCGTGGAAGTCAATCGTGAACATTTGTTGAGTAGGTACGTATTTCATTAGAAAAATTGGTACCCGCCTGTGGGATTCGAACACCGTTGCATCGCTTCAACACGAATGCACCGGACGTGTTATCCTTTAGGCCACGAAGACCTACTCAGCGAGGATAGAATAAATTTTGTAGAATTTTACCTTATGGTAAAAAGCTAATCATTAAGAAAGTAGTAATTATTTTGAAAGATTAGGAGGAGGATAAGAACTGTGAATTTGTTTCGAGCCCGGCCTGTCGCCAGCCGCACCTCGAAAAGAAAAAAGCGTGGGCTAGATGAATTACTGAAAGAAAACATTCCAGAAAGGTGAATTAGTTAATTTTGCTTCCTTAAAGAGAACAATTCATCGCCAACGAATCATTTACAAGTTACAATATACTCGTGTGAACAGATCTCTAGTTAGTTGAAAAAGTATCAATACTGCTATATCGTTGTATTTTTCCGGTCACCCGTCTCAGTCATACAAATCTTATTCCATTATGTCCTATTTCACTCAACATTTAAACGTCAATTCAAAATAAAACACGGGCACAGTACGACGTTAGCTATTCGTTAAAATTAATTCTTGCCTGATAGACAACTTGTGACTTCTGTCTCGCAATTCTTGTTTAGAGTCAAACAGGACTTATTTGTTTGTGAGATATTTATTCCGCCCCACCACAATTCCTAGGTAAGTGCATCTAATTAAATAATAATAAGTAAACTTCAAGTTGACATTAAATTAAGTTTGATCTCCAATTTTAAACCATTCAAATATGTAGTCGCTCTTTAGTTTCTTTATTTCTCGCAACAAAAATTGGTCTGAATATCACACAATTCAGAAAAAAACTAAACCTAGACGTCGCGTAAATGTTTTCTTCTGTAGTTTTTCGGTAAAGACATGTTGCATCAATTATATCATGCCATGCACAAAAAGTTATGAAACTTATGTCAAACTCACGTTTCTTACAGTTAGGTTAAGTCATGTGGTATGTAATAACAAAACTAAACAAACTTTGTTATTGTGATTGTCTACATGTCTGATAGCACATTTTTAAATTTATTTCAGTTGCAAAATGTATTTAATTTATTTTATGTAAGGAATAGAAAAATAACCGAAGACGAATATTTATTCATAAAAGTAAAACAAAAAAAGTTAAATATCCAAAAGTTAATATATATTGTTAAATAGCATGATTCAAATGATGAGATCTTTACCTTATATCAAAAGAGAAGAGTTAAGTTTAAAATAGTCAAGAAAGTAAATAAATCACTCCCAAAAAACAGACTCATAAAAAAACCTTATACTGACTAACAGTGTTCATCATTGTTGGATTTTAAAGTATTACATAAATTGAAAAATGCAGCATCAAATGTTGACTTAATACTTAAATAATTTTAAAATACAAAATCTACTTATGTGTCTATTACATAAAATTTTAAACATTAGCAGAATTTCTACATTTGAAAACAAGGAAAGGTGATATGTGAATATTTTTAATAATTGTCCATTACATTTCTGCCAAAAATGAGTTTTCCCATTAATTTCATCATTAAAATAAACATTGTACCTACTTCAATGATTTTATTTATTCTTACTACCGGTAACTCAAAATGCACCATTGGCTGTTGATGTTATCAACAACATGCAATATTGAAAGGAAACTGCTAATTTTCTGCACCGTGCGCACACTTCATGTTCTGTAGTTAGGTACACAAAGCCCGTTATTCCCCTAATTGCAATCTCTTACTTTGACAGTCACAGTCACACGGCTGACCCGGCAGTGCAGCATGTTCGAGCTTTTTAATTTGATTCAAATTTGGATAATGCTCTTGTCACAATTATTTTTGTTTCATGCAAAAGAAGTTAGTTTCTGTCACAGACTTGGCTTATTATGCCTTTGATTTTAAAATGTTTATTATCATTGTTTAAAGCCCCTTGTGTCGATTAGTATCACAAACTGGAGACAGTAGTGCAAAATGAATTTTACTTATGTAGGTGTGTGGCAGAATTAATTTAAATCTTGCAATAAAATTGAATACTTTAAAAAGTCACGATCGCTATCTATTGATCTATTCAGAACAATATTTGATGTAAAATGTTGTTTGTTAGTATTTAGATACTAACAATATTTTATATCAAATAGTTTAGACCGCAAAGACTGTTCAATGTATAGTTGATTCATAAAAAACGGTATATTCATAACATCATATAATAATTTCATAATCAGAGCCAAATCAATTTTAAAATTACGAGCCTGTGAATAAAATTCGCATTTCAATATCTCTTTAAGATGGTTTAATTAAGTCTTATTGATATCAGAGGTCACGAAAGTTACATAATCAGTAATATGAATAATGGGCAAGGCAATTTTATTATAAGTTGTGTAATAACCGAATTATCTAAAGGTAGAAATCTAAATAATGTAGAGCCGCAAAAACAAACGGTCAGACATGTTTTTGCGAAATTAACTAACGTAATTTGGCCAATAGGCTTGTAATTGTTTTTGAAGCTTTGTTCAGTGCTTTAGGCTTAGATTTTTTATAAATTGTCAATGGTTTAAAATCTGTACTGGTGACATGGAATGTTATTAGTATTTATACCAACATTTACCTTAACCACACACACAGTTAGTTTAGTCAGAACGAATTGTAATCCGCAAGAACGCAGCGTAGGTGTAAACCTCATTAAGAAAACTTGTCGTGTTTTTTAGCTTCAAAAAAAAAAACTTGAATGTAATTATAGTGGAGCAACGAAGACTAAATAAAATCTAGGCAGAGATCTAACTACTTTGTACATTGACGTCAACGTCCAGGAGTGCGTTATATTTCTTGTTTCTATTTCTTAGTCCCCACAACAAATTAGAACATATGGTTTATCTTCGAATCTGAATATTGACATACTAAATTAAGTTTCATTATACAATTCACTAAGACTTTCAGTTATAATAAACATCGCGTTAGTCAAATAACCGGTTGCAAATCCAAATATTGATGATCCCTACCTCCTAAGCTGGTATTCTCTAACGGGTATAAACTCTTCAAGAAGTCTTTGGTGATCTTATTCAGATTATTTCCATTAACTGAACTTTAGATAGGCCGTCCCTATCAAATATTATTACTGTATTGATTTTGCGTGCTTCGGATGCTATTAAAAAACCCCAATCGTATTTCTTTCACCATCGAAATAATTAGTGAATATATTGTGTTATGCGGTCACGAAGCGTCTTAAGCATTAGGCCCCAGAGACATCGCCCTTTTGTTTTTCCTTCATATTCGTGTTTTAGAGTACCTTTTATTATGCAATTACTATCGTTCATCTTATGAGAGGAAGTTTTATCAATTAATAACAATAGTTAATGATTATAACGTTATTGGCCCAGTTTGCTTGGCCCTACTGTCAATAGGTCTCCGGCACACAGATATTTATATTGATATAAGTTGAACGATAGTAGAAAATTAATTACGTCAGTAATCTATCCAAATGAAACGCAATCAGTATGGTAATTGAAATTGAAATAGATCTTGATTGTAAGTTGAACAAAGCTCACACGAACAAAAACGTCTTTGCATCTTGGGCCGTCTACCTAAAACTGCTATGTCTAAAGGGGCATAATATAAATATATCCGGATATTTATAGCCTTTGTTTAGGGAGAAATTATGTACTTCACATTTAGATTAGCCGTTTCGGAAATAAACTCGAAAAAAAATAACTTTTATTAGGTTTTTTTTACCCTACCTATGCTGATAGCCTTGAGAGGCTATTTTAGCTTCGCCCTAACATGTAGGTGAGCTCACGGGGCTTAAACCGGAGTGTTGCTAACACTGGTCCTAGCAAGAGCCGTGCTTCGCAGAATCTACTACCGGATCGGAAACGTGACCCACTGAGAAGATCCGGCGAGAAACTCAAAGGGTTGTGTCTATGGGTTAGTTCGCTCGTCGAGCCCTTCGTCGCAAACGACGGGTTCGACGAGGGCGTTGACCGGTTATTAGGATGGTTAACAACAATAGTTTAGTTTCAAAAATACTACTAAATAGACTAAATATAGTAAGTATCAAAGAAAACAATAGTGATGTATTAAAGAATTATGTGTGATGAATTCTAAATTACATATTATAATAAATAATGAGTCGGCTCATCGTTATCTGTTATAAGTAATTTTGTGATTAAATATATATTTTTTTTAAATCGGCGTCCTATTTCTTGTCCACACGAAATGAACTCAAACGATTTCATCATCGTATCGAGATTTGAGATAGTCTGATGTAAGCAAACGTTGCCTCATGCCGAACGAATTTGAAACCTATTGTAGGTAATGTCTTAAAATTGACGTCAAGCAATAAATTGACCTAGTAAATTAAACTTAGTCAACCGTAAAACGCTGAAAACAACTGTACAAATGTGTTCATTTACATCCTCAATATTTTTGTGTTAAAGAAGTAAGGTTACAGTGGACGAATTTAAAAAAAAAAGATCGCTTTTTTGTGAATTGTTTCTGAATTAAATAAAAACTGGTCCAAGGTTGGTGAAAGTGGAATGAAAAGACTCAAGGAATGGGAAGTAGGTATTGGAAACAAAATAAATGGTGGTTTTTTTAAACACATTTTTCTGAACTATGGAACTATATACATATATGGAAGGCAGCAACATGACGGTGTCCTGGTCTGTCTGTCGTAACTGAATCTTCCAACGTAATATTATTGAGATTCTTTCTAGATTATAAAGATCGGCGATTAACTTGATTTTATTAATGAACTAAAAATGACTTCGGGTGGCTACTAAGGCGTGTATTATAACTTTATTTACTTATTTTATCATCAGTTATGGAAATACGTACGAGACTGTTACATTAATGTTGATAAATAAGTAATTCTTATTTGAATGGTATTGAATTATCGTTTGAAAACATGGGAAACGTACCATGGAAAAATCGAAATAATAACTTATTCGTTATGGCCAACCAATCGATAAAGATAAATTAAGAGTAAAATTTCTTTACAGTGACTTAGTTTATTGTATTAGTATGACCAGGAAGGAGAAATTGGGGAAAGAAGCAGAAATTGGTCCAAAGGATAAGGCGTCCGATGCATTCGTATCTTGCACCGGTGTTCGAATCCCGCGGGCGGGTACCAATTTTTCCAATGAAATACGTATTGAACAAATGTTCACGATTGACTTCCACGGTGAAGGAATAACATCGTGTAATAAAAATCAAACGCGTAAAATTATAATTTGCGTAATTACTGGTGGTAGGACCTCTTATGAGTCCGCACAGGTAGGTACCATCACCCCGACTATTTCTGCCGTGAAGCAATAATGCGTTTCGGCTTGTAGGGTGGGGCAGCCGTTGTAACTATACTGAGACCTTAGAACTTATATCTCAAGGTGGGTGGCGTATTTACGTTGTAGATGTCTATGGGCTCTAGTAACCACTTAACACCAGGTGGGCTGTGAGCTCGTCCACCCATTTAACCAATAAAAAAAATCAAACCTGTTTTTCAATGTTTATTGCACGCCAAAAATTGACTAACAGGCAGTTATTTCGGACAACCATTTTTATTTAGAAAGATTCTATTCTAAAATTAAGTCTTCTTCTTCTTTTTCTCCACCTTATCCCACTAGGTGGGGTCGGCACAGCTAATTTTTCTCTTCCATTATCTTCTATCAGCCGTCATCTCAACACTCACTCCTCTCTCTCTCATATCGTCATTCACACACTCCATCCATGTCTTCTTCGGTCGACCTCTTCCTCCTCTACCTTGCACTACCATTTCCATACATCTCCATTCTAAAATTAAGTAAATTCTGAAATAAAGTTTACTTATTAGAAATAGTTGAAAATTAATTTTAGGCCTGTATGACTTTCTTACATTCTTACAGAGAAAGATCGAACATTCCAACGCCTAAACATGTATACACTTACGATTAACCACGACAAAGGGTTGCTGTACAACCCGCTAACATCGTAGATACGACTGTTTCATAAGAGCAATTTAACAACATTCTCTTTCTGCTGGTAGGTTGAGCCTATTGTTGCGTTGAAGCAATAATGCGTTTCGGTTTGAAAGGTGGGGCCGCCGTTGTACTGTATAAAAACTAAGACTTAGAACTCATGTCTGAAGGTGGGTGATGGCATTAACGTTGTTAGTGTCTCTGGGCTCTAGGTGGGCCGCGAGCTCGTCGTCATTTCGTGATGCTAGAATTCGAGACTGCTGTTTTTCGAACACACCTTGTATAAATTGGCTACTGTCAATAATTGTTTATTAAATCTAAAAATATAAGAAAACTTCCCCTCCACGGTGTTTACCGAGCGCTATCACATGTTCTTTTTCAAACAAGTCTTGTGGAGTGTGCTTAACGGTAGGCAGCGACTTGGCTTTACCCCTGGCATCGCTAAAGTCTATGGGCGACAGTAACCACTCACTATCAGGTGGGCCGTATGCTCATCTGCCTGCAAGGGCAATAAAAAAAAATCATAGTATAACGCACACTATGAACTTTATTTGATTGCCTTAGATTTATGAACGTAGTCTATCTAGTGTTAGAGTGACGGGAGAGATGTGCCCCGCACTAAACGCTTCACTTTCGCCCCTTTGCCTTTTCATGAGCTCTGTCTCATGCGAGGTTTGGATGCTGGTTGTTGAGCGATTGGAGGCAATCGGTTCGACTCCGACATGCCCCGCCCTCCACGGAAGTCCGGCGATTTCCTCCTGACAAAAAAAAGTCTATCAGGTTGAAGTCTACTGTTTCTGTCTCAACCTTCAAGCCATTCCTTCGCGGTGGAAATGTCAGGGCATATCTTTGCAATTCCCTAACGACTTTGTTGTTTTTTTTATTAAACTATCAGTAATGATGTAAGATCATGCCTTTAGCCCATAAACTATCTTGAAATGTTGTCCATTAAAGTACAAACAGCAATTAGCGACGTAAACACGGCCATAAAGAATTATATATATAAAAAAAAATACATTTTCTTCAACTAAATATAGAACAACTGTCAATATCCTATGATGATTGTTATGACATTAATAATTATGGACTTCTTGTTAATTTCCAATAACTTTATCGTTGTACTGGTTATATTTCGACCCCTTGTTGTGGAAATCTACCCAAACGCGGCGTCGTGTCAACAGTTATCTGACCCCCTGCGGTCTCAGTGACGACACAGCTGGACGTACTTGCTAAATCGCAATCGAAACTTGTCATGTTTTGTTTTTTTTACAAACGTATCGTACATTTTATAGGGCGTTTCGTGTCATTACGCACGTAAGATAAGATAAAAACGTCAAAATATTTTCGAACTGTTTTTTAATTATTATTATTATCAAGAAATTGACCCCCGATATTGGGTGGGCTGATGCAGTCGCTATGACCGTATTGGAACGTTGATTTGAATAAATGTAGATAAAAGTTACAATGAGTTTTAAGATTTGAATGAGAATTTTTATCAGTGAAAAGATCATTCAGAATTATTACGATAGGTGCGTTCACCAGTTGCCCACAGGTATAAGAGCTCACGGCTCATTTGGCTTAAGTGGCTACGTACTCTGACATACACAATATAAGATGAAGGTTGCCATAAGGAAGATTTATTTAACACACAAGTACCGGCAGTGTCACCGCTCTCGTCGAACTTGTCGAATGCGACGAAGGGTTCGACGTGCAAGTTAACTCGAAGAAACAACCCACTGTGTTCTTCGCAGTGGATCGCGATTTTCATCCGGTGGTAGATTCTGCGAAGCACTGCTCCTGCTAGGGCAGATGTCAGCAAAGTGCCTCATACTAAACCCGTGAGCTCGTCTACACAGCCTGAAGCCATAATAGCTCCTCGAGGCCACTGGCAGTGGGTAGGAAAACAAAAACTTAGAGACAAGAAAGAGGTCGTAGTTCAATTATTGAAATAGCAGTTTTTTTATTATATTTTTTTTATTTTTATTGCTTAGCTGGGTGGACGAGCTCACAGCCCACCTGGTGTTAAGTGGTTACTGGAGCCCATAGACATCCACAACGTAAATGCGCCACCCACCTTGAGATACAAGTTCTAAAGTCTCAAGTATAGTTACTCAAGTATAGATGTCATCTACTCTTTAACCTGGAGCTTGTTTCTTTTTCCGTCGGTTGCGATCTTTGTCAGTCGGGATTACAATACGCATTAGGTACCTTTAGTAAAAAAGGTACGATTTATTTCTTCTGTCACAAAAACACTTTTACGTTTTGAAATTTAGTCCATTGAAATATTAGATTTTTTAGGCCTTACCTTGCGTTTTTTAGAGGACGCAATTCGCAATTTAATTCGTACTTATTCTTTTCGCGCTCACAGACGCCATCTTGTTATTTGTCGACATTTGAATATTGTGATGATTGATTTGTTGATGTTGATTTGAATGATTGTACCTAATAATCATAAAGTCAAATCAAAATAAACGCGAATTTAAGTCGTAAAACAAGTTTTAATGACATCGTCGACTCTGGAATATCGAAGAAAATAATTTATTCGACTGTATTCTTCAAATTCCTACAATCTATACTTTTGATTATAGTAGGTGTAATTTATCAACAAATTAATAAAACAATACAGTTCTATTTTCCTGGCAGTATAACGTGCTGTGGCACCAAACAGGTCGGAATTTCATTGACTTATTAACACAATCTTAATGAGTTTTGTAACGAGCCTGAATTTCCACGGAAAAATACCTCTAATAAATAATGTCATTAATAGGTCGGGTGATTAGTGACAACGTCTTGTGGATCCCGAAAATATTAAGTTACGCCGTCATCGACAATGTTCTGACAACAATTTTTAAAAGAGCTGTGTGTTCAGTACGTTTCTTTTAACTTTTAATAATTGTTAGTTAACACATAAAGCTGCTGTATTATAATAGCTATAAAATAAGAGCTACTGTCAAAACGTTTTAGAAGTGAAAGGAAGTGGATTATAGGATGAATCTCTGAATTATTAATGTATAGACTAATAGTTGTTTTCCCGAAAACGAATCACGTTTGCCTTCACCGTGGAAGTCAATCGTGAACATTTGTTAAGTACGTATTTCATTAGAAAAATTGGTACCCGCCTGCGGGATTCGAACACCGGTGCATCGCTCCAAACGAATGCACCGGACGTCCTATCCTTTAGGCCACGACCAATTGTAAAGATACCACCACCCTGCCTATTTCTGCCGTGAAGTAGTAATGCGTTTCGGTTAGAAGGGCGGGGCAGCCGTTGTAACTATACTTGAGACCTTAGAACTTATATCTCAAGGTAGGTGGCGCATTTTTTCTTATTGCTTAGATGGGTGGACGATCTTACAGCCCACCTGTGTTAAGTGGTTACTGGAGCCCATAGACATCTACTACGTAAATAGGCCACCCACCTTAAGATGTAAGTTCTAAGGTCTCAGTATAGTTACAACGGCTGCCCCACCCTTCAAACCGAAACGCATTACTGCTTCACGGCCGAAATAGGCTGGCTGGTGGTACCTACCCGCGCGGACTCACAACCAGTAAAAATGTATCTTCTATCTATATATACATATATATATAAATGAATTGTTGTTCGTTAGTATCGCTAAAACTCGAGAACGGTTGGACCGATTTGGCTAATTTTGATCTTGAATTATTTGTGGAAATCCAGAGAAGGTTTAAAAGGTAGATAAATATGAAAATGCCCGGATTTAAATAAAAATAACAATTTTGTTTTTCCTTTGATGTGTCCCACCCGTAGGACGGTTTCCTTTTGTTTGTCTTATGTTTATTTTATACAAAAGTTTAGGTCTTTTATTTATTTATTGAGGCACTAAGAAGTCTGCCGGGTCAGCTAGTATTTTATACTAAATATATATTATAAAGTTATCTTGTATATTTGTGGACAGGTGTAACATGGACGGTCCCGCAGGACCATCTCCATGTCAAAATGAACAGAGGATGAACAGCGAAGCGATGAAGAGGCTCGGGGCTGACGACTCCGGTTGTCATTGTGACAGGACGCAGCCCGAGGTCAAGATTAAGAGCAAACGATACGGAAGAGGCGCTGTTGAATCAGGTAACTATTTGCTCCCTGTATTGCGATACCGTCATAGATGATTTTCATCGGCTTTAAACTGGTTTGCAAAGACCGGATGAATAGTTTGGATGTAATTTAGAGGATTGATGACTATCATATTCGATAACGTAAATAAATTGTCATTAATACGATTTATCAATTAAAAATTTACTTAGAACTTCATTTGTAAATTTCATTTTTTCATCGTTTTTTGCTTTTGTTTTTTTCTGTACCTTTCTGGTTGCTCACTCTTTTACGTTTAGTCTAGCGCTTATTTCTATAGACCGCGATCGGTCCCGAAAGACTGACTACAATAATACAAGATTTTAATTTTAAATTCATCCCGATAAAAGTTCGGAGATAACACAAAATAAAACATTCGTATTGAGAACCTCCTATTTTATTTGAAGGCGGTTGAATATAAAAGTGTCCAAATATATAACAACAACATAAGTACAAGATAAATTTTTAACTACATTCAGACATTTACCCGCGAGACGATCTTCGCCTAGAATAATCTTCCTTTCTTCAGTCGTGCTCCTAATGTATGGAGGTCGTGACCACCTCCATCCATTAGTTTGGTCCTCGCGATGTTATGCTGACTCGTCTTTAAATATATATAACGCTAAATCTATGTTAGACGGAGACAGTCTAGAATAATCTAATGTTTATTAAGTATTGCACGGAATAAATTGTCAGTAGTAGGTATAACGTTAGTTACTGGTAACGAGCTGGATACGGAGACCGAGTTAGCTAGCTAGTTGGCTTGTGTACCAATTTAGGTAACTAGGCGTTCTGTATAAATCCTAGACAAAAAAAAAAACTATTCCTTAACTGTAATTGGAAGTTAGTTGAGGATCGATAAATGGCGTAAGTCAAGAGACTTGCTCACAAAGAAATGGTGGTTTAGCTGGGTAGAAGCTTTTAGTCAGTACTTTTATTCTCTCCCGGGTCACTCCTCTGGTCCATTGGTATCACTACATAGTATAAAACAAAGTCGCTTTCTCTGTCCCTATATCCCTATGTATGCTTAAATCTTTAAAACT
Organism: Bombyx mori; assembly: GCF_030269925.1. Classification (NCBI taxonomy): domain Eukaryota; kingdom Metazoa; phylum Arthropoda; class Insecta; order Lepidoptera; family Bombycidae; genus Bombyx; species Bombyx mori. The sequence goes on from NC_085121.1 coordinate 1,943,210, forward strand.
ACGCAACGGATTTTGATGCGGTTTTTTTAATAGATAGAGTGATTGAAGAGGAAGGTTTATATGTATAATAACAACCATTAAATTGTGGAGAAATCAATAATAAATTACAGTTTCCGAAGCGAAGCAAGGGCGGGTCGCTAGTATACTTATATACAGTAGTTTTTAGTAATCGGTGAAAATGAAAAAAATAAACCGTTAAATTTCCTTTACGATATACATATTATGTATGTGTATGTCGTTTGAGTTAGAGCTACAACGTACATTGGGCATTTTCTCAGAACTGCGGTTCGCTTGCAAAGGGTGTCACTTAAAACAACAGCAACGACGAATCAAGGGCTCTTAGTGTATATTTACCATTGCTGACTGTTGGTGATATCGTAGCCGTACCTTCATTTGCAAGGCTCGTCCTCCTTACGACGATAATCCTCAATGCTCAGGGTCGTGGCCTCCCTTATTTAATTGGTCTATTGTTTTCAGGATTAACACACGAATGCGGAGTTTTTGGGGCGATAGGCACAGGAAAATGGCCGACTCAGGTCGACATACCGCAAGTCATATGTTTGGGCTTGGTAGCATTGCAGCACAGGTAAGATGTACATTCGAGTACATATTGTTTCCAAACTGGCCTGATACGGAATGTTGAAAACCGTTTCGGATATACGGTGCGAATCTCCAATCACCGGATCTTTTCAGTGGGTCGCGACTCCGATCTGGTGATTAGATTCTTAGTCGATTTATAGGGCTAGTATTAGCAATATCTATTAGGTTGAGCTCATCAACCCGTCCGCGCGAATCTGGAATAGCCATTTAGGCGGCTACTCTTAGGCGAATAGGTTGGGGAAAAAAGTGAGTATTTCCAATAACGACTGATCAAGTACACCGTTCGACATATGCCTCTCCCAAGGCACGCCACGCGACCATCTCTATCCACTGCCCGTTGTTAATAATATATTAAAGACGTTAATAATAATCGGTTGATAGTACAATATATTTCGGTAACAGCGAACCTTATCATCATAACTTAGTGATAGTTTTCTTTTCTGGTCCGGAGGCCACTCCAGCTTCACCAAAACGTGGTATGTGCCCCGAAAACGCCATCGCTTATGATTTAATCGAATCTACGTATTTTATTTCGCATTGCGAGTACAATGCACGGTTTTGTAGCCTTTAAAACTATTAAGCGTGTCTGTAACATTTTGTTTTATTTGATACGATTCCCAGTATTTGAATATAAACACAGGACGTGTTTATAAAGGCGTCCTTCATTCATATTGAAATTGTAAACAGTTTTAAGCGACATGAATTCTGTGAAACTGTTTGGGGCTTTTGTCGGAACGTACGACACAGTAAATATTTGTTTTTTATGTATATTAAGTTGTAGAGCTTTAATATCGGGTCTGCGGTTCGGGCTAGAATTGAATGTATTGTTCCAAAATAATATTAGCATTGTTCAGTTAATAATTTACCTGTTGATATTGATAATATTAGTTTTAAATGTAATGTTAGTCTATCTAGCGTTCCCTCTAGAATTATATATGATAATAACATATGATATAATGATATGGAATATTCTAGAACGATTGAAAAATAATAAAATATAATACTTAGTTGCGTTATCTGTACAATAATAAGAAAACAACATTTAAAGCTTTTTAGTCTCCTTTATAAATTACTAGCTGACCCGGCAGACTTCGTAGTGCCTCAATCGATAAATAAAAGACCTAAACTTTTGTATAAAATAAACTTTAAACAAACAAAAGGAACCCGTCCGACGGGGGACGCGTCAAAGGAAAAACAAATTTATTTTTATTTAATTCCGAGCATTTTCATATTTATCTACATTTTAAACCTTTTCTGGACTTCCACAAATAATTCAAGACCAAAATTAGCCAAATCGGTCGAGCCGCTTTCGAATTTTAGAATTAGCCAAATCGGTCGAGCCGCTTTCGAATTTTAGCGAGACTAACGAACAGCAATTCATTTTTATATGTATAGATTAAGATTATTTTAAACAGTTTTCTTGAATTATATAAAACTGAACTTTTTTTCTGAATGACAGGCATCTCCATCCATCTGTCAAAGAAAAATATTTTTAAATCTAAAGAGTTTTAGAGGTTTTAAATACTAACGGTTTTTCTTTATGGAGGCGTAATTACTGGTGGTAGGACCTCTTGTGAGTCCGTGCGGGTGGGTACCACCGCCCTGCCTATTTCTGCCGTGAAGCAGTGATGCATTTCGATCTGAAGGGTGGGGCAGCCGTACCTATATTGAGATCTTAGAACTTATATCTCAAGGTGTGTGGCGCATTTACGTTGTAGATGTCTATGGGCTCCAGTAACCACTTAACATCAGGTGGGCTGTGAGCTCGTCCACCCATCTAAGCAATAAATAAATAAAGGGCATCATGTGGGCCATTGTCCGCCTTCGAATGTTATCAAACTTAGTACAAGGGTAGAAATTGTTATTTTTGATGGTTTTTCTTTTAGAGGACAAGAATCTGCGGGCATAGTGACGTCAGAGGGCGTGAGCGCCCGCACGTTCAACTCGCACAAAGGAATGGGGCTCATTAACAATATATTCAACGATGAAGCCATGAAGAATCTGAAAGGCAACCTCGGGATCGGCCATACCAGGCAAGTTTCTGGCTTTGTTTAATCTCTCCTCCTCGCTTCGGTTACCTCAATGCTGAAGGTCGTGACCACCTCATATTGTTTAATCTATTAAAGCAATGTAGACATTATCTGTAATCTATACTAATATATAAATCTACAGTGGTTTTTACGGATGTTCCGTTATAACTACTGAACTATGCATCCGATTGACTTGAAACTTGGTATCCATGTAGAAAATACATGTACTTAATGGATAGGCTAATATTTATATGAGTCTTAGACTCCCTAATAATAATGATAATAAAAAGCGAAGCGGGCGAGTACGGCTAGTATGTTATATCTGTATCTGTTCCGGTAGAAAATTGCAATCGATTTTCAAAACTAGCTTTCTTCTGGTGAGCTACATACATTTAAAATTATGAATATTGTTTAGTTTGACATTTTATGGATGCTGTATTTATACTGAGTGATTTTGTATTAAGTGACTTTCGAAGCCTATAGATATCACAAGAAGTGGGATCGCACATCTTAAGATATTTTGACCAGAACAGGTTTTGTTGAATATACTATAAACTTTACACTATATACTATTTTTTATTGTCCCTGGAAGACTCTTGTAGACGACCCTTCTGTGGTGAGTGGTTACCGTCGTCCATGGACGTCAGCAATACCAAGGCAATTCGCTGTTTACCATTGAGTACTCTCGTAAGAGGAGCAATAAGTAATTATCACGTTTTCATAATTTTTTTTTTTTAAGTTAATACGGGTGGACGAGGTTACAGCACACCTGGTCTTAAGTGGTTACTGGAGCCCATAGACATCTACAACGTAAATGCGCCACCCACCTTGAGATATAAGTTCTAAGGTCTCAAGTATTGTTACAACGGCTGTCCCACCCTTCAAACCTTCATCGTTTGTTATTGAATATTGTTACAGGTACTCCACATCGGCGGCCTCCGAGGAGGTGAACTGCCAGCCGTTCGTGGTGCACACGGCCCACGGTGCCCTCGCGGTGGCACACAACGGGGAGCTGGTCAACTGCAGCAGCCTCAGGAGGATGGTAATGTGCCATTATCTGTTTTTTTCCCTACCTATTCTAGTAACTAGAGGTTATACTAGATTCGCTCAAACCTGACGACGTTTTAACAGTAGCCGTAGCAAGAGCATTTGCAGAATCTACCACCGGATCGGAAACGTGACTCACTGAGGAGATCCGGCGAGAAACTCAGTGGGCTGTGTCTGAGGGTTAATTTACTCGTCGAGCCCTTCGTCGCAAGCGACGGGTTCGACGAGAACGATGACCGGTGCTTGAGGTACCTAAAAGCACCGTTAGTGGATCGGGAGGATCCGTAATGACGTGTTTAGAACGACATCGACTGTTTCCCATTCAGACCCCAGGTTCGGGAATGAAACCAACCTGTCTTAACAATATGCTGACATTACAGATTTTTAAAGAAATATGAAGTAAGGGTATTGAGGTGATAGGGAAAAAAAAGTATTGTTTTTTATAACTTTTTAATTTCCAAAATATTCACAAAATTTTGAAAACACAAAAATAAATTTGTTTAATTAATAAAATCAAATCAAATCTTCTTCTCTTTAATCTAATCTCTTTTTTCAAACGCGCCAAACGAAGTGATAAAAGTAAAAGAAAGTTTTTTTTACTCATTCCAAATTTAACATCCGCTTACCACGCATTTATCTTTTTTATTTTATCACATATATAATTAGCTCAATAATGTCTTTATTATAAATGAATATTCATTTTTGGAGATTACGTTAATAAGTACCCAATCAGTAAACCAATGTAATTGGAGATAATTACTATTAGAATGTGCTTATATGGTTTTTACTGGTGGTAGGACCTCTTGTGAGCCCGTACGGGTAGGTACCACCGCCCCGCCTATTTCTGCCGTGAAGCAGTAATGCGTTTCGGTTTGAAGGGTGGGGCAGCCGTTGTAACTATACTGAGACCTTAGAACTTATACCTCAAAGTGGATGCCGCATTTACGTTGTAGATGTCTATAGGCTCCAGTAACCACTTAACACCAGGTGGGCTCTTCCACCCATCAAAGCAATAAAAAAAATAAAAAAAGCGTGGTGACATTCACGTTTGATGTAAATGATTTGCAGTATCCACTTAATATAGGGTAGGCTGTGAGCTTATCTTCTTATTCTTTCTTCTCCACCTTATCCCACTAGGTGGGGTCGGCACAGCGAATTTTTCTATTCCATTCTCTTCTATCAGCCGTCATCTCAATATTCACTCCTCTCTCTCTCTCTCTCTCATCGCGTCATTCACACACTCCATTCATCTTTTTTCGGTCGACCTCTTCCCCCTCTACCTTGTAATACCATTTCCATAAATCTAGTCACATGCCGTATGTTCATATAATCTGTAATTTAATAAAGACTAAATCCATGAGTGACCGAAATTTTCAAGCACACCTAAACAAATTGATTACATCTCGCGCTCTTTACAGGTCCTTGGCAGAGGAGTAGGTTTGTCCACGCACTCGGACTCCGAGCTGATCACGCAGGCGTTGTGCCTCAACCCCCCCGAGGGGGAGAGCGACGGCCCCGACTGGCCCGCCAGGATCAACCATCTCATGAGGTGAGCCCCGTACACACACCCTGGTTACCAGACACCCAGATCTATATACTATACTTGAGACCTTAGATCTTAAGGTGGGTGGCGCATTTACGTTTTGGATGTCTATGGGCTCCAGTAACCACTTAACACCAGGTGGGCTGTGATTGTATTTGAGGGTGGGTATATGGTCCACTTTTTAGGTTCCATAGCCCGGCATTGTGCGACTAACTATACTGAGCATTCGTAGCAAATACAGCAGCTTAGTAATAAACAAAAAAACTCAAGTGTAATTTCATGTAAATTCACCTGAATTTGTGGGCGGCGATGAAAAATATGTAGCCCTATAGAATTAAATATATATGTCCAGTTTTATTTTATATCCTACTTATTCCACTACGAGTAATCTCGAGGGATTATACTAGATTAACCTAGCGAGTAGGAGAGCTCACGGGGCTCAGCCAGGCGAACTAGCCCTAGCAAGAAATGTCCAAACAACTTGTACCGGCTAATAAAATTCTGATTTTTTTTATATACAGAATGACGTCAGTGTAGTCTGCTTTTTGTCTATAAGAAATTAAAGTTCTTAAAACTAACTCTATCCGAGACTGTTACATTGTTATTACCAATCGTATTGATAATTAGCTTTCTATTAGACAATTAAAAATAAACACGGCTTAGCTCATGATTATTACTATATTTCTTTTTAGGCTGGCTCCTCTAAGTTATTCGTTAGTGATAATGCTGAAAGACAAGATCTATGCGGTCCGCGATCCTTACGGGAACCGGCCGCTGTGTCTCGGGAAGATTTTACCTCTCGGATCCTCGTGTAAGTACAATATGAACTATGATCTTTTATAAAGTACCCTCCTAATTACGTTAGTAACTGAGTTATCGCATAGATGAGGTGCGATTTCGCAAAAAAAAACGTTTCCAACAACAATTTTTTTTATTGATTAAGTGGGTGGACCGGCTCACGGCCCACCTGGTGTTAAGAGGTTAATGGAGCCCATGGACATCTAGAACGTAAATGCCGCCACCCACCTTAAAATATGAGTTCTAAGGTCTCAGTATAGTTACAAAGGCTGGCCCGCTCTTCAAATCGAAACGCATTACTGCTTCACGGCAGAAATAGGCGGGGCGGTGATACCTACCCGCGCGGACTCACAAGAGGTCCTACCACCAGTAATTATGCAAATTATAATTTTGCGGGTTTCATTTTTATTACACGACGTTATTCCTTCACCGCGTAAGTCAATCGTAAACATTTGTTGAGTACGTATTTCATTAGAAAAATTGGTACCCGCCTGCCGGACTCGAACACTGGTGCATCGCTACACACGAATGCACCGAACGTCTTATCCTTTAGGCCACGACGACTTTTAAAAATATTTACAGTATCATTTTAAATACCCCACAGAAACCATTAAATAGTTGTATTTGTAGAATATAGGTCTTTACATAAACATTAGATAAAGTTGTACCCGGGTTATATGCGAGAGTTAAGTTCAAGATCACATGTAGATTGCAATGTTGCGTTAATTAAAGTAGATAGTACTTAAAAATAATATCAATATGACAAACAAGGTCTGACACATTGAGCTCTGGTGTTGCATGATATTGAAATTTGCATGTGTTGGTTGATTTTATAAATTTTTTTTTCATGGCTTTTCCTAAAGTGGAATTTGTAAGTATTTTAAGTTAATGTGAGTAATGAATATGTTGAAAGATTTATAACAGAAGAAAGGTTTTTCGTGGGGTAGTCAACATTAGTTGAGTGTAAATAAATATTGATATAGGTTATAATGATTATTACTAATAAATCAGTCCTAATCTGTCCTGAGTTAATACAAACTGCCACGTATCAAAATACGTAGGATTATCAGTCAAATTGCTTGGGGTTAGGTTCTAAAATCCTCTGATTAGAAAAGTCGATACAAATAAACTATGTCACGTTGGTAATTGTATTTATTAGCGTAGTAGTAAATAACAAGCTGACATAAAGCTGTTGCCTTTTATGTCATCGCCGTTTAAATATAATCAAGTTATAAAAATATTTCCTAACAAATTCAATGATACTATCACTAATTATTTGTAGTAATACCCTATTAATTAATAATTGCGTTAACTATGGCTCAATGCGATTATTTGCGATGCTGCATTATCCGTGCACTTTTGCAGGCAACTGTACATGGGTGTTGTGGATGCAAATGAAAATTTCAAAACTTCTTTTACAGATATCTACAAAAAGTCATCGGCGCAGCATGAAGCGGGTAATGCATGAATCATTATCATTATTTACATACATTATATCACATCACATCATATCAAATCACATCACATTAGTTACATAACCGAGGGTTCCGTGCCCCTTTAAGCCGCGTGACAGTTCGACCTCATGTCTCAAGGGGGTGGTCGTATTAATGGTGTACTTGCTGCCGTCTGGGTCTGGTCAAATACCAGTGTGCTTAGTGCGAGTTTTTTAACGTTCTCGATAGCGTCAAAGTTAACTCATATTTGTACGGAATGGGATCGCTTGCGTACGTTTGCCGCTAGGGGCGCTGTTCCAACTGCATACAAAATTGAGTTAACTTTTACGCTATCGACAACGTGAAGAAACTAGCACTAAGCACACAGGTTGCAACAAAAACGTCACCAATAGCATGTCATTAAATTCGCGCACGTTCACATTCAAGCACGTCTTGATGTTAGTAAAAATCAAAAATCGAGGGGTCAAAAGTTATTTGGCTTAAGCGACGTTTTTGCAAATTTACAGGGGAGCTATTTCACGTCATTACGGATCCTCCCGATCTACTAATGGTGCTTTTAGGTACCTCAAGCACCGGTCATGGTTCTCGTCGAACCCGTCGCTTGACGAAGGGCTCTGCGAGTTAACCCACAGACACAGCCCACTGAGTTTCTCGCCGGATCTTCTCAGTGGGTCGCGTTTCCGATCCGGTGGTAGATTCTGCGAAGCACAGCTCTTGCTAGGGTTCGTGCTAGCAACGTCGTCAGGTTTGAGTCCCGTGAGCTCACCTACTAGCTCGGCGAACCTAGAATAACCCCTCGAGGTTACTAGAACAGGTAGAAAAAAAGAGCTATTAAAAGTTTAAAATTTGGAAAACAATATCATAACAAAAAAAAACCTCTTCGGCTATTTCAATGGAGTAAACTTAATTGAAGTTCAATTAAAAACATCGAACTGGTGATGCTAATACTAAACAATACGCACCTTTAATTACAAAGATAAATGTCACTTAAACCAAATTTCTTTTCACTTCTCGATATTATTATATCACTTCTTTGACGTGTACTTATATCACTATGTTTATCTGTGATGTTTCATTTATATGGGAATGGAATAATGTAGCTTCCAAACAGTGAAAGAATTTTTCATATCGGTTCAGTAGTTTCGGAGCCTATTCTATACAAACAAACAAAGAAATATTTCCTCTTTATAATATTCGGATAGATATACATTTATATTTTTAAATCATTAACTAAATGATTTTTTAATTTTTAACGAATCATTATTGGTTTTTACGTTCTACTGAACACTAACTGTCCATCATGTCATTGTCTTGAATGGCTCAGTGGTGCAATATTAGCGACCCTGACTTTTGCACCGAGGGTCGTGGGTTCGATTCCTACATCGGACAAATATCCGTGTGATGAACAGATTTATTTACTCTTCGTCTGGGTGTTTATTATCTATACATGTATATACTTAAACGTATATAAGTATGTATGTCAGTCTCTGGTATACGTAACACAGAGAATCCTAATCTGGGGCTAGATGGATGACCTTGCATGATTTGTTTTCAGTTATTTATATAATAGCCATTTTATATAATGTTTTTTTTTTTGTTTTATAAGTTAGGTGTTCGATCTTTGTACACTGTGATTACATAAGCCGTCATAAGCAAAGTAGAATTGAGTTTTGGAAAAAAAAATTAAGATCATTTTCAGAAAAAAATCTTATGATTATCTTTGTTCACGGAACAGTTCTAATGAACGGCTGCGCTAAGAATGGCGTGGACGACAGAGCAGAGGGTTGGGTCGTATCCTCCGAGTCATGTGGATTCTTATCAATAGGTAAAGTATTAGAGATTTCATTGTACTAGTTGGTAATTCACACTAAAATTCAATTAGTCGAGAAACACATTCAATTAGTCGAGACACATTGTTAATTGAACGAAGCGATCCTTCTGTATAGTTCAGATTTGTTTTTTTTATTTTGGCTAATTTTGTCGATTAAAAATATATTATGTATATATTAAATGCATTTAGAACTTTCGATAATCAAACAAATTTTAGTCCAAATGTCAAGACAAGTTAAACTTTAAAGTGTTCTATCTCATTCTCTCTTTTTGTGTCTCTTTCGTTTCTTAAACTTTTAAATTATAACGACGTTAAAGATTTGAATTTTCAAAAGTTTTAAAGTAAATTAGTGTAAAGTTTTTATCACTACATAGTATAAAACAAAGTCGCTTTCTCTGTCCCTATATCCCTATGTATGCTTAAATCTTTAAAACTACGCAACGGATTTTGATGCGGTTTTTTTTAATAGACAGAGTGATTGAAGAGGAAGGTTTATATGTACAATAACATCCATTAAATAGTGAAAAAATCAATAATAAATTACAGTTTCCGAAGCGAAGCGAGGGCGGGTCGCTAGTAAAGCTATAAGAGTAATATTGATTGTATATTCGGGATACACCGCCACTATGTTTCTGATGTGTGTGTGGCAGGCGCCCGCTACGTCCGCGAGGTGCTCCCCGGGGAGATCGTGGAGATGTCGAGCCACGGGATCCGCACCGTGGACGTGGTGGAGCGCCCCGCCGGGAACCACCAGGCCTTCTGCATCTTCGAATACGTCTACTTCGCCAGAGCGGACAGCATGTTCGAAGGTACTACTCAACTTTTATCAAATATAATACATAGACACAATATAACGTTTTTTTGCGCTTTTGTCTTTTCGAGCTTACCTGCCCTTTTGTCTTTTATTTATTTTTAATTTTATTTAATTGTTTTTTATGTGAAAGGCAGAAAATTATTTTATTATGAAATTACTATTAGTATCGTAGTAGTTGTATGTATGTATTCTAAGTATACTTAATATACTTTGTGTTGTAGGTCAGATGGTGTACTCAGCGCGCATGCAGTGCGGGCGCATGCTCGCCCGGGAGAGCGCAGTGGACGCCGACATCGTGTCCTCCGTGCCCGAGTCCGGCACGGCGGCCGCGCACGGCTACGCACGACAGGTACACCCGCACTCTGTGCGCCGGCACTACAGACGCGCACTCACAGCGCGGCGGACGCCGACATCGTGTCCTCCGTGCCCGAGTCCGGCACGGCGGCCGCGCACGGCTACGCACGACAGGTACACCCGCACTCTGTGCGCCGGCACTACAGACGCGCACTCACAGCGCGGCGGACGCCGACATCGTGTCCTCCGTGCCCGAGTCCGGCACGGCGGCCGCGCACGGCTACGCACGACAGGTACACCCGCACTCTGTGCGCCGGCACTACAGACGCGCACTCACAGCGCGGCGGACGCCGACATCGTGTCCTCCGTGCCCGAGTCCGGCACGGCGGCCGCGCACGGCTACGCACGACAGGTACACCCGCACTCTGTGCGCCGGCACTACAGACGCGCACTCACAGCGCGGCGGACGCCGACATCGTGTCCTCCGTGCCCGAGTCCGGCACGGCGGCCGCGCACGGCTACGCACGACAGGTACACCCGCACTCTGTGCGCTGGCACTACAGACGCGCACTCACAGCGCGGCGGACGCTGACATCGTGTCCTCCGTGCCCGAGTCCGGCACGGCGGCCGCGCACGGCTACGCACGACAGGTACACCCGCACTCTGTGCGCCGGCACTACAGACGCGCACTCACAGCGCGGCGGACGCCGACATCGTGTCCTCCGTGCCCGAGTCCGGCACGGCGGCCGCGCACGGCTACGCACGACAGGTACACCCGCACTCTGTGCGCCGGCACTACAGACGCGCACTCACAGCGCGGCGGACGCCGACATCGTGTCCTCCGTGCCCGAGTCCGGCACGGCGGCCGCGCACGGCTACGCACGACAGGTACACCCGCACTCTGTGCGCCGGCACTACAGACGCGCACTCACAGCGTGGCGGACGCCGACATCGTGTCCTCCGTGCCCGAGTCCGGCACGGCGGCCGCGCACGGCTACGCACGACAGGTACACCCGCACTCCGTGCGCCGGCACTACAGACGCGCACTCACAGCGCGGCGGACGCCGACATCGTGTCCTCCGTGCCCGAGTCCGGTACGGTAGCCGCGTACGGCTACGCACGACAGGTACACCCGCACTCCGTGCGCCGGCACTACAGACGCGCACTCACAGCGCGGCGGACGCCGACATCGTGTCCTCCGTGCCCGAGTCCGGCACGGTAGCCGCGTACGGCTACGCACGACAGGTACACCCGCACTCTGTGCGCCGGCACTACAGACGCGCACTCACAGCGCGGCGGACGCCGACATCGTGTCCTCCGTGCCCGAGTCCGGCACGGTAGCCGCGTACGGCTACGCACGACAGGTACACCCGCACTCCGTGCGCCGGCACTACAGACGCGCACTCACAGCGCGGCGGACGCCGACATCGTGTCCTCCGTGCCCGAGTCCGGCACGGTAGCCGCGTACGGCTACGCACGACAGGTACACCCGCACTCCGTGCGCCGGCACTACAGACGCGCACTCACAGCGCGGCGGACGCCGACATCGTGTCCTCCGTGCCCGAGTCCGGCACGGTAGCCGCGTACGGCTACGCACGACAGGTACACCCGCACTCCGTGCGCCGGCACTACAGACGCGCACTCACAGCGCGGCGGACGCCGACATCGTGTCCTCCGTGCCCGAGTCCGGCACGGTAGCCGCGTACGGCTACGCACGACAGGTACACCCGCACTCCGTGCGCCGGCACTACAGACGCGCACTCACAGCGCGGCGGACGCCGACATCGTGTCCTTCGGGTCACCGGACACAATATAATTTAAGACTTGGACTACACGTCTTAAGACGGTCGTGTCATTCCATTTTGATAGGACGCGAGGCCTTCGGTCCATCTGCAGTATTAACCTTTTACACTCGAGAGGTGAGTCGCGCGGAAATTCCATGAACCATGTAAACTATTTATGTTACTTTATTTGATGATTGATATCTTGTATATTTCTTTCTTATCTGTATTTATCGTTCTTTTTTGTCGTTTGTAATTAAACCATGTGATGAGCGATATTGACCTCTCGCGTGCAAAAGGTTAAAAAAATTATCATACTATATTTAGAGAGCAATAGACAGGGTAATTATGTCTTTCGCATATTACCGTAACATTCAAAAAAAAAAAAGATTCACATAAATGATGTTATTAATAATGATTAATGGTCCCGCAGAAGGTGAAATTTTATTTTAAAACATTATTATGGTTCTATTGTCAAACAATATTATACTTTTATAATATAACCACAGATTTCGCCAAAACTACCCTATAAATAAATATTAATAAAGACAAACAATATTAATCTATTCTCAGTTTGACCACAGACTTTAAACAATAACAAAAGTTTGACAATTGACAATAAAGAAAGAGTATATTTTTATGTATGTGTGTGTAATGTTTTTGTTATTGATACAATGTGTACCTATTTTATGCAAGATTAAAGAAATTATTAGCATTCTGCACTCCTCTATATTCTCTATAACTGTGGCAAATGTCATACTCTTTCGCTCGCGCAATTTTCGCAACAAGCTGTACTAAGTTTTTGCTTCACGTATTAATATATAGATTAGTTCATTCATATTATTTTTTTATATTTCAGTCCGGCATTCCGTTCATGGAGGTTCTGTGCAAGAACCGGTACGTCGGGAGAACGTTCATTCAGCCCTCAACCCGGCTGCGGCAGCTCGGCGTCGCCAAGAAGTTCGGCGCGCTCTCCGAGAACGTGAAGGGGAAACGGATCGTGCTCATAGACGACTCCATAGTCCGGGGGAACACCATCGGACCCATCATCAAGTTGCTCAGAGACGCGGGGGCCGCTGAGGTGAGGCACGCCCGCATATTGGCATATTGAGACCTGTTATTACGGTTCCTCCCGATCCACTAACGGTCCTTTCAAGCACCGGTCATCGTTCTCGTCGAACCCGTCACTTGCGACGAAGGGCTTGACGAGTAAATTAACCCATAGACACATCCCACTGAGTTTCTCGCCGGATCTTCTCAGTGGGTTGCGTTTCCGATTTGGTGGTAGATTCTGCGAAGCACGGCTCTTTTATAATATCCAAAATAGACTGTAAAAGTTGCTAATTTTTATTTTCCGTGCAAAGTTATTTATTAGACACGCATTATAACCCAAAAAAAACACAAAATGTAACAAAAAGTAAAAAATGTTGTTCCAGTTTTGTACGTTAACCATTGACGGTCCGTGAAATATGACTAGCAGCTGTGTCAATATCGAAGCAGCAATTTATACTATAGTTTACGAATTGTTTCGGCTTGTACAGGTCCACATAAGAATAGCGTCGCCGCCGCTGAAGTACCCGTGCTACATGGGCATCAACATTCCAACGCGCGAGGAACTCATCGCCAACAAAATGGACTCCTTCAAGCTCGCGGAGCACGTTGGTGAGTGGACCATTGTGACCATGTCTTGAACAAAACTTTACATGGCCAGTGCTGTAATCTCTTTACAAACAAAGTTAGGACTTGGAATAGCGCTCGAGGAACGCCGAGGAGTTAAGTTGACTTCGAACGGACAATAGCAAAAATTATATTAGAAACTAGCTGACCTGGCAGATTTCGTAGTGCCTCAAACGATAAATAAAAGACCTAAACTTTTGTATAAAATAAACTTAAAACAAACAAAAGGAATTCGTCCGACGGGGGACACATCAAAGGGAAAATAAATTTGTTATTTTTATTTCATTCCGAGCATTTTCATTGTTACCTACTTTTTAAACCTTCTCTGGACTTCCACAAATAATTTCAAAACCAAAATTAGCCAAATCGGTCCAGCCGTTGTCGAGTTTTAGCGAGACTAACGAACAGCAATTCATTTTTATATATATAGATTATTTTTTAGCGTAACTTAAGAATATTTATGATTCCCCAATATTAATAATACGGTGATGCCCACTCCCTCAGGCCATTGAGAAATTACTATACCTATGTAGTCATTTTTTTATCATAAATATCTGACTTTCGTACCTTCCTCGCTCAATCACACCGCATATCGACTGCAATTTTTTATTTATGGATTAGACGAGTGTCTAATTTACTTTTACTGCCCAGCTTGTGTTAAGTGGTTACCTGAGCCCATAGACAATCAAACAACCAATGTAAATGCCGCCATCCACCTTGATACATGAGTTCTCAGTTCCTTAGTACCACGGCTGCCCCACCCTTCAAATTGGAACGTGTTATTACTTCGCGACCAAAATAGACAGGGTGGTGGTACCTACTCGTGCGAGCACAAGAAGGCCCACAACCATTAAAAAGTAACGCCTACTCCGACCAGCCATATAACAGGAGTGTGGACATTGACCGTGTTATTGTTTGCAGGCGCGGACAGTCTGGAGTACCTGTCGGTGGAGGGTCTGGTGAGCGCCATCCACTACAACATGCGCACGCCCCCGGACGGCGTGGGCGGGCACTGCACGGCGTGCCTCACGGGCGACTACCCCGGCGGGCTGCCCGACGACGTCGACTGGTGAACTGCGACGCGGCGGCCCACATCTCACCGAACTTCACTTCTCATCGCGACTATAGTAGAATTATTTTGTCCGTGCAGTTTGGGTCATAAAACATAACCCGGCTTGGGCGGTGAGCATGTTGCGCGGGCGCAACGCCATTATCGATAAAAATAAATGAGTTATCGAAAGCAGGTACAGGCGGCGGGGCGGCATACGATGGGTGGTGAGACATTGTTATGTTAACAGTCATCTGTTGTACCTACCTGCAAATTATAGTATATATGTCGAAGAGAAATGTGATTTTGTGCATTCGCTCTCTGAGTTTCTTTAGTGACACAATGGCTACTCCTTTGTTTTGTACCAAAACGACAGAATTTATTCAAATATTTAGCTTGTTGGCAAAAATATACCAGCAAAAGCACGTGTTATTATAAACAATGTGTTACAATTTTTCACTGAAATGAGAATAGATCCCGAAAAGTTACAAAGTGTTAATTTCTGCCGTTCTCGTTAACTCGCTGCGGCGGTATGTGGTGTAAGTGTTCGATTAGCGATTTTTTCTTTCATTTTATCACTAACCCACAAAATGACAAAACTAAATACACTATCGATAACGCATTATCGACTACAATAATGCGCATCACTATGCCCGGCCATAAGGCTCCTGAGTGGAAGAGAGAACGAAATACTCGCTTCACCGCTCCGATTTTTTATGACCCAAACTGCACGGACAAAGTAGTTCTACTATAGTGACATCTCGTTGCAACTACTGCTGACATGTCGACCGTAAGCTGCCAATACCTCCTAACTACTCTATCGCCTTTTCGTATTAAAGGCTTCGTCAAACAGAACGCATACTTAGCGCTGCGTTTTAACGTCGCACTATTTTCATGTCACACAAATTGACACAACGCAGTCCAACACTCCTTGACGCAACGTAACATTCGCCAAATCATAGTGCCTTTCGGTAGCAGTGTGAAAATTTAAAAGTATTAAGATGTCGAGTGATTCAGATGTGTCATTGTATAAGCATGGGTATTTTCTAACTATTTCTATAAAATTTTCGGGCATTATCTAGAATTTTAATACATATTCACTCGGAAGCTAAAATAAAATTTGTAAAAGATTACAACGCTTGATGTGAAAGCGGCCTAACGCCGCGACAGAGCGTTGCGTACTTATAAGGCTGGGGCTCTGTTTGACAGTATGTTACCCTATATAGGAGTACAACACATCTCGGCGTCATAGCGCGGCGTCAGTTTACGCTCTGACGCGCACTAACTACGCGTTCTGTTTGACGAAGCCTTAAAAGTGTACAATTGTCCAAAAATATTCGAAATTGAGTTAATATGCGTAAAAAAATTGGTATCACCAGTATTTTTCTCATAAATACCGTCAAAAGAGCGTAGTTTAGGTTTAGATTATTTTTTTAGTTTACCCATGTTTTGACTACTATTAACAAAATTTTATACATAATTTTATCTTACTTTAAAAGACAGATAATGTAAATGGTAAAATATTTTTTTTGCAAATATTGCAAATTTGATTAATATTAAAAATATTACATGTTAAACCTTTAAGACACTCTCCTGTAAAATTAGTAAGTTTTGAGATTATACAGTTTTATTCCGAGAAGACACTATGTGCTTATTGCGAGTTTATTAACGTTCTCGATAGCGTAAAAGTTAACTCATATTTGTATGGAATAGGATCGTTTGCGTACGTTTGCCGCTAGGGGCGCTGTCCCATCTGCATACTAAATTGGCTTAACTTTTACGCTATCGAAAACGTTAAGAAACTCGCACTAAGCACACTGATGGGAAGTTTACAGGAGACCATAAAAAGTTAACAAAACACGGATGGTATTGATGAACCCAAAATCCAAGCTTATTATTTTTACAGTAGTTCTATATTGCTAAGAAGAAAACATTCAAATCACGTCACGTCCATTTAGGGCTGTAAGTAAAATAATCAATTAAATGTTATTTCTTATTGGTGTAAGTTCTTAAAAAGAAAACAAATAATATTTTTTTAAATAATATATTATTACAAAAATACAAATAAAAGTAGCCACTGCTATCTTTAAGAAAAAAAAGCTAACATATGGCGCAAAATAATAAAAATTTCAGCAAAAACGTCAGTTGGGAGGTATTGGCAGCTTACGATCGATATTCTATTAATATTTTTGTTTAGTTTTAGATAAGTAAACATCTCCTGTAAAGTCAAAAGCTAATAATGATTTATTAAAACAAAATATAAATCCCAATTATCATAAATTCTAACTATAAAAAAAATGTAATGTTGGCACATTACTTAAAGGATTTCTTTGACATTAATAAAATTTTACTAAAAACTAGAGATAACGTATGCACAGGTCTATAAGTCGTATCCGGTACAACGGAGTTGGAATTTAGAGTTTTGAAGCTTGGATATCATTTTAAATACACAATTATCATTTATGAATACTAAGTACTGTAATAATTAAGCACTCACAAGTTCAATTTAATAGTTTCATGTAATGTTCTGGGTAATAAATATGGGGATTTCCAAAAGTTTATCTATAGAGTTTTTTGATGTTAAATAAGTTATCAGGGGGAGTGGGAGCATAGAAGTGATTGATTTTAAATACTGTAAAACCGCCAAATCAATATTTACAGGCCATTGTAGTAGCTTAAACTTAAAAAATCAATGTATATTATTTTATCTTTAAATTTTAATTAAAAAAAATACATTTTAAAACTGCAATAACTCGAATGATAATAAATATTTGTATGTACGATTTGTAAAATATATCAAAATATATAATTGGTATTTCTAATGTTGTACGACAGAAATGCAAAAAAAAACCAAGTCGAAATTTTTTTAATAGCTTATTATGGTTAAAAAAAAAGAGTCAATCTGTGAACAAGCTCTCGGGGCGTTCAGCTTTAAGTGTTAGAGCCCGGATACAACAAAACATGGATGTCGATACACACCTGGAGATATGAGGTCCAAATCTCAATTGTATAGTGCGAAGAAAGGCACTGGTTTTTTGCGGGAGAAAGTGGTGGTACGTACTTGTGCTACTCACAATATTGTCGTATTATTGCAATATTTTGGTATCAATTAGAATTATATGCAAAAATTGGTCTGAATGTTTACATTCCTCACGTACTGAGTAGTCAAGAAAATTTAATGTTTTATTTATCTATGTATAGTACTCTCAAGGCCACAAAACTAAAGTGAGTTTATCGGATTACATTTTTTTGTTAGATTTTGACTAAACTGTACTTACTGGTTACGATCTTGGACCACAGAGGTGCGGTTTGTCACAGCGAACCTTCCTCATTTTACCGTCTACTCTTGTCCGGTTGAATAATGAAACCATTCATCGATCTAGTATTTAGTATTTTTATCCTACACCATTGAGTCAAGAATAAATCCGTAAAGATTGTCTATATCTATCATAGGTCAATGACCAATCAATATCTCATGACGATTTGCACTTTCGCACGCGTCTGTACAGGCGCTAACGATCTACTTACAAGTAAAGCGGACGGTGATATATCGTCCTTATTAAATACGTACAATGTTAATTGCAAACTCTTAAAAATAAGCCATTAAATATCCAATGACCTCAAGGTACAACTTTATACTTTATTGTAATTGTTCGGACATACACGACGAACACATAAAAAGAGTGCATTTAAAATTTTATATATAGTATGTTATGTGAAAAACCTTATTTATGCAATATGAGACACTTATGTTATTAAGGGCTGTTCAGAATGTGCCTTGATATTATCTAGACTTGAATGTTATAGATAGACAGAATTGTTAAGCCAAGCTCTCGTAAATATGATTTTTATGAATTGCAATTAAAATTAGATCCTTCGATTTCGATCTAAATGTTTTTGGTTGATTATAAACGAAAAGAATATCATTCATTTAATGTATAATATTCAATAAATTTAATTATTGTTTCAATAAAGTATATCGATTTTAATGTCTGTTTCCCAACCCTCAGCTAATATTATACTTTCCGAAATCCAACAGTAATACATTTTTATATACATAAATATAATATAATATAAATATAATAGTATAATTTTGTTACTTGAAACATTTTTATTACATAGGGCTCGGATTCAAGCATTATTTTGAAGATAATTGTATTTATTGTGTCTTCCAAAACCATAGGAATATTACAATATATATTATACAATGTTTTTAATTTTCCTGTAATGAAATTTAGTTATCTTCACTAAATATAACTTATTATTAGAAAGAAATTCTCGAATATTTGCATGTAGGGTACATGTACTCTTCTTAAATGTATCCCTATTTTCTGGAGGTAAAAAATTATCAAGTACATTGTATTTTGTAAATCTAATATCAACACAAATGTAAAAGTTCCTTTACTGTACATTCCCTGAATTAACAAATACTAGTTAAGCAACTAACAAATGTAGTAATTTTATTTATTGGCCATTTACATATATCTATTTGTTATCTGGGTCTAGTGAAGTCGATATAACTCACTGTTCATGTTAAATTGTCTTTGAATACTTCTCTCAGACGATGGAGAGAAACCGGCCGATATATTAAAATCATATTTTTAGTCTTAAGATATTAAAATTATTTTTTTATTTAATTGTGAATGTGTTTTATTTATTAATCGATATCTTCTCAGTGAGTCTCGTTTCCGATCCGGTGGTAGATTCTGTGAAGCACGGCTATTGCTAGGGTTCGTGTTAGCAACGTCGTCAGGTTTGAGCCCCGTGAGCTCACCTACTAGTTAAAGTTACGCTGAAATAGCCTCTCAAGGCTCTCAGCTTAGGTAGGAAAAAAAAAGTTAATCGATTCCACCATTCCGATTTCGTAATTTCGGAGTTACAAGCGGATTAAAAGTTCCTGTATGTTGCTTTCGCATCCACAATAATGAAGGGTTTGAAATGGACGATAGATTCAGTGAAGCACTGCTTATTGCTAGGGCTAGTGTTAGCAAATTTTCTCAGGTTGAGCCCGTGAGCTCACCTACGCGTCCGGGCGTAGCTGGAATAGCCTCTTAGGCTAATAAAGATTAGGTAGGAAAAAAATATATTGAAAAACAATGAAAAACTGTAGCCTTGCAAATAATCTTTTAATGTTTCAATGATGATGACATTTTCCATCGTAATTATACCAGTAGGTTTTTTTATATTATTATATACAATTTACAAATGAAACATGCTTTCTTCTGTACAAACAAATGGTTTAATAATAAAAAAATGAATCGGAATTTTGATCTTAGATGTGTCAAAACATCAACATTTCCTCATGAAAAAACTAATCTTTGGGCGATGAAGTGCATTTTAAATAAATAATAAATATCGTAAATCTTTATATTGTTTCTGAATAATTTTATATGAATAAATAAATATTTATCACTAACTTTTTGGAAAACCTTCACTTATAAATTGATCAACTGGTAATTGAATTACTCTTGTAATTCGACAAATTAAATTTACGTAATTTCAATAAGCAATAAGCATACATAAATTAGGTTAACAATTAATTATTATTAAAAAACACCAATACGTAGATCCGTGTGTCTAGTTTGGCAATCGTGGTCTAATACTTTCCTTATTTTTTCTATTTTTATGATCATTAGTAGTGGCACCCTGCCACGCTTTGATGTGTGGATAATTGTGTGAAAAATATCAATGTCCTGGAAAAAGTATTTGCGCGCCATCTGTCGTCGGTCACAGCGTTTTATAGCTGACGTCCCATTCTGATAAATGAGCTATAACATGGACATACATTACAATAAAATGGAACTAAATTAAAGGAACTATTAGTAAAATATGTCCGAAGTCATAATACTAGTAAAACACATATCGAATTCACACGCAATATAATGTTCTATTATAATTTTCTTGCAGTCTAAATTGTATACTTTTGTCGCATTTTGTCCAAAACGCGTGTTAGCTAGCCAATTTTTTTATTTTTTATTTATTTATTGCTGAGGTGGGTGGACGAGCTGACAGCCCACCTGGTGTTAAGGGGTTACCGGGACCCATAGACATCTACAACGTAAATGCGCCACCCACCTTGAGATATAAGTTCTAAGGTCTCAGTATAGTTACAACGGCTGCCCCGCCCTTCAAACCGAAACGCATTACTGCTTCACGGCAGAAATAGGCAGGGTGGTGGTACCTACCCGCGCGGACTCACAAGAGGTCCTACCACCAGTAAAAAACGTTACGTTAAGTTAGTTTGTATGATCATCAGTAAGCCTGTTTCCCGACTATGGCTTCTATATCCTGCACCTCCTTGGCGCAGGAGTCGGTGAGCACCAGCGGGTCACCGTCCGTGATGAGGACGTCGTCTTCTATACGGATACCCAGGCCGCGGAACTCCTCCGGCACCCGGGTGTCGTCCGTCCGGATGTAGATACCTGTGCACAGTGACGCCGGCCTTCAGCAACCACTCCCAAACGCTACGTCTGGTTTAATTGAGGACATGAGTGACATGTGTGATAGTAGCTCCGGTAATCAACAAATTAAAGACGGTTAGCGTGCTATGGACATGTGATGCGATGAGAGAAGATGCGTGTGACTAGGAGATGTATGGAAACGGTAGTGCAAGGTCGAGGGGGAAGAGGTCGACCGAAGAAGACACGGATGGAGTGTGTGAATGACGATATGAGAGAGTGTTGAGACGACGGCTGATAGAAGAGAATGCAAGAGAAAAATTAGTTGTGCCGACCCCACCTAGTGGAATAAGGTGGAGAAAAAGAAAAGTGCAAGTAACAAAAGTTTATTGCCCGTTTTCCGAAAATTAACAAATTTTATCATATTCCCTTCATCCACACATGTCTATACTAATATTATAAAGAGGAAAGATTTGTTTGTTTGTTTGTTTCGAATAGGCTCCGAAACTACTGGACCGATTTGAAAAATTCTTTTTCTATTAGAAGCCGACATTGTCCCTGATGAACATAGGCTACTTTTTTTTATTTATTTTTTTGGTTTCATGTGTGTTTTAATGTTTCCGAAGCGAAGCGAGGGCGGGGCGCTAGTCCTTATATGATAAAATGATAAAATGAATACCCGCGTTTTTAGACTAGTGTGCTTAGTGCGAGTTTATTAACGTTCCCGATAGCGTGACAGTTAACTCAAATTTGCCTCTCTTCGTTTTGCCAGACACTTTCCAGGTCAGTGCTCTCTTTGATAGGTGGGTACAGGGCTTCCTCAATATGTGACCAATCCAATGCCACTTCCGCGTAAGGATCTCCTTCTCCATTGGTGTCGTTATTAATTACAAAAAAAATCTTGGTTATGAAATATCCGCCCGACTGTACCATGCGCAAGTTTGTACCGACGGCTACATTCAGGGCGGTCATAAAGATTGGCGAGTACTATAGGAACAAAAAAAGGGTGTGTCACTTAAGCAGTAGGTACAGAGAAGAGGGGAGTGAAGAAGAGAGAGAAAGAGTACCGTACCGGGCTCGACAGTGACGATCATGTTGGCGAGCACGGGCGTGGCGCGGCGGACCAGCGGCGCGTCGTGCACGTCCAGCCCCAGGTGGTGCGACACGTGGTGCGGACACAGGCTGTACGCCATCTGGACACACGCGACACTACTCTACATCACACGATATAAGCTCTCGCGCCCGTCTATGATATCGAGGGGTAAAAGGCTAAAGGACTATCCTGGTGGTAGGACCTCTTGTGAATCCGCACGGGTAGGTAACACCGCCCTGCCTATTTCTGCCGTGAAGCAGTAATGCGTTTCGGTTTGAAGGGTGGGGCAGCCGTTGTAACTATACTGAGACCTTAGAACTTATATCTCAAGATGGGTGACGCATTTACGTTGTAGATGTGTATGGGCTCCAGTAACCACTTAACACCAGGAGTGGTCTTTGCAATTGTCTAAGAAATAAAAAATAAAAGCATGGATGGGTGAACGAGCTCAGAGCACGAAAAGGTCGAAACTGGAAGAAATTGTGTGATTTTTATCACAAAAATATATCTTTTCTTATTGCCCGTTTAGGCAGACGAGCTTACGACCCACCCGATAGTGAGTGGTTACCGTCGCCCATGGACTTCAGCAATGCCAGGGGCAGAGCCAAGCCGCTGCCTACAGTTAAGTACTCTCCACAAGCCTCGTTTGAAGAAGGACATGTCACAGCACTCGGGAAACACCGTGGAGGGGAGCTCATTCCAAAACCGGACGGTACGTGGCAAAAAAAAAATGCAATCGCATTGTGGATGAACGGAGTGGCTCCAGGTAGTATGGATGAACTCTACTCCGGTAATTCTAATTAGACGAAGTTTATTATAATCACAACTAGTTCTTATAGATATAGACAGTAGAGTCCACAGTACCGAGATCAGTTCGTGCCCATCAATGTTCTTGGGCAGTATCCCCTCTTGCTGCAGCTGCGTGCCCAGCAGCCGGCACATGCTGTCGAACAGCTGGTCCAGCGCTGGGCGGTGCTCCCCCAGGATTTCTATTAAGCGTTTCTGTAAAAAAAAAAAACATATTTTCATTATTAAGCCTCGTGTATAATAAATACCTTATCATATTATATGTGTTAAGTCTGTCTATTACAAAAGTGTTTTGAGATTGAGGTTATAACCAATACTGCTTTTTTTAAAGTGATTTTATGACCTGGTAACTAAGACCTTTAAGTCATGTCTTATTTTAAATTATATTCTTATTTTTATGAAAAATGATTATGTGGAGAGAAATGAAATGAAGATGATTAATTTGAGACATTAATCAACTGGGATAACATTAAATGAAATGAAATGATACTGAATGAAATATAATTTCAGTAAAATGGAGGTCATTTACTGAGATTTTTTCAGTGGTTTTTTTGGAGGATCCCGAGTAGTTACGTCCAGCGGCTTTGTTTCATTTTCCCATACTTGTGCACTTTCACAGATATTAAACAGTTAATAAACCACCGTTATTACGCATTTAAACTTGAAGAAACACTAAATAGACAAAATAAAACAAATCGCACAACTTCACTCCTCCCGTTCCCGCCAAAAAGTCAACACTGACATTTAAGTCGTACACAAACTTTATAAAAATATGGGCTAGAGTGTCTGATTGCACGGTGACGTCAGTCGAGCACAAACAAAGGTCAAACATATTTAATCTAATATTAATTTTCATTATAAATGATTAAGCAACTAAATAATTGAAAAATTAAGAAAAAACGGTCAACGCCCATTCCAGATTGGTTATATTACACATTAGTACGACCGGGAACCAAAGTTCAAAGCTCCAACTATAGATCATCTGAATGCAGTCAAGCATCAGGATCGCATCACGAAATTTTCTCATCCTTAGAATCACAATCTGTGACTACTTCGCGGCAGAAATAGGCATAATAGCGGTGTGAGCTTATGACGATACAAAAATAAAAAAGCTGTAAAGCTACCTGCACGGCGAGCACCAGCTCGTACAGGATCCTCTGGTGGCGCGTGAAGAGTCCGGAGACCGGCCACGTGCGGGAGATGTCAGAGTTGTACAACCAACGCTGACAGCCTGCGATTTAAGAATCTTCCGATGAGACCGTCACACATGAGGGTACCGTCCCATTCGAGAAGCAAGCCAAAGTGACAGATGTCAAATCGCGAAGGCACCGTCAAATCGCGACCCGTGTTGCCGAGGTAACAATTCAAATACCCAGATTGGTTTCGAACAACAAGTATGGAAGTTTTTTTTTTGAGTTAATGGCCTGGTTTCTAGACAAGTATTGATGTTTAATTGATTGTTGTTACCAGAGTCGACGAGCAGCAGGTCCCCGTGGTTGAGCAGCTGGTTGTTGGCGACGTAGTGTATGTGCGCGGCCCGGGCGGCCCCCGCGACCACGGCCGGGAACGAACTGTGCTCCGCGCCACTCACGCGCCCGCTGTGCTCCAGCACCGAGCACACCGCGTGCTCCGATATACCTAACGAAAAAAAAAAAACTTTTTTTTTATTGCTTAGATGGGTGGACGAACTCACAGCCCACCTGGTGTTAAGTGGTTACTGGAGCTCATAGACATCTACAACGTAAATGCGCCACCCACCTCGAGATATAAGTACTAAAGGTCTCAAGTATAGTTACAAAGGCTGCCCTACCCTTCAAACTGAAACGCATTGCTTACTGCTTCACAGCTGAAATAGGCAGGGTGGTGGTACCTACCCATGCGGACTCACAAGAGGTCCTACCACCAGCAATTACGAAAATTATAATTTTGCGGGTTTGATTTTTATTACACGATGTTATTCCTTCACCGTAGAAGTAAATCGTGAACATTTGTGGAGTACGTATTTTATTAGAAAAATTGGTACCCGCCTGCGGGATTCGAACTACGGTTTGACAACGACGATTTTCAAAAGCGAGTTAATATAATACAATAATAATAGACTCCGCTCAAAATGACGTCATCATTCATAATTCGTATGTCGACTGCTTCTTTATTAAGTAGTACGGATGTCCAAAGATTATAACATCAATCGCTTCTTATCCGAAAGTTGGAGTTGTCGTAGCTTAATTGGAGTGTGGCCTAAATGATAAGACGTCGATGTGCTTAGTGCGAGTTTTTTAACGTTCTCGATAGCGTAAAAGTTAACCCAACTTTGTATGCAGTTGCAACAGCGCCCCTAGCGGCAAACGTAGGCAAACGATCATATTCCATAGAAATATGAGCTAACTTTTACGCTAACCACACTGGTGTATTCGATGCACCGGTGTTCGAATCCTGCTGGCAAGTACCAATTTTCCTAATGAAATACGTACTGAACAAATGTTCACGATTGACTTCCACGGTGAAGCAATAACATCGTGTAGTAAAAATCAAACCCGCAAAATTATAATTTTCGTAATTACTGATGGTAGGACCTCTTGTGAGTTCGCACGGGTAGGTACCACGGCCCTGCCTATTTCTGCCGTGAAGCAGTAATGCGTTTCGGTCTGAAGGGCGGGACAGTCGTTGTACTGCTACAAGTGAGACCTTAGAACTCATGTCTCAAGATGGGTGGCGGTATTTACGTTGTAGACGTCTATGGGCTCCGCTCACAATACAATACCATGCAAATTTGATACATAAATATTATGTTATAAAGCTCTTTTTTTTTTAAAACATTAAGATTTCTTGTCTGCCCATAAAGAAAAAAAAACTTTAACTGAAGTCAATTCTTGAATAATAACCACTAACAAAACCTTCAATTAAATATTTACGATGCAAACTCTAAATGTAAGTGTATGTAAGAAATAAATGTGCTGACCGGGTTTGGTGCAGGCCATTGCTGTGTTAACGCTCTGTGACCCAATGTAGCACACCTCCTTCATCAGCTCCACTTCGGCTGGAGACTTGATCACCCTCATGAAGTGAAGCGTTCTTTGTGGATCCGCCAACGTCACCTGAACATATTGGGATACTCTGTTTTTATCGATCAATACTGGGAGATATGACCTAAAGGTTTAGATACCAGGCCATAAACTAAAAAAAAAAAAAAAAACTGTGAGATAGGCCTTTTTGGCGGGAACGCGAGGAGTGAAGTTGTGTGATTGTTTTATTTTGTCTATTTGGTGTTTCTTCAGGTTTAGATGTGTAATAACGGTGGTTTATTAACTATTCAGTATCTGTGAAAGTGCACAAATATGGGAAAATGAAACAAAGCCGCTGAACGTAACTTCTCGGGATTTTCCGAAAAATTCACTGAAAAAGTCTCAGTAAAAGACCGTTATTTTACTGAGATTATACTTCATCCCATATCATCTCATCTCATTTCATCCCAGTTGATTAATGTCTCAAATTGATCATCTTCATTTCATTTCACTCCATATTATAATTTTTCATAAAAATAAGAATATAGAATAAATTAAAATAAGACATGAGGATAATAAATTAAAATAAGAATAAATTAAAGGTCTTAGTAACCAGGTCATAAAATCCCTTAAAAAAAAGATTCAATATTGTTTGTTTTTATTAATATTTGTCTATAGTGTAGTCATGGCGAAATCTGTGATTAAAGAAGTTTAATGGTCTTTGACAAAGGAATTTCAATTAACTATAGTTGACTTTCGGCTACTGGGGGACCACTGATCCCTCTAATAATACAATATTTTTTTTTGGGAGCTCGGAGCTAGATAAGATAAAAAAAGAGAATTTCACTCACTTTCTCTTGTCGGCCATTCATTACCTGTGTTTCAGGATGTATCACGGAGCGTATCGTGCTGTGGATTTCAGGATTTGCAGGTGCTTCGTTGTGGTACCACAGGACAGAAGGTTTGGATGATGCCGCTAACCTGTAGAAAGACATCGCTTTATCATAATGAGTTCATAACAGAATGAAAATCCTATGCTGGACATCACTAACAGAATTTCTAATAAGAGTTAAAAAATTAAACATACATACTTATTGATGTATACACTAAAGCTGTCGACAGGTCTAGCTTCGTCCACAGCAAACAGCTGTGTGGCAGCCGTGCAGCCAGTTCGAGGACCTTCCCACAGTTCTGCATGACTGTCTTTCTCGTGAACAAATAGTACACTCTGAAATAAAATAGAAAATTATACTAATCCAATAATATTCTTAATGATAATAGGATCTGATGTACCGGAGGGAGGAACTTAGCTAAGTAGGCCTCAGTAAGCTTACACCCAAGACAAAGTACTGCACAGTATTTCTCTCTTGGCAATGTAATAGATTAGACAGTTCCTAGACCGTCACAGTGAATCTAACGGCAGCTAGTATATTCCTGTCATAATTAAAACTATGTGTACGGTTTAATTTTGCGTTTTTTCTTGTCATTATTTTATTATCATTGACGAGAATCGTGACCACGAAAAGTGCAAAGCATTCAAAACGTTGAAAATAATATAATGACAATAGATAATGTGAGATTAAGCCGTAAAAGTAGTTTTTATTATTTCTACGAATCACAGAATTTGAGTAAAATACTGTGTTCCAGCCTTATTTGCATTTCCAAAGTTAAATTACCGGTTTTATTGTGAGAAAAGAAAGTCCTATTATCCTGCTTGTTTCCGTCATGATTTAACAAGTGGGATAGTCATTATAAAATACAATTACACTTCAATTTTGGGTCTTACAATGAGCTGTGAGTTCGCATTGTGATTTTTGTTATCTGTTAATAAATTTCTGTTGTAAACACAAGGTGAGTCATGAAGTTATTAGAAGTAAATCTAAACAGATTCGATTTGTTCACTTTATTACGTTTATAATTAAATAATAAGTGGTGAATGAGTAAAGAAATTCAAATACCTTAAAAGTATCACTGTGTGCTGGCTTAATCATGACTAGTATAGCTGAAGGTTCTAAACATCCTGTAAGATAGAAAAAGTCCGAATTCTGTCTAAACACATAAGGTATTTTATCAGACATGAATTGTTTGCGGGCAGCTGGGATTACTACCTGAAAAGAGTTTATTATTTTAGGTTCCTTAGATTTTTAAAAGAAAATAGATAGATAAATGTATGCAGATAGATGTTAAGAATAAAGTGCTACAATAAAGTGCATAAAGATTAGCAAGCATATATTTTCTGAATAACACTATTTTTAGACTGAGTCCATATTCTTCATTCGTTCTGTTCTATCACTGATTCTATTCAATTAACTTTCTAGCCAATGGACACTATGCATCATCTAAAAGTTATAAATGGGAGTTTGCTTGCTGGGCAGTGACAATAAATCACGCACGGTTACATCCAGCTTGTGCTAATTGGCCATGGACTTCTTTTGACGCATTCCATTTGGATTTCAATAGTAAAAATAAGTTTTAGATAAGTCTAGTTATATAAACTTAAGTCACTTTTATATGACAGTTTATTTAAAAAAAATATACTATTCGTTATTGTTGTTTGTTACGTATTCCAGTTATGTTTTTAAAACAAAATTTAAAACTTACAATATGTGTTTTGTGCACATTCGGAGCTTCACTCACAAGTCTGCTAATTAAGGTTTCTCTCCTCTCCGCATATTCTTTTTGTGTGATCCCGCAAGTAAGATGCCCCTGTTGGATCAAGTGCGGATGGGTGTGACAGGTTGCTTGGCCGAAGGTGCCTTGTGGTATAGAGAGTGTAGGTCTCTCTACCGCTCCAGGGGGGTGGTCAATTGTAGAAAGGCATCTAAGTTGATTTCTTATATGAGACTTAAGTAGTTTGTGATGCTTTACGGCTGAAATAAAATGAAATACTTACAAATTATTAAAAGAATTTTACATTATTTAAATTACTAAATAGGCTATAATTGGATATCTTAGAAACATCAAAGGCAATGAAGCTAATAAATTAGTTTTTTAATAGCTTCATTCACGTCTAAATACAATGAGGGTACAAGGTGCAGTACAGATCTACAATCCAGGTTTGTTCATCTAGTCATCAGTGACTGTCTACCGTAGACGGGAGACTGGTTCAGATCCTACTTAAAAGTTATTTGTTTGATGATGTTATTTGAAAGTTGGGACACATTTAGGACACATCTAATTGAATTGATTGTTTGAAAACAGAATCGCATGGAGAAAAGAGGATTAACGATATACTGTTTAAGTTTAAATAACTAGACAAATAGGTGGATTTTTTTTAGCTATTTACAAAAATATATACCACTTGAATTGTATCTATTAACTGTATTTATTTAATTATTGTAAAAATAAAAAATAAAAATGGTATGTATATTGAGTAATAGATAGTTCAATGTTCACTAATTTATAACCCGTAAGCTATTATTTACCCAAAGATGGAAGTACTTTACGTAGTCGCTGCATTGTTTTAGTGCTTTTAATAGCTTTAGTATTTATAAAAATGTGGTTTATATAAATAATTTATAAAGAACATGCTATAAAAAGTCTGTATTTACGTTTTACACCACTACAGAGTACTTTTTGGCAATGATAACAATGACTTATACTATCTATGACAATGACATTAACGAGTGTTGCTTAATCTACATTTAAATGATTTCTGCATCGATTGTGGACTTTTTGGCGGGAACGCGAAGAGTGAAGTTGTGTGATTTGTTTTATTTTGTCTATTTAGTGTTTCTTCGGGTTTAAATGTGTAATAATGGTGGTTTATTAACCGTTTAATATCTGTGAAAGTGCACAAATGTGGGAAAATGAAACAAAGCCGCTAGACGTAACTTCCCGGGATCCTCCAAAAAGTCCACTGAAAAAGTCTCCGTAAATGACCATCATTTTACTGAGATTATATTCCATCCCATATCATCTCATCTCATTTCATTTAATTTCATTCCAGTTGATTAATGTCTCAAATTAATCATCTTCATTCATTTCATTTCATTTCACTCCATATTATAATTTTTCATAAACGATACGTAAGTATCTTATGGAAGTGTCAGAACGCCACTTCGACAAAGCGGTGCAACACGAAAACCCTCTTATCGTGGCTGCTGCTAATTACCTATCGGACCGCGACAGGGCAACGCAAAGCTACCGTCGGCCGTAGGTAACATGTCTTGTCGGATCCTCCAGATTCACTCTCGGTGCTTTTAGCACTATCAAGCACTGGTCACCGTTCTCGTCGAACTCCTTGATTACGACGAAGAGTTCGGCGTGCGATCTAACAACTATCGTTACACAATTGAGATCTATGCCTCCAGTTTTAAGGTTAATGGTGACAAGGGTCACGATAATACATATTTATGGGGTCCAGTAGCCATTTAATAGCAGGACGTGGACGATGAGTTCTTTCATCAATCTGTGATAAAGAAACCTCGCCACCATAGCACAATTCATTGCTAATTCTAAGGACCTCCGCGTTTCTATATTTGATCTTTTTTTTTATTGCTTAGATGGGTGGACGAGCTCACAGCCCACCTGGTGTTAAGTGGATACTGAAGCCCATAGACACAACGTAAATGCGCCACCCACATTGAGATATAAATTCTAAGGTCTCAAGTATAGTTACAACGGCTGCCCCACCCTTCAAACCGAAACGCATTACTGCTTCACGGCACAAATAGGCAGGGCGATGGTACCTACCCGCGCGAACTCACAAGAGGTCCACTTCGTGGTCCAAAACTCATTTTTTGCTACGTACTATAGAACTCGGAAATGAGCGTATTAACCATTATGTATTTTTCTTTTCTAACGAGATTTTAAAAGACTCCTTAGAAGCAGCGGATATACCCTTAGCATTAGATACTAATGTTTATGAGCGATGATGATCACTGATCTTCAGAAGGGCCTTATATGTTTACCTGCCATTTACGGCGATAAGTTAATATTCTCGATTTTTTTGTATTATAATATGTTTTTACGTACAGACTAGAACTAAACGGACAAATACGTAACCAAAGAATTTCCAAGAAAGTATTGTATGCCTATCTCGTGTCGTCGCGCGTCTATCGAGGTATAACAACCGCTTGGAGGAATATGACTTGTGGCAGATCTTGCCTCTGCCGTTACATTTTAGACCTCGCCAACTATTGGAAACATAACGGGGTCGTTCACCTTCTTCCGGAGTTTGAATTCGTGACAGATTTGTTTTAGCTATTTTTTCGAATATTCACACTACTGTCTGGAGTTGCAAGATACAACCGCAGTTCTTAACTAATTTAGTTCTTAGCGAATATATTTTTTGCCATTTAATGTTATCACTTGTGTAATTATTCTAAGTGTAATCAGTTCAAAAAAAAAAAAAACTAGGTGTCATTTTTGGCGCGAAAGAGTCTCACTTTCTTGGTTAAACGGCTTTGTAGAATTAAATTGATACTGCCACCTCATATGTCAAGCTAGGTAGTGGTATTCACGTTGTGGCTGTTGATAAGGCTTAGGCTTAGGCTACCGGCCATTACGTAGGGAAAATAGTATTAGATATTGGTTTTTTAAGCCTTATATTTTGTAGTCAGCCATCGATTAATCCAACACTATAAAATGATTACAATTTAATTATAATTAAATATTTAATTTAAAGATTTTTTATTATTATAATTAAATATTTAATATGTTAAAATAATACAATTATCGAATTGCCTTGTGGCAATATTGTTGGTGGGGGAAATACGTGTAGTGGGGATTCGGGCAGCGTGGGCGAAATTGTGAAGGGTTAAGAGAAAGAAGCGGGATTAAGAAATGTGTAAAAGAGGAGCAAGGTTGGGTACTCTGTAGCGAGTAGTTACATATAATATTGGGAACATAATGGTACGGAATTAGGTAAACTACAGGTGCTTGTGTTTATTTTTTCTTAATTACTGGTGGTAGGACCTCTTGTGAGTCCGCACGGGTAGGTACCACCGCCTCGCCTATTTCTGCCGTGAAGCAGTAATGCGTTTCGGTTTAAAGGAATGGGGTAGCCGTTGTAACTATACTGAGACAGAACTTATATCTCAAGGTGGGTGGCGTATTTACGTTGTAGATGTCTATGGGCTCCAGTAACCACTTAACACCAGGTGGGCTGTGAGCTCGTCCACCAATCTAAGCAATAAAAAATATATGGTGGAAGCATATTTTTACATATACATATATCGAGGAGTGAAAGGCTATTCGTTCGCGTAATACGCGACATTGATCTTTGTAATTACGAGGGCTGCACTAAAAGTATCGGGAATGGAATATTTCCACTGTTCCTGTCATATTAAAATCTTTTTAATTGAAAACTCCTTGGTTTTAAAAATCGAATACCATTTATTTATTTTAAAAAAGATTCTCGGTCTTGTCACGAGGTTTTGTCAAACTTGTTTAGTCGTTGAGAAAATGGAATTGACTCGAGAAAATTCAAGAGCGATGATTTATTATGACTTTCGAAGTGGTTTAACACAAAAACAGTGTGTTGACCGGATGATTTCTGCATTTGGTAATGAAGCCCCATCCAAAACCACAATTTATCGCTGGTTTGCTGAGTTTCAACGTGGACGTGTCAAACTCAGTGATGATCCCCGTCAAGGTCGTCCAAAAACTGCAGTCACCCAAGAAAACGTTGATGCTGTGCGTAAGCTGATTGAGGAAGATCGACATGTGACATACCGCGAAATTCAGGCAACTTTAGACATTGGCATGAGTCAAATACAAATAATCTTGTATGAACAATTAGGTGTAAAAAAGTTGTTTTCCCGATGGATACCGCATTCGCTCTGTGAAGAGCAAAAAGCGGCTCGCGTTACTGGTGTGTCAGAACTCTCGAAAGATTCCACGCAGGATCCTCAAATGCTGTATACAACATTGTATCAGGTGACGAATCCTGGGTATACGCGTACGAACCCGAAACAAAAAACCAGTCACGAGTTTGGGTGTTCGAAAATGAGTTAAAGCCAACAAAAATTGTTCGTTCACGGAGTGTTGCAAAAAAAATGGTGGCCACGTTTGTCTCCAAAACCGGCCATGTTACGACTATTCCTCTTGAGGGACAAAGAACGGTTAATGCAGGATGGTATGCTAGCATTTGTTTGCCACAGGTCGTTTCTGAACTCCGTAAAGAGAACTGCAACCGCCGCATCATCCTCTATCACGACAATGCGAGTTCTCACACCGCGCACAGAACAAAAAGAGTTTTTAGAGCAAGAAAACATAGAATTATTAGACCATCCGCCGTACAGCCCCGATCTAATGATTTCTATACTTTTCCTAAAATAAAGAATAAATTGCATGGACAGAGATTTTCATCACCTGAAGAAGCTGTGGACGCCTACAAAACGGCCATTTTGGAGACCCCAACTTCCGAATGGAATGGTTGCTTCAATGATTGGTTCCATCGTATGGAAAAATGTGTCAAATTTCGCGGAGAATACTTCGAAAAGCAATAAATACATTTTTAAATAGTAATGTTGTGTCACTTCGTTAATTCCCGAAATTTTCAGTGCCGCCTATGTAAAAGTGAGTTTTATTTGTTATTAGCATCAACAGTTCGATGTTTTTAATTAAACTTCAATTAAGTTTACTCTATTCAAATAGCTGAAGAAGATTTTTTGTTATGATATTTTTTTCACATTTCTAACTTTAAATGAATCTCCTGTAATGCTGCAAAAATGTCGCTTAAGCCAAACCAAACAAGCTTTTCACCCCTCTATCGACATATCTGTCCACTCGTCAATTAATTGTAATCAATTAAAGTAACTTTTCGAACAGGCTATATATCAGTAAGGGTCGAACGCAACAACGCTTGCTTACCGCAAACGAGATAATTATTCATAAGTCACGTTGTAATTTGTGCACCGAAACGCATTTCGCTTTTTTCGTTTATACTATCCTTGAATTACGTAAGAGCGATTGTTGAATACCATATAGACCAGGGTCGATAATTTTTGAAACTAAAAAAAATAATAGTAGGATGAAACCCGTTAGAAAAGGACGAGAATATAACAAAAATGAAAGGAAAAATAATTTACGGGCGATATGAGGTCGGGAAGTGGGGGGGGGGGGTGAGTTTTTAAGGGTAAAAAACGGTTTACCTCGATTTCCGGCAAAACTACAAGTCCTATAGAAAAAAATTAAATGACAAAGTTGTAGATAATAAAGAGACCTACAACTTTTGTGATTACACTTTTTTCACATAACCTCAAATTTTATGTGAAAAATTCAAATAATCAAGTTTTTAAAAACAAAAAACCAAAAACTTGATTATTTGAATTTTCTTATGCAAAAATCTTCATAAGCAAAAAAAAATATTTTTTATTGAAATTTGGTGATTACTATTTTAAGATAAGTTATATACCTGAGTTACCTGGGGATCATTTTAGCCCATCAAAAGGTATTTCATAGATAGGTGGGAAAGTGGCTTTAAATCCTATCTTAAATATTTAGAACAATTATTTTCGCATGTTTCTTGCAATCTTTATGATTTATGGATTTGTAATTTTTTTGTTTATCAATGTGACATAGGATCTTACGTTTTTCAAGTAATTAAAGTGTAAATTTTACTAAATAGCTCAAAATTGTACATAGTTATTAAAAAAAAAAACTGATTCGAGTTTTTTTTCTTTTCTTTGCATTTTCTGAGAACCTTTACCATAGTAATGTATAGATTTTTTACATCATCAGAAAGAAGAGATTTCAACGAACAAAAAACTCCCCGACTTTTTTTAAAAAGCTGATATTTTGACGCGAGAATTTTCGATTGAAAATTTAGGTGTTTTTTCGCTATTAAGTCAAAATAAGGTGAAAAAATAAATATTTCAAATCAAAAAACACTTCCCGACCTCAGATCGCCCGGAAATTATTTTTCCATTCATTTTTGTTATATTCTCGTCCTTTTTTAACGGGTTTCATCCTAATATATATTTTTTCACTTTTTACCATTTTCAAAGGCTTCATTCAGCCCTGGTATGTCTGTATGGTACCCAGTGAAAAAATTTTAATATAGAATTTGGAACAATCTAAAATTACGAAAGAGGCCTTTTCAATGAGTGTATCAAGGAGATGGGACTTTCCATAAACAGGTCCAAAACCAAAGTCATGGTGGTGGATAGGTCTGGAAAATTGGAACTCACTGGCGCATTAGACCTAGAAATAGTGGACAATTTTAACTACCTGGGTTCCAACATTAGTAACAATGGCTCGTGCGAGAAGGAAGTGCGCCGAAGAATTGGTATGGCTAAGAGTGCCATGACTCAGCTCGGAAAAATCTGGAGAGATCGCAACATATCCGTAAAGACCAAAACCAAACTGGTACGGACTCTAGTTTTCTCGATTTTTTCGTATGGCGCTGAGACCTGGTCACTGAAATCTGCAGACCGCAGACGCATTGACGCCTTTGAGATGTGGTGCTGGAGAAAGATGCTGCGTATTCCGTGGACAGCATTTCGGACCAACGTATCAATCTTGCAAGAACTCAAAATCTCCTCGCGGCTGTCATCCGAGTGTCTTCGTAGAGTCCTTGAATACTTTGGTCACATCGCACGGAAGGATGGTAGCAATCTCGAAAGGCTCATCGTGACTGGTAAGATAGATGGGAAAAGACCTCGGGGGCGCAGCCCAATACGTTGGTCCGACCAGATCCGCACCGCTCTTGATTCCACATTTCACAACGCCCTCCACACCGCCAGAGACAAGAATGGATGGAGAAAAATCGTGCGTGCGAAGGTGATACAAAAGGGTGGTCACGACCCTCAGCAATGAGGAATACGACGCAAGGAGGGAGATCAGAATGCCCTCGAGCAGGAAGAGATGGAGGAACATCGCTTGACGCGTCAATTAGGCCCCCTTCAATGCTACATTACGATAATATACGAAAATTACGAAGATTAACAGTTTTTCGTCATTTTTAATCAAATTATTAAAGTAAGAAGCGACGTTCGATGAAACGCAAAAGTGTCACTAAAAAAAGAGAAACAGATACATTTACATCATTTAAGTAGGCTGCGGGAGGATAATTTTGAAGATTTCGATTCAAAGAAGTGTGAATTGCACACGTGTTATTATTTTTAATAATAACTTTACTTTGACCAGTTTTGAAGGATTAGAGGTTTACGAAATGTAGATTTCAACATTTTTATAAACATACCTACGTGTTTCCTTTCAATTAGAGCCGCTTTTATTAGCTTACTTACTTTGATTACAGCCTTTTTTGGTCGTCGTAGGCAGATGAGCATACGGTCGACCGGTAAGTCGCTCGTGGACATCAGCAACACCAGAGGGACAGCCACGACGATGTCAATACGCTCACCGTATTCGGTAAAGCGATTTTACAAAAATACTAGCTGACCCGGCAAACGTTGTTTTGCCATATTTTATATAAGATTTCTAGAGAATTTCTACTGTAGAAAAAAAAACTAACTTAATTTTAAGTGTGTAAGGATGTAGTAAATGAGTGAAAGGGGCATGTAGCGCTGTGAACGATGAGGGAATATAAAAATAATAAAACCTCATTCAAACACATAAATCATTATCACAAAAAAAAAATATGTCCAAAAACTAAATATTAGGGGTGGACAACCCTTATCACTTAGGGGTATGAAAAATAGATAGTAGCCGATCCTCAGACCTACTGAAAATACATATAAAATTTCATAAAAATTGGTCAAACCGTTTCAGAGGAGTATGGTAACTAACATTGTGACACGAGAATTTTTATATCTATATATATATAAAAGAAAGTCGTGTTAGTTACACTATTTATAACTCAAAAACGGCTGAATTGATTTGGCTGATAATTGGTGGGGAGGTAGCTTAGGATCAGGAGAATCTTTTTATCACGTTTCTGTGGGATATGACATAAAAAGTGGTATAACAAAACGCAACTGACAGCTAAACGTAATGTAGTTTATGGTTAATTATAGTAGAATTTTGAAGTTGACCGGTTGATGTGTTTATTTCGAGTTTCGATTACCTTATTGTGCCGAGATAGGTAATCATTAAGAAAGCCATGCCGCGACCAACACAATCAAATCTTTCCCGACGAAACCGTAATGCAACTAGGATTCGAAGACGCGAGCGAAAGGACTGAAGAAGAACAAGAAAATTAATAATAATAACAACTAAAATACATGGCCAATAGAGAATTATTAAAATACAGTCAAAACCGTTTACTGCGACATCGTTTAGAACAACATACCGGTTATAATAACCTAGAACAAAGGTCCCGGCTGAATGCCATATGACCGCCTTATTAAAAATATTGCTTTCTACGACATTGGTAATAACGACATACCCCACAAAACGACCACATTTAACTAATATTTCGGAGAATTAGATCTGTTAGAACGACCGGCTAAGCTGTATTGCAAACAATTTCAATAGGTATCCACATTTGTCTTCAATGGCTTTTAAAATCAAGAAAGAAAACAATAGGATTTAGTTTAGTGTAGGGTCTTTTCTAATTCTTAGAAACAAAACACGTGCATGCGGTAGTCAAAGCCCGCTTCTTCATATCTCTTCAGTTAGTTTGTTACTTATCTATACACAAGACGCACCAAAACTTTGTGGAGTTATTCGTGAAACTTTCAAAATGTCGCAAAGAAAAAGAAAACAAATTAATATTGAAGAAAAATCGCGTATTATGTAAATATATTTTTCCAATAATTCCCTATCGATTTGTTTGTACTTGCACGATACACATTAAACATAACCGGTTGTTACGACTATCGGTTTTTACGACTGAATATGAGCAGTCCCTTCGATGTCGTTATAACAGATTTTGACTGTACTTGCTTTTTTAATTTACATTAATTATCCAAATAAAAACTTGATTTTGATCAAAAGTCTGCTCATTTATTGCCTCTAAGGCGGAACAAAATTCGCCGGGTTCGCTAGTTTATATATAAAAGAAAGTCGTGTTAGTTACACTATCTATAACTCAAGAGCGGCTGAACTGTTTTGACTGAAAATTGGTGGGGAGGTAGCTTAGAACCAGGAGAAGGATATAGGATACTTTTTATCACGTTCCCGTGGGACGTGACGTAAAACGTGGTATGACAAAACACAACTGATATGGAATAACAAAACGCAACTGACATCTAAACGTAATGTAGTCTATGGTTAATTATAGTAGAATTTTGAAGTTGACCAGTTTTTCTTTTTTTTTTTTAAATACAATCACGCCTCGTTAACTGGTCCCGTGATAAGTTCGTAAAGAACTTGTGTTACAGGTACCAGATAACTGAAATAAATGTAAGATTTTTATTATACACATACATATATTTAATATACATCCATAACCCTGGAAAATACATTTATATTTATCATACAAATATCTTCCTTGGCGGGATTCGAACCCGCGACCCCCTTGTGTAGTGACCATGTCACTTACCACTACACCAGACGGCCGTTAAAAGTTAAGTTGATGTCTTTATTTAGAGTTTCTATTAGCTTATAGGTAATGCAACTAGAATTCGAAAGATTGCGAGTGAAAGGACTGAAAATATAATAATAATAATAATAACTAAAATACATGGCCAATAAAGAATTATTAAAATACTTGCTTTTTTAATTCACATTAATTATCCAAATATAAAATTGACCATGATAAAATCAAAAGTCTGCTCATTTATTGTCTCTAAGGCGGAACAAAGTTCGCCGGGTCAGCTAGTATAAGATAAACACCAAAATAATGTTTAGACAAAAATTAAGGCACGAGGAAGAATTATTTATGAAATGTATTTGTCGCACGTGGTGTGTCTTGGTCCGCGGAGTGAACTATTCCATGGGGAGTGCTCTGAGGAATTGTTTGAGATGATACCATGATCTCGTTTTTGCAATCGCCCCGCCCGCCACCAGAGTTAGAGTTCATCCATACTACCTGGAGCCACTGCGTTCATCCACAGAGCGTTTCCGGAGATATTTTTGCCACGTACCATCCGGCTTTGGAATGAGCTCCCCTCCACGATGTTTCCCGAGCGCTATGACATATCCTTCTTCAAACGAGGCTTGTGGAGAGTACTTAAGTTAGGCAGTGACTTGGCTCTGCCCCTGGCATTGGTAAAGTCCATGGGCGACTGTAACCACTCACCATCAGGTGGGCCGTATGCTCGTTCTTCCTACATGGGCCATAAAAAAAAAAACTTTCACGAAGCAGCAGCTCTTGAGTTGTTAGGTCTCCTTCGGAGGCGCTCGGGCAGTTGTTAGCTAATCCCACCTCTCTTGACCGAGCGTTTGCTCGCCCACATGTCCCGGTGAAACTGGATAGGCCTGCGGGCCACCAGCAATCTTTTAATCATAAACAGGGATTAACTCTACTCTTAATATAACATTGATTACATATTATTTAGATGCTTCGATCTCGTTTCTGAAGCTTCAATGAGTTTCGTTTAGCAGAACATGTTCATAAAATATAATCAGAAAATATTAAAGAACTAGCTGACCCGGCAGACTTCGTAGTACCTCAATCGATAAATAAAAGACCTAAACTTTTGTATAAAATAAACTTAAAACAAACAAAAGGAAACCGTCCGACGGGGGAGACATCAAAGGAAAAACAAATTGTTATTTTTATTTAACTCCGAGCATTTTCATATTTATCGACCTTTTAAACCTTCTCTGGACTTCCACAAGTACATAATACAAGACCAAAATTAGTCGAATCGGTCCAGTCGTTCTCGAATTTTAGCGAGACTAACGAACAGCAATTCTTTTTAATATATATAGATGTACAATAATAAATATTGTACATTCTTTAATATTTTTTGGAATTAGTAATTTCGTAATATGTCTAAACGTGTGCATACACAACTGCGTAACAATTATCAACGGTTTTTATGTTAATTCTTTTTACACAGCACAAAAGCTGTT
The DNA here is from genome assembly GCF_030269925.1 of Bombyx mori. Taxonomy (NCBI): domain Eukaryota; kingdom Metazoa; phylum Arthropoda; class Insecta; order Lepidoptera; family Bombycidae; genus Bombyx; species Bombyx mori. Next base: position 1,983,299 of record NC_085121.1, read on the forward strand.
GCGTTACTTACATTTATTGCGAAAGTACATATTTTTCGCTGCACAATAAGTTCTCAATAAAGCAAACAAAAAAAAAAACTTTCGTTTGTAAATATATAATAGCTTTGCTTCGTTCAAGGAATTCCCGCCTGATTGTACCTTGCAAGGCGGATGGAACGCAACGAATAAATATTGCACTTAAACTCTTCTATCTTTCTTAGAAGGTCATAATTTTTGGGGCAGGCATCTTCTAAAAGGAAAAAGAGGTTCTATTGCTAAGCTCTGTGGGCAGGAAGGTCAACTAGCGACGACGACGTTCACCGCCTCAGTCAGCGCAAGACAGCCGACGCGTGCGCATGTCCGTCGCCGTTTCCCGAAGCCCCGCCTCAGTGCCCGTTACGAACTGTGTTTCATAACTGTGTTCTGTTTATTTTACCAATTTCGAAGGTTTTTACGAACGTAAACGATCGACGAGGCTGCATAGAGGTTTGTTTGTTTTCTATGTTCACAATGTCCGTTTTGAATCGAGTTTACATACGCGAGTCGTGTTTATTTCGCGCAGTCACAGACATTTCGTACTGCCATTCATTAGTTGTTACGGTCTACTGCAAGGATTACTTAACACTCGACCTCGTAAAATATATATTATTCAATGTTTACAGTACTATTGCAGTTGCGGCTTGTAAAATACCTATTTATATTTATAGTGAAGAATTATAACAAACTTTTTCGTATAATTTCAAACTTACGCAAGGTTTTTACAAACGTAATCTGTTACGCCGAGCGGAAATCGTGTAGCTATAAAAACGAATATAATTAATACTATGGTATATTTAAGTATACTAAGACTACTAATTTTAGTGCAAATTATGTATGTACGTTGAGATTGTTCTTCATTGAAAGGTGTATTATTGAAAGGCGCAGAAATATTATCTTAATTTTTAATTTAAATATTGTTTTCTACGGATTTTATTTTCATTTAATGAACTAAATACAGTTTTTTTATACGACACTAGCCGACACTTCTTCAAACGAGGTTTGAAAAATCCTGAGCTTGATTATACATTAGCAGTGGCGACCATTTACGATCAGTTGGGTCTTCGGCTAGTGTGTTTTCACTTATATTAATAAGCCATCAAGATCATTGTACGTTTGTTTGGCATTATGAAGAAAAAGAGCGTAAAATTTTATTTATTTCAAAAGTCAAAGTCACAGTCTTGCTTTCTTTACGTCTTTATATTTCCACGCATTCTTTAAGTTTTTAAACGCTATTAAGTTTGTTTTTAATAATGTAGCCGTCATTTTGATTGAGGTTGAACTATCATCGTGTTAATTATGATAATAAACTCAAGAATACGCCTGCTGGGCTTAAGTTGTTTTTTTCTGAGTTAATTAAGATAAAAAGTTCACATTTGTGATATTAAAATTCTTATAATATCGCTTGGCCGGTAATGAGGGTTTATAGCAAATTCCAATCCTTTCCTATTCTCAATGACGGAACGCACTAACGATACTGTATCTCCTGTGAAATTTATATGATATTAGTCATTTAATGATTTTTTAAAGAGATGTGACCGGTTGAGTTTTTCTTGATTTACCAATAAACTAAAATGAAAGAAAATTGCGAAAGTTGTTGTTTGACTTAAGTATCGTTTCATTCTTCTTCTTTTTTAAAAGCAATAGAGAGTAAAACCTAGTAAAATGATTAAAATATTGAATAAGCTAGCATTGAATCTGAGACCAAAATATGAAAATACAAACTTCACTTCGAACGTAACTAGTTCACGTTGCTCTTCTCAATCAATACAAAATGTTTACGGATAAATCAATAAGTAGATCTGAAACAAATTTGAAACCAAACCAACACGACATAACACACGAATTAACTCATTCTTAAGCTAATTCCTTGCGAGACAAACGAAGGTATTATAATATTTAACATAAAAATACACAGTCTCATCCGGTAAGCGACGACTCTAAAATATCTCCATAAGTCGAATTCTACGATAATTCACTCTTTGAACTGGAGTTCGTTGCTTTTTCTTGGAAACAAACAGGCCTTTGATACTTGGGCACTAAGCTTTATCATAATATACATTATTATTATGTTTTATTAGATAACTAGCGACCCGCCCTCGCTTCGCTTCGGAAACTGTAATTTATTATTGATTTCTCCACTATTTCATGGATGTTATTATACATATAAACCTTCCTCTTTAATCACTCTATCTATTAAAAAAACTGCATCAAAATCCGTTGCGTAGTTTTAAAGATTTAAGCATACATAGGGACAGAGAAAGCGACTTTGTTTTATCTTAATGTAGTGATTTCAAAATTAAGAAACCTTCAGACAATTTTATAGAGCCCACAACGAAAAGTTCGTTCGGTTTGTTGAGCATTCGCCGAAGAGGCAAGTTATGACATCAGCTATACCTACGTCATGTCACATCCAACACAATGCACGTGACCTTCGATGGTCTTGGTCGACAAGTTTTACACTTAGATTTAACTTGTAGGTAGATAAATTAAGAACAACTTATATGCAGCTATCAGCTTAGAGTATAGGTACAGGCTCAGTTGCATTGTAATTTCTGTGAAAACAATTTGTACGTCATCTCAGATGGAGAAACAGTTAAGGTTGAAGTCTTAATTGTATTAAAATAGCCGCTATTGTTCCTTCACGCCAATATTACTTCGGACTGTTGCGTGCCAGAAATTTGAAAATAAGTAGACGCATTTTACCTTACGGGCTTAATTTTAGGAAGACGTTCGTAGTACGTATTAGGTACTGTCTTATTTGTTAGTAATTCCAGGATTAGAAGGCTGTTACGTAATTAATACGGACTAGTGGCCCCTCAGTACTCGAAATTCGACTAGGTATAATTAATTGAAATTTTAAGTTTCACAATTATTATGGTTCTATTTTCAAAGAATTCATAAACTAGTATTCACAGATTTCGCCAAATTAAACATAAACAATCTATTCTTAGTTTGACCATAGACTTTAACGTTAAACAAAAGAGTATATATTATGTGCGTGTGTGTGTCAAATACATGGTAGTGTGTGTAATGTTTTATTTTATTGATTCAATGTATTTTTTATGAATTATTTAAAAAAAAATTGCATTCTACACTCCTCTATATTCTCTACAAGTGTGGGAAATTTCATATTCCTACGACGACGGCGCAATTTTAGTAAAAAGGAGTACAAAGTTTTTGCTTCGCGTATTAATATATAGATATACTATACGTATTATAACACAGATGTTACTGACAAAAAAAACCAACAGAACAACCTAATACTTTTAAATAGTTTTACATTTGGATCGATAAGAATCGAAATTGATCATCTCTGTCTTCGCTATCTTTTTTTCTACCTATTCTATTAACCTCGAGGGGTCATACTAGATTGCTTGATCTTTAATTAAAATGAAAATAAAGCAACACGGATATTTTAGTCAAAACAAGTCTTCTCTAAGTTTTTGATGTTGTCTTACTAACAGAAATGGTACTAGCTAATGGATGGTTATTTATAAAACTGAATGTATTTCCAAATTTAAAATTTTAATTATTGGAACATTTTCTTATAGAATTATTTATTCTTTTATAACATTGTTGTCATCATTAATAAATATATTTAGGCAATAGTAATATATTTATAATTACCTAAATTAAATATTGCCATATTCGCAAAATATGGAGTAAATATTTAATAGAGTTAGCCATTTTTGTTTCTCATTAACACATTCCCTTTAAAAATGTCGCAACGTAACATCGACTTAACACGACTATATTGAGTATTTTTATAGGAATGTGTTAGAACAGCTTAGAACAGAGAACATACTAGTTAAATGCGGCGAAATGAATATTTAGTGTTTACATTGGAAGTGTAAAGTAAGTGTGATTTATAAATTAATGACCGGAGAAGAGATGCATGCGACTGGGAGATGTATGGAAATGGTAGTGCAAGGTTGAGGGGGAAGAGATCGACGGAAGAAGACATGGATGGAGTGTGTGAATGACGATATGAGAGAAAGAGGAGTGAGTGTTGAGATGTCGGCTGATAGAGGAGAATTATTTAGACTAGAGGTCCCGCAGTAGTCGAAATTTGACTATACTGAAATTAATTGGAATTGTAAGTTTGTACACTATTATGATTGTATTTTATACTTCTATAATCACAAATTTCGCCAAGACTACACTATAAAAATATTATCAAAGACAAACAATGTTTAATCTCAATTTGACAACAGACATCAATAACAGAAGTTTGACAATAAATAGTATGCATGCGTGTGTGCGTCAAATGCATGGTATGTAGTGTGTGTAATGTTTTCTTTATTGATTTAATGTATCTTTTATGCATTGTTTTAAAAAAATATTAGCATTGTGCACTTCTTCTTTATATTCTCTATAAGTGTGGAAAATTTCATACTCCTCCGTCCGCGCAAACTTCGCAAAAAGGGATACAAAGTTTTTGCTTCACGTATTAATATATAGATTATTAGAAAATTTGAGGGTGTTCGCTTACTTATGTCAACCGTTTCTTAAAGCATTATATTCTGTAAACAAAATGTTCCGTGAAGAACATTATATTTTTTCAAGGTTTTCTTGCGGAGCACCTAATCGTCTATTGATCACTATTAACTTTTCGTTCCGCGCCTCCGTTTTGAATTCGTCGATAAAAACATAAGTTTGTGATATATAACATGTAGATACTAACATACTTTATGACTTAATAAACTTTATGACTTATTCAAATCTCGGTAGTCCGATATCGTGTGAATCTGATTTTAAAACATTCTTGGAAAATCTGTATGTTAAAATAACCCAATCACTTTTACTTTTTATTAAGGACTAGCTGACCCGGCAGACTTCGTAGTGCCTCAATCGATAAATGAAAGACACATCAAGGGAACATACCAAAGGAAAAACAAAATTGTTTGTTTTTATATAATTCCGAGTTTTTTTTATATTTTCTCACCTTTTAAACCGTCCCTGGATTTCCACGAATAATTCAAGACCAAAATTAGCCAAATCGGTCCAGCCGTTCTCGAGTTTTCGAGCGAGACTAACGAACAGCAATTCATTTTTATATATAGAGATAGATGAGCCTATATGTGTGCTTAGTGCGAGTTTTTTAACGTTCTGGATAGCGTTAAAGTTATCCCAATTTTGTATGCAGTTGGAACAGCGCCCCTAACGGCAAACTTAGGAAAACGATCCCATTCCATACAAATATAAGCTAACTATTACGCTATCGAGAACGTAAAAAAGCTCGCACTAAGCACACAGATGTTAGAAAGCTTGCCGGAGCACTTAAACGTCACAATGTACCTAAAGCCTTTTGGTGTCTTATGATTGCTTATTTGGATAGTACGGTAGACCTACACCTACAATGTTTGATTGTTTTGCGACAGATCTAGACAAAATGGTAGTATCTACTATTCCAGCACGACTTACCGGATCGTTGCCACCTTACAAGTAATAACAAGAAATCACCGGACGTTACGACTAAAACCGGTGATTACGCAGTTTTATAAAGTATAGGCATGTTTGATTTTTATTATAAAAAGTTCGAAAAAAAAAAAACAAAAGTCTGTTAAACTTTACAGTTATAGTTTTTATATTTGTGTTCGTACACATAAAGTTTACTTAAGTACATTAAACTTGAAGTAAATCAAATTGCTAAAATTAGCTACACAATCTCTGCACGTGCATTCTCCTCCTGCACTCTCTCTCGCTCTCTCTTGGAATATAGGTAAGTCTATTTGAAGATGTGTTAATAAAATTTGATTAATGACTTTTCAAACTATTTAAATAATAAAACTACAAGTACATACTTACGTACATTACATACATAAATCGTTTTAATTTTATCACTGAAACTGGTAATTTTGAAGTGAGTAGAACAGTTTTTAAAATTTTGATTTTTATTTATATCCTACCGTCTAATTTCTAATTATTCGATTATTAGAAACGCTAAGAGCAATTACAAATGCTTGGCTTAAGTCTCGAAGTGAGGTGACAGGTTTTCACGAGTGCCAAAAGAATTGATGCACAATGAAATGAAAAATTAAAAATAACATTAGAAAGCGTGACCATATTATCAGCTTAGGCATTTTACATGCAAAGCAAAACGCTTCACAGCCGTAGATAACATAATACATAGAACCAATATAATATTATGCAATAGACAGTGGTCGTTGGAATGTAAAATTTTCCAACGAATACATTACATATTCCTATAACTATGAATGTGGAAGGATATAGGGGAAGAGGTAGACCTAAGAAGAAATGGATGGATTGTGTGAAAGACGATATGGGTAAGAGGGAAGTGAGCGAAGAAATGGTATATGATAGAAGAGTATGGAAGGAGAAAACATGTTGCGCCGACCCCAGGTGACTGGGAGAAGGGCAGGATAATGCTGATGACATTACATATTCCTCTGTAAATTAACTTATACTACTGATTTTCTTTGAATCAGATTCATTACCGCTTTTGTTTCGTTTGATGTGCTATCATCATAATCATCACCGTACTAATTTAGTAGAAGATTTGGACCAATGCTTCCCTGTGTTACTTAGTGAAAGTGAAAAAAATACATAAGTGAAACAGTAACAGTCATTGATATGACTGATTTCCTACTAATTTGCGGTCTTAGGTAAAATAGAAATTCCATCTGTCAGGAGAAAGTTTTTCAATTTCGTCAAAGTAAATTTTTGTCTATTACCTTTGCCTTCATCTCGAGCTTAACTTTGGAGTGTTCTATTCTCGTTGTGTATTTCTGATATTTTGTTTGGTGGGTTTTTTTAACAGTTAGGAGTAATTTTTTCACAGTGAGGGTACCGCCGCCTACCGAGAGCCGTGAAAGACATTTCAAATGCATTGAAATAATTGCGATTGCTTCGATATATAGATAGATGCTGACAAGTGGTTTCTGCTCCTAAAAGAAGTATATTCCGGTTTTGTTTTTATATATTTCCATATGAAGCCTATTAGAGTTTCGGCATTGTGTAGAGCGTGGACTGTATTTTGGACTGGTCGCTTCAATAAAGCTATATTCAGAGCGAAGGTTACAGGTTTAAGGTACAACACGTGCACGTACGACCAGAAATTCTTATTGTCTTACACTGACTGTGTTACCACACTTATTAGTGTGCAAAATTTCATGTTTAGAATTGACCTAAACATACACTTACCTTGAGGCACGAGGTCGAAGCTTTCTTTTACTGATGTACCTCTCTCTCTCTCTCTCTCTTCCTATCTACTCATACCACATGGTGATGGGGTCAGCTTTTCTTAATTATTTTCCTCCATTTCGCTCTGTCTTTGACACATCCACGTCAGTAGCATTACATTTCCCCTTGTCCTTCGATACTGCATCTTTCCACTCTGTCTTGAGTCTTTTACTGATGTACCTGAAATCCCATTATTTTACGGGGTCCTCCTCCCACACATGCTCATAATACGCCCCACCAACAGTTAATTGCAGAAAACAGTTATACCTAATAGTTATAGACAAAGTTATTAGTTAAGTTATACAAAGGACAAATAAGTAATATCACAGCTGTGTATTGCAAGAGGATTAAAAGAAAACAATAAGAGAACCTTGAGAAATGTAAGTCATTAGCAGAGGAATAAATATTAACATAGTGATTCACAATAGCTTGCGTTGAACACGTAGGATAGTTTACACGTATTTTTGCACGTATTTTTTAAAATGTTTACGAGCTTCCTGCGTCAATTTAAATTAGGTCTTAATTAATTATTATTAAAGCGGACTATCTCGTATATCAAATTAAATTCAGGAATATGGAAACCACCATTAGGGACTCGCATGGGGCTATCAACGATTCTGCGAATTTTCTTTTGCCCGAATTATCTTCTTTTATACTGGAAATATTTGTGATAATGCGTATTGAAGGCGCTATTAATTTAGACATCTTGGGATTCGCTTATATTAAGTTCCGAGTTATATTCGCGCTCGATATGATTGCTGTCTTTTACATCGGCATTCACTTCGAAGCACGATGGAAAGGGACAGAGACACTTACCGCTTTATGTAATAGTCATTAAATAATCCAATAGATGCCGTTAATAACCTAACAGCGGCACATCAAAGGGCTAACACAGAACCAATAAAAATGCAATCAGGCGTAGTTTAATCAGTTGCCGTGGTAACTATAAACAAAGGAGGGATCTGAAGCGAGCATTAGCTGGTAACAACCGGCCCGTTAATGGTTTCTGAGCCATTCAGTTATTCCGAACCCATAGGGCTGTGGTCTGTTTGGATTCATTGGCTGTTTTGTGAAGGTGTACTTTGATTTAAATTGATTGTAAGCCGATGACCCTGCACAGGTATTAAATGCTTATTTAGTAGTAGTGGCAAGTCTTTTGACGTATTGACTCTTATACCTCATATTGCGAAGCCCAAATAACTTAGCTTTTAATTATATCAGTTCGAAGCGTCAATGGTATTATGCTGTATGACCCTTCATATCGTAACGCATGACAGCATCGGGCCAGGCATTATTACGATGTTGTTATCTATCTCTGCAGGCCCACAATACAGTTTAACTAGTAATCATGCAAAAAAGTTTTAGGTATTAATTTGTCCCTATACATTATTTTGTATGCGTATCAACGTATCATGCGTAAATCTATGGTTAGACTTGAAATTTGTATTACTTTGTATCAAACGAATTCAAACAATGAGGGGAGATATCACATTTAAAACCACATTCACAAGGAAATTAAAGAAAGACTATTTGAAGAATTTTCACGTTATTCATTCCGAATCTATGACCTAAAGGTAATACTTAGAGTACATACATATACCTACTATTTTATTGATGCATACAGTGTGAATAGTTTTTTTTTTATGGCAATAGTTTTAACTTTTTGCCAGTATCAAGTAAAAGATTTGTGAATAGCTGTCGAATGTCAGCCCTAACTGTTTCGCTGCGTTCACAGCATCAGCAACGGAATGCGTCTATTACACGAGTTCCGCCTAGTGGATGCGTCCGAGCCTATAGAATGGCGGGAATCTACGATACCACTCGTCTATGATGGGAAATTACTAATCTCGTGGAAAGTGTTGCTTCATTGACTTTCTTTGTAAAAGTTTATTGAACAGCCGTAAATATAGTTTTATGACGAAGACATAATTATTTTTAATCGGCTACAAAAGGAGATTCTGGTACCGAAATCTTTTTTTTTTTTAATCGGAGTGCGGCTGTGGCAATACACCATTGTGTTTGTAACTGAGTTTTAATGACATATTAATCTTACCTCTCTTGGGCTATGTAATGGAGATTGCATGATTCGATACGCCTTTATCTTTATGTCGGTATGATCTTAGCAGTTGGGTAATTCATTAATGACGTGTCTATTAAAAGAAAATATGTTTTCGTGAAAAAATGCGTTTATATTTACAAATTAATCGAAACGAGAAAAGTAGAAACCATACATTAATAATAATTAGACGAAAAGGCAAAGGAAGACTATGCTGTTGTAATTAAGTCGGGATATTAATCGGTGTTTCATTTTTGATTTCACAACTTTAATATTACTTTGTATTTATTAATATACTAGCTGTACCTGTCCACTTTTAATTTTTTATTTTTATTCCTTAGATTGGTGGACGAGCTCACAGCCCACCTGGTATTAAGTGGTTACTGGAGCCCATAGACATCTACAACGTAAACGCGCCACCCACCTCGAGATATAAGTTCTAAGGTTTCAGTATAGTTACAACGGCTACCCCACCCTTCGAACCGAAACGCATTACTGCTTCACGGCGGAAATAGGCGGGGTGGTGGTACCTACCCGTGCGGACTCCCAAGAGGTCCTACCACCGCTTCGCTGGGCATTTAAAATTAACATTATTATTTCTCACCCCTGCCTTGGGCTCTGGAAGCGGAGGCGCTCGCCGCTGACTATCAGTGGCGGGCTGACCTTCGCGCCCGGGGCGTGGCGCGTCCCAGCCACAGTGTGGTCTGAGCGCGGAGGGCCCAATCTCGGCGGTCCGTGCTGGAGTCATGGTCCAGACGGCTGGCTGATCCTTCGGCCGGTCGTAGGACCGTCGAGGCGATTCGCCCGGTCCTTGTGGATTGGGTGAATCGTGACAGAGGACGCCTCACTTTCCGGCTCACGCAGGTGCTCACTGGGCATTGTTGCTTCGGTGAGTTCCTGCACCGGATCAGAGCCGAGCCGACGGCAGAGTGCCACCATTGTGATTGCGACTTGGACACGGCAGAGCATACGCTCGTCGCCTGCCTCGCATGGGAGGGGTGGCGCCGTGTCCTCGTCGCAAAAGTAGGAAACGATTTGTCGTTGCCGAGTGTTGTGGCATCGATGCTCGGCGACGACGAGTCGTGGAAGGCGATGCTCGACTTCTGCGAGTGCACCATCTCGCAGAAGGAGGCGGCGGGGCGCGTGAGAGACGCACAATCCCGCCGCCGTCGAGCGGGGGCCAGGGAGGCGGATCTCGCCCAAACCCTGGCCCTCTAAGTGTTTCGGGTCCCCCCTCACATGTCGGTCTGGGGACCGGCGAGGGGGGCCTAAGAAGACGACGTGCAAGCTGCTCTGCACGCGTTTTACGCAAGAGCATCCGGGTGATGGAAGGCCGGCTATCCTCGACCCACGCTGGTTCTGACCCAGCGGGGTATTCCGTAGGATAGCTCACTCTAACCGGCGCCATCTAGGCGGGCTCCGGATAGCCTGCCGACCGAGAGGGCTGGTGGTCGTGGCGCCGACGACCGCCAGTCCGGCGTCCCGAGGGGGAGGGTGATGGGAGAGATGTGCTCCGCACTAAACGCTTCACTTTCCCCCCTTTGCCTCTTCATGAGTTCTGTCTCATGCGAGGTTTGGACTTTGGTTGTTGAGCAACAGGAGGTTTTAGTCAGTTCGACTCTGACATGCTCCGCCCTTTATCCCCAGTGGAGGGCGGAAGTCCGGCGATTTCCTCCTGACCAAAAAAAAAAAAAAACCCCTATAAAGATTCTCATCATTAACGCCCCCGCAACTGGTGTAGGGAGCCCGACACTCATATAAATATTAGCGTATCCATTAAATACATGTATTTTCTAGATGTATACCAAGTTTCAAGTTAATCGGATGCATAGTTCAGTAGTTATAACGGAACATCCGTAAAAACCACTGTAGATTTATTTATTAGTATAGATTATTATATATTACTTTATATTTAATAGAACTTTGTGACAAGTTTAAGTGTTTAATGTTACCAGCAAGAATTGAGAGTTAGTTTTATGTACCGTTCCCGCAAAATTCTCGCAAAGTTAATCTGAATTGTGTATATGGGTTGAATATGCACGTCACTATAGTAAAGTGCAATAAGTGTCTAGATTCTCTTATAACTTCAATATTTCGGTACAAACTGTTTATGTTTTTTTCCCTAGTAGGTACTGGTACTAGTCACTGGTAGCCTAAGGGACTATTCCAGCTACGCACGGACGGGTAGGTGAGCTCACGGGTTCAACCTGAGAGAATTTGCTAACACTAGCCCTAGCAAGAGCAGTGCTTCGCTTTTACTGCTGGTAGGACCTCTTGTGAGTCCGCACGAGTAGGTAACACCAACCTGCCTATTTCTGCCGTGAAGCAGTAATGCGTTTCGGTTTGAAGGGTGGGGCAGCCGTTGTAACTATACTGAGATCTTAGAACTTATATCTCAAGTTGGGTGGCGCATTTACCATGTAGATGTCTATGGGCTCCAGTAACCACTTAAAATCAGGTGGGCTGTGAGCTCGTCCACCCATCTACGCAATAAAAAAAAGGATCTACCACCGGATCGGAATGGCGACCCACTGATAAAATCCGCCGAGAAACTCAGTGGGCTGTATCTAGGGGTTAATTTACTATAATATTTTTTCCGATGTTTTGTTCTGTAGTTATTGTTAACTTATGTGCGAAATAAAGTATGGCATGAAATTAATTAACTTGCACCTCTGAACATCACCACCGGCACACAAATAGAGATTTATAAATAATAATTAAGACAAGTGGCCGTGGTTGAATTTAAGTGTTTTGCTTTTCCTGTTAAATTCTAAGACTCTACGGATCCAAAAGAATTATATCGCATTAACATAACTGTGCTAGCATCGCGTTTCGTTCGCTAAGATACGGCGAAATCCAGTAAAACCTGATCGAAACATATAAACAGAAACACATAAAATTAAGTCTTGTTTTTTTTTTTAATTCTCAAAACGAACTTAATTCCTTAGCGAATGAGCTGTGTAGACGAAGCTCTTAAATTAGCTGATATTTTTTGTTTTTGTAAATCGCAAGCCCGTTAATCCTAATAGGAATTTGATGCTTTGCGATTTATTAATTAACGTTATTAGTTAGTTAGTTAGTTAAGAGGAAGAGGTAGACCTAAGAAGAAATGGATGGATTGTGTGACAGACGATATGGGTAGGAGGGGAGTGAGCGAAGAAATGGTATATGATAGAAGAGTATGGAAGGAGAAAACATGTTGCGCCGACCCCAGGTGACTGGGAGAAGGGCAGGATAATGATGAGTTAGTTAGTTTTAACTCAAAATGCGTGTACTAAAAGCGTCGTCACTAAACAAATGTTTACGATTGACTTCTAAGCTGAAGGAATAACATCGTGAAATAAAAATCAAACCCGCAAAAATTTTAATTTGCGAAATAACTGGTGGTAGGGCCCCTTGTGAGTCCGCACGGGTAGGTACCACCGCCCTGCCTATTTCTGCCGTGAAGCAGTAATGCGTTTCGGTCTGAAGGGTAGGGCAGCCGTTGTAACTATACTGAGATCTTAGAACTTATATCTCAAGGTGGGTGGCGCATTTACGTTGTAGATGTCTATGGGCTCCACTAACCACTTAACACCAGGTGCGCTGTGAGCTCGTCCATCCATCTAAGCAATAAAAAAATAAAAAAAATAAACGATTTTTTTTTAGTTATTAAGTTTTTTTTATATTCACTGCAAACAGCGTGTACTGCCTTCATAAGTAAGATGGCCACTTCACTGTTATACAATACTACTAGCGGACCCGACAGACATTTTTTTTATTGCTTACATGGATGGACCTGCTCACGGCCTACTTGGTGTTAAGTGGTTACCGGAGCCCATAGACATCTACAACGTAAATACCGCCACCAACCTCGAGACATTTGTTCTAAGGTCTCAGTTTTTACAGTACAATGGCTAGTAGCTTTCAAACCGAAAAGCATTACTGGTTCATGGTATAAACAGGCAGGGTGATGGTACCTACCAGTGCGGACTCACAAGACGTCCTACCACTAGTAATTACGCAAATTATAATTTTGCGGGTTTGATTTTTATTACACAATGTTATTCCTTTATCGTCTTTTTTCCTACCTATTCTAGTGACCTCGAGGGTCATTAGATGCACCGAGCGAGTAGGTGAGCTCATGGGGCTCTAACCTGAGGAAGTTGCTAACACTGGCCCTAGCAAGAGCAGCGCTCCGCAGAATCTAGCACTGGATCGGAAACGCGACCCACTGAGAAGATCCGGCGAGAAACTCAGGGAGCTGTGTCTATGGGTTAATTCACCGTCAAAGTCAATCGTGAACATTTGTTAAGTAGGTACTTTATTAGAAATATTGGTACCTACCCTGATTCTTCTTACACTTAGGGAAAATTCAATACTTTTATCATTAAATTTCTTTTTTCTTGTTGTAGACCGAATTTTGAATCTAAATCATTCACGAACCCACACGAATGCACACATAAATACTTATTCATCTAAACAGGTCTAGCCGTTTAGGAGTACCTAGTTCACTAGCATATACACGGACTGAAGAATTATATACATTAAGATTAAATTACACATACGTTCTAAATTTGGCTCAATTTTTTTATCAACGAAATTCGTCATTTATATAAAAAAATCGATTTTGAAAATTTTCGTAGCAATTTCGTGAAAATCGATTCTGCAGTTTGGCTTTTTATTTAATCTATAGTCGGGTGAACGATCGCACAAACGAATTACGTAAAATATAATATGTATAATTAATATATAGTTTTTTTTTAATAAAAACTAAAATTAAGACATATCAATTGATTAAACGAAATTACGTATTTTTATTTTTATACACACAATTTAATTCATACACTTAACAGTAAAACAAAATCGAAATCGAAATTCAAAAGTCGTACAGAATACAAATAAATACTCCTTATAAAAGAAACAGCTTAAGAAAAACGGAAAGCAAAAGAAATAGGCTCTCTTTAATGGCGTGCAAAAATAGTTAATTATCCTGCGAATATTACGGCAGACGCATCATTAAGTGCTCAAGAATTATTATCGATCGGCCCGGCGCTCTGAGGAATCGATATCCGTTTTTTGTTCATATATTTTTTTAACACCTTCACTTCATTTTTATCACGATCTGGTTCTTAAATGTTTTTTTCTTATTGTTGATATAACGTTTCGGTTGTTTCACGCTTCGAGTTGTTATGAACTGTTATGTGTTAAAACCACGTTAAGAATTCGGAACTCCGAAATGCGAAGGATGTTGTTAGATTAGCCTCAAATATGAAGTGTATTTAATATATTATCTGTGAGGTTAGGTAGCTAATAAGCGAAAAAAAGGGCGGGAACGTCAAACTAAATAGGCGCTTTTTTCAAGTTAATTTTAATTTATTTGGTTTTAGCCCTTTTTTACGACATTGTTTCCTAATTTTTCACTGTGTTTGAGTTTAAAATTATATTTCATAAGTGTGTTCCGTAATAATGGACGATGACGACGGGGGTGAGGGCTTCAGCTCCGCCCCTGCGTCCGCTCCCATAATAATGGGAAAAAGAAGAATGAAGTCATCTGAATACGACGAAAGCCGCAAAATAAAAATGACTTTCATTAAAAATAAGCGCGGTCTTTTTAAAGACCACCATGCTCTTTACGAAGACCTCACAAAAAAAGAATACCCAGTGCTTCTTCAATCAAGCATCTCACAACCAAATAACAGAGTCCCAATGGACCTGTTAAGAATAAACAAAGCATTAAAAAATATTCAAGGGGTCCAGTATGTCAAAGCTGCTGGGAACTTTTTTGCTAAAATTTACTTTGGTTGTGCTCGGGATGCCAACGCTTTTTTATTAAATGTAAGTTTTATGGAGTTAAACAATTGGACAGCAAAAATACCTTACGATAGCATCGAGAGTCAAGGAATTATTCGAGCTCCTGTGGAATTGAACGAAGAATCTCTTTTAGTAAATTTAAAAGCTTCATGCACAATACTCGGAGTAAAAAGATTTTTCAAAAAACAAGAGAATGGAAGTGACAAGCCACTGCAAACTGTGCTGGTTACATTTTTGGCGTCTAGCCATCCTGATCATGTCACATACGAGCATATTTGGATGCCTGTTTCAGATTATATTAGACCTGTATTACAGTGCTTCAAATGCTACAAATTCGGACATGGAAGTGGTGCCTGTAAAGCCACTCAAGTTTGCTCTATTTGTTCAGGCAATCATTTTTACAGGGAGTGCAGCACTCCCAACATCTTCAAGTGCTCCAACTGCAGTGGGCCACATTCTGCAGTTTCTTACTCTTGCTCAGTAAAAGCAGCCAAGGTTGCTGAAGTTAAAAATAAGATCATCGGCAAGCAAACATCATATGCAGCCATACTAAAGAATCCTGTTATTAAGAACCCCGTGACCTCTTCTGACATACCTATATCTGCGAAGACCCCTCAAGGTAGGGCTTTAATTTCAGACATTATCAACTCAGAAATTGTCATCAGAACCATTACAAAAACTTTAATAGAATTGTTAAAGAAAAAGGATTCTAAATCCCCTTCTGGACCTATATCTACTCAATTAATTAAAGAAATGCTAGTAACAAATTTTACATCATAAATTATGGATAGTTCTACTCAATCTTATATGCATAATTCTGTTGGTCAGTTTAATATCATTCATTGGAACTCTAGAAGTTTATTTCCTAAATTAGATCAACTTAAAGTTTTCCTCAGTAAACTTGACAAGTGTGTTGATATGATTTTATTCAATGAAACCTGGTTAACTTCACATAAAATCATCAAATTACCTGGATTTAATGTTATAAGAAGAGATTCCAACCACCCACATGGTGGGGTTGCTATTGCATTACGCTCCAAGTATAAATTTAAAATAATAGACACAATTTCTCAATATCATTTTCAAAATATTTTAATTACAGTTTACATTAATAATTTTTCTTTTGACATTCTATGTGTTTACATTCCTCCACCACCAAATGGTAAGTTCACTATTAATTTATTGAAAGATTCATGTTCTAAATTTGTTTCAAATAATTATTTAATAATTGGTGACTTCAATGCACATCATGCTTCCTGGAGTTCAAGAGTCAATGATAGAAGAGGTAAAGCCCTTCATGATTATGTGGAAAGTTCTGAGTTGGTTTGTTTAAATGATGACACAATCACGACCTTTGCTCCATTTGGTCAACAAGGAAATGTATTGGATCTAGTATTCGCTTCCCCTGCTCTTAGCTCTAGTTGCACAGTTTCTGTCCTTGATGATTTGCTCAGTAGTAATCATTTCCCACTACTTATTGAAGTCTTTAACGATGCTTTTCTTCCTTCCCATCCTTCCTTTGGCCCGACCACCTCTTCAATAAATCAAGTTGAAACACTAGATAATACCTCTTTAGCTAACGTAAATTTTAATAAGATTGACTGGTCAAAATTTAATAAGATAAGTGAAAGTGAGTTTTCAAGTTTTAGCTTCGCTGATAACCCTCTTGAAAATTATAATATGTTTTTGAGTATTTTACATGACATATTAATGACTTTTGACAAAAAGTGTTACTCGCACAGAAAACGGATTTATTCCAAAGCTGTTCCTTGGTGGAATGCTGATTGTGACCGCGTAGTTTTACAAGCCAAAGTTGCTTTATTATCGTACAAGCATTATCCAAATATGGAAAACTATATTATTTTTAAAAAGCTGGACGCTTTGAAGAAAAGAACTTTATATGATATAAAACGTTCAAGCTGGATGAATCTTTGTTCATCATTCAATCGAATGACTTCGAGTAAAATTATTTGGGATCACATTCGTAGATTTAAGCACGCTAAACTCAATAATATTTCTACGTCTTCAAGTTTTTTTCAAAATTCCGCTAATGCATCTTTGTTTTTGGATTCGATAGCTGGTTCTGAGAATGAAATTTCCGAATCTAAGTTACAAGATTTTTTTAACAGCCACGGAAAACCGGAGGCTCAATGGCTGGTAGACCCATTCTCTATGGGCGAATTTGCGACTGCGTTAGAAAATAAAAAGGAAACCTCCCCTGGTCCTGATTTCATCCCTTATAAAGTAATCAAAAATCTTCCCCAGTATGCCAAGGAAATTTTATGTCAAATATTTAATGATCTTTGGCAAATCAACTGTATTCCTCCGATTTGGAAAACTCAACATGTAGTACCGATTTTAAAGCTTTACAAGGATCCCAACTGTATCAATTCTCACAGACCCATTTCTTTAACTTCTTGTTTTTCGAAAATTTTCGAAACTATGTTAAAAAACAGGTTAGAGTGGTTTACTGAAAATAACAACTTAATACCAAGTACTCAATACGGATTTCGTAAAGGTAAAAGTACAATAGATAACTTAAGCTGTTTGATTGGCGATATTAAAAATAACTTCCATAATAATCAATTTACATTAGCGGTATTTTTGGATATTAAAGGGGCTTTTGATAATATAGATCATTCCTACCTTATTGAAAGTCTACATTCGTTAGGCTTTCCAGGACATGTTCTGTTCTGGCTGTACAATTTCCTGAACAAGCGCTCTATGTTTTTGAAAATTAAATCTAGTTTATTTGGTCCTAAAATTTCTACAAAAGGTACTCCTCAAGGTTGCGTTTTATCACCTCTCATATTCATACTTAGTTTAGTATGTTTCATAAAGAAAATTCCAAATTCTGTTAAACATTTATTCTTTGCTGACGATCTTGTTCTCTATGTAAACTGTAATGATATTAAAAGTGGTGAATCGGTTATGAATAGTTGTTTGCGTAATATTTACGATTTACTTACAAATTCCCTAAAACTTGAGGTCAATATTTCCAAAAGTTCTGCAATTTTATTTTCCCAAAATGGATTGCATTACCCTAAAGTTTTATACAATTATGATATTATTCCTGCTCAATCTTTCGTAAAATATGTTGGTCTTTCTCTAGATTTTGATCTTTCGTGGAAAACTCATATTGATGTTATTTGTAAAAGGGCTGAATTAGGTTTGAATATATTAAAATCGCTAACTGGAATAAAATGGGGAGCTGATCCCAAAGTTTTAAAAACGATTTACATTGCAACAATCCGAAGCCATTTCGATTATGGCTGTATGTTCTTTTCGGACGCAAATTTTTCTATTCTTAAGAAATTAGATATTGTGCAAAATAGAGCATTACGAATAATTACTGGTGCTATGATGTCGTCTCCAATTAATTCCTTGGAAGTTGAGGCTGGTATTGTTCCTCTATTCATACGAAGAAGTTTTATATTAGATAATTATTGCCTTAAGCTTATTAGCCGTGATAATCAAGTAACTTACAGGTATTTGAAGTATGCAAATATTCCAAATTATAATTTAATTCCGCTTCCTAATTCTTCATCCATATCCAGTACCTTAACGTACTTGAATTTTGAATTTCAGGATGTGGTATTTTGGTCTACTCTATTGCCTTGTTTCGAATATAACTTTCATGACATGTTGAGAGATGTGGCTGTTGATCTAATCAAGTTTAAATCAAAAAATGATTTTCTGGAGTTCCTTGAAGATAGGACTGATTTTGTTAAAGTGTATACAGATGGCTCTAAAACTAAAGATAGATCTAGTTTTGCATTTTTTGATTCGTCCATGAACATAGGATCAGTTTATAAATGTAGTAATTTTTTCTCTGTTTTTTCGGCTGAAGTACTAGGTATTATATATGCTTTAGAGCACATTCGAGTAAATTACTCTGCAGGGGACAAAATTCTAATTCTATCTGATTCAATGAGCGCCTTGCAAGCTCTTAAAAATAAATGTATTAGTGCATCTGTAAATTATTTAATTTATAAGTTAAGAAGTTGTTTGAGTTCTTTGTATTTCAGAAATATATTTATTGAATTTTGCTGGGTGCCAGGTCACTCTGGTATTGTGGGTAATGAATTTGTTGATAAACTAGCCAAATCTACAAAAGATATAAATATTTCCGATTTTAAAGTTCCGTACTCAGATTTAGTTTATTCAATTAAACAAAATATGATGAAACGTTGGTCTAATTACTTGTCTAAGTCCAGAGAAACGAAAGGTAAATGGTTAGCTGAAATAGTCCCAGTACCTAGTACTAAATCTTGGTTTGATAATTTTAGATTCTTCCCGGGAAGAGCCTTTATATCGATTATTTGTAGATTACGTATAGGCCACGGCCATTTTCCTGCGCATCTTTTTAGATTAAAGTTAAGTGAATCAGCTGCATGTACTTATTGTAACTCTGGCATGTGTGATCTAGATCATATTTTTTTTAATTGTCCTGAATTCAATCAACATAGATTATTGTTTAATGCATTATGTAAAGACACAGGCTTAAAATCTATTCCTAATTCCATTCAAGGTATTTTAAAGCTTCCACAACTATTTTCAATAGTGTATAATTTTGTACTTCACACTATAGGACGACTATGAATGTATAATTCATGAATGTATCATAGGTCTCCTGCTTATGTGCAAGTTTAATTTTTTTTTTTATAACGACTCATGTTCTTTTTTGTTGTTTGTTGAAAGAAAACTTGTATTTTTTTATAGTAAGTTCTTGCAATTCATTTTGTCATTAATTTGTTGTTTTCAATGATTTGTAATTGTTTCTTGGTTTGGTTTGTTTCTTTTATTTGTGTTTTTATTGTAAGTTCTAGTTCATGTACTATTTTTTTGTAAAATTAGTTTAAGCTGATGGCCGTGTTGCCAATGCTTTCAATAAATTAAAAAAAAAAAAAAATAGCTAATAAGCTATTAGTAAATCCAAAATGTATGGTTTTTTTTTAAATAGCATACTTCCGTTAGCACTAGGATCTATAAATATAATAAGTACCGTAAAATGGGGCGATTAGGGACAAATTCCAACTTTATGAGCAATTTTAAGGTAGTTGTTGATGTATATAATGCTATATCAGGATCAAAATGATTGAGTCTTGGGGGCATCTTTGTTGTCTAATTTAAAATTATGCAACTAGCATTCCAGTTTAAGCAAAAAATGCAAAAATAGGTGTAATCCCTATTTACCCGAAAATTGCGGTTAATAGGGACGAAATGAGAAATTTGCTAGGGTTGGCACTACTTTTATTTTTATATGTAGTTTTAATTTATTTATTTATTTAGTTGCACCAACAAAGTGATCATCAATAAAAAAAATTGAAAAACTGAAAAAATTACATGGCAGACATCACCTCAATTATAGGTGCAATCGACAGTGGTGATATTTCTATCTGGGTTAAGAGATTAGGTGTGTCGGTTATTCCATGGATTAATCAGATGAATACCCCCACTCTGAACAAATATTAAATATTTTATTATGTATTACTTAGACATTTTTGTCCACCTTGAGATTTCATTGATCTTGTTACATGTCTCTGCAAAATCGACTTACTTATATTAAATTGCTTATCTATTTCAACTAAAGACTTATTCCCAATTTCGCGTCGAATAAACCAGATTTTTACCAACAAATTTAAAAAATATTGTTATAACTACATAGACAACCCTACAAACCTGTACCTATTTATACTTAGGTCGTTTCCATTTCACGTATTCTCATCCCAATTGACCCCTTTTTCGTTGTTATTTGTACCTAAGACGTCCCCAATATCCCCAAAAACAACAGATTTTTACATGTATTTTTATTTAATCAAATACATTAAAACCAATAACAACTGAGACTTACCTTTAATATATATGCTGGTTCAAACACTAAATAACGTTTATAAATCATAGTCGTCTTCTATTATTATCAAATAAATAAAAGAGAGCAAAGTTTCTAGCACTAAAATAATTACCACCACAGGAAGTTAATTTGAAACGCGATTTTTTATGAGTTAGCAGCTATTATCATGCATATTCAGAGTTGTTTTGTGAACTTTCAACATTCTACTATTAAACTACAAAAAATGGAAGATTTTGCAACGAATATAAAACTTATATTGAGCGTCGAAAGATTTTCCCGGTTTTTTCCCGATTCGCCTTTCAATCCCTAATCGCCCCATTTTACCGGTACGCAAATCTAAAAATAGAATATTGTTTTTAAAAGTTGTGTCAACCTATGTTTTTTTGTTTAATTAGGTACAATTGAGAAGGCTTAGTTACGGGTTCATAATAATATATGCGTTCTTGTTTTTTTTTTATGACAATTGGTTTCTTACGATGCCATTGTTGCCAGTATCGAGTTATCCTAAAACCCTCAATTATTAAATACTCGTACGCATGTAACTCTGTTATACGAATAATGACATGGAGCGATAAGAGATGAAGTTGACTTGTTTAAAACCGTATGGTGTGAAATAAAATTAAACCGTGATGAGATCGGATGAAATAAGTCTCAGTAACATGTTTGTTATTTAATAAGACTTCACTGGCCTTTTTGGAGGAACTCGAGGGGCTCCGTCCAGCGATTTTGTTTTATTTTCCTCCACTTTGACCGATGTTAAACGGTTACTAAGCCACAAATATTACATGTTTAAGCCTGAAGAAAAACTTCTAACAAGAAAAAAATGCAACTTTGGTCCTCTCGCTCCCGCCAAAAATTACGATTTTGTATTTTCTTATCATTGAAATCATTTTGAGAATAGCCTCTTTTTCCAAAATATCTAAAGCAAACAAACGAGAGAGGGCAAAACATAAAATTAATTGAAATCTCGAGGTGCCAGTCTATAATAATCAAATTTCGATCTTTGGACGAACAATACACGAAAAAGTAAACCGCTGCAATATAGCATTTTTTTAATAAATAATAATCAAGTCAATGGCTTTTCAGACGTTTGTTTGCTTCGTAATATTCAACCTTCATTAAATTATCAGAATTCGTTTCCATTTGGACGCTCCAGTGTGACATTTAAATGTAAGGGAAGGGTCCCAAACTGTGCATTTTAATATGTTTATAACGCATCGATGATCACCCTCACATCTACCCAAATTGTGTCGTTTTTTGCTTACATTAACCGTATTTCACATTAAAAAATAGTGATGAGAATAGGTAGTGTTAAATATTTAGTGTATTATTTAGGCGGAATTTTCCTTAATATGTCGATAAAAAATAGTTTGACAACTAGCCAAATTTTGATAAAGGCATTTAGTTTAAACAGCCTCAAATAATGTTGGTTCGCGACCTCTGCTAAACGTATCGATCGTTACTTCACAATGTTGTGTTATTTGCCTAAGTGGCCCGACGTGGTGCAATAAGTTAGAGCGAGAATAATTTTATAACAGATCCAATATTAGTTTTAAAACTAGAATATATTTAAATCAAATAAGATGGTACAGTTTCGGTTTGAAGGGCGGGGCAGCCGTTGTAACTATACTTGAGACCTTAGAACTTATATCTCAAGGTGGTTGGCGCATTTACGTTGTAGATGTCCATGGGCACCAGTAACCACTTAATACCAGGTGGGCTCGTCCATCCATCTAAGCAATATAAAGAATAAAAAATAAACTATCGTTGTAAGATTTATATGCACTAGTCTGTTTTTATTGGACACTAGCGAACCGCCCTCGCTTCGCTTCGGAAACATTAAAACACACATGAAACAAAAAAAAAAAAAAAAATTTTTTAAAAAAAAGTAGCCTATGTTCATCAGGGACAATGTCGGCTTCTAATGAAAAAAGAATTTTTCAAATCGGTCCAGTAGTTTCGGAGCCTATTCGAAACAAACAAACAAACAAATCTTTCCTCTTTATAATATTAGTATAGATGGTTTAGTTTCTTTTACTAGATGAAAATGTTAATTTTTTGCTTATTTTTTTAATTGGCGTCGTCATGGTCTAATAGATCGGACGTCCAGTGCATTTGTATCGAGCGATGCAATTGTGCCGGTGTTCGAGAATCCCGTGGGCAGCTACCAACTTTTCTAATGAAATATCTAGGTACTTACACATTATCACGATTTAATTTCACAGTCAAGAAATATCATCGTGTAATAAAAATCGAACCTGCAAAATTGTAATTTGCGTAATTACTGGTGGTAGGGCGTCTTGCGAGCCCGTACCAGATGGTACCTACCACCACCCTGCTTATTTCTGCCCTGAAGCAGTAATGCGTAAGCGCGACCTTCTCTACCCATCTTAGCAATAAAACTAATTTGAACACAAACATATACCAAAGATTTGCCTCATGTTAAATGGGTTACCGAAACTTCAAACTAATAAATATGATAAAGTGAATGCGAAATTTTGGAAACTTGAAGTCTCAATTACGTTTGAGCTAGAATTGTAAGTATTTCGTTGTTGTACTTAGAGTCACAGAAATGTCTATTCAGAGTTATTGTAATTGATTCGGAGACTTGCAGTTGAACAAAAGAAACCGATAGAAAGTATTAGTCGTGCATGAGAAGGAGCAATACGGGTACCCTCCCCATCAGATGCTGCAGGCTTTGATTCAATAGTGGGCGTTTTTCGGCTCATCATTTATATGTACATCAAGCTTTGATGTCGTCAAGGAAATTAACAAACATTTCAAAGTAACTGAAAATAGTACAGTGTTCCAAATTCCATAGGTAATAGATATGAATTATGCTAAAACAACAAAAAAAAACGCGCATAGATTAAATTATAATACGTATTATATACGTCGTTATATATCCCTTAAGAACAGGACTAACATAGTATACCGTATGTTTAGTAAGTAATTTTAAAGACAATAAAACAAAACTTTAAGTTGAAGCGTTTAGTTTTTTTTTACAATTTTTGTTACACATTCTGTGCATCTCCATTTGAACTGTTTATTTAGTACACGATTAAAATTTATTCTCAATACGTGCCTGTCAATCCTAGACTTGCCTTAGGTCGTTCGTTCGATGCTCCATCACGAAACCTCCGGGGCTACACGAAAACATCTGACATTCTTGTGTTTCAAATAACATAGTGCATGTAGGTATTTATTACAAACATTTTTAAAGGACTGTTTATATTGTGTTAGATTTTTTTTATTGCGGTATTAAAATTACATGAACTCCATATTATTTCAAGTAGTTACTGGGCTATCGACAACAAAATGTTGTCTTGTTGTCAAAATTTATTTTAGTTATGGATGTCTATGGGCTCTAGTAACCACTTAACACCAGGTGGGCTGTAGCTTGTCCACCAATCTAAGCAATAAATTAATAAAAAATTAGAATGCCCCTTGAGATAAGTTTTGCGATGACTTTTTAGGTTATTACTACACGCTTTCCCGCACGAGCATCAATTAATTAAGATCGAAAAAAATATTTAATAATTTTTTTTTAAAACGTTGAACGCTATAACAGATACCATGTATTTCACGGCATATTTTCCTCTCTCCACACCAAAATAACAAGAATCGTGCAAAAATCGTTAAGGTGTTTTTTTTTTACAAATAATGTCCAGAGATAACTCAAAAGTAATAGCCAACTATAAAAAAGAGTGAGTTGTCATTACTTTCGAAGATATGTCAAATGGCAAACACACGGTGTCCAACGCGGTCCCACCCGAACCCTACTTACAGGTGGTACAGGCTGCCTCAGCTCAAAGGACCAAACATGGTTTCTAGTCTAGCGTTAAACATGCTAATTATGATTAAATTTTAATTTATTAAATAGACAACTAAATTACAGAAACATTGCTATTCCATGTTCGAAGATACAAGAAATGACGAATGTATAATTACAGAGTGACAAATAATTAGGTATGAAAATAAATATAGTTCGCGGTACTCGGCTTTCTGTGGACACAAGTGCGGCGTGTTACTCAACTTAGTACAGTAGTAAGTACATACGTCCGAAGGAAAGTAAAGATGTTCTAGATTACACTGTTTTAGTGTTCACAATTATTCTGTTTAACATCTTTTATGTTACAAAGGTACGTACGGGTTGAAACACTCGCATATTTCATTAATAAGACAATGCCAGCACACGTAAGATCTTCAAGATGACATAGATTTGCAAAGATAGCCAAAATTCCATGGTCTTCTGCATAGTTGTTATCTACTAAGTGATAGGGTGGATTATCAGCCCGAATATTTTAAAAATTGCTACCAATTTTTTTTTCTACCTTAGCTGATGATTTAGATAGACCATATCAGCCTCACCGGGATAAGCAATTTCAACGAAGGCTGCTTGCTTACGCGAACTTAACTTATGCGTAGCTGTTCGATTTGGATTCCAAACAAACTTATATTTCAAACTAAGCAGCATGATTAATGTTTATGGACTCTCTGAACCGTTTACCTGACAATCAACTTGTGTAGCAACTTCATTTGCCAAAATACATTATTAAACAAAAGTTAACTGAGAAATAAATGATTTAAAAATAAGGTAATATAAAAGTACTTGAAAACGTAAAATAGCATTTTTTTATGTGATCTTAGTCTAAATATTAAGCCGACGTAATAAAACCATTAAGTATTATCATCTTGATCTTTTTTCCTTGATATATGTGCTAATTTCCAAGTTGCCATTCAGATCCAGTGGTAGATTTAGCAAAGCGCTACCAGCTCTCCTGCCAGATTTTGGCAGTCTCCAGACTGAGCCCCGTGAGCTCGCCTGCACGTTCAATGAAGTTATCAAAACCCCTCGAAGTTACTAGCAATAGGTAGGCCAAAAAATAAACCCAAGTTGATCGGAGTGTTGAAGTTGGTAAGAACAATATTGAGGGTTTTTTTTTTAATTGACCTTGTAGGATGACGAGCATACGGCCCACCTGATGGTGAATGGTTACCGTCGCCCATGGACTTCAGTAATGCCAGGGGCAGAGCCAAGCCGCAGCCCATTATGTACATATATTAAGCCGAGTGAAATCTTGTTGAGAAAATTGAACTTTGCTTCAAACTACTGTTTCACTTGTGGTATTGCGGATTGTGTGGTAGTGTGAAAACCAACTAACACAAGATGTGTCGTATGATGGTCGACCAGCTTGGTATCTATCATAAAAAAAAACTTTCAATTTAAATTTTGTACGTTCAGATAGATCCATAGAGAATAAGAGTGCGATGACCGGACGATTAGCTGCGCCGTTTTTATATGGACGTGGTGCGACTGACGCAGGATGTCGCTACGTGACTTATTTACCTTCCACATCGTGTACAGGCAGGACGTGAATGTACAAAGAGTGTAAAACAAGAACAATTTCAAATTGAATACTTTTTAGTGACATGCTGTTTTTTTTTCAATGCTTTTACTTTACTCTATAGACAGGTCTTCTTTTTTCAAACATTTATTCTGCCAGATGCGATCGACGTATTTTTTTATCGCTTTAGCTTGGCAGACATCGTGATAATTGATTAACAGAGATCATGGATATTAATGGCGCCAATCGCCATGAATGCTGAGACATGGGAACGAAGTCTTCAATGTTAATGACATTCATACTTTTGTGTTAGTCACTTAATACTGAATGGGTAATTTTGGGTGTTTCTAATGTCTGGCATATGATTGCTTCCCGGCATAAATTGGCAAGCAGGTGGTAACCATGCGGGCTCTCAACATGCTCAACGACAGGACTGTTAACCGTTGTGGGGAAGATTACGGGTAGTCTTAAAAGCCCGGTAGTTAGGGTGAAAACAACATCTCTGTTGGGACTTCCTTTTCCTTATTCCTTCCTCAATCCCCTATCCACGCCATCTGTTGACACTACAAGAAAAACTATGCGCGTATGAAAATGGCGCGAAGTGTGTAAAAAAAAACTAAAACATGGTGCCGGTGCAAAAACAATAAAATTGTGAATTGTTGATCAATCAGCACATATAACTCTCGCCAGTGAGAAAATTGAATAGTGCATCAACGAAATACAGAGTGAGTCCTAAAACTTATCCTTTTCCCAGTCCCAAACATCTAAATTCAAAACATATTTAGTGGTCCGTTTCGAGCGCGAATAACCTATGGTAACTAGGGGCATATTCGTTAGAAAACTCTAGTTATACATTTCATTTCGCTTTAATCTTATCCTAATAACAATATAACTATAATTTATAATATTATTTTACTATTTAAAGCATAAAATAACAATATATTTTTTATAAATCTCAAGTGACGTAGGTAGTTCAAAAAATTTCTCGGTTGTAAAAATAGAATTCATTTGCATCATAATTTTTGTATTCAAATTCTAATTATATTTCTATATTTACTATAATTTACGTATTCTATAATGTCAGAACTCAAATTAAAACTCCTAACAAGTCAACGTGAATATGTTTTTAAGGACATACAAATACTTTATAACTTATCACAACAAATTGCATCAGATTCGTCAAAATTATCTCAATTCAATGTTCGATACAAACGTCTAGATGTTTTACGGCAAGAATATTTAGATCTAACTAATCAAATAAATGCGATAAAACTTGAAATTAATCCTAAAGACAAAATCGATATGCAAGTTGTTAAGGCATTTGACGACATGTATTACGCGATATCGGAAGCGTCTAACGCCGACCCCGGCGACGCCGGCGCACCCGCGTCGCATTACATCTCACCCAAGCCGTTTGGTCAGCAAGTACGTTTACCAAAAATTAATTTAATCAAGTTTGATGGTAGAATTGAGCAATGGCGGACTTTTTATGATACATTTACGTCGCTTGTACACGAGAATGAGAATATTACAGCAATTGAGAAATTTCATTATTTAATATCGTGTCTATCGGGTGCTGCTTTATCGATTGCCAAAGGGGTACCTGTTACATCTGATAATTATCAAATAGTTTTCGACGCACTAGTGGGTCGATTTGAAAATAAAAGATTATTAGCTACATCTTATTTAGACAAAATTATACAATTTCAGCAA
This sequence comes from Bombyx mori, assembly GCF_030269925.1. Lineage (NCBI taxonomy): Eukaryota > Metazoa > Arthropoda > Insecta > Lepidoptera > Bombycidae > Bombyx > Bombyx mori. Next base: position 2,011,284 of record NC_085121.1, read on the forward strand.
TTAAAAAGTTCTAACATTAATGATTTATTGACATTAAATAATTTATTATACGAAAGTGTCAATGCCCTCAAGGCAGTAAACATTCCTAATCTTGGTGAATTTATATTATTCTATTTGGCGTCCCGTACTTTAGACAGTGACACTCGTAAAAGATTTGAATCAAAGTTACAGGAAAATTCAAATAACCTACCTACTATAAACGACTTACTAACTTTTTTACAAAACTATGTTAAGATACTAGAGGTTAGTGAACCAAGCTCGTCATCTGTTGTACGTATACAACAAACTAATAAACAACTCACAAATTATAAGAGTGCACCTCGCAATGAATGTTTTTCTAAAAAACCTTATTTGAAATCAACATCATTGCCCGTTAATTCAAATATATCTTCAAGTGTCAACACCGGCGCACCGTGTAGCTGTTGTGAACAACAACATAATCTATATAAGTGTCCTAAATTTCAAGCTTTAGGCATACAAGACCGGCTTAATTTAGTGACATCAAAATCTTTATGTAAAAACTGTTTACGCCCAAATCATAACATTAACAAGTGTTATTCAAAATTAAATTGTTTTACTTGTGGACAACGACATCATACGCTTCTCCATGAGGTCAATACAGCTGTGAGTGGCATGGTCACAGTTGACGTACGCCCGGACGAGATCACACGTAATCCTACCTTCGAGTCTAGCACTGCAGCCTCCACTAATGCGTATGTGGGCTACAGTCGCTCGGTAGTTCTGTTGGGTACTTGTGTAGTTCGCGTTCGTCATCCTCGCAGTACTAATCAATCATTTCTTGTACGTGCGTTGATTGATAGTGGTGCTCAAGATTGTTTCATTACCAAGTCATGTTGTCAACGTTTGGGCTTACCATTACGTCGCTGTCCATTAGCCGTAGTTGGTCTAGGTCAAAATGCTGTACATCACGTGACTGGAGTTACTTCTTGCACTGTACTTTCTCGTACTTCAGAAGATCCTCATTTCAACATTAATCCTATCGTAGTAAATACTATAACGAGTAAAATGCCTGCTACAAACTTACCTAGTAATCTTCGTGAATCTTTTAAACATCTGGTCCTCGCAGATGAGAATTTTGATAAACCATCAAATGTAGATTTACTACTCGGCGCAGAACTGTTCCATAGTATTTATGACGGTCAACGCGTTCAGCCCAGTCATGATCTACCGGTAGCTTTACACAGCGTATTTGGTTGGGTCATCACCGGTAAAATTGATACAAACCATTTACCTCCGCCAACAATATCTTCTCTCTTAGCATCCACACGTTCTCTGGACGAGGGACTCAAGCGATTCTGGGAGATCGAAGAACCTCCAAATCAGGTTATCTTAAACCCTGAAGATATTAAATGTGAACAAATGTACTCAAATCTAACGTATCGTAATCCTGACGGCAGGTATGTTGTACCTATGCTTCTCAAAGAACCTATCAGTCAACTAGGCGATTCTTTCAACCAATCTTTCTCTCGGCTCGTTAACCTAGAACGACGCCTTGATCGAAACTTAGAGTTGAAAAAAGAGTACACCGCGTTTATGCGCGAATACAAGTTGTTAGGGCATATGGAGCTTAGCGCTGACTCGAATAAAACCGGGCAGTATATAATTCCTCATCATTGTGTCGTTCGTCCGGAAAGTACAACGACTAAACTTAGGGTTGTATTTGATGCTAGCGCCAAAACTACCAATGGCAAATCTCTTAACGATCTTGTATATACTGGTCCAAAACTTCAAAACGATATAGGAGATATACTTACAAAATTTCGGTTGCATGCTGTTGTTTTTACTGCCGACATCAGTAAGATGTATCGAAACATCGAACTCAGGCCAGAAGACCGAAGATGGCAGCATATACTTTGGCGCGATTCTCCTTCTGATCCTGTAACTGAGTATGAGCTGAAAACGGTAACCTACGGGGTTACGAGTTCCCCTTATCTGGCAATACGTACTCTGCATCAATTAGCCTCTGACTACGAAAAAGAGTGGCCCTTAGCTGCTGCTAGTCTTCGTCATGATACTTTCATGGATGACATCACTGTTGGAGCTACATCTATTGAAACTGCACTGAAACATAAAGAAGAGTTAATACAAATGTTAGCGCGTGCTAAGTTCGAATTACGTAAATGGAGTAGCAACTCACCCGAATTCCTCACCCAGATACCAACGGAACATTGTCAAGTTCCAAAAACATTTTGTGATGAAAAACAAAAACAAAGTATCAAGATTCTTGGAGTCCAATGGGATCCAGCTGATGATAACTTTACTTATGCTTTATCAGAACTCGCCCCAGGGAATACAAAACGTGCTATTCTATCAAACGTCGCCAGAATTTATGATCCACTCGGATGGTTGGCCCCAATGGTTCTAATAGCTAAGCTTACCTTACAAGAACTATGGCGTCTTCAGCTTGACTGGGATGAAACTGTACCGTCAGATATGTTGTCTCAGTGGCATCTATTTACATCTGAGTTTCACTATCTGAAGGATGTTAAAATTCCTCGACTAATTGTACCTCTTCATTCAAAATCATACGAACTTGTAGGTTTTTGTGATGGATCTACCAAGGCTTATGGTTGTTCTGTGTACTTACGTATAACTACCGACAGTGAAATTACATCTCACTTGCTTATTGCAAAATCTAAAGTAGCTCCATTAAAAGTTCTTACTGTCAACCGATTGGAGCTATGTAGTGCTGTATTACTAGCAAAAATGTTGAAGCATATTAGTAATTTACTAAATGAAACTCAAACCTCAAACATAACAATTTCAAAGATATGGGCATTCACTGATAGCTCAACTGTACTATCATGGCTGCAAACAGCACCTCATCGTCTTAAAACTTTCGTTGCACACCGTGTCGTGAAGCTGTTAGATAATTTGTCTGTCGAAAATTGGTATCACGTGTCAACGTATGATAATCCAGCAGATTACTGCAGTCGTGGTCTTACCTGCTCTCAGCTTGTGGCTTGTTCCACTTGGTGGACAGGACCCAAATGGATAGTCTCGAATTCTTCTACATGGCCGGTGTCTGAAAAATTACCTTATTTAAAGGAATTAGCCGAAGTAAAATCCAGCTTCTTGTGCCATGTTCTTTTGGAATGTTCTAACAATAGTATTCTAACTCAGTTAATTGAGAAGTACTCTTCATTGTTGAGGCTACAACGCATCTTTGCCTGGTGTCGACGTTTTATTGCAAACGCAACTCGTCCGCCAGAAAAACGTATCAAATCTTTTTTAACTTTTACAGAACTAGAAGACTCTCTCTTTACCATTGTAAAACATGTTCAATCTCTTACATTCGCTAGCGAAATTAGTGCGATTAAAAGTGGAAAATCTTGTTCTCGCACTATAATAAAGTTAGCGCCAATTCTAGATCAACGGGGTCTGTTACGAGTGGGGGGACGATTAAAAAATGCAAACTTGCCACAATCAGCTATAAATCCGTTATTGTTGCCAAAAACCTCCCATCTTTCTCTGATTATTATTGATTATTACCATCGTTTATTTCTACACTGTGGACCTCGTGCGTTACAATCTTTAATTCAAAGAAAATTTTGGATCCTAGGTATTCGTAATCTTATTAGATCGCGGCTTTCAAAATGCATCACTTGTTTTAAAGTAAATCCTGTACCTTTTCAACCTGTAATGGGTGATCTTCCCTCTATCCGAGTTCAAGCAGCTCGTTGCTTTCAAAATATAGGGGTCGACTTTGCAGGACCTTTTATCGTGAAAGAAAGTCGCAGACGAAATGCCAAAACATATAAAACTTATGCCTGTATATTTGTCTGTCTAGCGGTTAAGGCGATTCATATCGAATTGGTAACTGAGCTCTCCACCTCGGCCTTTATTGCTGCTCTAGATAGGTTTGTGTCCCGTCGTGGTTTATGTAGTACCATTATTTCGGATTGTGGTTCGAATTTCGTGGGTGCTAAACGCTATCTTAGCGAGATGCATCAATTAATGCTAAGTAAGAATCTTGAAGTTGAGTCTATTTTGATAAACCGAGGAATCCAATGGAAACTAAACCCGCCAACCGGAAGTCATTTTGGAGGTATATTTGAAAGTGGGGTAAAATCGATGAAGTATCACCTGAAACGTGTAATCGGAAGTCAAATCCTAACCTTTGAAGAGTTAACAACGATTCTTACCAAAATTGAAGCTATTCTCAATTCACGACCATTAATTTCGGTATCTTCTGACCCCAACGAGGTAGACGTATTGACACCTGGGCATTTCTTGACAGGGAGCCCTCTAGTGAGCTTACCCGAGCCTCTCCTTGCTGATATACAAATGTCAGTTCGTTCTAGATGGCAGATGCTACAAAAGCTAACTCAAAGTTTTTGGCGTGTCTGGCATTTGGATTATCTTCATACATTACAGCAACGCGCTAAATGGTTTAAACAACACGGTAACGTTAAGCTGGGAGATATAGTTATGATCGTGGATCAAAACCTTCCACCGTTGGAATGGCGTATCGGCAGAATTAGCATAATTCATCCCGGTTCTGATGGCGTAGTACGGGTTGTCAGTGTCCAAACAGCTCACGGTCTGCTGCGCCGACCAGTTACAAAGTTGTGTCCTTTGCCAATTCACGAAAACTTGTAACCTTTATAATTTACTTTATACTATTATCTAATTTAATATAATAGTTTATTTATTCACATAATTATTATTTTTATCTTAATTATTACTTTATTCTTAGCATATTATTATCTCTAATTCACTAGGTACCTTAGTTACCACAGCTTATTATCTTATTAAAATCTTTTGAAATCCTCCAATGATTTCAAGTGGGGGGAAATGTTGGGACTTCCTTTTCCTTATTCCTTCCTCAATCCCCTATCCACGCCATCTGTTGACACTACAAGAAAAACTATGCGCGTATGAAAATGGCGCGAAGTGTGTAAAAAAAAACTAAAACATGGTGCCGGTGCAAAAACAATAAAATTGTGAATTGTTGATCAATCAGCACATATAACTCTCGCCAGTGAGAAAATTGAATAGTGCATCAACGAAATACAGAGTGAGTCCTAAAACTTATCCTTTTCCCAGTCCCAAACATCTAAATTCAAAACAATCTCCTAGGTACTTACGTCACTAAAGTCGATACGTCACCGAATTAAAAACAATTTCACTAAACAATTTTGCTAGAGATTACAAGCATAATTATAGTTAATCTAAATGCAGTTATTTAAACAATGGCTCTTGTATTCTAAAACAATGTAAATTATTTGCAATGCAATACAAGTAGGCCTCATAGGACACATTCTGTTGGTATTCGAAGCAAACACTCACCACACCTGCGTTACGAAACTTCGAACGCGACTCGCAACTCGCAAGGCGGCACGCAAGGTTTTGGCGCTGACGTAGGCGCGGTTGTCCGCCCACTGGCCACCTCTGCCTTAAAGCCGAGAACTTTTTTATTAATATCACTTATTCTGTGTTTGGTAGTAATCGATTAGTAATGTAATCCTTAATCGATTCCAATCGAAATCGTTCTAATGTATTGTAATAAAAGTATAAGATATTGGAATTTAAAAGTAGATTTTGATCGGGGTAAATAATAATCAAAGTAATATAATCATTGAGTTTAAAATAAGAAGGCTGTGAATTATACGATTGAAATTACTTCAACATTGACGATTTTTCGAACCGTTGAAATTGATAGAATTTTGTGCAACAATGCTTTCAATTATAGAGTAGGTTTTTGATCTGTCAAATATAATCTGTTGAATTTGTAGTTAGGCCGTAAAGAAATACCACCGGATCGGAAACGCGACCCACTGAGAAGGTCCGATAAGAAACTCAGTGGGCTCGTCTATGGGTTAATTTACTGGTCGAACCCTTCGTCGCAAGCGACAGGTTCGTCGAGGACGGTGACCGGAAATCGGATGAAGAATACGCAAATGTATCGGTTGAACAAACAAGTACATATGTATACAAGTATTGTTTTAATCCTAGATTTTTGAATAATAATATTGAGATTAAAAAGAGTGTACCTACTTAACCTGCAACTTTTAAACACAATACAACAAAACTACAATGCCCAAAGATAATATTTATTATTTAATGTTCAAACACAGCCAAATCAATTAAACCACAAAAAAAGTTGAGTGGAAAAACATTGACTAGCGTTGCATTTTGCGCGGGAATTAATGCGTTCCGTTTTACGGCCAGGACAAGCTGTAACATTGAGGTTTTATTTGACGGACACGATGGAGATATTATCCGATCGTAAAGTCAAACGGTTTAAACACGGCATATTATTACAGTAATATATTTCTTTTAGTTTATTTTGATAAACTAGTTTATTTGCTTTTGTAAATAAGTACCCATAATAAGAGGGACCCGTATTGTCGTCACACAGTGAGCGTCTGAAAATGGACAACTATCGACTGAACGTTTTAATCAATTATCTTCATTCTAGTCTTCGAAGTCTCTTTACATATAATCCCAATAAGTGGAAAGAGTGCAGTTTTTTTTAAATATATTGAGTAAAGTTTACATTTTATATATTTATACGATAGCATTGTTGGTTATGTCTTGTTTTTCTTGTTTGGGTTTTTAAATGATTTCCTTCCATTTTTTTTTATTTCTTTGATGAGTGGACGAGCTCACAGCCCACCTTGTGTTAAGTGGTTACTGGGTCCCATAGACATCAACAATGTAAATGCCACCTCGCCTTGAGATATGAGATCTAAGCTCTCAGTATAGTTACAACGGCTGCCCCACCCTTCAAGCCGAAACGCATTACTGCTTCACCGCAGAAATAGGCAGGGTGGTGGTACCTACCTGTGCGGACTCCCAAGAGGTCCTACCAACAGTAATTATGCAAATTATAATCTTGCTGGTTTGATTTTTATTACATGATCTTATTCCTTCACCGTGAAAGTTAATGGTGAACAATTGTTAAGTACGTATTTCATTGGTACCCGCCTGCGGGATTCGAACACCGGCACCGGTGCATCGCTAGATAACATTTTCACACTTCTAAGTATATCTTCATCCGAAATATCATATAGGTACTCCGCTTAAACAATACTATAATAAAATATGTAGACGTTCCATTTATGTCAACGCAAACCACTCATTTATTTTAATAAAATGGACAAACAATTATTAAATCATATAAATTGTGGGAGGGGCTGACTTGGTTGTCTACTCCGCTTGAGATGTGTTTTATCCCTAACCTTCCTGAGACACGTACAAAGAGACAAACATTAAAAGCGGGAGAATTTTAGACCTTCCATCGCTGCGAACGTGTTCAATAAAATTAGTAAGTCTACGTCCTCGTTAATAGTAGAACGCCTTGAACTGTGTCGTACAAATTCTTTCTGATTTTGTTAATAAAATCGTGCATTCCTTTTTCAAGTTATGCGCATGGAAACGAAGGTTATCCCTAATTATTGACTCATCAATAATAATAATAATAAATCAAAACTCACAAAATCAAATGTATTGTAATCGAAAATTCAAAGAGTTTTTTTGTCTAGCACCAAGGTTATTTTTAAGTGTCAAAGCTATATTTACACTGTAGTGTACTAGGTAGGTATCGATTACTTCCGAGTAGCCTGTATGATTGTTGAAACTTTGAGCTAAAAAAATATTTAAGTACCAACATTTTGGAGGGAACACGAGAAGCGAAGTTGTGGGAATTGTTTTATTTTGGTAATTTAATGATTCTTCAGGTTTAAACATGTTATAATTGTGGTTTATAAACAGTTTGGCATCAGTAAAAGTGCACAAATGTGGGATAATGAAACAAAGCTGCTGCTTTAAGTCGTCGTGGCCTAAAGGATAAGACATCCGGTGCATTCGTGTGTAGCGATGCACCGGTGTTCGAATCCCGCAGGCGGGTACCAATTTTTCTAATGAAATACGTACTCAACAAATGTTCACGATTGACTTCCACGGTGAAGGAATAACATCGTGTAATAAAAATCAAACCCGCAGAATGTAGATGTCTATGGGCTCCAGTAACCACTTAACACCAGGTGGGCTGTGAGCTCGTCCACACATCTAAGCAATAAAAAAAAAAAAAATTATAATTTGCGTAATCACTGGTGGTAGGACCTTTTGGGAGTCCGCACGGGTAGGTACCACCACCCCGCCTATTTCCGCCGTGAAGCAGTAATGCGTTTCGGTTCGAAGGGTGGAGTAGCCGTTGTAACTATACTGAGACCTTAGAACTTATATCTCAAGGTGGGTGGCGCATTTACGTTGTAGATGTCTATGGGCTCCAGTAACCACTTAACACCAGGTGGGCTGTGAGCTAGTCCACCCATCTAAGCAATAAAAAAAAGCAATAAAAAAAATAAAAAAATAAAAATTCAGATCTTAAGAATAAAATACTAACTTTGATTTCGCGTGTCAAGGTAAAAGGTTTGATCAGCTCATGGGTATCAACAACTTAAAAGTCGCTCTTCACCTTGGGACATGAGTTGTAAGTCTCTGTTTTATAGTACAACGGCTGCCCAACCCTTTAATCTAAAACGCAATACTGTATCACGGCAGATATAGGTTGGGTGCCTACCCGTACGGATTCACAAGAGGTCCTGCCACCAGTTTTTACCTACCCAAAATTATCATCCTATTATTTTCACTTAATAAAACATTAAGGTTGTTTAAATGTTGTTCGTATAATATAGTAGCCTCGTTGCAGCCTTGTTCGGCTGATGACGTCAGCAGTGACTCACGACAAATTGACATAAGTTGAATTTTACCGAAGAGCCACAAGTATATTGCGAAAACTTTAAGAGGAAAATCGGGCACAGATAAAATTTATAAAGGAAAGTTTTTTATGCATTTTATTCGTGAATCTTCCAAGCAGGGCGTGAAATGGATGCTAGCATCTCGGATTTAAATATCTATATAAATTAAATCTACATTTCGTGGCGTCTCATATTATAATATATTCTCAAGACATTTTTCAAAATCAAATTTCCGAAAATTTGGTTGTATGTACCTGTATTTCTATTTTTTTTTTGGCAGGGAAAATCAATTTATGTAAAGAAATAACAAATGTTGACGGTAGGGATAGATCATATGGCCTAAAATCATTTGCTCTACGGCCAACATACAGGGAGAAAACAATGAACTAAGTGCAATGGGCCTTTCCTCTTAAATGAGAAATTTTAAAAATAAAGAATTTTATCCTAAAAAAAAAGACTTCTAAAACATTCAGCCATATAAAATACGAGCAGCATCTTAATGTTATTCATGGCTTTGTTATCTAAAATCATTTTATAATTATTCTCGCGGCATCAGATAAGTGATTCTCCAGCAATCGTGAGCTGTGACTCTGCGTTTTCATTCATATTTATCAGATGGAGTCTGTCTGATCAGCTTAAACGATAGTCTTTGGTAGCCGATTCCTAAACTTATAACAAAGTAATAGTTTACAACAAAGCCATAAATTGTTCCTTTTATTAGGTCGAGCTCAATGGGAACTTCATCTACCTCTAACCCAGAAGCTTGTGTTTGTGCCAATGTATAATAATAATTAAAACCACTTTTACGACTACGACTATTTATTAACTGTTCAGCATCTGGGAAAGTGCACGTGTGGCCTGTTGGATTCTTCCAAAAAGTTCACATCTCTTACATTTCGTTTTATTGATTATAATTACATAATTAACTGTATCTCATTTCTACCTCATATCATTTTTCATATAAGCCTAATTAGAGTAAAGTAATTTTTTGCCTATTCCGTATGTAGAAATCATATTAAAGCTAGGTCATAAAGTATTTGCCGTTAATAAATTATCAAGGTAACCAACCACATTGAGAAGAAAAAGAAAATTAAAAAAAAGACTGCGACGACATTGTTAATGAGGATGTTATGATGAACCTGAAACATGGGTAATCTATCGAGACTAGAATACTTGTACAAATTGCATAACATTAAACTATGTTCTAAAACTTATATATATTTTATTATATGTTATATATATTAACTTATAAAATAAATTAACAGTTTCAAATGATTCAAAAGCTTGGTATTTGTATGCGAATAAGAAAATAGAAATAATAAAGAAGAAGTTTGTTCTCTCTGAGCACACCCAGTGCTTGCAAATTCTAAAAATTTTCAACAAACAAATAAAATTAAGTACCAGATAATATAATAGACATTTATTTTAGCTCCAAGTGAAACACGGCATTACCGACATTCAAGGAATAGTCTGAGACAACTGCGATCTTTTATCTTAATGTTTTTTTTTTATAAGATCAACTTAGAGTGGGTGTTAAAAATAATCTAAATTGTTTTCGCTATGCAATGCAGCAAAGAACAATCTTTTCATTGTTTGAACATAATTTATAGCAGTAAAATGCTGCGTCGAACTAAACTGTTTTTTTAAATATAGGGTTTAGTTTATTGACATAAAATGTATTAGTTTATACACTTTTTTTTCAAAACTGCACATCTCTACATAATGAGATATTCAAAGTGTCTAACTAGCTGCTGCGTGAATGACGCTGACGCACAAACCAACAAGCACTAGAAGTATTAATTAAATTGAAAAGTAACAAAACATACAAGGTGTATCACAGCTGGTCTCTTCTCCGTTATTGGCATTGCCAATGTACACGTGAGACTAGCGATGGATGACAAAAAAAAACTATTATGGCGGGGAAAAAACCGAGAAATAAATACGTATTCAAATCAAATTTACGGATTATTTAACGAACAGGAAAAGAAAATACATACATATACTTCCAATAATTAAATCCTCATAACATATTATCTACACTAAGCCCAAGTGTTGTGGTGAAAGCGGTAAGTTGTGTAATATTCCCCGCCGGTATAATTGCGTACATCCACGTGCAATAGATACTCTTCTTTTGACGATTTGTGATGCCATTGTTCGAAAATAAGTTTTGGGTCAAGAACAAAAACCTTTTACAGCCTTTTTTACCAATTAACGTAATAAATAGCCACACTGGTTTTGATCAAAGCAAAGTTCTTAGATTAAATAATTTATTTCTAACGCGCTGCAGACTAGAACAATGTTACAATTTGTTAGGCTTATTGTTTAATTATTATTCATATTGTATAACTATTATTCATAGATAGAGAGGTCTTTTAGACAAGTTCTACAGCACACTTAGATACTTAGACATACATAGAAAATTAAATGTAATTTAATGTCTTTCAAAATTCTTGTTGCTCCTGGATGTTTTTTAATGCCTGTTTGCACTTATTTACAGGTACGGATTATAAACACCATTCTACAAGCAGGTACTACAGGAACTTATTCTTAGAAAAGAGGAAGATGCGGAAAGCTTTATTTTAAAATAATAATCAAATTATTAGCATTTTAAAAATACATAATTTTTATGCATCCTACTTATTCGAACATAATTTAAAAAAATATATAATTTCAATAAGTAAGTTTAACTTTAAGTTCCGTAAAACGAAACGTAACATAAACAAAATGGCCGACTTGGAGACGTCAACCCAACAGCTGACCGGCGCATTTTGACGTCAAAATATAGCGGCGAGTCCGAAACAAACACGTCAGTGGCTCGGTATCAAATAATTAATGTAATAATCTCAGTCAATACTACTAATTCCATTTTGATTCAATTAAATCTTGCCTTGCAAATCGTGTGAAGTTTAATTCATCAAAATTTTGTGCTTTGAGCATAATCCAAGATCAATACAACCGGGGTATGGAAGCAATTGCGTTAAAAAAGTGTTCATATAAGTGAGCTAATTTTGTGAATGAAACGTGTCTCAGAAATTTTAAAGTTACTAGTGAGATTGAAAAACGGTACAAATCAACATGGTGAGTGAAAAAAGCAACGTGCTTAATCCTTTACTTGTGCTAATACTAGTGCCGGCGGTATTCTGTACGGTACAGCCACCGACTTTCAATCCAGAAATGTTGACGCCAATGCGAACCATCGGCGACTGTCAAGCATGTAGGGTATTCATAGAGTCATTCAAAGAAGGCTTAGAGAGAACTTCTAGAGGTAAATATGAAGGAGGCGATGCCGCTTGGGAGGAAGAAAAGCTAAAGAAATCATACAAACGTAGTGAGATTCGTCTAGTTGACATTCAAGAGGGACTATGCAAGACTAGTAAGTTTTCGTTTCAATGTCATAGTATGGCCGAAAAGGCTGAGGAATTCATAGAAGAATGGTGGGCCCAAGACCCTGACGAATCAACTGATCTGTACGCCTATATTTGTATTGATAATTTAAAAGTTTGTTGCCCAGAACATCATTATGGAAAAGAGTGCACTCCGTGTCCTGGAGATCATTCCAAACCTTGTAATGGAAATGGAAAATGTCGAGGTGATGGCACTAGAAAAGGGAACGGCACATGCTCGTGCGACGCGGGCTATGAAGGCCAGTTTTGTGACAAGTGTGCAGTAGAATATTATCTGTCATATAAAGATGAAAATAAAATGCTCTGTTCACCATGCCACGTATCATGCTTGGGCGGTTGCAGACAAGGCACCCAGAAAGATTGTGTAGCTTGTAAAACTGGCTTCTCGTTTGACACTGATGAAGGCTGTTTGGACATAAACGAGTGTGATGATGTGGATCGGTGTACAAGAGATCAGTTCTGTTTGAATTCTATCGGCTCATTTAAATGTGCTGACTGTGATAGGGCATGCAGTGGTTGCTACGGTGATGGTCCAGATAGCTGTAGGAAATGTGCCAAAGGATATTCCAAAAAAGGAGAGTTTTGTATTGAAGACAGAGAAGATGAAGATCAATCTGAGAAATTGACAACAACAAGGTAAGACCCCCTGAATATTTTTGTTAAGCTAATAATTTATAGCTTGTTTTTTTTTTTGTGGAGGTGTAGTATTAATTTCTTTATTTTATTTTTTATTTACAGAAATGAAGAATTGTAGATTTTTAAAAGTTCCTAGGACTGATTTTGTGGTAACTAATTATACCCTTTTTTCAATTTTGGTGATGGTTTCTTATTTTATTATCTTTAGTTAGAAAATTATATTATTAATGAATGATTTACAAAAAAATTAAATGTCAAATTTATAATAAATTCAAAGTGACTAAACAAATGTGGAGTATAATAAATAAACTATGTAAGATATTTTTGCTTAAAGCGGTAATTCATGATATGTGTACTTTTGGTGTCTGTGCAAATAGGAACAACACAGTTACTTTAACGTTCGATTTTATTAAACAGGTATCTGACCTACATAGGTCTTATCATAGCAACGGGTATCTTGCTGCCGAAGTCCACACCACTGGGCAGTATCGTTGGCGCCATGGTCTTAATTTACATTGTTGGTGCGGAGTACTACTGCATGATAAACGGTCATACAGGCCTAGTGAACCTTAAAGATTTTAATCTCATCCAGATATTCCATACGTGAGGAATTAAATAAAAAAAGTGTATCTACACTAGGCGTAAAGGGTTCTGCTTACCTTGGTAACAAGTTTTTGAGTGTTGTTTCCAAAACTGAATTTATTATTAAACTATGTGATATTTTCAATGTTATTTATTTTGGATATTTAATTGCAATATTATTCTTTAGTAATTAAATTTTTTTTAAGTATTCTGTGAGATAAATTAATTTGTAAGTATCATATTAATAAGAATCTAGTATAAAAGATAGATATAGTTAAATATTAGTTTTTATGTGGTCATTCGGTATTGTTTTTTGTTTAAACAGTTTTTAGAGTTTATCTGTAATTGTTACGCATTTTAATGTATTATTGTGAGAAACTTTTTAATATCTGTCGGTCTAATATGAGAGTTTTTCAATAAAATGTTGGGAAATTTTGAGCAAGCTCGACTTCAGCCACTGCCTATTTTAACCATGACTGTAGGCTTGCAATTATTTCGTTTCGTAATCTTATGTTTCAACTGAATGAATTCAAATACTCTAGTACTTTAATCCTGAAATTTGAAATTGAAAAAATCCTGTAAACAAAATACTAAAAACTGATCAATTATTATGACACTGTTAGGACGTGCATAATTAGACACAGGTTAGGTGGTAAAAACTACATGTTTATTTTGTTATTTAAATGAACACAAATACATTGATAGCGTAACTAGGGGGGGGACTCGCGCTTATTAGTTCGCACAGACAATCATAGATGTGTTGCTCACAGTACTTTGCCTTAATAACAGATACCATAAAAACATTTGAAATAATTGGTTGAAGTTGTCGCAAACTTGTAGTCAGGATGTAGGGAGTTGGCACTTTAGAATTGCCTTCATAATCTTCTAATTAGTTACCCTAACTAATATACACCACTGGGTATATTATAATATATTATAAACTCAGTATCTTGATGAAAGATATTTGATCAGGTCTCTGAGTGTACTTTTTCCTGTTTCCGGTACATAAGATTGGTAACGAATTTTATCTTGGGGTGTCTGAATGTGTACAGGTTTTATTTTTATTTCAAAATTTATCTTAAAATAATATTATTAATGACAAGTTCTAATGATAATGACAACTCATAATAATGGTTTGTTATTAATGCCTAAATTAGGGGAGGAAAGTGGGATGATGATTTTAAATTGGAATCTTAATTATACACTCCTATTTGGTAGGTTTGGTATATGATTAATTAAAATGGTAAAAGATTTGGTATATCTACAAGCACGTTCACTTCTAATCTGCCCATATTGTTCATTGTAAGGTGCTTGAGCCATTTACATATAGTCACGCTTGTCAAACGTTATGCGGCGACCGTGACACAGTTTGAGTGCGGTGTCCCATTCGATCTATGGGCTCTTAGGCTGCGGTCTATAATATGAGTTGAGGCGTTTTTAAATGACATGTATTTAAGTTCAGATGTATATATGCTAAACAATTTCTAGAAATGCTTTAAACTCGTAAGCCTTATTGAGATTTTGGATACTGAATATTCAGAGAACGGTGGCAATGAAACAGGATAATTTGTTTAGTTTAAATTGTCAGATTGATATCGACGCTTGAAAGGCAAACGTGACTAAGCGACAGTAACTACTTTATACATAAACGATAGGTAATAACCATATTCGCTGCGCAAAAAAAATATATTTCTAGGTCTATTAAAATAATTTCAATTTACAGCTAGATTCGTTAAAATTGAATTTTTTTCAGGTATTTCAAGTTTAAATTAATCTACTGTAAAGTTCACGCATTGCCGCTTAGTCACGTTTGCCTTTCAAGCGTCGATATGTTTCGAATGTGCATGGGAATTGTCACTCCATATACAATATACGCTACAGACGCATCGCCGATCACACGAAATAAAATTTGCTTGATTTGCTAAAATTACTAACTTAAACAAAATAACTATATTATTTAATGCTCAATTGTGACGTCAGCGTTGACCCTGTATCGGGTCGAAGGTATTTTTTTAAGTCCTGTAATTGGTAATTTGAGATAAAACTTAATCAGAGGGCTAAGCTAGTAAATAAGGTGACTTTATTTTATTACCATTACGCATTGGTACAAATTATGTATGTATATATTATCTGTTTAGAGAAGCGTTGTGCGAGAAGCTGTTTTCAATTTCAATATTAAATACTTAATTGTTGTTGATACACCCATTTATAAGTCGATTCGTCAGCATTTTTAATAACAATCTCCGGTTAGACAAGTCGATTGGTTTTTCTCGCTAATTCTCGTGAATTATTCCGACACCAAAGTCGATCGCTGCCCACGCGTTATGTAATGTTAAGTTTCGAGTGTTATGTGTGTTTGTTTGGAAAGTGGAACTGACGCGATGACAGTCACATTGTTAATGTCCATCCATAAGGCGTCTAGAACAAATATTGAGTACTATATAATATATAGTTACGTGAAAAAAAGTGGTAGCAGGGTTTTATTTAATTATTGTTTTCATTTATAAAATGATTTGTGAGTTTGTGCGACAAAAGTTAAAAAAAGTTTAGTTTTAATTTTAGAGGTGTCTGTAATTTCTAATTTAAGAGAAATAAAAACATTTGGCTTTTAATTAAATGTATTTTAAATCAATATGGTATTTCATTTATTTTGTATTTAATAAAATGAATGATCATTAGGGTAAGTAAGTGACTTGAACCAGTTCAGAAACTAGTTAATCGTTCTATACAAAACAACTTCTTAAACATCCGTAAATTACCCGTCGAGATCGAATCAAAAATGAGGAGACTCGCAGGAAAACCATGGTAACCGACCTAACCCTAAAGGATTGCGATGCTGAAGTGGCAGTTGACAGGATATGTCGCTGCGCCTTTGTCGCTGCGGCCAAAAAGTTCTCGAGTGGCCACCGCGTACTGGATGACGTAGCGTAGGTAGGTCTGCCATAAAGTGGCTGTCGATCTATTGAGATTCGCGCGGATCTGCTGGGTATCTAAACACCGTTCTGGCGAGGCTTTGGAGAGGCCTATGTCCAGCAATGTCTGTGGGCCGAAAGATAGATAGTTAAATAGGAACATCCATACTTATTAATATTACTATTTTGTCCTTTCACGTTGACATATAGCAACGGACTGACGTGATTTTTTAAAAGTGATAATTCAAGTTCTTTTATCCTGGAAAAATATCTCATTCCCGCGAGAAAATATAAGGGCACTTTTCCTCGACCACGTGGGCGAAGCCGTGGCTAACAGATTTTTGTATTATAAGTGTTCGCGTCCTAATGGTACTCGCTTTGAGTGATGCGACTGTGCTAAGGTTCAAATACTTCAGCGGGTGCCATATTGTTATAAGGATATACATACATATATTATGATTGATGATTCTGAGCTGACGGAATAAAATAGTGCAAAAAAAATCAAAGACAAACATCAGGTTTACGTCATTGCTGGTTATAAGACGTATTTTGAACACATGCGTACTCTTATCCTGCTGATTGTGTCGTGAGGTCTATCGTGAGTTCTTATGCCTCAAAGTTGGCGATGGTATCCACTTTGCGATGCCCTAGGGGTCTGGTAACTGCTTAACAACTTGCATGACCAACCAAGATACAAAAACCTGATAAATTGTTATGAAACTATTAAAGTTATAAAAACGCGAGGAAGTGTTATCTTGATTTTGGTATTTGTTTTTTTAACGAATTCGATATACAATATCGATTAAACAAACGAAGGCACGCGATCGAGCAAAAAAAACACAAAATCTCTATTACAAGTCACGATTCGACTTTAATAAATCGTGTCGTGAGTTCTAATTGCGCCGTAACTGTTTTTCTCCTTGTGACAACGGTACTCAGAGAATACGATTGCGTTAGTTAACTTCCTATGGGAATTATTGCCTTCGGGACAATTACTGCGGGCTGTGGATTGTGAATTCACTGATTTCTTAAATAGAAATAACGGTTCGTTAGATATTTTACGATGAGCTTTTTGCTAGTAAGCTGCTGTTGTTTCATAAATTAAACATGATAAGATGTTTTTGTTTATATTGGAGTAGGCACACGAATCCAGCCTGCTTGAATTTAGGCTTACTGCCTCACACCATCCGTACATCATAATCTATTTCCTGCCAATAGTATAACTTCATTCCATTCAATCCAATCTTGTGTAATGGTAGGGCTATTTTTGAGCCTACGTAGACTGGTACAAAAGGTAATCAAAGTGCCTATTTATAACGCGAAGATATCGCGCATTACATACACTCTGTACGAAAGGATAGCCAACACTGTAACTTCGATCTGTTGCCTCAAGCTGAACGGTAGGGTGGTCATGTCGAGTTTTAGTGGTAGCACTTAATGAGGAATGAACTAGAAATTCTTAACATTCCACGCGCAATCATCAGGCTGCCTGATCGTGCCTGGTGTAACAGAGCTGAAATAAAATTATCACTATTGAAATAGGGTCATAGCTTTAACACCGGTTTGGAAAGCAGTTGCCCCATTGATAGGCATTGACAAGAAGCTCGGGGCTTGTTATATTTCAAATGCAAAATACGTACGTAGACTTAGAAAATTTGCTAGATGTTTCTAATAAGCACATACATAGTATAGCTAGAACTAATGGAAACAGGTTTTCAATACCGAACATTGATTAATTTCGTATATCTGTGTTAGTCTATTGTCTTGTGTTACGTTAATTATTTGTAGTGTATCGTGTTACCATAATAAATCACTGTATCCAATACTGTTTTAACGAATACACCTACAACCTACAATGTTTTTTCCATACCTATGCTGATAGCCTATTGCAGCTATTGCAGCTTCGCCCTAACATGTAGGTGAGCTCAAACCGGAGTGATGCTAACACTGGCCCTAGCAAGATCAGTGTTTCGCAGAATCTACCACCGGATCGGAAACGCGACCCACTGAGAAGATCCGGCGAGAAGCTCAATGGGCTGTGTCTATGGGTTAATTTACTCGTCGAGCCTTTCGACGCAAGCGACGCACTCGACGAGGACGGTGACCGGTGCTTGTGGTACCTCAAAGCACCGTTAATGGATCGGGAGTATCCATAATGGCATGTTTTGGGTTTCGCTTGTGGCTGGACGCCGTTCGGGTTCGATTCCCGAACGTATTGACTGTCAGTGGGTTCAGTAGGTTGATACCCACGTATAAGTCCGCTACAAAGCAATAAATTTGAGAATTGTGGTAAGAAGCCATCGAACGTAAACGATGTATTGGAACGGATCCCACGATCAAAGAGAGTTTGTAGTGTTATAGTAAAATCCTTTCGTTTTTTTTGGGTTGCTCTAATGTTACACAATGAAATACTAACGAAAGCAACGGATCTACGATCTCCAGAAACCGGGGACAGCCGTCTGAAATTTTAGTATACATTGCGTATCTAAAAAGCTAATTTAGGATTTTTTCATAAAAGTTAAATTGTCTGTAAGTCTGCTGCAAATGCCGAATGAAGAGCAGAAAGCACCGGAGAGAGGTAACACAACAGCTTTCATAACTCGAAAAAAAACATGAGATAATTATAAACAATGAGCAATAGAAAGTATTGCGCATTCATGTCTGATAACCGCATGGGAAATTATTTCATAATGAATATCATTAACCTTAAGAAGGCGCGAGTTATTGTTACGTGTTACAAGAGTACATAATAAAATGAGCGTTGTACTTGAAACAGATAGACGAAAAAGGCCACAGGAAATCTGCGGTGAAGCGGTGGTTTGGCGGCGATCAAACATTATGATAAACCTTTTAATTGTACCTCATTTTTACTGACCTAGATGCGCAAACTAGCAAACGGTTCATCAGTAATAATTTGGTGACCAAAGTCCATACACATCAAGTAAATAGTGTCACTGATCTTATGATATTAGGTCCTACTTTCATTTTTTTTTATTGCTTAGATGAGTGGACGATCTCACAGCTCACCTGGTGTTAAGTGGTTACTGGATCCCATGGACTTCTACAACGTAAATGCGCCACCCACCTTGAGATATAACTTCTAAGGTCTCAAGTATAGTTACAACGGCTGCCCCACCCTTCAAACCTAAAAGCATTACATACAGAAATAAGTAGGGAGGTGGTACCTACCCGTGCGGACTCACAAGAGGTTCTGCCACCAGTAATTACTATATAAGTAAGTATTTACTATATAGGTTCTGTCCCTCCATTCAAAACGTAGCTGTCTTGCTTGCAGAAATAGGCAGAACCGCGGTACCTACCTGTGAGGGTTCACTCAATCACCAGTTCTGCAATGATAAAAGTACAGTAAAAAAAAATTATTTTATTTTATTGCCCTAGTAGGAGATGAGCATACTGTCCATTTGATGGTTAGTGGTTACCTTCGCCCATGGACGTCAGCAATGCCAGGGGAAGAACCAAGCCGCTGCCTGCCGTTGATAATCATATTAGGCCGTAAGTACATTATTGCCGGCAGCATTGGCCCATCGCTAAAATCTATTTGGGTTATAATTTAGTTTCTTCATTTACTTAAAAGAATCATCCTCAAAACGGTAAACAGATTAAATCTATTCGTAGTAGCGAGCAGGGCAATACAGCCTGTTTGAAACACGTCCACTTAGCGACGTTCACGGAAGAGCAACTAGTCTAACTTGTTTTAGTTCTATAGCCGCGTGGAAATGTCTAATACACGTTTAACTTTACCTCGTACTCACAATTGTTCTCTAGGAATACTATTGTGTACGTCAAAAAGCTTTTACCAAAGCTTTTATAGTTTTCACGTGTCACAGACATTTAAAATTGTCACCACGCAAACCTTGTGTCTTTGACACGTCGGATGTTGTAAAATTAGTGAAATAAACCATGGATTTAATGAGAGCTCTGTCTTTAAACTAGTGATTCAGTTAAATCAAGTATAGTTTTATTTTACTTTATGTGTTAACCTAGTAGTTCCTATGAAAATTTTGAAGGTTTGTTTTGAAATTAGGTAAAGTCAGAGTGCAGAAATAGTCAGAACCGCGATACCTACCCGTGAGGGCTCACACAACCACTAGTTCAGCAGTGATAAAAGTACATTAAAAACTTTTTATTTTATTTTATTGTCCTAATAGACAGACGAGCATACTGCCCATTTGATGGTTAGTGGTTACCGTTGCTCATGGACGTCAGCAATATAATGTATGTATATGTAATATAGGTATTTATTTCGCAATTACGCGTCACACGATAAAACATATGTTAGATACCGACAAGACATAAAAATGTATTACATCGTTTCTTGCCAATGAAATAATGTTTCTAAAACCCAGTCCGTTGTTGCTTCTTACATTTCCGCGGAACACCCACGCATGAAGCTCGAACATAGATGGCAGAACAAGTGCCTTGTAAGGTTCTGATGTGTGGCAATTATCTTACGTTTAACATTTCAAAAGACGAGATTACTCAAGAGATCAGAGACTTTGTAAATTTTATAGAATTTATTTTTCCGTTAACACGTATTGAAGTATGTAGATTTTTTCACTTGTTTTTATTATCGGCTTATCGTGGCTGTCAAACCAAAATCTGCTATGTGCAAAAACTCTATTTTGAATTAACGAGTAAAAACATTTTCGTATAAAATTTTATATGAAAGTGAATTTTTAATATATCAAATGAAAGCTATAGATAAATATTAAAGCTATAGAAACATAACAGTTTTTTAACACGGCTGATAGGGCTGTGAACTACATATATGAAAAGGTCAAAAAGTAAAAATCTCAAAAAGTGCACATAGCAGATTTTGGTTTGACAACGACGTTATGTTGCCATACAAGCTAATGTGTAATAGTCACATAGAGTTGTATTTATTATGAGCTCTTTTTTCTATGTTACTCTTGAATCATGATGTGAGAGAATTCGTTGTCATCATGTAAGATCTTTATGGGTAACAAGTTCACGAGTTCTGGTGATAGCGCTCGTTCTGAAGCAGCTCTAATACACATGGCCAGGCGTTAGGGTATTTATCGACGCCAGCCAAATTTTTAGTACAGAGTTACTGATCGCTGAAGTCTGAAAGTGACACCTGTGACAGAGAAGCTGAGAAGTGCGCGTTTGGGATGGTATGGACATGTGATGAGATGAAACGAAAATGGGGTTGGTAAGAGAATGTTGACTATGAATGTGGAAGGAATGTGGTAGACCTATGAAGAAATGGATAGATTGCGCGAAAGACGATATGGGTAAGAAGGGAGTGAGCGAAGAAATGGTATATGATAGAGGAGTATGGAAGGAGAAAACATTTTGCGCCGACCCCAGGTGACTGGGAGAAGGGCAGGATAATGATGATGATTTCTGATCGCATGTTTTGTTTTCGTTTTTTTGCAGCGATTTTTGAACCACTTCCCGGATACCTATGAAACTGAAAATTTCTTCTATGGATTCGTTCGTATGTTAGCCGTCCGTTTTAAGGATATTAAATTCTTTAAATATTTATAATAAAAAAAATGTTAAGATTGTGTTATATATTTTATTTACTAACATTACGATACCTCCTTTCACAATTTTATTATTTTATCATTTATTTACACAATACAATATTTATATTCGATTCCAATCCGGTAGTAGATGCATTGGCGAAATAGCTGCTTTCGAGTTGTTAGGTCTCCTTTGGAGGCGCTCGGGCAGCTGTTATCAAATTCTTTCCCTCCTGGCTGAGTTTTTCTCGCCCACCTGTCCTGATGAAACTGGAAAGGCCTCCGGGGAACCAGTAATCTCTAATTCAACTAATTAAGGGCGCGGAGCATAATTTTATGATTGATATGAAAAACATAAATAAATTGTTTTTGGCTTCACCCTACATTTTGCCGCTCTTAGAAATTTCGCCACTCCGTAGGGACTAGGGGCTAGTCTCTTGTCTCCCTCATTGGAAATACAACACCGATCATAGCATAGTGAAACGCTTGATTATTATTATTAAAACAAAAACTCTCACTCAAGGCCACTCGGTCACTTTCCATCTCCAAAGTACATTGAATATTATGAATAACGTCAACCTTATTTCGTGTCTAATAAGGTTCTGTTTCTTACACATACCAGGTCTTGTAAAGTACAAAACCGGCCGGTAATGTCAAACGAGTCACATTGGAAGAACCTTCAGCCTCCTGGGAACATGTTTATGAATAAAAAGTTTGGTCTTTCGAATATTATAATGGGGTAAATTGACCATAATTCTTTTAGAAACGCGGATTATGAAATTACAGCATTACATAGTATATTTTGTAGCCATATTTTAAGATACGTCAGTGGATACATCTAACTCCTCCTAAGGGTTATCATTTCATATTTTAGATTGAAAAAAAAAAGAACTGTATTAAGGTTTTTAGTCTACCAATTTGTTTTTTCTTTTGTTTTCTTTCAATGGCTTTGTATTAAGTGTTTGTTGGAGCCAATGGACATCATAACCTGAATTTGGCCACTCAGCTTTAGATACGAGGTCGATACATAGCGGCGTCGGAACTGCTATGCGACAGAAATAGGGGGCATATTTTTACTGGGCTGGACTCCCAATACTTATAGTACGGTATTTTCATTTCATCATGGTCACCACATATAAGTGCTTGTCTCTTAAATGGATGTGTACACAGCGGCTCCCGTCCAGACTCGGCCTGTTTGACGATGCGGTGCGGTTGTCTGTATTTTGTAAGCCGACTTCGAAAAAAGGAAGATAAATTCGGCTGTATTTTGCTTTAAGCCTCTTTGTAGGCGAACCGCTTTTGATGATTACTTTTTAATTTTTAACTTTATTTGTAAGTCAGAGTCATTCTCAAGAGCTCCTATTTAAAAAAAAATTAATTCTGATATTACATAGTTTTCGTAATCCATAACTGACTACGTATATACATCGCATATTCAAACGAATTTTATTATATTAATGATATTCTCAATAAGGTATATTGAAATCGGTTTTCTTTTGTATTATTAAAATTTCGGATTACTAATGATGAAAACAGACCTTTGAAATAACGCAAAAGCTGCTTCAAAACCGTCAAACGCGATTTAAAATATATCTTGCTTAATGCGAGTTTTCTAACTTTTATCTAACATCGCATATTCAAACGAATTTTATTATATTAATGATATTCTCAATATACCTTATTGAAATCGGTTTTCTTTTGTATTATTAAAATTTCGGATTACTAATGATGAAAACAGACCTTTGAAATAACGCAAAAGCTGCTTCAAAACCGTCAACGCGATTTAAAATATATCTTGCTTAATGCGAGTTTTCTAAGTTTTATCTACGTTTGCCGCTCGGGGCGCTGTTCCAACTGCATACAAATTTTAGTTAACTTTTACGCTATCGAGAACTTTAAAAAACTCGCATTAAGCACACAATAATTGTGTATATTTGCGAAGCGTAATTTAGTGTTGTTTCTGTAGATTTGGACAAACAGTGACACGCATACCCACTCTTTTACACACATTTAAGGTTGAGTTTCGAGTGTAGGTTAGTACTGGTGGTAGGACCTCTTGTGAGTCCGCGCGGGTAGGTACCACTGCCCTGCCTATTTCTGCCGTGAAGCAGTAATGAGTTTCGGCCTGAAGGGTGGGGCAGCCGTTGTAACTATACTGAGATCTTAGAACTTATATCTCAAGGTGGGTGGCGCATTTACGTTGTAGAAGTCCATGGGCTCCAGTAACCACTTAACATCAGGTGGGCTGTGAGCTCGTCCAGCGCTTAGATGGGATCTAAGCAATAAAAAAAGGTAATATAGGCTCACGAGTCGTTTCAAACCTCTAAGTCTTTCTGTACCGTAGCCAAATCTAGAGTACTCTCGCACAAGCCATCGTCGAAGCGAGTTCTAGAACAAATACACGCGTCCACAGATAATTTATACCGTGCAGTATTGACACAATACATTCCAAGACAGGAAATTTCGGGCGCGTGTCTTTTCTAGCCTTTTAGATCCATGATCATGCAGAAGTAACTTCTGGAATAAAGCGCTCTTTCCACGCCATGTCAAAGTCTTCTTCAAACGGGTGATAATGTATTGTTTTTTTTACATACTCTGATACCTTGAGAGGCTATAATACTCACGGGCTCACGGGGCTCAAACCGGGTGTGTTGCTAATACTGGCCCTAGCAAGAGCAGTGCTTCGCAGAATCTACCACCGGATCGGAAACGCGACCCACTGAGAAGATCCGGCGAGAAACTCAGTGGGCTGTGTCTATGGGTTAATTCACTCGTCGAGCCTTTCGTCGCAAGGGACGGGTTCAATGAGGACGATGACCGGTGCTTGTGGTACCTAAAAGCACCGCTAATGGATCGGGAGGAACGTTTTGAAAGAGGTCTTTAGCGTTAACCAGCTAACTCATGTCCGCTGAGCTAACAACTTATACACACACTTTTTTGAAATTTTTATCATTTTATAATTTCCTTTTTTTGTTTTGTTTCAGTTAACGAATTCGTCTCCTCAATGCCGCCTTACGCTAAAGGCTTGCAGGAGAGTAGATTCTAATAAAACGAGGTGTGTATTACCTATACGAGATTAATATATAATTAATTATGTTAATGATTTATTTGTGTTATTGTTATTATGGCTCTGTTTAACCGGGATTTTAAAATGAGTCTTGCACCCGATCACCAACATTACCATAAAATGCAATTGTAGTTATTATGAATTTTTAATGAAGTGAAAGAAACCAAAATGTATTAAAAAATACAAGTTTGAAGTTACAAACTTATTGTAGAGAATAATATATTTAGAAATTCTAACAAACTCGTTTGGCTCGGTGACCTGGCGTGGATCTTAATCTCCGGAATGAAATGTCATTATTCATCCCGATCTGGAGTCTCCGAGTCTTCTCGTATCATTTATGAATATTCGCGTAAGTCAGCCGACTCTGCATCAGGCCGTCCTCCGTGACATCATCGAACCAATATAGTCAGCTAGCGCTTAGCATTTCCGCATTTACTCCTATTTTAAAGAATATGTGACTCTCTTCCGTTCACATTATTTTTTTATTCCTTAGATTGGTGGAAAAGCTCACGACCCCCTTGTGTTAAGTGGTTACCGGAGCCCATGGACATCTACAACGTAAATGCCGCCCCCCACCTTGAGATAAGAGTTCTAAGTTCTCAGTATAGTTACGTTACAACGGGTGCCCCACCCTTCAAACCGAAAAGCATTATTGCTTCCCGGCAGAAATAGGCAGAGTGGTGGTACCTATCCGTGGTCCTACCACCAGTAAAAATATTAATAACTATATATGTATTTTTTATTAAAATACTGCCCATTGAAATTTAATAGCATAAAATCCGTAATAAAAACGTAACTAAAAAACTAAACTACACAAGCCTGCACAAAGTAACTATGCTCATAAACATTTTAAAGATAATCATCGAACGACATAAACCACTTTATAAATAAAATTATACATTCTCTATGGTATTCAATAGCGATACTTTATTAACAAACAAAAAAGTTAGTCATGTGTACACTGAAGTCATTATTTAGCGGGGATTGTGAACGCGATGAAACAGCGGGAGTCGGGTCTCCCTTGTACAGTCTACTTGTCATTCAAGAAAAAAAAACATTTAGTTTATCTGTGAACTTGCGTTGACTCGCTCTTGTATTTATATTTATAGTTTTATTAAATTATATAAACACGTTTTTCATAGACAACGCCAATCTTTTTTTACTGTCATTGATTATAAAGTTATTTTTTCATTCACGAATTTGACGGATTAAGTTGAAAAAAATTACGCCGTGTTTTGTCTTGTGCGTTCGATAATAACAAGTATTCTTAGACTTCGAATTCTAAATATCATTAACACACCGATTCCAGTCGGGAATATAATTGGATATTTGGGTACAGAATCAGTCACTAAACGCGAAATAGTGAAGCTAAAATTCTCCAAAACACGTGGCTGTTGGTAGCAGAGTAGTTTAGTTTGAATAATTCGTGTTTCGTATGAAAATGTAATTCGATCATTGTGTCAATTCAATGGTATTTGTGGAGTGGGGCGTATACATTGTGTTTAGATATCCGGATATAGCGGCCTAATCACGGTAGGCAGCGGCTTGGCTCTGCCCCTGGCATTGCTGAAGTCCGTGGGCGACGGTAACCACTCACCATCAGGTGGGCCGTATGCTCGTATGCCTGCAAGGGCAATAAAAAAAAAGTAAAAATTTGCGACAGCCACAATTTTGCAGATATCGTGCAAACGTGTCGCGACCCTTCGCAAAACTCATTTCGTATCACGTATGTATCGCATGTATCTAACCAACCGGTTAGATGTATATTTTTATACCATGATAGCGACAGTCAATTGGTATATTTTGGATTCGAACGTCGAAGTCATATATTTGGCTTGAAGCCTAGAATAGCGATTTTTATATCAATTTACGAGAGATCAATATCTCAAGCTATAAATAATTAAAAAATATACACATAAACAATTGTGTTTTGTATGTATAATCCCCTAATAAACCCTATAGACTCTAAGAAACAGCTGGACCAATTCCAATGGAATTTTTCCAAAAAATCTTCTAATTGGCCCCAGCTGGTGCTCCTTTGAAAAAGTCTAATCGTAGATCGATTAAACCGGGCCTGGTTTGACTTGTGTCTGATAAAACTCGAAGTTGATCTCCACGTTCACTGGCGGATAGGATTAAACCGAGACCGCACGAGCGTGCCCGAATGCGTATAAAAACATCTTAATGACACGCAATTCTTGCTCCTCTGCACGAGAGAAATGACAGTTTTTCTATCTTCATTTATCAAACGAATGCGTTTGAATTCAACTTTATATGCATAATAATATAAATGCAATGTTTTTGCAAAATGCAAAAAGAATTTACTTCGTGTTCTTTTTTTAATGTTGGCATTTGGGCTGTTAATCAGATCCCGAGTCTATGTTGTCGATGGCCGTGCAAACGAAATTTCGCTAAAGACGTGGAACTGAAGGTCGCGAGAGAAATAATGATCTGATCAGCAGGGACGTCTTAAACTAGGATGGGGCCCTTGGGCACACAAGAATTTGAGGCCCTTTTGGAAAGTAAAAAAAGCGAATTATAATAACATTTTTTACTGAGTATGACCATTTATTATAGGTAATCAAATACAGTATGATATAATATGTCATTAATGATGTTAGAATGCTGCTGGTTTCTTGGTTACGATTTCGATAACGGTTTCTTTCGGGATTTCTGTTGAGCAAAATCTTCTATTATAGGCATAGTATATGCCTTGTAAATACCTTCTGATTACTGATTTGTCAAAAAAGTGTAATGTGCCCGATAAAAATGTTTTGAGAATAAACGTGTGAGAGAAATTGTCGGTCTTTCGGGGCCCCCTGAGAATGGGGGCCCTGGGCACGGGCCCCGTGTGCCCTTATGGTAAAGACGGTATTGCTGATCAGTATTGATGGGTGATATGGAATGGTCGCAAACAGAGTTGTGGTTATTGTCGTAAGAACATATCCGCTTAGCTTCCGTTTTGTTCGTTGTCCTATTAAAGGTTTTATTTATCGTGGATTTGTGATCGAAACGATTGCTTATTTGGCTTTATTATGGCTTTACCGAATTAAAAAAAAAAGGTTATGAAATTAATTTGTATTCAGAATTGCGAATTAAATTACGATAAAAATAAATGTCGTATCTTTGTTTTTATTGGGTACTGTAGCGGTAGTAGTAATTTGGTGTGAAAGTGAAACAAATAAAATACTTTGTTTTTACAAGCAAGCAACTTATTGGAATCTTAATGGGAATAATAACGAATAATAAAATTAGAAGCTTATAGGTCTTAAATATGTTTAAATATAGATTTTAGAAACGAGAGAAGCACACTCGCTTTTTTGACGCTTCTTTTGACGAGTTTCAAATTCACAACGACGCCATAGAAGTTGTTACTTCAAAAAAATTTCAACAATACCTTTTTGCGAATCGAATAAAGCTCGCGTGACGCCACATTACTTTGGGCACAAAAATAAACGGTAATTCCGTGTAATGACGTGTCAGGACTCTTGCAATTCTGTATTACAGTAATTACCGTGTACCTAATTTCGCTATTACAACGTAATGCCTTGAAATAATGTGTTCTTACGTGCCGCCCGCAGTTTTCTTTTGACAGTAAACAGGGCAGCTTACGTATGGTCCTTTTGTCCGGTTAATTGTATATCTACATGTTTGAAATATTTGTGACTCTGTAGTCGAGTGTGATGAGCACAGAATATATAATAGATAACAAAAAACTCTATTGCCATACTGAAATAAGTGTAGAAGTATATATATAATAATATATTGATATTGGGTACATACTTCAGAATCAATAAACAATAAAGGGCTTAATTGCCTTTTCTGCTATATGTATAATAAAAATGTCAGATTTCATTGAAAGAAAAATCCTTTTTAGAAAACTAAAGAGCTTAAGACAATGTAGGTTTTTCTTTACTTTAATAATTTAAAAATTACAAAAATACGCTTTAATAACAAGCCTTGTTTTATTCTGGTGATTCTCAAATATTAGAGTAAATTAAAATTATGTTAATAGAATATTTTATTACTATTATATTTTAAGGGATTTTATGATCTGAAAACTAAGAGCTTTAAGTCATGTCTTATTTTAATTTACATTCTTATTTTTGTGAAAAATGATAATATGGAGTGAAATGAAATGAAATGAAGATGATTAATTTCAAACATTAATCAACTCTGATGAAATTAAATGAAATGAGATGAAATATAATCTCAGTAAAATAGAGGGTGGCGCATTTGCGTCGTAGATGTGTGGGTTCCACTAACCACTTAACACCGTCGTAGATGTGTGGGTTCCACTAACCACTTAACACCAGGTGGGCTGTGAGCTCGTCCACCCATCTAAGCAATAAAAAAATTAAAAATAAAACCATTCAAAATGGAGAACTTCTACGCGATCTAGAAGTTAACAAAACAGTCACTAAGCCCGCTGATTGCCGGAAAAGGTCTCCAAAGAAAATCGTCATCCGAGATTGTACATACGGTCCAATATACGTTGTACAAGTACCTCATACAGTAAATCAAATAAATTCATTAATTTCTCATCGAGGAAAAAACCACGATCGAACGCTTTTTCAAGTAATTCTATGTAATCATGTAGTTCCATCGGAATCAGTGTGGACGACGTAATAAAAAATATACCTATAGTGTATAAATATATATATCAGCGGAAGTCTGTAATTTGCACATTATCCACAACACATACTTTAAGTGACTCGAAATCAAAAGAAGCCGGGGACTTTAATTTCGCAGTGTGTGTTTTTGTTGGTCCTTTTTTTGTTGTTTCTTTCCGTATTTTTTTCATGAATGATAAACATACTTTTTAACATAATATGCATACGCGTTTTATTTATCATTGCGATGATCAGTGAATTTAGGTACGAGTATAACAAAGAATGTATTATATACGTTTTCTATATATAGGCTCTACTCTTTTATTTTTCTACCTACGCTTATGGTCTTGAGATACCATTTCAGCTCGTGGGTGGGGCTCAAACCTGACGTCGTTGCTAACTAACCCTAGGAAGAGCAGTGCTTCGCAGAATCTATCATCGGATCAGAAACGCGATCCACTGAGAAGATCCGGCAAGAAACTCAGTGGGATGTGTCTGTGGGTTAATTTACTCGCCGAGCCCTTCGTCACAAACGACGGGTTCGACGAGAACGATAACCAGGGTGTAATACTCAGAGAACAGTGTTGCCCGTTTTTCAATGAATCACTTAGTCGCCTATTACGACATCCAAAGGCAGAAATAGAGTTGTGTTATTATAGGACAAAGCCAATAAGATAATAATAGGATAATAAGACAGTCGAGAGATTCAGATCTCATCTCAAGGAGATGACGGTAATCTTGTTTATATGTATTCAGTTTTGGTAACTGCTCAACACCAGCTAGTACGCTTAGAAACATACTTATATACATGCCTACCATTTATTTATACCGAGAGGGCTGGTGGTCGTGGCGCCGACGACCGCTGGTCCGGCGTCTCAAGGGGGAGGGTGATGGGAGAAATGTGCCCAGCACTAAACGCGTCACTTTCCCCCCTTTGCCTTTTCATGAGTTCTGTCTCGTTGAGAGGTTGGTTGTTGAGCGACAGGAGGTTTTAGTCAGTTCGACTCCGACATGCTCCACCCACCATCCGCAGTGGAGGGCGGAAGTCTGACGATTTCCTCCTGACCAAAAAAACATTTATTTATGACATAGTACAGGTAACCCTCTTATAACACGGTAGATGCGTTCCTACAAAGTCCAGTGTTGTGCGAAACCGTGCTTTAAGAGAATAGAAGCCAGTACAAAAAACGAAACAATTTTTTCTGAATAAAATATCTCAACTGTACCTGTATGTATTTTCTTACCTGTGCCTTTTTGTATTAAAATACATGAAAAATAAGCAGGAAAATTTCGGTTATTCCCAAATATTGAGTGTTCATAGTACGTAAGGTAATTGTCTAAATAGTTTTAAAGAAAAATCTCGTTATCGTGTTGTAGGAGTGCCGCGCTATAGGAGGGTTTTGCGGATTTTTTCTTTTCGTGTTAGAGTGGAAACGTGTTGTAAAATACCGTGTTATAGTATGGTTACCTTTACATCATTAAAATTGAAACATAATCAAATAACTATTTGCATACAATTCAAATAGCTACCTACACCGGCTTACCTTGAGATCGCATTCTACATTTCTGATTAATGCAACGACAAAAACATTACATGTATTGTCACGGCTTAAACTTGTTTTAATTTGCAACGTAACAAGCATTGATATATTTAGTCGCCTAGAAATGAATAAGCAGAGTTACTGAATTTGGGGCCATATAGTTTTTGTTTAGAATCGAAATAGCATCGGTCATTCATTATACAATACAGTTTTATTTATAAATTGTGTTTTACATAATACTGCCTATTGTACTTATAACAATAAGTTTTCTATAGAAAATAGAAACAAAAAAGTTCGGAACGGCTTACTCTAGTTATTTCAGTATATAGTATGACATTTTATAAATGAATTTTTTTTATTCACCTTGGTACGAGTATATGGTCCATCTGTTGGTGAGTGTCACCGGTGCTCATGGACGTCAGCAATGCCAGGGACACAGCCAAGCTGCTTACCTATTCTAATCCTAATTCTATTTGCATTAGAGCTATTGTCATAAATCTTGGATTTAATTCCTGGATTATGTGGGTGGAATGAACAAACAAAAGTGGCGAGTAGACTATGCTCTATTACTGAGTTGATCGTAGTTAATTTGGGAACTGGGTTGTGTGTCGTAAACTCTAACTTCCTATCTCACCCGGTTCTTTCATTAAATCTGCAATCAGTGACCGCGTGTGGTGATATAATATCAGCGTGATAATATTGTCCGTTACTGCGACGTGCACACATACTGCATACATGCCAAAACTGGACATTTTCAAAGAAACAATTTTTGTCATTGTCCGCTACCTTATTTGGAGAAACGCTGAGATTAAGTCGAGGTTGCCGTTATAATTTTATTATTGGGATAACGGTTCTGAATTTATTCGTTAAAAAAAACTGGTATATTAATATAATATGTAGAGTTCCTATAGTTTCTTTCGGTTTCATTTATGAGATTAAAATATAAAAAAAATAGTGTAATTTTGACCGAGAAGTAGAAAATAGCAGTGAACAAATCTAATCTAACATTCGAAAAATATCGGACCAAAAACTATCTGTGAAACTTTTCTTATCAACCATTTGCTGTGTCAAAGAAGCGTAAACCGACCTAAATAATTTTACAAAAAGCATTACAATATAATGTAAAATAGTTATGATAATCCGTGCTGCGACAAACGTGCAACCACATATTGAATGAATGAATGAATGAATGATGAATGAATGAATGATTTATTTTATTTCAGACAACAATAAGTCCATATGTGTACATAGTATCATTGAAACATACTTAACATTAACAAAACCAATCAAATAAAAAATATACATTTATTAAAAGTAGCTATCAGTGGAATACATTTCAAATATTCCATTCCACTGATACCTACTTCGAACCAACCATTATTATTACTAATATTATTTAGTCCGCAAGTGAACCATCGTACAATGGTTCAAGTACCGACAGTCATAACGGTCTGTTAATGCCTTCAGGATGCTGTTAGGGCTGACCCGGACCCGGCCAATCAGGGATGTGCATCTTTTCCGCATGGTCGTAAAGAAACAGTCGACTCGTGCCTCGGCGAACATTCCCGACGCGCTACAGAACCGAGGCAGCCCCAACAACACCCTGAACGCATTGTTGTATTGGACGCGTAAGGCGCTGTACTGCTTTTGACTATAGAACACCCACAGGCTGCACGTATAGAAGGACGTACAAAACGCTCTAAATAGAGTGATTTTGACATCCCGCGAACACCGAGCGAACCTGCGGGCAATCATATTAGCTCTTACAGACAGCGCTCTCCGCTCCCGCTCAATGTCTGTATCATCCCTCAGGTCAGAGGTTACAAAGTGTCCTAGGTATTTAAACTTGTCTACTCTGCGCAGTGGCGTACCATTCAGTTTGACGGAGGGAATGTTATCCAGACACCTGCCTCTGGCCTGAAACACCATACACTCACTTTTCTTTGTATTATACACCAGACCGTGACTTAGAGCATACCTTTCACATATGCCAAGCAGCTTAGACAGCCCACAGGCCGACGCACTCAGCAGCACCATGTCATCAGCATAACTGATATTGTTGAGACATATTTCATCAATATGGCAGCCGACATGAGTACTGCTGAGCTCCTCGATTAGAGCATTCACATACAGGTTGAAGAGCTTGGGCGAGGTCAACCCCCCTTGCCTCACCCCGCACTCCATCCCGTATGGCCTCGAATAGACACCCGACCATCGTACCACGTTCAGCTGGTTGGCGTACCAATATTTGAATATCTGTACTAGTTCTTTCGGCATTTTAGTATTATTCAGTTTTTGCCATAAGATGTCATAACAAACCAGGTCGAATGCCTTTGATAAATCGAGGAAACAGGCAAAAATTGGAGTTTTTCGATCAGTATAGTACTTGACAGTTTGCTTTAAACACAATACGGCTATTTCTGTAGACATTCCTGATTTAAAACCAAACTGGTTATCATGTATCTGAAGATATTTATCAAGTTGTATATTAAGCAAACTGTCAAGCACTTTCGCTATGATAGTTGCTAACGAGATGGGTCTGTAATTGGTTTTATCACATATATCCCCGGTCCTATTCTTCACAATTGGCACTACCACAGTCTTCAACATCTCCTCAGGCAAGTAGGAGTGTCCTATACATAAATTGTAGAACATAACCAAGACTCGGGGCAAGTGTACACCGGCATACTTTAGGTGTTCTATGCTCAGCTCGTCATGACCCGGAGACTTACCCCGTGACATGGAGTTAATAACTTTTCTAACTTCGTTAGCCGTAAACCTAGCAGTAACTATCCGCCCCTGAGAATCACCCACACACCCTGACTGTGATGGTCCCAATGGCGAACTAACCGCAAAGTGTTCCCTAAACATATTCGTGATGCCATCGTGATCACTTATACCACCGACGCTCACGGGCAGGCCTGGTTTACCATTAAGTTTAGTGGTAGATTTCCAGAAGCTGTGAAAATCGTGCTTGGAGTGATGAGACGCGAGTATATCCATTCTTAACTGCTCGCTGTGGTTTTGACACCATTTCAGACGTGATTTAAAAATTTTCCTACTCTCTTGCATTTCTTTCCAAACACGACCCGACCTCGGCTTACCATGCCACACCCATAGAATAAACTTACACCTCGCCTCCCCGTGAGCATCACTAACATATCGATTCCAGCCAATAACAGGTTTTTTACAATTAAATCTGCTACGGGAATAACTGTCGCTAGCCGCTTGACATAGTACGTCAACAATATCATGATACATTTTATCTAAAATGTGTCTGTGGTCAGAATTACTACAAACACAATCACAACAATCACTTAGAATGCCAGGAAAATCTATCTGTCTCAGTTTATCATGACATATCTTATGATAAAATTCAATTTGCTCAGGTTTTCTGTCCCCCCATCGCACAGTACTACACAATTGAGTAACATTATTAAATTTCGGTTTTATAGTGTTAAAATCACACTGTGCTACTACTGGAAAGTGGTCAGACCACAAGACATCATACAGTATATACGTATTGACAATGGTCTGCATAGCTGACTTCGTGACTACACAGTGGTCCAGCCAACGTCTGGACCCATTCGCCTCACTAATAAAACTATACGTGTCTGAATTTACACCTAATAGTTCAACGTCCGCACAAGTCCATCCTAATTCCCCACAGACACATGCCAACTCCCTGTAGAAAGGTTCATTAGGATGGGCGTTAAAATCGCCGAGTATATACACTGATTCGATATTTTCGTTACTAATAATAGCGCTCATCAGGCTGAGGCAATCCATGAACTCCGTTAGGTTCACTGCATTATCCGTAGGCATATAAATACTGAACACCAATAACGATCTCTGATCTATTGTTACTTTTATAGCACACACACGCGCGTTATCACACTGCACTATCGACACATTTTGAAAGATACTTTTCTTCCATAGTAGCGCCACTCCTCCGTATGGACGCCCCCTGAGTATCCCGGCCGCAGTATCTACGGCCGAAGTCCCGGTGCAGCCATATTCGCTATCAATGGCACTGAGAAACTGTAAATCGTCCGGCAATAACCACGTCTCTTGTAACGCGATTATATCCGACGTCCGACACAGCTGTCTTACATGTTCCACGGATCGTTTCACTCCTTTGCAGTTGAAACTAACTATATTATAAATAGAACCGCTGCTATTCATTATTGAGATGTATTGGTACCGATCACAGCGTTAATGTCACCGTTCGTATTTTTTTGTTTTTTCCCTTTGAAGTTCACAAATTTCCTAAATATAATACCCTGTGGCCATAGGTTGCTATCTAGGAATATGGACGATTTGTGTTCTAAAACATGGAATTTATAAGCTTTATAGTCACTCTCGAATGCAAAAGAGATTTTCTCTAAAATAATAGTTTCTTGTGTTTTTCTGTACACATAATCGATTATGTCATTTTCTGTTGTATCTTTATGTATTTTAGTGATAAAAATGGCCACTTTTTTGTCCACGGCTTTGAATTTTCCTTCGTTATCTCTGCAACTGCCTGCCTTGCCTATATATCTGTATTTCATAGGTTTTCGGCGTTTAGATACCCTCTGCCATCCGTTATCATTATCATTATCTGATGGCTCGCTACCTTTAACTAATTGTGTTGTGATCAGCTGATTTGTCGGCCCACAATCAGTTGCCGTCGCGGGCACTGGTGTTTCACTTGTGTGCGTAGGCCTCTTTATCCCCGCTACACGTAGTTCGCCATCGCTGACCGGTTTTGATAATAACGACTGTTGACACACAGCTGATTCACACTCGTTTTGTTTCGTATCTACCCTCATTGTGCCTTTGTACGAAATATCTTTGCACTGTTTCGAATTATTTTCGTATCCTATTTTGGTACTTTCATTCCCAATATTGATATTATTGGTTTCAGATAACGAAGAATTGGTCATATTAATGAGTCCAACAGGATCGCTATCCAACATCCATCCCCCTCGCTTTGTGTTTACATTCGATACTGAAGGAGTTAACGAGTTATTTTTCAATAACAATAGTTCAGTTTTTAGATCGCTTAATTCATTTTTTGTCACATATGTCGCCTTTAGATCGTTAATTTCAGTTTGAACTTTTAGTAAGTCTTTTAATATCTTACTACAATCAAAATGGTCATAAACTAGGGGTGGTAATCTGTCCAGATCTCTCGCAACGTAAATCGGGAAAAGATCTGGTTCCATAGATTTAAATACATTCACAATGTCCACGAGATCTCGTTCTTCTTTACCCTTGTTTTTGCGCTTAATTTTCAACCTGCCCACAGACACGGAATCAAACAATAACGTTTTCGACTTACTGATTTCCTCAGCTGAGAATGACGTTATACAAATTCGCACTAACGTTTCCTCATCTATCACCGACACCTTATTTTGAATGTACGATAGCATTTCGTCGATCACTATATTGCACGCATTACATTTCACAATTTGCGTCATTTTATCGCGATACGCACTAGCGTTTAGCAACACGCGCCCACACGGAGGGATGCGCGCGCGCGGACTTCAAACGGCCATTCAATTGGCCAACGGCTGCCAATAATGAATGGCTTTGCAAACGAGATTTGAAGTCTATCAAGCTATAGTCAGTGACTTGGCCCTTGGTATTGTCAATGCTGACGCAAACACATCACCAAATTTCACCAAATTAAAAACACTCAAATAGAACATGTAATTTAAGAATTCAAACGCACCAGTTGATTGGTTATGTTTTTTTTTCCTACCTAGCTGAGAGCTTTAAGAGGCTATTTCAGCGTAACCTTAACTAGTAGGTGAGCTCATGGGGCTCAAACCTGACGACGTTGCTAAGACGAACCCTATCAAGAGCCGTGCTTCGCATAATCTACCACCGCATCGGAAATGCGACTAACTGAGAAGATCCGGCGAGAAACCAGTGCGCTGTGTCTGAGGGTTAATTTACTCGTTGAGCCTTTCCTCGCAAGCGATGGATCCGACGAGAACGATGACCGGTTAGTTAAGTAATAGTTGTTCTCGAACTAATTCATATCCTGATTTATCAATACTAGGCCTTCCTTTTCTA
Source organism: Bombyx mori (assembly GCF_030269925.1). Lineage (NCBI taxonomy): Eukaryota > Metazoa > Arthropoda > Insecta > Lepidoptera > Bombycidae > Bombyx > Bombyx mori. The sequence continues at coordinate 2,048,344 of NC_085121.1, forward strand.
AGGATGGAAGACGGGAAGTTCTATACGGGGTGGCGGTATACAATATAACGGTAAATCAAAGTAAACTAGAATTGCATTTGATGCCGAACCTAGAAATTAAGGAATTATTTAGGACCTAGGAATTATTTAGGACCTAGGAATTATTTAGGAATAAAGAACTAAAATGAGTAACTAGTTTCAAACCATACATCTATTTGAACAAACAAAGAAATGCCCACGCTCTTAGCTAATATTTTTTTGAAGAATCCAATTTTATGCTACAATGATACCTCAATTCTTATGAACGTTCGAAGTTCGAAGTCTTTAAGCAAACAGTTTGAGTATCGGTTATGTAAACTTCGTCTACATACCGTTATGTCAGTTCGCCTCCACGCCCATGTGTCTATGTTATGTCATGTTAGAAATAAAGAACAAAGAGCTTTGTGCTAATAGTGATGTTTCTTGTGTTCTGACAGTATCAGCGAAGGTGGTGATCGAAAGTATACTGTATTTAGTGGTGGTAAGGCGCATTATGAGTTCGCATGGGTAGGTACCATCCCACCTATTTTTATGTGTAATGTATTATCTATAGTACACCGCAACATACCTGCTATATTTTTTATATTTTCCAGAATTTTTATAAATGAAACGGTTGTCTGGAAGAGATAAGACCGCCTATTGTACAAATGTATCTGCTTTTTTTTTGATTGTTTTTGAATGTAAATTGTGTTTTGGTGTGCAATAAAGTGTATTCTCTCTCTCTTCTCTCTCTCTCTCTCTCTGTTTATTTTTGCCGCGAACTAATAATAATTCGTTCCCGTTTGAAGAATGGGATAACTGTTGTACTATAAAACCAAGGTGGGTATCTGCATTGACGTTGTTTATATCTATGGGATCCTCTAACCATTGACATCAGAAGGGCTTGTTCACCTACCCGAGCAAAAGAAAGCTACATGAAAAATATCAGCTTCAAATAGGTAGAGAATATAGAGAAGGAGTGCAGAATGTTAATATTTCTTTTAATTTGAATAAAAAAAACATTAAATCAATGAATAAAAATATTACACACAGTACACGTTTTTTTTTTTTTTTTTTTTTTTTTTTTTTTTTTTTTTTTTTTTTTTTTTTTTTTTTTTTTTTTTTTTTTTTTTTTTTTTTTTTTTTTTGCCCTTGTAGGCAGACGAGCATACGGCCCACCTGATGGTGAGTGGTTACCGTCGCCCATGGACATGGACGCCAGGGGCAGAGCCAAGCCCACATTTGACACACACACACACACACACACACACACGCACGCATGCATACTATCTCTTTATTGTCAAACTTTTCTTATTGCTTATAGTCTGTAGTCAAATTGAGAATAGATTAAATATTGTTTGTCTTTATTAATATTTGTCTAAGTCTTAATAAAATATAGTCTTGGCGAAATCTGTGATTATAGAATCATAATAATGTTCAAACTTATAATTTCAATTAATTATAGTCGAATTTCGACTATTGCGGGACCACTAGTATATTTTAATATAATATTTAACACTACAAGTCCGACTGGCGGGACTTTTGTGAGTTTTCGTGAGTTCGTTGTTCCGGGCTGTTGGCGAAGATGATATAGAAATAATGTTTACACTGATTTGGTATGAGGTTTTAATATAAAAAGCGACACAATGACTAACACAAATACAAAATGAGTTGAGAATCGTACAATTCATCTAAGACTCGCAATATTTTACTGGTCGTCGTCGCGCGCGCTGAGGGCATGTGTTTTCGCGCTCAAAGAGCTCTGTCTCAGCGGGGGGTAAGGCGGCGGCGGGGGCGGTATCGCACGTTCGGAAATTACGTTCCGTTATATCCTCCCCCTCCGAGTCACTAGAACGCCTCGTTAGTGGCTCGGCAGAAACAACAAGACGGGGCCGTCCACGCAGGCGTCGAGGCTGTACTGGAGCTGAGACCTGACCGGTTTGATTATGATACGGCTTCAAATGAGAAGCATGAAATTTCCCTAAAACCTGCGAATTCAAATCAGTAACCTCATAGGTAGTAGGACTAACGATATTGCTAATCTGGTAGGGTCCGTCACGCTTAGGCATGAACTTCTTCGTTCTACCTTTGGCGGCATCACTTAACAAGTGCGTAGAGAGAAGGACTAGATCACCTACTTGGTATCTGGGACCAGATAACTGAATTTTGTCGGTTTGCTACTTCCTATCATCCTGATGATGTTCAGCGTAAGGCATTGGGGCTCCCCCTGGTCTGAAGACATCCTCGTTGCACTGCAGAAGAGAAGCTAGGCGGTTAACGCTCTGGAGGACACAGCATAGTTCCCTCGTCTTCTCTTAAGAAATCAGCAGCAGAACAAGGCGTGAGGTCACTAGGGTACTCGAACTCCAATGGAAAAACTCGTTCAGAACCATGGTAGCGCCATGTCGAAGTATGGAAGTCGATGGCTAAACCAGCTGCTACTAAAAAGTCTACACCCAATAATGTGTCATTATCCTGGGCGTCCGGAAATACGACAAATTCCATGGGAATAACTTTACACGGTAATAACTTCACGTCAAGTGTCGTTGTCAGCATTTGTCGTGTTAGCATTGAACCATCGGCGAGCTTAACACGCATAGAATTACGCACAAAAGGTTGATTATGCTGTTGCAATAGGGCGTAGAGTGAAGAACCGGCAACAGTTCGCTTGGCTGCGGTGTCGATTAAAGCCCTACCTCGGATTCCTAAAATCTCTATACCTAAAATAGGTCGTCGCGCGTTGCCATTTTGCGAAGAAGTTACAGACGAAAAGGTGACAAAACTATCACAATTAAAATTTGTGGTCCCTTTAACCGGTGCAAAAATTTCCAGGTTGTGTCCTGAAAAATTTTTGGTCACCCTACTTTTATTATCGAATTCCTGGTTTTGTCCTGAGAAAATCATGGTCGCCCTACTCGGTGACGGACCACGTGACAGGCACTGACGAGAACGTTTCGTTTTCCATTTATGTCTATTATTTACGACGCACTGATTAACACAAAATTCCCTAGGATATACTGATTTCAATTCGCTAGGTACATGAGTGCGGTTAAAACACTCCCCCTGCTTAACAGGACGAGATAAGTATGTAAACAAAGGCGTATCATCGGAACGCGGCAAATTTGAAACAATTTGTTTATCAACACGTTTATGGGACGAGTTTACATTACATTTACGGGCAAAATTATTATTTACGGGGGGTGTACTTACATTATTACATGATACCAAACTTATCTGAGCAGTGTGTAGCGATGAATTAACATAATTTGGGCGCTCGGTATGAACACTACTGGATAAAAACAAGTCAGGTACAGCCCCAGTAAAAACCATAGGTAAACTTGCCAAATTACTCACCTGGGCGGACGGCTTACCAACAGCTGATGTCTCAGCGGTCGTTGTACCTCGCGATCGCGTTCGCGGTATTTGAATAAAATCGACCGCGCTAAAATTTGAACTACATTTGGAACAATTAGAACGTATGACTCCGCTCGCGCCGCAACCGTAACATTTAATATTATTTACTTTACTAACTACGTTATCGTTACTGTCATTCGCGGTTTGTTTTAATAACAATTTACGACACTGATCACGCGTATGACCGTAACTTTTACAATAAACACAGTATCGACGTTTCTCGGGTTTTTCGGCGGTCGGAGTGGCGTCGGCGTTATCGCCTGACGAACGTTGGCGCGGGGAAACTTCTACAGTGGCCGTAGGTACACGCTGCGTTGTAGGCCGCGGCGGCTCGAGTCGAGCGCGGGCGGCGGCGGCGGCACCCTTTGATGTCTCGGCGACGGCGTTTGAAGTATGCGTTTCTTTCGTAGAATCCTCAATACTTCGTGCTTTTTGCAGGAGAACATTGAAACTGGTGATTTCCTCTCTACGAAGGCGTTTACGAATTTTATGATGCAGTAATCCGTATATCATATCGAGCTCCACTTTTTCACATAAGTCGCCTCGAGGTAGCTTCGCGAGGAGTGCTCGAGCCCTGGCGACAAACAGGTCGGTTTTCTCCATAGGCTGCTGGCCGTCTGCGAATAGGTCGACATAAATTCTGTGGGGTGGGCGGCGATCACCAAAAGCACTTCGTAGATTTGAGATGACGTCTTCCCATGTAGAAACTTGATGCTTGATACCCTGCCACCAGGTAGCGGCGGTGTGTGTAAGCAACATGGAGATGCCTTTTACGGCTACGTCATCGGGAACATTGGCGGCGTCTCTGTAAGATTCTATTGCGTCGATAAAACCTTCTACTGACTCGTCTGCGCGTCCGCTGAATACAGATTTGCAGCGGCTGAAGTTGTTGGCGGGCCGATGGTCGAATGTAGGAGTCGCCGACTGCCTGACGCTATCTAACAGCTCCCGGAACGCGTCTAGCTGCGTTCGTTGAAGGGTGTCGATCAGCATGGTGATGTCTTCCGGGCGGAAGCAAACACTGGCGGGCGGCGCGTCACTCGACGGCGCGTGGGGCGGCGACGCGGCTCTCGCGTCGCGCTCCTCGGAATTCGGCATCTTCTTTGGCGGCATTATTTGAGGACGGTTTAGTCGGTAAAGTCAGGAAAACACAAATCGTTCATGCAGGCACAATAATTTCTTATAAATATCACTTCACAGCTAAACGTTCGGGCGCCATTTTTAACACTACAAGTCCGACTGGCGGGCTTTTGTGAGTTTTCGTGAGTTCGTTGTTCCGGGCTGTTGGCGAAGATGATATAGAAATAATGTTTACACTGATTTGGTATGAGGTTTTAATATAAAAGCGACACAATGATTAACATAAAATACAAAATGAGTTGAGAATCGTACAATTAATCTAAGACTCGCAATATTTTACTGGTCGTCGTCGCGCGCGCTGAGGGCATGTGTTTTCGCGCTCAAAGAGCTCTGTCTCAGCGGGGGGTAAGGCGGCGGCGGGGGCGGTATCGCACGTTCGGAAATTACGTTCCGTTATAAATAGCAATTCAGTAAAATCAAGTTAATACCAGACAGCGCTTTATGGAACAATAGGTACATAAAGTACGCATGGTGCACAATTAGATTTTTAAAGTTTCTCTACACCATTGTAACACTTCTTCATTCTATTTACCGCTACTTTATTCCAAATGCATGGTTTTGACACAAATATACAACTTTGAATCTATTTTGACTTGTAATTACTTTTGCAAAGCCATTGTCGTCTGACCTCTACGTAATGTCTAATACGAACATGTCTAATCGTGTTAATAGGCTTTTTGCCTGGTTTCAAGCGTTTGAAGGTTTGGATTTCCTCATGGTTGAGTTGTCTTGAGCTTGGAACTCCTAATCTAGAAACTTCAAGGTAGCTGTTTGTCGCGAGAGGGTGTTGTCACGCCTTCAGTTTTAAGAAACTAATGGACAAAATGATATTTTTGAGCTATAAGATCAGATCAAAATAATGAATGGATTTAAACTTTAAATTCGTTTTATAATTATCACACAGCGTTTCATAGTATCCAGCAATGAGAATGATACGCTATTGTGTGATTAAGTCCCGGTTTTTACATTTTATCATAACTAGAGGTCCCGCAGTAGTCGAAATTCGAATATAATTAATTGGAATTGTAAGTTTGTACATTATTATGATTGTAATTTACACTTCTATAATCACAAAATTCCCCAAGGCCACACTATAAAAAAATATTAATAAATACAAACAATATTTAATCTATTCTCAATTTGACCACAGACGTCAAGAACAAAAGTTTGACAATAAATAGTATGCATGCGTGTGTGCGTCAAATACATAGTATGTAGTGTGTGTAACGTTTTCTTTATTGATTTAATGTATCTTTTATGCATTATTTTAAAAAAATATTAGCATTGTGCGCTTCTTCTCTATATTCTCTATAAGTGTGGAAAATTTCATACTCCTCCGTCCGCGCAATTTTCGTAAAAAGGGATACAAAGTTTTTGCTTCACGTATTAATATTTATATCATAATAAGTACATACTTACACACAAGTTCACTTGAGTACACACGATTGTGGCTAAGAATTTGTAGTTAGCCGGAAACTGACTCACAAAGATGATGCCATAACGTAGAATAAAGAAAACTGTTGACGTTTCGACGTATGCCTTGTATGAAACTTGTTAGAAGATGAAAATTTTGCGATGGTACAATACTAGCTTCTTGGTTCAGAGACTTGGGTATACAAACCGAAACGCATTACTGCTTCACGGCAGAAATAGGCAGGGCGGTGATACCTACCCGCGCGGACTCACAAGAGGAACTACCACCAGTAATTACGCAAATTATATATTTGCGGGTTTCACTTTTATTACACGATGTTATTCCTTCACCGTGAACATTTGTTGAGTACGTAATTCATTAGAAAAATTGGTACCCGCCTGGGATTCGACCACAGGTGCATCGCTCAACACGAATGCACCGGACCTCTTATCTCTTAGGCCACGACGAGTTCATTCCTTACTACTTGCGTCCGAGCGGAAGATCCTTCGGTGTTGATTTTATATTTTTTATTGCATAGATGGATGGACGACTCCTTGTGTTAGTGGTTACCAGAGCAGGAAAACGATCTATGGAGGATGCGCTACCATAAAAACTATTAAAAGTGGACGTTTAAGATGAGCAGTTGTTAGCAGGCATGTAATCAGTCGTGGCAGGTCCAAATTCAGATGCCAATAAAACCAATAAAGAAGCCGAGATTAAATCGTAAAATTGTTTTTTATCATATTCTTGCTAATTACAATGTGTTGTTGTATTTCTGTAGCCACACGTAGCCACCCAAAAAAATGAATATAAATTAATTGGCATAGTTGATGAGATTAATTGGCGGAGTTGGCGTAGTTTACTGGAACCACCGCCCTGTCTATTTCTGCCGTGAAGCAGTAATGCGTTTCGGTTTGAAGGGTGGGGCAGCCGTTGTAACTATAAGTATACTGAAACCTTAGAACTCATATCTCAAGGTAGGTGGCGGAATTTACGTTGTAGATGTCTATGGGCATCTATAGTTTCTACCGTTCCCTATGGAACTTAAGGCAGTCATTGACTAACAGTAATAAACACGGAATAGGGTTCACTGTAATTTAAAAAATCTTTATGAGTAGTTGTTTTGCTGTTTTTCTTATTAGCTTAATGATTAATCAGCGTGGAATCTGTGATGTTTAAGTCGTAGTCATAAAAACAATAGATCCACAATATTTATGTGCATATTAAGTCGATAAACAGCTCTTGATAAAACACAAGCTAAATTGAAATGCTTCCTAATATTTATAGATATTTTATATCGATAATCGGAGCTCTAGCCAAGTCAGCGTAGGAATCCTATTCTGAGTTTTATACGCGCGGTCACGTATTATGACGATATTCGAGTTGCAACAGCTAACTTCCTGGAACCAGTTGATATTCTGTTACTGGAATTTCACATGTGAGATTCAGAGATATTTCGTATCGTGAGAAAGCCGATTGCCTTTTCTAGTATATCAGTATACACTTGATGATGATGGCGTTCAGCCATCTCAGTCTAGCAAGTCAAGAACTACAACTGAATATCTCCGAAGTTAATGTTACAAATAAGGAATACATTGTGTATTTCATGATATTTAAGAACAACACAGATATTTGTTTAAAAACAAATAAATGTATCAATCATTATTCGCTAAAGAAAAATAGTGTAAATTATATTTAGTTTAATTAAATACTAGATGATGACCGTCGGTTTTTTTTTGATAACGCCTTCTTGTTGTGTCTTTAAAGCGGTTAGTTGCCCTCAATTAAGAAAAAATAGTATTGTTATTCGCCAATAGATGTCGGGAAGAGTTGATTATTGAAAACACGAATAAAACAACATTTTCTGAAAATAAATCGTAGCTAGATCGATTTATCGCCCCCGAAATCCCCTGTATACTAAATTTTATGAAAATCGTTGGAGCCGTTTTCGAGATTCAGATTATATAAGTTGTTGGTATTCTGTTACCGGCATTTCACATGTTGTGAGATTCAGAGATATTTCGTATCGTGAGAAGGCTGATTGCCTTCTCTAGTATCAGTATACGATTAAATAAGAAAATTCAGTGTATGAAGCTCGCTCATCCTGTCCGTTGAGGATAATATCAGTAAACTAACAACACTTTATCGTATTCTAAAGATGGCTCGTAAAATATTGGTTTTGGAACTTTGGATATAGATAATAGCAACAATAAAGTCATAAAACACCAATTTATTGCGACACAAGTAAACATCGGTTGGCATGTGTGTGACAAATCGTCTGAGACGTGTATAGAATGGCGAAGAGATCGTATCGAGAACTGACTTGTGCGTTTGGCATTTTGTGGGAAAACGCGTGAGTGGAATATCTAATATTGATGAGGTCATCATGAAAAAACATAGGGTTAAAATTATTAAAGATATATCAACATAAGTTTTTATTAATTCAACAATATTTACTGTACTGTATAGACGGAGATCTTAGAATTCATGTTACGAGGTGGGTGGCGGAATTTACGTTGTAGATGTCTACGGGCTCCAGCAACTAAACACCAGGTGGGCTGTGAGCTCGGCCACCTACTAAAACAATAAGAAAATTGATATTACAAACGCGAAAGTGAGTTTGTTACGCTTTCACGTCTTAAATACGCAATTGTTTATCGTATTTGTATACACACTACAAAGGCAGAAAGGAAAGACGTGGTTAATAAAAAAAAAAAAAACGATTCTCTACGGGTATATGTATTGTAATTCTGCATTAATACGTACGAGGCTAAATATGAAGCTAGTATAAAATAAATACTATTGAAATAACTTCTCAATTTTATTTAAGTACAGAAGATTTTTATTAACAAAAAAAAATAACAATTTATACTATTGAGAACGTGCTACAGTAAATTTTGAATTTCAAAATAACTTTTTTCGGACGTCTTACATTTATGGAATGGGATTCAAAAAACTCAACCGTTACTAATATATATACTAGGTGATGACGGTTTGTATGCACCCGTTAGACCTTTGTATGCAGATGTGATGACAGCGGTACAATGATACCGTGCGTAGGTCCCGCCTACCGGTCTTTTGTTAATCAAATGTTGAACACGTTTTCGTGATAGGAAAAAAAATGCTGTTGACAGTGAGTTTTTTTTTTGTGTGCCTTACTTTTTTCCCGCGTCACGGCTTAGAAAGGATTCGAAGGTTTGTTTTTAAATAGATAATATAACATATTGAATTTGGAATTCTTTTAAAGCAGATGACATTTTGTGCCGACATGTAAATATTCAGTTTTTTTTTTAATTCGTTTAGTGCCTTTGTATGTACACCAGCATTACATCCACCTGATGGTAAGTGGTTACGTAATTAGTACGTAATTATTGGTGGTAGGTCGCATTGTGTCAGCTTATTTCTGTTGGGAAGCAATCATCAAAAAGGACCTATACGACTCTTGAAAACCGAAGGAAACACTTAGAATATAATTATATTTGAAACGTAAATTGATTTATATTTGTTAAAAATTGTCTCACCAGTTAATAGTACAGTTTATCACTGGTGGTAGAACCTCTTGGGAGTCCACACGGCTAGGTACCACCACCCCGCCTATTTCCGCCGTGAAGCAGTAATGCGTTTCGGTTCGAAGGGTGGGGTAGCCGTTGTAACGATACTGAGATCTTAGAACTTATATCTCGAGGTGGGTGGCGCATTTACGTTGTAGATGTCTATGGGCTCCAGTAACCACTTAACACCAGGTGGGCTGTGAGCTCGTCCATCCATCTAAGCTATAAAATAAATAAAAACATACAAGTTCCATATTACTATATTTGTGAGACAGATCATATGATAAGTAATTAGTGAGTTAGAAAATTAATTACATAAGGCTACTAAGTAAAGGCACTCTATAACTTATCTAAGCCTGCGAACAAAAACTCGTTAACATATATTCTAAATACCTAAACCTAAGCGATTCAGGTATTTGGAAAAACGGTCTCTTGAAGTGTGACGAGGAAAAACACAGCGGTTTTACGAGACCAAGAGATTAATTTTAAAATGTAATAACACAATTATTTCTATTGTTACAGCGCCGAGTCGACAATGAGACTTGGGCTTGACAGCTGACAGTTTCGCGTTCAGCTTCCGTCATCATCTCAATCTCAATCTCACAGGTACGTAGCTTAATGACCTGAGTTAGATATTTTTACTTGTAGGTTAGTTACGTTTAGAAAAATGTTCAAGGGCATCCTCCACGTTATTAATAGGTAGGTTAATGTAATTGTTTAATGTATTAGTTATATTGTGAATATATATTTTTTCCTTACATTATACGTTAGATTAGTTTCTGTTATCGTGTTATTTTGTCGTAATTGTAAGGAACGTTGTTATACAAATTCAGCACTATATGTCTTGTTTTGTCGTGCGCACATAACTTATGTTGCAAGCCAGTTTTTTTTTTTTTTGTGTGTATCTTCTTAGCTTGTGATGTATGTATGATGTGTGCTTGTGAGCCTAATAAAATAAATAAATAATAATTATCCGTAAAAAATTGCTGCCCATGATATTCCTTTGAGTATTCAGGTCTCCTTCGGAAGCGTTCGGGGAGTTGTTAGCAAATCCCACCCCTCCTGCCTGAGCCTTTGCTCGCCTACCTGTCCTGGTGAAACTGGAAAGGCATTTGAGCCACCAGTAATCCTTCCTTCTTAAAAAAGAAGAAACATTATTCCTCCTGCCTGAGCCTTTGCTCGCCTACCTGTCCTGGTGAAACTGGAAAGGCATTTGAGCCACCAGTAATCCTTCCTTCTTAAAAAAGAAGAAACATTATTAGTACTTATCTTTATTTTTATTTTTTCTTGTAATTGCATAGGGAGTTGATAAGTCGTCGTATTAAGCGCTTAGGCGCTTGAGAAATAAGATTCAAGGGTCTATTGAATTTGTACACCGGCTATCTGGTATTTTATAAATATAAACGAAATAAATAAAAATTAAAGTAGGTACATCTAGAAAATAAAATTTATTACCTCCAGTGCTGGAATTTATGGTCTAGCCGACAGGTAACAATGTAAGGAAAAAAGTATGTCCCGATCCTGCTTAACTGCACTTTAGTTTTCAACTGTCACCCCTACGATTTGTTCAACTCGCATTTAACTCGTGCGCACTAGAATCTATTCTAGTACTTATTCGCTGGTAGCCTATGGGGCTATTGCAGTTAGGTCCGGACGGGTAGGTGAGCTCACGGGCTCAACCTGAGGGAATTTGTTAACACTAGCCCTAGCAAGAGCAGTGCTTCACAGAGTCTACCACCGGATCGGAATCGCGATCCACTGAGAAGATCCGATAAGAAACTCAGTAGGCGTTCCGATAACCGGTTCCGATAACCTAAACCATAATCTTAAGTGCACGAGAAGGGCCGCGGTACGCGAGGAATGACGATGTCTGGTGAAGGGCACCACCACCCGGAGTGATGACCACGACCACTCTGCCAAGAGTGCATACGACTGAAAAGAAGATAATCTTAAAAAAACTGTTTTATTTTTCAAATGTATTTTTTGCATAAGAAATCGAATTTTTTGTATTAGATTTCTAATTCCAAATGAGATTGTCTAAATGAAAAACAAAAATCACTATTAAGCGTCAGTAGAAAAACTGAAATTTTACGAAGGCACTTACTTACACATTATATAGGCATTTCGAGGCTTTTTAACAAAATTCGTAATATGTAAATCTTAACCCTTAAAATTAATACCCGTCTTTAAAACCGTAACCCTTTAAAATCATTAATATTCAAATTTCTTATCGATTTGACTTAAATCAGATTAAGAAAAATACCCAATTCACGAATTAAATTAATATAGTCATAATATTTAAAATAAATACATACATATATTCTTTTTGATGTGTCGCATAATATTGTTTCGCACTTGTATACTGTACTTATATTCTAAATGTTGTTTACTTTGATATGCGACATACATTAATTGCTTTTCGTTAGGCCGGTTAACTAGATCGTTAGACTTATGGCCAATTATGTGAATACTCCTTTGGTTTTGGCACTTTTACATTCGGAATGCACTACCATTACTTTTTTAATATAATAGGGGGCGCTAAAAGTTTCCAATCGAGTCTTTATCGAGTTACAATAGTGACTTTTTATCGGATGTTCCAGTGTCGTCTCGCGTGTTTTTCGATAACATTCTTTATTGTTATCGCAATAAGGGCCAAGAGCCTTCAGATCTGTATCTCTTAAGGTAACAAGCTGCTAGCTATAGTATTTATCTCAGATCGACTCGTTAGCTACGACACTTCAATACTTTGATGACGCTTTTTTTATACGTGTTTGTTTTTTTCTGGGTTTGTTTTTTAATTGATTCCATAATTGATGTTTTTATTTACATCTTGAATATTTATGGTACGGTCCGTGTAATAATATATGAGTTAAGGTTTGTGATTTGAAATCATTATTAGAATCAGTTTAAGACTATAAACTGAATATGAATTACAGGTGCATCGTTAGCGCATAGAAATGCACGTTGGGATTATCCACGTTATCGTAATTATATAATTTCATTTTTTAATTTACTAAATGTAAGCTAAATAGTTCTCTTTTTCTGTCTACCTTTGAAGCTAATACGTAAACCATTTTGAACTACACTATAGCTCTTTCCAATATGACAGACATTTCAATCTCACTTCGCAATCAAATTGGGCTGATCTTATATTTGCGTTGATAAAAGATCAAACAATCCTTATGCACTTAGCAAAAATACTTTACACTATTGATGGAAAGTACAAGTTGAAATAAACAAGTTTACAGAATATGTTTAAGGCAATAAATATCGCGTAAGACTAAAAGAGATACGTCAAGAGGACGCTTACGTTTATTTTAGCGATGTGACGTGTTCTTTCATTTAATTACAAGTATAGGCAATCGCGTCGTAATGAAAAAATTCAAAAGCCACTTTTTCTTAAATCTAGACAAAACGTTACGTCTAGTAAATCTTAACGAAACATTGACTTCGGTTTTGGCGAGTTAGTTTTTTATTTTATTTTTATTTATTGCTTAGAAGGGTGGACGACCTCACAGCCCACCTGGTGTTAAGTGGTTACTGGAGCCCATAGACATCTACAACGTAAATGCGCCACCCACCTTGAGACATAAGTGAAGTCAACCTAATTGTCTGCGAACAATTTCTTGCACATTACAAAGACGAAACCGACGATTTTTGCCGCAAATTATTGCCGAATACGCAGATAAGGCAAAGTACCGAGTGTATCGAACACAATGACGTAAGCCCGAAAACCTGATATCGATTCAGCAATTCCCTAAAGCCGAGACCGATTAATGCGAAAAAGGACGAACAAGTGTCTTGTTGTGGGAACTTCTCTATATTCGGACTCCAAGGTCGGTTGGCGCCGGGCAACTTTTTTAACGTACGCCTGGGAATTGTGTAAAAACTTTTTACATTGTCAAAAGAATTGTATTCGTTTTTTAATACGCTTTTATTAGCTTCAGACGTATGTATGTTAGTATGTAACAGAATCTTTGAACATGATTTTGAACCCTTACAAAATGTCGGATTAACTCAAAATTTAGCATACTTATTAATGACAATTCAATATTAGAAAAATAATAATTGAAAAATTGAAATTCAACTAAAAAATGAAAAATAAATAATGTGTAATAGTTTAAAAAAACTGAAAATAACTTTTATTTAAAAATACTGTAAGGAAAAATGATTTTATTGTACACTAGCGACCCGCCCTCGCTTCGCTTCGGAAACATTAAAAGACACATGAAACCAAAAAAAATAAAATAAAAAAAAATTAAAAAAAATTGCCTATGTTCATCAGGGACAATGTCGGCTTCTAATGGAAAAAGAATTTTTCAAATCGGTCCAGTAGTTTCGGAGCCTATTCGAAACAAACAAACAAACAAATCTTTCCTCTTTATAATATTAGTATAGAAAAGCGTGGAGTGCTTTTCAGGATATTATCAAAATAGCCCTTCTACTCATATCTGTTCATAAAATATTTATAACTACTGATACCATTTTTTTTATTGCTTAGCTGGGTGGGTGAGCTCACTGCCCACCTGATGTTAATTGGTTACCGGGGCCCATAGACATCTACAACGTAAATGCCGCCACCCACCTTGAGATATGAGTTCTAAGGTCTCAGTATAGTTACAACAGCTGCCCCATCCTTCAAACCGAAACGCATTACTGCTTCACGGCAGAAATAGGCAGGGTGGTGGTACCCACCCGTGCGGACTCACAAGAGTTCCTATCACCAGTAAATTGCTCAGCACACGAGCGTGTTATTGCGTTATTATAGAAAACAATACGTAGTAGGAAAAAAAAAGTAGGCAGCGGCTTGGCTCTGCCCCTGGCATTGCTGAAGTCCATGGGCGACGGTAACCACTCACCATCAGGTGGGCCGTATGCCCGTCTGCCTACAAAGGCAATAAAAAAAACGCAATAACATGTTAAAATCATGAATCTGATACCCGATCCTTAAGACCGAATGGTAAGCAGTCGACGTTGCCCTAAACACGTCATTACGGATCCTCCCGATCCATTAACGATGCCGTCTTCGTCAAGCCCGTCGCTTGCGACAAAGGGCTCGACGAATGAATTAACCCATAGACACAGCCCACTGAGTTTCTCGCCGGATCTTCTCAGTGGGTCGCGTTTCCGATCCGGTGGTAGATTCTGCGAAGCACTGCTCTTGCTAGGGCCAGTGTTAGCAACACTTCCGGCTTGGACCCCGAGAGCTCACCTACACGCTGGGGTAAAGCTGAAATAACCTCTTAAGGCTAGTAGCATAGGTAGGAAAAAAAGTAGGTAAAGGTATTTATCTAAAATAGTGTCTCCCGATTCTTTTTACTTAATTATTTTGTCAATGGTGTTAGATTCTTTATATTAAATAAGTCTATTAGATTTCGAATGAAGTAAAGAGATTCTTGATAATACTATTATAGTTAATTACATTAGCTGACGCGGAAAATGTTGTTTTGCCCAAATATATTATTACTAGGAAATATTTTTTTTGGGTGGACCTTTAAGAGGTATGAAAAATAGATGTTGACCGATTCTCAGACCTGCCCGATATGCACACAAAATTTTATGAAAATTTGTTGAGCCATTTCGGAGGAGCTTAGCAACAAACACTGAGTTTTTTTTTTTTTAATGCCCTTGTAGGCAGACGAGCATACGGCCCACCTGATGGTGAGTGGTTACCGTCGCCCATGGACTTCAGCAATGCCAGGGGCAGAGCCAAGCCGCTGCCTACCGATAAGTTTTTTAATACATCAATGACTGCGACACCAGAATTTTATGTATTAAGATATTTTCTCTTTGACACGTTAAGTTCACGTTACATAAATGTGTAGTATGTACGACTATATCTATAATCTTGACTAGTTGCGGGACGAGGTTGCCTCTTACCTGTGTAGGTATGTTATAATAATTACATCGATCTTTAACCTTGTGTGATTTTAAAACAGTACAATCTATTACAGTGCGTTGTGTAACTTATTGTGTTTTAAGTATGGCTAATAATTAGTTTTTACTAGTGGTAGGGCGTCCTTTGGGCCCGTATGGGTAGGTACCATCATCCTGTCTATTTCTGCCGTGAAACAGTAATGCGTTACGGTTTGAAGGGTGGGGCAGCCGTTGTGCTGTGAAAACTGAAACCTTAGAACTCATGTCTCAATATGGGTGCCGGTATATACGTTGTTGCTGTCTATGGCTACCGGAAACCACTTAAACCCAGCTGGGCTGTGAGATAAACCACCCATATAAACAAAAAAAATGCACAAACAAAATTAGAAAAGTGACCGATGCGATGTCTCGTTCATAAGATTTTTATGTCATTACAAAATAATTTTCGGTCAATTAAATGTATTTGTAAAAATCAATTGAATAATTCAACCGTTTTTATTATTGTGTAAGTTCTTAGTCATTATATGCCACCTAATTTCGGAAAAGACAATATTTATCGAGACATTTCTAGAAAAATCAAAGAAAAGTTCGTTTTTTATTAGGTAGATAGACGGGTAATCATCGACCTCATCGGCCTATCATCTAGTTACCACTTACCACGTAACAGTGGTTAGCGGAGCCCATAGATATCAACAATGTAAATAGTGCCACCTAGTTTGATACGCGCATTTTATGTCTCATTAAACACAATAATTGCCCTACCTTTTAGACTGGAACGCATTACTGCTTCATTTTAAAACCTCAGCATTAAGAAGAGTATACATACATGTATTTTCACGCTGCGATCGGTCTTCTGGGCACGCATTTTCTGAACTCATCAGTTAATAAGCCGCAGTTTATTCAAACAAACCTATCAGCTTTGTTCGGCACCGGTTAAAAGTGAAAGTTGTATCGACCAAAAATGGAATGGATCAAATTACGTCACATACGACCGATTCTCGATTGTGCTTTAACTGTAAGGACATACGGACTGTTTTAATTGATTCTCACCTCTGGGACCTGTAAGATGTTACGACACTTGACCCATAAATGATTTCAATGTGGTTATTTTAGCCAGTGAATTGACCTTAAGCAATGTGCGGTTGACAAAGTAGATCGAGAATGTCAATCGTGAATTGTTCATGGCGAAAGATAAGTGTTCTCGAAGCGAAAATGGGAATAATTAGCATCTATAACCAAACGATATTTTTAGTTGTAAGAGATCTAAATCTATAAAAATCTATTTAAGGGATCTATATAAAACAGTTGTACCCAATTTTTTCCTTTATTTATTAACCGATTTTCCTGTTATTTTAATAATAATAAATTGGAACATATCAGGCGCAGTCATCCGCCCTCAAATTAGGGTTCCCTGTGTTATAAGTACCGGCGACTGACAAACATACACATATATGTATTTTTTTAATGCAGATGAACACACGACCACCTAATAGGGATTGGTTAAAGTCGCCCATGGACGTCAGCAATGCTAGGGTTAGAGCCCGGTGCCTACCGTTAAGTACTCTCCGCAAGCATCGTTTGAAGAAGGATATGTCATAGCGCTCGGGAAAAACCGTGGAGGGGAGCTAATTCTAAAAGTAGATGGTATAATAGAAGCCCATCTTTTTTCTTAAATTTGACACGGATACATAGTCTGTTTAAATCTTTATTGAGAACGACGAAATAACAGAAAACAAAATAAAATACAGTGTTCAATTTCTTATAGTCCAAAATAATTTGAAATTGAGTATCTTAACGCTAATTCTTAAATTTTAATGTCATTTGCCAATTAAAAACAAGTAAATGTCAATCCTATGCAACATCTTGTTTTGTTTTTTACAAATTCTTTATTGAATTTCGCAAATACAGATTGGGTTATACTTAAAAAAAATAAAACCGATATAACCGTCGATGTTATTGAAACAGTCATCAGTGCTAGGCAAAAATAATAATAGCCTCAAGGACTTAGGGTATATTTCTTCAAATCATTCTATAGTTAGTGAATATATTAACTTATTATAAATGCCATAAATTACATTTAAATCTGGTTTTGTAACAAAATTTGCTTTACAGACCGAGTTCGGTCACCTTAAGACAACAATAATTGACTAGTTGAGAGATTTAAAGAGACTGTGGCATAAGACACGGAGGTGCTTTTGAGGAGGGAGGGATTACTGCTGACCCGGAGGTCTTTTCAATTCGATCGGGATAGATGGATGAGCACGGACTCAGCCAGGAGGAGTGAGTGGGATTTGCTGATATCTGCCTGGGTGTCTTCGTACAGCTCAAAGGCAGCGGTTTCGCGAATCTCTTACAGGATCGGAATCGCATGAGATGATTCAGCGAGAAACTCAGCGGGCTGATATATGGCTCAGGTTTTTCGTCTAACTCTTTGGGGAGTTCGACCTGTGCGATAAACGTTTTTTTTTTATTGCTAAGATGGGTGGACGAGCTCACAGCCCACTTGGCGTTAAGTGGTTACTGGAGCTCATAGACATCCACAACGTAAATGCGCCATGCACTTTGAGATGTAAGTTCTAAGGTCTCAAGTTTAGTTACAACGGCTGCCCCACCCTTCAAACCGAAACGCATTACTGCTTCACGGCAGAAATAGGCGGGATGGTGGTACCTATCCGTGCGGACTCACAAGAGGTCCTACCACCAGTAACTCTTTGGGGAGTTCGACCTGTGCGATAAACGTTTGATGGTTACAGCTTGTTTTTTTTAAGAGATTTTATGACCAGGTAACCAAGACCTTTAAGGTCATGTCTTATGAAAAATGATAATATGGAGTGAAATGAAATGAAGATGATTGATTAATTTGAGGCATTAATCGACTGGGATGAAATTAAATGAAATAATATGGGATGAAATATAATCTCAGTAAAATGGTGGTCATTTACTGAGATTTTTTCAGTGGACTTTTTGGAAGAACTTGAGAAGTTACGTCCAGCTGCTTTGTTTCATTTTACCACTTGTGCACTTTCACAGATATTAAACAGTTAATAAACCACCGTTATTACACATTTAAACCTGAAGAGACACTAAATTGACAAAGTAAAACAAATCACTCAACTTCACTCCTCGCGTTCCCGCCAAAAAGTCGTCACACCTTGTAGGTAAGAAAGGATCCAGCGGGATAATGCTATTCGAAGAGTGTGACAAGTGGAGAGACCTATCGTTACGTTGGTAGCTTTAGAGCTAGTACCGTTTAACAGCAATGAGTGTCGGTTAGGTGGATAGTCACTGCTTGATAGATCCAGTCGACGGTGGCTGGTCGTTGTGTGAGCGAGATGAATATAGTCAGCGGCGACTAAAATAAGGGAATTTTGGTTCGCTGTCCCGCTTTAAGATTCCAATTGCATATACTTAAGGATGTAGGCTTGACCGGGTCTCACAAGTACTGCATTATGGGGTTTGTTGCATGATAATGTTAAACAAATTAACATTGTAACGTGAACGATGCTGATGCGGACTCCCACCGTCTTCGGCGTATACGGCGTATGTCTGTATAGACACCGTATAAAATGATAGATTTAAACGGCCGTTTGGTGTAGTGGTAAGTGACATGGTCACTACACAAGGGGGTCGCGGGTTCGAATCCCGCCAAGGGAAGATATTTGTATGATAAATATAAATGTATTTTCCAGGGTTATGGATGTATATGAAATATATGTATGTGTATAATAAAAATCTTACATTTATTTCCGTTATCTGGTACCTGTAACACAAGTTCTTTACGAACTTATCACGGGACCAGTTAACGTGGCGTGATTGTTAGTAAATATTTATTTATTTATTTTATTTATTTATTTACGACGGCGACGGTCCAAATGTAGTTTTTTTTTGTTTTTTTCTACCTATTCTAGCGACCTCGAGGGGTCATACTAGATTCATCGAACGAGTAGGTGAGCTCACGGGGCTCTAAGCTGGAGACGTTGCTAACACTAGTCCTAGCAAGAGCTGTGTTTCGCAGAATCTATCACCGGATCTGAAACGTGACTCACTGAGAAGATCCGATGAGAAACTTAGTAGGCTGTGTCTGAGGGTTAGAAATGTTGTTGTCGAAAATGTCATTAGCGAGATTGAGGAATTGCTAAAATGTCTTGTGTTCTTTGCTGGCTATCTGCTACAGCGTCAATAACGTCAGCCACCTTGAGACATGAGGTCGGATTTTCATTATGCTACTGCTGTCTAACCCTTCAAACGAACCCCATGACTGCTTCGCGCCAGAAATGGGCTGGATGGTGGTAACTCCCCGTTGGGGTTAATAGTATATTGTATTTAAACATAAAATGCGGTTTTTTTTTCTTTTCTTTTTTTCCTACCTAAGCTGATAGCCTTGAGAGGCTATTTCAGCGGAACCTTAACTAGTAGGTGAGCTTGCGGGGCTCAAACTTGACGACGTTGCTAACAATAACCCTAGCAAGAGCCGTGCTTCGCAGAATCTACCACCGGATCGGAAACGCGACCCACTGAGAAGATCCGGCGAGAAACTCAATGGGCTGTGTCTGAGTGTTAATGTACTCGTCGAGCCCTTCGTTGCAAGCGACGGGTTCGACGAGAACGATGACCGGTGCTTGAGGTACCTAAAAGCACCGTTAGTGGATCGGGAGGATCCGAAATGACGTGTTTTGGGCGACGTCGACTGCTTTCCATTCTGTCCGCAGGATCGGGAATGTAGTTACCGGCGGCCACGATGAGAGGGTTCTCGTGTCGTGCCGCTTTATCGAAGTGGTAAAATGCGTATTTATAAACTAATAATCTGAAAACGGTTTCTTAATAATAAATAAATATGTTCAGTCAGCAAAGAAATATTGCAAGCAATTTAAAAACAAAAAATATTATTCTTTAGAATGCTAAATTTAAATAAATCAATGTTTAAAGTCTGCTGATAAATTTTGTTCCCAAAATAATTAAGAAAAAAAAAACTTGCATGTTCTAAAGCCATAAACAAACGAAATGTTCATATATTTTTGGGCGAAAAGAACTCGTTCTGTAGTGTTCAAATCGTCCATAAATTTGCATTATAATGTCTCTGTGAAATGATATTTGGTTTTTATGTTGTTTCACGGATTGCAGATACAAAGGTGGAATAGGACGGTAGGCGGAGCGATTAGTGAATAAATCACTACATAGTATATGTAAAACAGAGTCGCTTTCTCTGTCCCTATATCCCAATGTATGCTTAAATCTTTAAAACTACGCTACGGATTTTGATGCGGTTTTTTTTAATAGATAGAGTGATTGAAGAGGAAGGTTTATATGTTTTTTTTTTTTTTTTTTTTTTATTGCCTTTGTAGGCAGACGAGCATACGGCCCACCTGATGGTAAGTGGTCACCGTCGCTCATGGACGTCAGCAATGCCAGGGGCAGAGCCAAGCCGCTGCCTACCATAAAGAACTCTCCGCAAGCCTCGTTTGAAGAAGGACATGTCATAGCGCTCGGAAAACACCGTGGAGGGGAGTTCATTCCAAAGCCGGATGGTACGTGGCAAAAAAGATCTTTGGAAACGCACTGTCGATGAACGCAGCGGTTCCAGATAATATGGATGAACTCTGCTCCGATGGCGGGAGGTGCGATGATAAAAAGGAGATGAGGGAACCATCTCGAATAATTCCTCAGAGCATTCCCCATGGACCATGCGGTATAAAACACAGAGAGAACCGAAGTCCCTCCGTAGACCCAGAGGTTCTAAGCGATCCGCGAGAGCAGGACTATCGACCATCCGAACAGCCCGTTTCTGTATGGAGTCAAATGGAAGTAGCTGGTATTTGGGAGCCCCGGCCCAGAGGTGAGAGCAGTACTCCACGCGAGGTCGGACCTGCGCTTTATAAAGCGCAAGTCTCTGTCCAGGCGTGAAATACCGCTTCGCTCTGTTGAGAACTCCCAACATTTTAGAGGCCAATTTGGCTTTACCTTCCAAATGACTCCGAAACTGGACATCGCTCGAAATATCGACCCCCAGAATCCCGATACTCGCGGAAAGCTGCAGGGATACTCCTTGAAATTCCGGCGCCATGACAAAAGGGTCCTTCTTCGCAGTGAACGCGCAAACCTGTGTCTTCAATGGGTTGAACTGAACTGAATTCAGTTCACCCCACTTGGAGACCCGCCCCAGAGAGTTCTCCACTTCAGACACAAGTTTTAATCGCCTCTCGTGTACAACGCTTCGAGAGAGACTCTGATGGCCGATATATCGCGCATCCCCCGTGCTGTCATCCGCATAGCAATGCATGCCATCAATAGATAGCATGTCATTGATATGCAGTATGAAAAGCGTGGGGGAGAGCACCGAACCTTGTGGAACACCAGCGTTGATGGTCATGGTATCGGAGCAGCAGCCGTCGACGACAACTGCGATGCTCCGTCCATCCAAAAAGCTAGCGATCCACTTGCAGAGTCCCTCAGGGATCCCGTATGCTGGAAGCTTCGATAGAAGTGCCCTATGCCAGACCCTGTCGAAGGCCTTCGCGATGTCAAGGCTCACAGCGAGAGCCTCGCCCTTGCTTTCCAAGGCTTCAGCCCATTTATGTGTGAGGTATACAAGAAGATCGCCAGCTGAGCGACCATGACGGAAACCGTACTGCCGGTCACTGATCAGCTGGCGATCCTCAAGATACTTAAGAAGTTGGATGTTTATGATTCGCTCCATCACCTTGGAAAGCAAGGAAGTTATCGCGATAGGTCTGTAATTCGAGGGGTCCGACCGGTCACCCTTCTTGGGGATAGGGTGGACATGAGCAGTCTTCCATGAAGACGGAACCCTGTTGGTGTTGTACGAGAGGCGATATAGACGCGTTAGCGCGGGTGTCAATTCAGGGGCGCATGTTTTTAGAACCACTGCGGGGATGCAATCTGGCCCACTCGACTTATGGACATCAAGAAGCCGAAGCTCCTGCCTGACCGCACGCTGTGTGATGCGAATCTCAGGCATGGAGCTGTCACACCGGGAGATGTTGGGCGGCGTGGCTCCTCCGTCATCCAAAGTCGAGTATGAGGCAAAGAGCTTGACCAGAAGGTCAGCCTTTTCCTTCGCACTATGAGCCAGACTGTCATTGGACTTACGCAGTGGTGGAAGGCTAGACCTGCAGAAGTTACCTTCTGCAGCCTTAGCCAGCGACCAGAAAGCACGGCTCCCAGAGGGATAGCTATTCAGTCGCTCGCCAATTCTGGCAACGTGCTCCGACTTCGCCTTGGCAATAGCCCTCTTATAGGACCTAGAGGCGGCGTTAAATTTCCGCCTTTTCTCCGAGATATCAGGATCACGGCATCTCCTAGCAACATTAAATGCCACGTATGCAGACCGCTTGAGGCGTGCAGCATCCCTACTGGCTTTATTATACCAGGGTTTGCTGCGACCCCCAACGGGCACCTCAGAAGAAGGAATGAATAATTCCATTCCCTGAAGCACCACGTCTTTAAGTCGGTCCGCACAGACGTCAGGATCATCGGAGGAAAAGCAGAGCCGCCCCCATGGGTAGGATGCGTAAAATTCACGCATTCCATCCCAGTCTGCTGACCTGTACCGCCAAACTCTTCGAAACCCGGTCGTCGTTCGACGACTAGGACGAGAGAGTGGTATGGCAGCACGGATAACGCAGTGATCAGACGATCCAAGTGGAGCGTCGACCACCACACTGTATCCAGCTGGGTGAGTGGTCAGCAGAAGGTCCAACAAAGAAGGCTCGTGCCCCTCAATGTCTGGGACACGGGTGGGCTGTGTCACCAGTTGTGAGAGGCCGTAGGACAAGGCGAAATCGTAGGCAGCCCGACCCGGGAGGTCAGTGGTTCTGGACCCCAACCACTCCTGGTGATGAGCGTTAAAGTCACCAAGGACCACTACCTCCGCAGATGGGTACTGCTCAAGCACGCGGTCAGTCCCCTCTTGTACATGCTCAAACAGAGCTGACCCCGCATCACTGCTGTGAGACCTGTACAGGCAAGCGTAGACTCTGGCACAGCCCCCATAGTCCACGCGTAGCCACAAGAGGGACAGGTCCCGTTGCTCGAGGCCCCGAAGCCGACGACAGCAGACATCCTCCCGGATAAACACGCACACCCCGGCTTTACGCAGGAAGGTGTGCTCCAGTGCGTAGCCGGGGTATCCGAGGTACGACGTATCGTCCGGGGCAGATATCTGCGTCTCAGTCAGGAAAAAGAGGGCAGGCTGCGCCGTCTCAAGGTGGTGATGTACGGCGTCAAGGTTACTGTGTAGGCCCCTGACATTGCTGAAATCCACATTAAACGTGGAATGGGGATCCGCCGAAAAAACTCTTTTTCTTTTGTCGACTTTCATGATAATTTTAGTTGGAGAGTAAGGATTTGGAGAGGTAGGATGCTAGAGGTGAGATCAAGGCAATACCTGAATAAAGCGCAGGGCACAATGAACACTCGATCCGGGGTTGCGCGAGAAGCTGACGCAGGGCATGGAAGGGCCCCCAGTCCACCCTGCATACGATCGCCGGGATCCACTCCGGTCTCCGACTCCGGCACGACGACCGCATGACAGGATTTTGCACCGGTTGGCGGGACAGCTTCCTGGGGCGGAGTTTAGTTGTGACACCCAGGTTCAGGTCCCCTACTGACCGGCGGGCGGCGGCAGGCACCGTTTCACTGGGTCTCCCTATACCCCCGTCAGCAACCCACGCCCCGCGGACTTGCGCGCACGTTTGCTCTGCATGTTCCAAGTATCACCAAGACTCACCCCCAACAAGGAGGAGGAAAGGAAAGGAATAGAACTGGCTCTCCAACCCACATGCCGGAACACAGCTAGGCTATTTGGCGGCAGACTCAAGTTGGAGGGTGGTCGCCAGCCAGTCGGACTAGGTCCTACCACCGATTGTGTTTTCGGCTCCCGTTTAGCACCACCCAGGGGTTACTTGTAGGGAATCGCGGGTTAAACCTACGGAAGCGGGAAGCATCAACCCCCAAATATAATAACATTCATTAAATAGTGGAGAAATCAATAATAAATAACAGTTTCCGAAGCGAAGCGAGAGCGGGGCGCTAGTATCTTTAAATATAAAAATGAATTGCTGTTCGTTAGTCTCGCTAAAACTCGAGAACGGCTGGAACGATTTGGCTAATTTTGGTCTTGAATTATTTGTGGAAGTCCAGAGAAGGCTTAAAAGATAGATAAATATGAACATGCTCGGAATTAAATAAAATTAACAATTTTGTTTTTCCTTTGATGTGTCTCCCGTCGGACGGATTCCTTTTGTTTGTTTTAAGTTTATTTTATACAAAAGTTTAGGTCTTTTACTTATCGATTGAGGCACTATTGGATCAGCTAGTCGCTGATATTTATTGTAAACTATCTTGCAGGACACAATGAATGAAACGTGCCAAAATTCGCACTAGTAGCGTCCATTTTTGCAGCGAAGGCGCCTTAGGGCAGTTGTTATTACAACCCATTTATAACTTCGTCGCATTACCCAAATAAAAGCTCCCGTTTCCACTCACCATTTATTTACTATAAATCATTTATTTCCCATCTCGAAACTTTGGATAACAGCATAGGCGACAGCGACTTAATAAACCGCTCCTCTTGACAGTGTAGACATTACTTACTATTAAAAAGAAGTCCAGAGGGACCCTACCCGATTCCACTCACTATATTTGGTTGTAAGGTTTCTCCCACACGAATATCATTAAAAATACAATTCAACACTAAGAAAGCTTGAAAGGATGAATCTACTTTTTAATGCGTTAATTGGTCGACACTCGATACTTAGCGCAAGTTCATCCGAGCCATTTGGTCCTATTGTCATTGTTATTGACAACGTTCACACAAGATCTACAGTTCCCTCGAACAAGTAAAAATGAAACGCCAAAGACTGACTTTGTTAACACAAAATCAACAAAACGAGGCGTGAATACAAATTGTCTCAATGTAAAATACTAACCGCTTTTCGTCATGTCCTTGTCCGCCCACCGATCGTTAAGCGATTTCCACCTTTACCACCTTGGCTTAAAGTTTAACGAATACGTCGTGGTTACCAGTGAAAGGTGGAACCTTTGCAATGTCGGTATCCTTGTAGAGTAAACTTATTTAAACTAGTTGCTTAGATACTTCGATCCTACGCTTGAAATATCTCACCTCATGTATTAGGTCACGGAGGATTCCATCATCAGTCGTTATTTGAAGATCCTCTTTGCTCGTTGGCATTGGATTTCTATGTGTCATTTTTGTTCTGTTCTGATGGAAGAATTTTAGCTATAGTGACTAGAGATATGCCTGTATGGTCTATTGAGTTGTCGGCCGCTTACTCAGTTACTGACATCGAGAGGTCTGAGATATTTGAACCTTAGTATACTCGTATCGTTGTATACTCGGCGCCTTAATCTGTCATTTCGACAAAGCCGCACGACACGAGAACCCCCTCATCGTGGCCGCTGGTAACTACATTCCCGATCCTGCGGACAGAATGGAAAACAGTCGACGTCGCGCAAAACACGTCATTTCGAATCCTCCCGATCCACTAACGGTGCTTTTAGGTACTTCAAGCACCGGTCATCGTTCTCGTCGAAACCATCGCTTGCGACGAAGGGCTTGACGAGTAAATTAACTCATAGACACAGCCCACTGAGTTTCTCGCCGGATCTTCTCAGTGGGTTGCGTTTCCGATCCGGTGGTAGATTCTGCGAAGTACGGCTCTTGCTAGGGTTCGTGCTAGCAACGTCGTCAGGTTTGAGCCCCGTGAGCTCACCTACTAGTTAAGGTTACTCTGAAATAGCCTCTGAAGGCTATCAGCATAGGTAGGAAAAAAGTCTTAATCTTCAGGTCATAACGACTTTGTTTTAGCGTTAAATTGTTTTTGATTTTTGATTCGTCGCGTCGTTTTCTAATTAAATGTAATCTATGAAATTAAAGATAGATTTCTGAATATTACAGTGGCCGATAGTAAACTGATTCGTTTCTTTTCAGATCAAAAATGGCGTTCGTATTGTATATTTTGGCGGGCCTCCTGTTATCTGCGCACGCGCAATCGAACTACGGCTCCCAGGCCAACAACATCGAGTACCAAGGGGAAGGGCTGCCCGAACAAACTGTACTAGATGGAAAGGTCAGTAAAATATTATCATTAATTGATAATGTACTGATAGAAAAGAAAATATGTCATCATCTCCCTCGTCCTCTAATCGTTCGCTCATTATGTAGATCTCTGCTTAGTGAGAGTTTTTAAACGTTCTCGATAGCGTAAAAGTTAACTTCAATTTGTATGCGGTTGGAACAGCGCCCCTAGCGGCAAACGTAAGCAAACGTTCAACTGCATACAAATTTAAGTTAACTTACACGCTATCGAGAACGTTAAAAAACTCGCACTAAGCACACTGAATGTGCATTATTCATTAGCTTCTATTCCAAATATATTTTTTATATATTAGGTATATGGAAATACGCGGATGTCTAGTATTTTTCGTCAATTTTCTCAAAATCGTAGACATATTTAAAACTATTATATTTTCGTGGTCACGTAAACTGTAGTGTTGGAAGCATCGGAAATAATAAAATGACAGTTAAAAAACGTTAGATAAAAAACCGTAAAATTAATTTTAATTATAATCGGACTTATATATCTGTTTAGTGATTTGAATTTCTTCAAAAGAATCAAATCCCAAAGTTCACACAACCCATTAATCCTACATTCGACCAACGACCTTTCGTTTTTAATATCGCGCCTTAAAAAGAGTTTTATTTTATTATGCTAATTCACGAAACAGGATTCGCCGAGATGGAGAATGACATCACCTTGTCACAAACGTTAAGAGCTACATAATATTATCGAATGAGAAATGAACAAGAATAGACGACATAATATACACGAAGATATTTGTACGATCGGTAATCTATCTTATATATATAAAAATGAATTGCTTGCTGTTCGTTAGTCTCGCTAAAACTCGAGAAAGCCTGGACCGATTTGGCTGATTTTGGTCTTGAATTATTTGTGGAAGTC
Organism: Bombyx mori; assembly: GCF_030269925.1. Lineage (NCBI taxonomy): Eukaryota > Metazoa > Arthropoda > Insecta > Lepidoptera > Bombycidae > Bombyx > Bombyx mori. Next base: position 2,075,739 of record NC_085121.1, read on the forward strand.
CAGAGAAAGTTTAAAAGGTAGATAAATATGAAAATGCTCGGAATTAAATAAAAATAACAATTTTGTTTTCCCTTTGATGTGTCCCCCGTCGGACGGATTCCTTGGTTTGTTTTAAGTTTATTTTATACAAAAGTTTAGGTCTTTTATTTATCGATTAAGGCACTACGAAGTCTGCCGGGTCAGCTAGTAATAATAAAAAACAACTATAAATTCAGCGTTGTAAAGTTTTGTTACTCGACTTTCGCAAAAGAGGTTTATACTTTTGAAGGCTTTGTATATGATAGAAGCGACGAAGTTCGCGGACTTGGTGCTAATAGGTGATCGCAGAATATAGCCATCAGGAAGTCAATGCCGTCTTTCACCCTGAGACTTGAGACATGAGGTCAAATTCTTAGTTGTAGCGGTTATTTTTTCATGAAAAAAAAAATCACATAATTTTTTCGCGGCTGAAATATATAGAATTACCCTCAATCCACAACATGTACCAATAAATCGACAGAAGATTAAAATTGCAGATAAATGATAACATAGTATATTAGCTATACTACTAAAAATTTGACTTCATATTTCAAGATGTGTGGTGGCATTTTAAAATCCTGTCACGACCCTCAGCAGTAAGGAAACGACGCGAGGAAGAAAGGTGTCATTTTTATATATAGGCTCTCGTAACCACTTAATATTAGATGGACCGTGAATTCGATCACTTATATAACAAAATAAAGGTATGCACACTATAATAAATGAAAAAAAAACCCATTTGTTTCTTCGCACACAAAACGCTTCGCATAAAATCGAATACCAGTTTAAATCGGTAACAATATGAAAATAAATAAATCGAACAATGTGCGGACTTCAATACGTAAATTATGCAAAGAATCTCTTGTGTACTCCAAGATGGCTGTGGCATCACTGACCGCGGGCCACGATGCAAACAAATAGATACTACATGCTTGTTGCCATTGTCTGATCCGACACGGCGATATCGTTCTGCTATATTTTCTGCTTATGGGGTTAATACTGTACATAGTATTTTAGATTCATGTTCGAATGTGCCCAGAAATGCGAATAAAATACGGTACAGGATCGAAGTGTTCCAGTTGATGTTCTCTATGCTAGTGCCATAGTTCTTAGTAGAACTTAATCTCATTCAGCTTTATGTATTATATTAAGATGGGCGTTAATTGGCAATGTCAACAGCATTCTTACAACTGTTGTCCTGACATTAAAAAGAATAGTAATATCGGGTATTATTGGTATTTTGGTGGGTATTGTTATGGGTAGCTTGAATCATGTCAAACCAGTCAGTATTCCAGATGAACTGCAACTAGAAGCCTTAAGAATCAGCCAGTAACATGGCTAAGTACGTAAATATGTTGCCTGTAATGAAATATGATAAAAAAAAAACTACGTGGCCAAAAGGATAAGTCGCCCGGCGTACTTAATCGTATCGAGCGATGCGGCTGTACCCGTGTGCAAATGTGTATCCCGTATAAAGAGGTAACAATTTTTCTAATGACGCATGTACTTAACACTCGTTCCTAGAATGACTTCCAATATGAAGGAATAACATCGTGTAATAAAAATCATACACTAAAACATGCAATTTGCGTAATTATGACACACCTTAAGTTTAATCCGTGAGACTATATGCACTCGCCTACGCAACAAAAATAATAAGAACTCGTAACAGTTACTCGGTAGGTCGTAAACCTGTATCTTCTGTAGCCCAATCTCGAATAGTCTGTCCGGCTATTAGTACTAAAATGAAAATACCCTTTCATGTTAATGGAAACGCGCCAAAATAGAGATACCCTCGAGGTAGTAATTAGCAATAAAGATTTATATAGACATTCGGTATCTGTAATCCGACCGAACTAAATACAAATTGCTATTTACGACCACAGCGATGTACGTGTAGCCTTTTTGTCGGCGCTGTTTTCATCTAGAGTTCGCACCTACGTGATTATCTTGTTTATTATGCTTTTAAGACGGGACAAAACATGATGGCGCGAATACGAAGCGCTTAGAGCAGAATTCCGAGCTAGAGAACTTTTCTCGAGAACTTGGGAATGATATTCTGAAGTTTAGGAGCTCTTTACGGGGCATAGTCATTTCTGTGACTAGCAGATCCAGAGCACTGTGCTATTCACGCAGTAGTTTATCTATTTATCTTTTATCTATATATATAAAAATGAATTGCTGTTCGTTAGTCTCGCTAAAACTCGAGAACGGCTGGACCGATTTGGCTAATGTTGGTCTTAAATTATTTGTGGAAGTCCAGAGAAGGTTTAAAAGGTAGATAAATATGAAAATGCTCGGAATTAAATAAAAATAACGATTTTGTTTTTCCTTTGATGTGACCCCCGTCGGACGGATTCCTTTTGTTTGTTTTAAGTTTATTTTATACAAAAGCTTAGGTCTTTTATTTATCGATTGAGGCACTACGAAGTCTGCCGGGTCAGCTAGTCATTGAATAAAATATTTTGTTTATGAACGTGCTTTTATTCCAGGTCACGAAGCTGGACGACTTGAGTCCAGTTATCTTCTTGAACAGAACCAAAGCGGCACTGAACTGCGCTGCGGGTTCCATGCAGGTAACTTCACGTATCTGTGACATTAGAGTTTCTCTTTGTTACCTTAAATAGGCAGATAGACAGAGCATTGCTATACGATATTGCATAAAACTCCGGAAGGGTCTGTTATACAAATATGATTTCGACTTTATGTGTTTGAGGTTTTTAACTAGTGGTAGGACCTCTTGTGAGTCCGCGCGGGTAGGTACCACCGCCCTGCCTATTTCTGCCGTGAAGCACTAATGCGTTTCGGTTGGAAGGGTGGGGCAGCCGTTGTAACTATACTGAGATCTTAGAACATATATTTCAAGATGGGTGGCGCATTTACGTTGTCGATGTCTATGGGCTCCAGTAACCACTTAACACCAGGTGGGCTGTGAGCTCGTACACCCATGTAAGCAATAAAAAAAAAAGAAAAAAAAAGGTTTCACTCAACTGGTGCATTAAATAGAGAACGATTGATTCGCTTCTTGTAAATTCGCTTTTGTTTCAGATCGAATTGAAATTTAACGAAAAATTCTACGGTATCGCGTACGCTGACTTCGACAGGCACTCAGCATGTCAAGTGGTAGGGAAGGGTGCTCTTTCCTACAAACTCGAACTGCCCCTCAAAGGATGCGGAACGAAGCAGGTTCGGATATAATGTCACTTTAATTCAGTGTAACAAATGACAAAGATTCTCCTTAACGAAATACCATTAGGTATATATAGGTCCACTGGTGGTAGGACCTGTTGTGAGTCCGCACGGGTAGGTACCACCGCCCGCCTATTTCTGCCGTGAAGTAGTAACGCGTTTTGGTTGGTGGGGCAGCCGTTGTAACTATACTGAGACCTTAGAACTTATATCTCAAGGTGGGTGGCGCATTTACGTTGTAGATGTCTATGGGCTCCGGTAACCACTTAACACCGGGTGGGTTGTGAGGTTGTCCACCCATCTAAGCAATAAAAAAAAGGTATCTAAAAGCCAAAATATCCAGTTTCCAGTGTCTTTGTAACAACATTTATATTTATTTCCAGAACCCTCTGCGAGTATTCACGAACAACATAGTTGTAAGATTCCATCCTGGCTTAGAGATGGACGGAGACGAGGTCATCACAATCGTTTGTCGGTACCCACCGCCCATCGTTCCTAAGCCAGTCTTCAACCCGCTTATTGCCACGTGAGTAAACAATTCGAATCTATCTAATCTAATTATCATTCCTATTGTCGTCTAGTCTTACGGTATACTTGGTGTAAAGTGCCAATGACCCGCAGAAACCATAATAAAATAAAATAAACTTATATGGTCAACTTGGGGAAGCAAGATCGTCATTTAAATCATTATGGCACGAAGATGGGAATGCTTTTCTTAATTGTTTTCAAATTATGGCTTTGTGGTTTCCAGAGCCCATAGCTATGACCGCGAATACCGTAACACATCTTAAAATATCGGGAAGTCTTCAATGCATTTGACCTACCCTTGTGGATTTTTTGTTATGTATCTACATCCACATTTCTCAGGACGAGTTTTTTATTTTTTTATTGCTTAGATGGATGGACGAGCTCATAGCCCGCCTGGTGTTAAGTGGTTATTGGAGCTCATAGACATCTACAACGTAAATGCGCCACCCACCTTGAGATATAAGTTCTAAGGTCTCAAGTTTAGTTACAACGGCTGCCCCACCCTTCAAACCGAAACGCATTACTGCTTCACGGCAGAAATAGACGGGGTGGTGGTACCTACCCGTGCGGACTCACAAGAGGTCCTACCACCAGTAAAAATTTGGTGCGTCCGAAGTAAGACCTTAGTAAGACCAACCCTGCTTGTTTTTAACAGTCCTGAACGCGGGCCGCTACCAGCGAAGGCTCCTTTAGCAGGAACGCATATCCTGATGATAATCTGCGCAATATTGTTTTTAACACTGCTGCTGCTTGGACTCGGAGTCTCATACTTGTGTCTGAGAAGACGCGCCTTGCCCGCTCCGAGGAGACTGATTGACGACTCCTCAGCGTCGATTGTGAGCAGAGAAAGTATACAAGGTAAGTTGTGCTATATAATAGGTTGGGGAAAAAGTTTCTTCGCATTTAAAAAAAAAATCACAACATTTAATATAGTTTATTTACATTTAACTAAATTATGTAGGTACCATTTTGTTCGATAGCTTTTTGCCATCTTATAGGTAGGGACATGATCCCATTGCTATAGAAAACTCCATAGACATCGCAAAAATGTATCGAATTTCTTCATTAATTCACTCATCTTGACAGTAAGAATAATAAATAAAAATCACAAATAATAATTTGAATTTATCTTCTTTAAAATTTAAACTTTTAATGATACCAAAACCAGCCAGATACAAATAGTATAGCCAAAGTTCATACATACTATATTGCGAAAAGACTTTTTCCTCAACCTATTACATGTTTACCCTTCATAGTGGACTTGCTTTGCAGGGTACAGATATCGACTTTTTTGACTGCCGGCGTTTGATTAAACTTTTTAAATGTCTTTATATTCTAGAAGTGAAGATTCCTCGTGCACATCCTGTATACCCAATAGGCGGAGAGGCTGCGAGCGTGGCTTCGGATACCATTCCATCGGATTATCCATCAGAGACTCCCAGCGAGACCGACGCCGCTCATGCCAACCATGCTTTCATTATGGACGAAAACTATCACAGTGAAGGTATTGTCAGGAGCACTACGGTTGGTAGTACCAGTTTGATAGCTTCCAGAGAAACTCACGGGCTAGCTTAAGCCATCATATGTCTCGAAGCAATCGTTAGTCAAGATTCGATGATTAAAACCGTATCCAAATAAAATCGTGTATTGGATTGATGTGAAAAATAAGCAAGGTTTTGTTAGACATGTTTCTGTAGAACATGCATGCTAGAAGCTGGAGCATAGACGGACAGAAGAAGTACCTTTGAAGGCTCTGTTGTGGTCCATTACCTACATTTATGTACAGCTCGCAAGAATTTTAAAGAACGGACTTTGTTAATTAAAAAAAATGCGTCATTTAGTTTGCGTTTCAAAGATTAATAATGTCAGAATTAGTACGTACCCTACTAATCCGTATTAATTTGCCACTATATCGTGTAGTGTTAGTGTAGGATATACCAAAATACTTCTTATTTTCTATTAGTATTTCCATCTCATGACTCAAGAGATCCGTGTTAGTTCGCATCTCTGTCTAACAAACGATATAGATTTTTCATTATGTATGTTGGAAGATCTGCAAAATCGAATCTACCACTTCAACAAATCTATTTGCTCCATTGTTTAATCAATACACTTAACTATAATGTTAATGATCTCAGGATATGGTGAAGCCCACGAGACTAGCGCTTCGAACGTGCTAGTGCACGCGGCGCCGCCCGCGTTCGACGTGCGCGTTCGCGTCCAGCGCCCCCCCGCGCCCCCCTCCCCGCAATCCACCATCACTACCACCGAGGTCGATGGTGGAAGCATGCGGTGAGTTGCAGCTCTAGTTTTTATCGTTGTTGCCCTAGGTCGGTATTTTTTTCCTAAAATTCCTTGGGCCCGCGGTCTGCTCCCAACAACTTGCAGATCGTCAAGTCCCACATACCCCGCATGCCTCCTAGGTGTGGGGACCTCGTAGGAGGTTCGTCTCCCGGCCCGAGCAATGAAAAAAAAGAGGTCGGCTTTTTTCTACCTAAGCTGATGGTCTTGAGAGACCAGTGTAACCGGGCGAGTAGGTGAGCTCACGGGGCTCAAGCCTGACGTTGTTGCTAACACGAACCCTAGCAAGAGTCGTGCTTCGTAGAGTCTACCACCGGATCGGAAACGCGACCCATTGAGAAGATCCGTGTTTGGTGTTCACGTTCTCACCCAACTTGAGACATGGAATCTTTATTATATAGTACAACGGCTCTGCTATGATTCGAACTGAAACGCATGACAGTTCAGGGCAGCGAAACGAGTCAACAAATCGCTAATTTTTGATGACAACAAAAAATAAATGAGGCTTAGAACTTCCAAAGAAAATATATAATTCGAATAACATAAGTTTTATTCTCCTACCCTTTTATAACTATTCAAAATATTATGACTATTTCAATGTACACATACATACTATAGTTTTAAGTACTGAGATTATATTTGATCCCATATCATCTCATCTCATTTCATTTAATTTCATCCCGGTTGATTCAAATTAAAATTCAATAAAAATAAGAATATCAATTAAAATAACATATGATTTAAAGGTTTCAGTTACCACGTCATAAAATCTCTTAAAAAAAAATTAACAGACACAGCAGCTACTTAGAGGAGCAAGCGCGGCAGGAGTCGGTCCGCACGGTGTCCCCGGTGGCGCTGCCGCTGCCCGCCCGCGCCGCGCAGCTGCCCCCGCCCGAGCGCCCCCCGCGCCCCCCCGCGCTCTATTCCCAGGTCAACAGAGAACGACAGGTACTTACTACTATTGGATAGAAAACTCTTTATTTAAAACCCTATCTAGTAGAAAATTAAGTCTAAAATCGCACGATCTCTTCCTGTGGATGTCGTAAGGAAGTCCGCGAAAGGGCACATTGAGTATTATACCAGCGTACTGGGATTTATTAGTGGTGCTGGCTGGGTCACGTTGGATGCAGGTGGCAACGGACCGGCCGCATTGGACATCAGTTGGAGAGGCCTATGTTCAGCAGTGGACAGTAGAAAGGCTGAGATGATGATGATGATGAGGGCATATTGAGACCAGGCACGAGTAGATACTACTATCATAACTATTTTTGCCGCGAAACTGGCGTGGGAGGACCGGACATCCTCTTACAACACACTTGACTTTACAACTTCATATCTCAAACAAAATGGGTTGTGGTAATCACGTAATATCTACGACTTCCGGCAACCACTTAATGCCAACACTGGTTTTACGAGAGCTCGCTTGATTTGCGTCAGAAAAAGGCAAGTGATTTCAGTCTTAATACGATCACTTAACTGTTTATGTGTGTCACTATGTACATGAGCATGTTCAACAAAAGCATGTATAGTTCACCGATTGATCGTGCACAACATATTCATTTGAACACTTAAAAAATGCACACTAATTTCTCATGTGCCAAAATTATTTAGAAATAGTCGTCCCCAAGGAAAATGTAAAGTATTTGAAATGTCTAAAACTAATATAATGGAAAAATAAGTGCCTTTAAATTTAATAAAACCGTTTAATAGTCGATGCGTTTTGATATTGGTAACTTTCTTAATCTGATATATGTGGTTTACGTTTTAAAGTAAAATAACCACTATATTTTCCCACACTTGGATGAATCTTATGCGGCCATTCTATGTAGCGTCTAAACTACATATTTTGCATGTGAATTTACGCAAAATATAAGTTTTTACTGGTGGTAGGACCTCTTGTGAGTCCACACGGGTAGGTACCACCTCCCTGCCTATTTCAGCCGTGAAGCAGTAATGCGTTTCGGTTTGAAGGGCGGGGCAGCCGTTGTAACTGTACTGAGACCTTAGAGCTTGTATCTCAAGATGCGTGGCGCATTTACGTTGTAAATGTCTATGGGCTCCAGTAACCACTTAACACCAGGTGGGCTGTGAGCTCCTCCACTCATCTAAGCAATAAAAAAAAAAGTTGAATAATCTGAGATTTTTGCTACTTTGAAATAAAGATAGTATGTAAAGAATTTAGTTTTGAAATTTAAAAAAAAAGTCAAGACAATAAAACATTATCTTCGTTCTTGCGATCTAGAAAATTGTTACATACATTTAACCATAAAAGTGCTAATTGGCGAAGAAAATTTTAATGAAAATAATATGGGATTTGGCTGATACTGTTTTCTATTATAAATGGAATTACCTCCTTCATAAAAATACCCTCGTTAAAATTAAATAAACATCCGTTGATTTCGCTTAAAATAATCTTTAATTTTTTTTTCTTTTTCTGTTTGGAGGACTGTACTTTTATTTTGAGGCATTTCAAAATTCTTTGCATTTAACACGGTGACATTTCCATTGGTCAACTAACACAGGAGTGGTCGCGGCGGCCGCGGTCCATTGCCTCCCTCAACACGGAGATGACCGACACTCACTCGGTCACCGAAGTCACCGACAGGTCGCATGCTAGAATGTTCCATCTCAAGGTAATGTAACATGTTTTCATTGTGACCAATAACCGCATTGTTTTATCTTCCATTAATCTGGAAATGGCTAGACCAGTTTTATATGTATATTTAATTTATTGAATTCCTCTCCTTAGATATTCGCATTGTGTAATAATATTCATAATTTACCAACGGTAATTGGAATTTTGTATGAAATTCATGAAATATGTAATGATTCTTATAAACGGGTTGACGTTCATATTGTACTGAAAACAAAGAAGTTTGCCGATGAATTAAAGATATCTATAAAAATAAAACCGTACGTTACTAAGGGTCGATTCGACCAAACAAGAGTAAATCTTATTCTTAGAATAACTCGTCAGTTAATCGAGAGTAACGGCCGTTTTCAATAACCTATCTATCCCTAGTTTCGGTTACTAAAGATAGACAAATCTATATTTTTGTCCTTACTTACGTTCCAATAACCTATCGACGGGCAGCAGTTCCTATCGGATTTATCTATCCATCGTCGGGAGGACGGATAGCCTGCTAAAGATAGAACGCTCATACAAATCGTGCTTACTTCCGTTTCAATATGAGTTTTAAGTAACTCTCCGGTAGGCGGCGCTATCTCTAGTATGGGCATTCGCTTATCTGTCAAAATCGGCCGGTTACATGTTTATCTTTCGAAAGTAAATCGCTATAATTTAATAATTGTTTCTCTTCATATTGGCATATTGTAGCAGTGATGATAGTGATATGGAATTATTTCAAATGATAATGGATTGTGATGCAGATAGTGATAGTGAGGCCGATATCATATGGTTAGGAAAATAAAGATCGTCTGAATTACATGGCGAAGATCAATAATTACGAATTTGACTATAGATTTCTGAGCAAAGGTGTTGTGAATGAATTGATTAATTTAATGAGACCATATTTGAGTGTAACGTCAAAAAGGTAAGATAAATTTTAACCATAAAAGTACTCGTTATTACAACTTATATTTGTTTATAGCAATAGCAAAATTATACCTAATTTTTGTTGTGTTACAAAATCACACTCAACAGGAATTCTATAATACTGCTGGATTCCCATGGTGCCCTAAATGACATTCATATACTATTACAATAACCTGGTAGGCTATTTACCTTCATTCTTATTACACACTGATACCTCTACATTTTATATTTGTGTTACAGATTCAAATATAGGAGAGGAATTTAGAAATAGAAAAAGAGTATTTTGAATGTGTAATTTGTGTGCAATGCATCATTGATGTTTCAAAATGTTGTTGCATGATGGCCTGGGTCTACTCATGATACAACGATAATTAACCATTCCGATTGAAAAGGTATTTCTTATTTATATTACCTTATTTATATTATTATTATTATATTTTTATTTATTTATATTATATATTTAGGTGTTTATATGAATTTAATATGACACTATTATAATAAATTATCTACATATCAAGAGAACATTGATAACAAGGTGGACTTGGAAATTGCTATTTGCTTGCCGATAGAGGCTATCCCCACAACCCTATCTTTTAACGTGATTAATTAACCCACATACACAATCGGAACGATTTAAAATGAATCACATATTAAAACAAGAAATACTATAGAGAGGTAATCTTTTTTTTTAGTTAAGAGCTTGTTATACTGTATTGTAAAATAATTTAAGCGAATAATGTATAATTTTCAGATGCATTGGTGTTTTTAAAAGAAGACTCCCTGTATATCATTGAAAAGTAGATTAAAACTAGAAAATATGCAAGCTGTTATTATAGCTGCCATGCTGCGTAATATCGTCAGAAGTATGAATTTAGAAGAATTAGAATCAGAAATTTCAGTCACAGATACATTACAGGAAAATAATATAATTGTTCGTAACAATTTTTCAAAACTTACATCTGAAATACAACTATGTACTTATAAATAATTGCTTCCAAAGATAATTTATAAAATAAACTCCAAAGATAATTTGACTATTTTTTATTTTCCAAAATGATAATTACATGGTAGTTAGTACATGCAAGATATTTAATTTAGAATTTGTACATATACTTAAAAAACTATCTAACATAAAATTATTATTGCCTACTTAATTTATGAAATTTAATATTCCTTTTAAGTAATTTTTAATTTTTTAAATTATCTAAATCTAACTTAACTTTTGCTACAACAATCTCCTTTTCTTTATTTTCCAAGTCAAGTCTCTTTTTTGCTATTAGATATTCTGCTAATGCATTGTCCCTATGCTAGCCTTGCATTTCTTTTCTTCCATCTTGTTTCCGCTTGGCTGTAAAAGTGTTAAAAATATTATATGTGACCTACAACAATGTGCATGCTTTATCCAAAATTTCATCTGCAATCCTTACCACCTCCAGCCTGTAACAAAGAGCATAATTATTTCAAATACTACGGCAACCTGAAGAAAAAATCATGTTTATCAATGTGTTATTAGAGACAAACAATCAACTAATTATACTAACCTTACTAAGGTTGTTTCTTATGTTGCCGTAGCATTCTTTAAGTTTTCCCATTTTAGTCGAAGCTGCGATGGAGTTCGTGGGAAACGACGAATCGACGAAATAAAATCATTTACAAGGGTTTGCCAAGCCTGCTCCTTCAATTTATTGTTTGTGGCATTTGTTGCCTTATTATTGAAATGTTTTTTAGCCGCCACAAGTTCTGCTAGAATCATCGTCTCATCTTTTGTCATGGGTGCTGCCTTTCTTGACTGAAAAAGATATATTTTCTAAACTTGAACTCAAAGTTTTCAAAGTAAAATTATTATTATCAATGTAGTTCATAGATACTTACAGAATTCATTTTATTTCACTGTAGCTCTTTAATTATAAACACACTTAGAATTATAAACGAAAGTTTTAAAGCGTTTTGGAGGTAAGTCATCATCTAATATAGTAGGTAAACAATAGAAAAACAAACAAAAGAAACTGATCACTGCTTATTGGCAAACGGACTGTCAAAACGTTTCGTTTCATAATTTCGACTAGGATAAAAATAGCAATACGTCCAATTTAAAAAAATCTACATATGTTTTTATTACTTTTTGTTATAAACAAATGTGTTTATGATAGTCTACAATATGCTGGTTAAATTATAGTTATAATTTAGAATAAAATAAAATAAGTCTTGATCCTGATGTTGTTTCGTATTTGTAGTAGAACGAAACGTATCAAGAGGCTCGGATAAATCGGAGGGAAGAAGCTATCTACTGTTGGTTAAAGAGAGATAGCACTTATCCGTGATTGTGAAACGCAAACTAAGGACAGATACGCTCTTGCTGATATTCGGAGATAGCTATCTATCCGAAAACTCAGATACGTTATTGAAAACGGCCGTAAATCAATTTTACGTTTTACAATTTTACGATTTCTGTCATTTCATAAATATTTATTCTGTTTTAATTTCAAGTCAACGCAATGCACTAAATTATTATTAATAGTCTGGTATTTATAATGCAACGTTTAAACGAAAAAAGATAAAACCACACGACAAAACTTGACAATTCCCTCAAACAAACAACAAATAAAATTAATACGTTTGACAGCTAGATATCTTGATAATGTATCGCACTGTTTATTTGTTTTTTGGTGTACAATAAAGAATACTCTCCCTCTCTCTCTCTATCTTACACTACAGCTACTTTTTCACACTAAAATACGGCAAAATCGAGTTGACGCTATGTATGCTCTTACACTATGCCGTTGTACAACATTTATTTGCCGGATTTTATTTTCGTTCACCATTCGCTCTGCTATTCGCGTATTGTTATTCCTAGCGCAAGTATACTATTGTTTACGTGGAAAAATGCCTATGGATTTACTCGAGATTGAAATCATGGAATAGGTTATTCCTCGTATAGTTTACTGGTGTATAAATTTAAGTTTGGTCGAATCCACCCTAAGTTTATTAACTCAAATTTCTTAAGAGTTGTATATATGTGTATGTGTGTCTATGTGTTTGATTGATCGTTGAAATCACACCTGAAGTAAAAATCTACACATGTTTTACAACCGCTTTTCATTCCGATAGAGGGTAATAAGAAAATTATATTGATATTGCAAATCTAACTACAATTTAGATGTTTGGACGCCACGCAATGTATCACAACTGAAACTCGAGAAGTCAATGCCCCGTTAGCATCGATGAAACGCAGTTTGCTGTAGACCTATTTGCGTAGTTCATTGCCGCTCCGTCGATTGACTCCCGAATCATTATAACCTCTCCTATCGTTGATAATACAGAAACCGCCCCCACCACCGCCGGTGATGAACGAACGTCTGGTGACGGAGGAACAGGAAGTAACGATGGAGAGCCTCGAGCCTCTTCCGGAGACACCCATCATGCCGGCCAGGTGATAAACACCCACAATATACAAATTTAGACTTACTATTAGTTTCACTACTAATTTAAATTTACTAAGTGGTTTTAAGTACTAATTTAAATTTACTAGGTAGGCAGCGGCTTGCCTCTGCCCCTGGCATTGCTGAAGTCCATGGGCGACGGTAACCACCTACCATCAGGCGGGCCGTGTGCTCGTCTGCCTACAAGGGCATTAAAAAAAATATTAATACTACTAGATTACTTTAATTTGATGATAAAGTAATTTTAATATTCGAATGAAGTCATTATAATGAGCTGTTTCACTAAATCTAATCTCATTTTATTTACAGGAAGCCGGAGGTTACTTCACATGTCGTTGACGACGTGTTCCTGCGCACCATCACGGAAAAGAAGACCATCGAAGATGTCGAGCGACACAAGCGTCTCGTCACTGAATATAAACAGGTATCCGTAATAGTTCGCTTGATAGAATGTCCGAGTTGCCATATTTGTTTTAGATCTTACAGACTAGATTTCGATTTTCTTAAATTATCCCGAAAAAATGCGACTTTTTTATTGCTTATATAGGTGGACGAGCTTACAGCCCACCTGGTGTTCAGTGGTTAGCGGAGCCCATAGTCATCTACAACGTAAAAGCGCCACCCATCTTGAGATGGGAGATCTAACCGAACCTTCAAACCGAAACGCATTACTGCTTCACAGCGGAAACAGGCCGGGTCGTGGTACCTACCCGCGCGGACTCACAAGTGGTCCTACCACCAGTAAATTTACATTAGTATTTATTTAAATTAGTATATTATAATCGATTATGTTTTAACCTTCCATCCAAAAAGATGAAAACAATTGGCGGAAAATCTTATATTTGCAATTCGCGATAAAGTTAGTCCCATGTTAGTGAGTACTGTCTCTCTCTAACGATGTTAGTGCTCTGAGGAATTGTTTGAAATGACACCATCATCTAGTTCCTACCATCGCACCGCCCGCCACCGAAGTACAGTTCATCCATACTATCTGAAGCCGCTGCGTTCATCCACAGTGCGTTTCTAGAGATCATTTTTGCCAAGTACCATCTGGCTTTGGAATGAGCTCCCCTCCACGGTGTTTCCCGAGCGCTACGACATGTCCTTCGTCAAACGAGGCTTGTGGAGAGTATCAAGCGGTAGGCAGCGGCTTGGCTCTGCCCCTGGCATTGCTGGCGTCCATGAGCGACGGTAACCACTTACCATCAGGTGGGCCGTATGCTCGTCTGCCTGCTCGGGCAATAAAAAAAATGTTGTCCAAAGGTGCCGGCGCCGCCACCCCAGTTCGACGTGACGATCCGTAACCACACGGCCCCAGAGCCGCAGTGGGAGAACTTCTCGGACATAAGCAGCGCTTCCGGGATGACGCTGACGCCCAAGATGGAACGGGTACCGCTCTCGCTGCCCCCGCAGAAGATTATCGGTATGTATGGACTTTGACAGGTGTTATTGACAGTTGATGTTTTTTTTTTGTTATTGCTTAGATTGGTGGACGAGCTCACGGTGGTTACTGGAGCCCATAGACATTTACGTAAATGCGCCACCCACCTTGACATGTAAGTTCTAAGGTATCAAGTATAGTTACAACGGCTGCCCCACCCTTCAAACCGAAACGCATTACTGCTTCACGGCAGAAATAGGCAGGGTGGTGGAACCTACTCGTGCGGACTCGCAAGAGGTCCGGTAGTAAAAGTGTTCCGTTGTCAGGGCCGATTTTGAGGACTAACGAATTCGTATCGATATCTCGTTTGTTTCTGTCGCATATGTAATCAGAATTATGGGCTACAGAATATTTGATATGCTCTTTACCCTCGTATCGAGTGATTCGACTTAAGCGGGTGTCAAATCCTGCAGGTAAATAGGCTGATAGCAGACTTTTTTCAAGGAAATACGATAGAAAGTCTTCCCATGATGACGATCCATACTTGTATTATGAACATGAAAGTAGCCCTGTTTGTTACGATTTTAGGACCAAACCGAGGAGCCAATTCTGAAAATCTATATGGAAATAGCTTGAACCCTTACTAATCATATAGGATCTCACTGCTAAGCAAGGATCTCCTCACAAATGATATAAAGTATACTCCATATAAACAAAATCGAGAGAGAAAGATAAAATCTGTAAAATTTACAGAATTTGCGTTTCTATTCAGCCCTTTCGGGTAGGCAATGTGTACCGTCCTCCCATTTCTACCTTGAAACAGTCTGAATTGAATGATGATGAATGATTCAAAAGTCTTTATTTATTAGGTTGGATCACTATATGTGCTCAAACTTAATACCAGGAATGGTATGCAAATCTTTTTTTTAACGACGATAACATTTTTAACGTAACTCGTTGTCAGGCAAAGGGGGCCCGGACCTGTTCTCCCCGGAGTTGATCAAGCAGACGACTCATGTGTACCAGTCGCCGTCTTCTGCCGACCTCCCACTCCTGCCCGAGCTGCCTCCAGCCCGGAACCCTCTCTACAGGGACGAGGACGACGAGGATGTGCCGGAGCCGATTCCCGCACCACCAGTTCCAGCTAACTGGAGCGTTCTGACTAGAGTACTGAAAACTGAAGCTCAAGATGAGGTGGGTGGTTCGGTGGATGAGTTGTCAATTCCGGTGGGAGGATATTTTTTTTTGTATAATATGCAATCCGACTACTGCGATGGCGACCATGTGAAGAAATCACAGGACGATGGGGTCTCGATAAATATTATAGTATCTGTTTTTAATAACCCAGCTAAACGTAATAAAAATATAAATCTCTACATAGAGTAAAACAAAGTGGCTGTTGGTCTCTATCTGTTACTTCGCTTTATTTCTTCTAGACCATGACACCAAATTTTTTATGCTTTGCATTAATAATAATGTTAAAAAAAAATCTTGTGTACTTGCTTAACGATCATTTAACCAATTTTGTTACCCATTGCATTAATAATAATGTTAAGCAAAGAAGTCTTGTACTTAATTCTTACTAATTTAAATTAAGTACTTAATTCCTTGTTATTTTATACAAAAACGGTTGAACTATACGGATGTTATTTTAAAAATACTGTTTTCGTGACTGTAGCTGGAAAAGTTTCAAGTGCAACGCACGCGGACGAAGCTGCGTGCTATTTTTAATACGCTTTTATTAGCTTCAGACGTATGTATGTTTGTAACGGATCTTTGAACATGATTTTGACCCCCTTCAAAACGTCGGATTAGCTCGAAATTTGGTATACTTATTAATGAAGGACCGATGACAATTAAAAAAAAATAGAATTGAAAAAATTGAAATTCAACTAAAAAATGAAATTTAAATAATTTTAAATTTTTTTTTTTTATTTTATTAAATTTAAATAATAATTTGAATTAAAAATAGCGTAAGAAAAAAATATTTTATTGTAAACAAAAGCGTGGGGTGCATGATATCAGTAGTTATAAATATTTTATAAACAGATATGAGTAGAAGGGTTATTCTGATAATATCCTGAAAAGCAGCCCACATTCATTCAAATTTATTAAAATTTATTTTCTGTTTTTTAGTTGGATTTTCTATAGAAGCGTATTTTGTTAGTTTTTTTTAACTATTATTTATTTGTAATGTGAGGCTTAGTGGGTTGCTTATGTAGATGCCGAAATTACGATTTAATCGAAAATCACGATTTAATCGACCAGGTCCTGTTGGACTCGGAGCGCTCTCTGCGGCTGACGCGCGACGAGCGCCTCCGCTGGCGCGAGGTGATCACGCACGAGAGCACCCTGCGCCGCTCGTTGGCGCGTTCCTCCACCAGAGAGGACTTCACCAGAGTCGCCCACGACCAGCGCTACGCTCCCCTCTACACGCCTCACAAGTGGGACGTGATCATACGTATACTAGCGCCGCCCCACGACAAGCCGAAGGTAACCTTATGTTCTAACCGAATCAATAATAACTGGGACCAAATCACCCATGATCATTGGGCTCCAAATTGAGATTCCTTGTGTTATGGATACCAGGGACTGGCATACGTACCTATATACGTTTAAATAATATATAAATAATAAACATCCAGACAAAGAGGAAAGAAAGGGGCTTTAGCTACTCCACCACCGAGTCAGTCGAAGACTCATCGTTTTTATTGGTCTAGTTGGATTGACCGTGTAGAACGGCAGATTTGGTACCGCATAGTGTGGGGGGAAACGGGGTGGTCGTCTTCTTCTTCATCGTTCCCTTACTGCTGAGGATCAAAACTGACAAGATCCGGCGAGAAACTCAGTGGGCTGTGTCTATGGGTTAATTTACGCGTCGAGACGGTGCTTGAGGTACCTAAAAGCACTGTTAATGGATCGGGAGGAACCGTAATGACGTGTTTAGGGCGATCCGCAGCGGCCTAATGTTTGATTCGCTCGTAGAACCGCTACCGCAAGAAGACGGAGTGGGACTCCCGCTCCCGGCGTAGCTCGCTGCCGACGCTGTACGAGTATGACAGCGACGCCACGTCCCTGCGCGACCCGCAGCGCTCCCGCCGCTCCTCCTACCGAAGCGACCACGTTGACATGAGGTATATACATTATTACTTACTTAACCGGTTACCTTCCCGTATGTAATTATTAAAACACCTTTTTGAAGTCAAAGTTCTTTGGAATCGTTGTGATTTCAAACTCTATGAAACGAAAAAATAAGATTATACGTGAAGTTAAAATATCAATTCACAGAGGGCGCTACCTCAAACTATAAAAGATGATTTACAATTATTTACTAATGACAACATTTTACATATATGTACTTAGACATGACAAATGAGATGAGATGATATGAGATGAAATATAATCTCAGTAAAATCGTGGTTACTTACGGGGACTTTTTCAGTGGACTTTTTGGAGGAGCTTGAGAAATTACGTCCAGCGGCTTTATTTTATTTTCCCACATTTGTGCACTTTTATTAAAACACCTACAGACACTGACACACTAACTTTAATAGTAATGTAGCAGAGTAGGTAGGCAACATATTGTTTATAGCTCATGCTAGATGGCGCCAAGTACATATATAATTATGTTACCCTACAAAAACAATAATAAAGTCGACATTACACAAATTTTTTAAACGCAACTAAAATGCAATTTCATCTTTTCGGATTGATTGATTTTTTTTTCGTTTTTATTAAATCCTAGAATTTAATTTAACATTAATTCCGACGTTTCAAATGTCAGTTTTCGTGGTCATGGACGAATGCGAGTAATCAAATGAAAATAATAAATGATAAATTTAATCGCAAACTATCAATTTTTGATTAAATACATAATAGGTAAAAACAAGAAATTAGAGATACCTAAAACTTGATATTACTCAATTTGAATGCCCTGAAAGCAGTTTAACTAACTACTAAAAATAAAAAATAAAACGGTTAAATGTTGTTAGTTTCCATTAGATTAGATGTCAGAAGTTGTCCACAAATTCATGAAATTAAAATTTAATAACACTTAAGAGGTTAATGCATCAAGATCAACTTAAGTAAAATTGTATAATATTAACAGAGAAATATCCTAAAGTCGAAGAAAACAATAATTATATATCGCTTAAGAAATTCCCTAAAGTCGATATTTTTAATTGACGTGACTATTAAAAACGTATTTTCGTTGACATGACCCATTCGCGAAGCAGCTGCCCTTGACCAGTTAGATCTCCTTCGCTTCCTGGCAAAGCTTTTGCTCGGCCACCTGTCCTGGCGAAACTAGAAAGGCCTTCGAGCCAGCAGTAATCATTTCACTACATAGTATAAAACAAAGTCGCTTTCTCTGTCCCTATATCTGCCTGTCCCTATGTATGCTTAAATATTTAAAACTAAGCAACGGATTTTGATGCGGTTTTTTTTAATAGATAGAGTGATTGAAGAGGAAGGTTTATATGTATAATAACATCCATTAAGTAGTGGAGAAATCAATAATAAATTATAGTTTCCGAAGCGAAGCGAAGGCGGGTCGCTAGAGAGAGAGAGAGTATTCTTTATTGTACACCAAAAAACAAATAAACAGTGCGATACATTAAACACAAAAAAGTACAATTAGCGGTCTTATCGCTAAGAGCGATCTCTTCCAGACAACCATCAGGTAGACAAGAATCATTTGGAAACGAACTACGCGCGGTGTACCATTCCAGTGAAATACATATACATATATGTAAACATACATATACACTAGTAGGTCGCTAGTATTTCCAATAAAAACAAAATCGTTCACATTCTTAGGTCGATGTCCGAAATGATGGTGGACTACGCGAGAGAGCAGGCGGACACGCACAGCGAAGTCTCCGGGGGAACTCAGCTCGGCAGGTACTACGATGACGACAGCGACTCCGAACATCCCTTCCATAATAACCAGTAAGTATTACCCAAAACAAAAACAGACTCCACAAGGTCCTACAATTATTAAAATATCTCTACATGTTAATCAGGGATATATCTATGAGTATTGTATATAAACTCATTCGTAGTACCATTATCTTTTCGTCTACCTCCCCCCATTAGTTATACTGCTTGTTTGCACTAGTTCTATCACGAGGCAGTCACTTCGGCATGAAAGATTTGAACAATCGTGATTGAAGTCACCATGGCATAAAGGATAAGATGTCTGGTGCATTGTTATCTAGCGGTGCACCGGTGTTTGAATCCCGCAGGCGGGTACTAATTATTCTAATGAAATACGTACTTAACAAATGTTCACGATGGACTTCCACAGTGAAGGAATAACACATACAACATCGTGTAATAAAAATCAAAACCCGCAAAATTATAATTTGCGTAATTACTGGTGGTAGGACCTCTTGTGAGTCCGCACAGGTGGGTACCACCACCCTGCCTATTTCTGCAGTGAAGCAGTTATGCGTTTCGGTTTGGGGGAAGGGGGGGGGGGGGGCAGCCGTTGTAACTATACTGAGACCTTAGAGCTCATATCTCAAAGTGGGTGACGGCATTTACGTTGCAGATGTCTATGGGCAAGTAACCACGTCACCCCAGGTGGGCTGTGAGCTCATTCATCCATCTAAGCAATAAAAAAAGAAGTGTTTGTTGCAACACTGCGGAATTGTGATGGTTCTCAACAACCAATTATCTGTAGTTAGTTAACAGTTGATCTTTCATAAGTGCTTCATTGTTATGTCGATTCTTCTTAACCAGGTCGTGGTCCCGTCACTCTCTACACCGTTCAGCGAGTCAGCCGTCATTGGCGCGCTCCGCTACTGAAGTGGTGGAGCAGTGGACGGCGCCCGAGGGTGACGTCACACCCACACCGGGACGCAGGCTTAGAGGTACGAAACGATATAATAATTGAAGACGTGAGTGGATGACAATTGGTTAATTTTAAGAAAACGGGCAAAGAATTTTTGCTTATTGTACATTTTCTTCGTACATAACTCCATCATCACATGCAATTTCTAAAAATATCCTTTAAGCCCGGAGTTTTAAGGTCTAAAATGGTTTGAGCGTAAACAAAATCTTTTATATTTTCAAAAAAAAAAACTTCGTAACATCGACATGTCAATTGATGAATGTCATTTAGATTTTCTAAATTTTTCTTATTTTAAAATGAAAATTAGTGTGCCAGTGTGAATTGACCAAAAAGTACCGATCTTCCCACTCTTTGTGTGACGGTTACCGTTTATCGTGGACGGTATGCTGGCCAGTCTATCATGGCAAATAATAAATGTTCAATCTTGTTTATCGACTTCATTAGTCTTAGTAGGTAGTATTATAGCCCGGTGTGCTAGGTTCTACCATCTACCTATATAAATCTTACTAGACAACTTGACAATGGTAATCAATATTCATTGCATTATTATTTGGTTGAATGTCACTTCGGAATCATTTAAATTTTAAAGTATTGTGCGCGCGGAACTAGTTGGCCGCGCCTTAGGTATGTGAGGTGTGGGACTGAGAGGCGGGGGCGCTTGCTGTCATTACTGATATGAGATATGATACTATGATGGACGAAATCATTATAAGATGATTCTGAATCAAGTTCAGAGAGTTCAGACTCAAGCGATTCAGAGGATATGTCAGAGTAATTTCATATATGTACTTAATTTGTTTTTGGTTTATTTTACTATTAATTACCATATAATTAGATAGGCACAACATAAACTTCTAAAAGTTTAATTGTTTTTTATTAATTGGTTATTTAATATATTCATATTTTTTTTATTTAGTCATCACTGTCTAATCTCATGTGCGTTACGAGCAGTAGGCAACCCGCCCCCTCACCCCTGTCGCTACCTAAGGCGCGACCAACTTTTTATTTTTAAAGGGATATTATGACCTGGTAACTGAGACCTTTAAGTCATGTCTCATTTTTATTTATATACATATTTTTATGAAAAATAATATTATGGAGTGAAATGAAATGAAGACGATTAATTTGAGACATTAATCAACTGGGATGAAATGAAATGAAATGAAATGAGATGATATGGGATGAAATATAATCTCAATAAAATGGTGGTCATTTACTAAGATTTTTTCAGTGGACTTTTTGGAGGATCCCGAGAAGTTACGTCCAGCAGCTTTGTTTCATTTTACCACATTTGTGCACTTTCACAGATATTAAACAGTTAATAAGCCACCATTATTACACATTTAAACCCGAAGAAACACTAAATAGACAAAATAAAACAAATCACACAACTTCACTCCTCGCGTTCCCGCCAAAAAGTCCCGCGACCAACTAGTTTCGCGCGCACTATAGACAACAGATAACCAGATTATCTATGCTATAGACGCATGACACATTATGACCGTGACTTCGTGTTTCCAGGTCCTCAAGGCCTCACGACATTTACATCGTCTGAAGTACGAACGTTCCAAGCGACCTCCAGGGAATGGCGCGACTAAGGAATCAACCACTTCATGATTAGCCAATCGAACCAATATACAGAGATGGTTCCGAAATACACTACGCCACTGTGAATCGACAAACCATATTGATTTGTTAAGCCAACTCAATAGACACTGTTGCAAGTTGTTTCGTATTTCGATCGCGCAATGAAAACGTGCGAATTTTGAGGTTATCGACCTTATTCAACATAGCTCAGTGGATGAGACCCACGCTCTATTACATTGCATCATAAAATATAGTAGCAAATACATAAATTAACTTTTCTATTTTTTTTTTGTATCTTGGATCACTAGCATCTGCCTTGTTTTCGGGAGCTATCTCTATTCATGTTATTGCTGTCTCTCTTTATATTTGTAAATAGAAAAAGACAGCATTAATTTCTGTTTTTATAATTTCATCGGTAAACGAACAGTTTCGAAATGTAATATAAAAGAAATAAGTATTTGATTAGCAATCAAGATTTATAATTTGTTTTAAAAAAGAATTGAGTGAATATTTTATAGCTTTAGTACGTAAAATGGTCGACAGGTGGAGTTTTCTTTTACAGGAAACAACTTCATGGTAAAACAGAATGAATGCTCAAAGTGACAACTTTCACTGCCTTTCGAATTATTTTCGTTCATTCCATTATTATAAATTTAATAAGACCCGTCCATTCGTTTCTAATTTAAAATGAAATAAAACCTAATCAAAGTTATCTGTTCACAATATTTACGGAGAGTGATCAGACAAAAAAAAGATGGCGGATTCTAGAATATGATTGCGTGTTGAAGTTTTATCGTTAATGTTCTTAATGTACTTAACTGTGGCACAGAAAATTTGTGTGGATAAATATATCAAATTAATATTACAAACTGCTCATAATCTGCTATACAGCTCTGTTTTACATAACAGCCATGAATTTCAAACTAACATTGTGCCAAAATAAATTTCGCTTTTCTAACAATATGTCTTTTGCTATTTTTATTTTTAATTGTATTTTATAAAATTTGCTGTGGACTTCGATAAGTTTTTTCACAATTCCTATGTTTGATAATCTGTCAAATACTTGTTTGACAGTTTATTTAAGATGAAAAGAAACGGCACAGGGTTTTTATTAATAATTAATAAAATCGTTAGTTCTTGAGAAACTTACTCCACTTTGAAGTCCATAATATATATTTTTACTGCTTTACGATTGTGCGCTTTAGATGTAAATATAATGTTAAGCGTAAGACCTAGCAGTCGAGGCAAGATGTCCGAATGTTCGTAAAATCTATTCACATGAAGCAGACATCCATTGCTTAAGAAAAAAAATCATGTGTTTCTTAGGCAGCCCTGATGTTAGGGCTATTCGGCCATTTGGGTTAAAAAGCAGTGAAGCATATTTGTGTCATCCGACTTTCAAAACAAAAGGATTATGGCACTATTATATTCCGGTGATTGTTTCATATCATGTTTTTATTTAATGTATATTATGAAATATTTTTGTCAATACAGCAATACAATTTGTATAATTACGTAGCAATTAATATTTGTTTAGGTACGCTCAAATTTAGAAAGAAACTTTGGGAGTGCACAAGACTCAGTACCAATTAATAAGAATATATTACCGATTTACCTCATCAGGTGACAGATATATTTGTATAATTATTTTCTAAATATATTATATAATTATTAAATTATTAATATTATTAAATATATTATATCGCATATTTATTAACGGCCCCATTGAAACCTTCTGAGGCCGTTATGAAAATCGTCGGATAATGTTATTCATAATTAAACTGTATTCGAATATTTAATATTTGCATATTTATAACACGATGATACAGCTCCTATAACCCATTATGAATAAGGCTGTAAGTATATTATTTTCACCAACACTTGGCCAGTCTAGCAATTTCTTCTTTTGCCAAACAAAATAAGTGTTTTTTTTAACGCTGGTTTTATTTTGAAGTTTATAGATTTTGCGTTGTCTATTCTAAAAACGATGTTTATAACATTCTTGCCTTGCCTGCTATGTTACTGAGGGTTAAGGGCGAAGGGAACAGTGCAAGATGTGCTCAATTAAGGGTGATTTTTTAATGACGTCATAAATTTAATCGGTACTCGAAGCGTCGACGTGGTAACATCTTAGAACTTACTATATTTATATGTAGTACTGTAGTCGACACTTGGTTGTATTTCTTTTTTATTAAGAACCTTTTAAATTAGGCTGTATAATCAGGGATAGGCCTGACAGAAAAAAAAATGTTTTTTCTATATTTGAAATTTTGAAAAATATTTTCTAAAGATTTTTTTACTAACACTATGAAAAATTACGTTTAAAGTGAAATTTTATGTTTAATTAAACAAATATTGTAGAATTAACGACATGACCTACAGTAATGAGTACTAAGTGAGAATTTAATTTCGATTGCAATTTTATTAATCAACATAATTAAAATAACTTTATTATTAAGAATAATAATTATCCCATATGATGGTTAGTTATAACATGAATAAATGAAAATATAATTTTATATTCCGTCTTCGATTTTAGTTAGAAAAATTCAAATACTATGAAAGAATCGATTTGAAATAAAAATCTAATAAGATATTGCGGTGCTAAGAGTGAAAAATTCTAATATTGTTTTTAAGGAGAATTAAATAAGACATATTACAAATTTAATGTATGTTCGTAAATAATATACGTACTTTAACATTTAATTTTGTGTTTTATTTGAATAAGAAATTTCCCAGTTCCAAGGAAGCCTGCCTACCTGTGTGGGAGTTTCACACGTCATTACGGATCCTCCCGGTCCATTAACGGTGCTTTTAGGTACCACAAGCACCGGTCACCGTCCTCGTCGAACCCGTCGCTTGCGACGAAGGGCTCGACGAGCGAATTAACCCACAGACAAAGCCCACTGAGTTTCTCGCCGGATTTTCTCAGTGGATCGCGTTTCCGATCCGGTGGTAGATTCTGCGAAGCACTCACTGCTCTTGCTACGGTTAGTGTTAGCAACACTCCGGTTTGAGCCCCGTGAGCTCACCTACAAACGTTAGGGCGAAACTGAAATAGCCTCTCAAGGCTATCAGCATAGGTAGGAAGAAAAAAAACTTTTTATCTAATCGCGGATTAGATTTAAGACTTAATAAATAATAATATATTATTAATTTTCAGTGAATTTTTAACGATTGTAGAAAATAATGGTGAGCAGTTATGAAATCAAATTGATACTTCGATCTCAAGCGTTAAAATGGGTGGCGACATTATTTTAATTTTTATTGCTTACACGGGTGGACGAGTTCACGACGCACCTATTCCTAAGGGAGCCCATAGACATCAACAACGTAAATGCCGCCACCACCTTGAGACATGTGTTCTAAGTCTCAGTTTTACAGTACAACGGCTGCCCCACCCTTCGAACCGAAACGCATTACTGCTTCACGGCAGAAATAGGCAGGGAGGTGGTACTTACCCGAGCGGACTCACAAGACTTCCTACCACCAGTGAATCGTGCAGAGTGTGGGTTCATCACATTATCTCTCACTAAACAGCACCCTACGTGACATAATATTATAATGTTACCTGCGCCTTTTTACTCAGCCTTTTCTTTACAAATTTATACTTCATTTATATTGTCAATTGTAATCGATTTTAATGGACTAAAGAAATCAATACCACAGTTTTACAGAAGATAAGTTTTCTTTAAATGATAATTATTAAAAAAGAGTAGGTACAGTTAATAAATTGAGACCCCAAGGAAAAGAGATAAACATTACACATAAATATGTAGGTAATTACTACCTATAATAGTGATTTAACACAAATCGACCATCCTGCTGTCATCGAATTCGTTTTTGACTTTGGAAAATCACTTTAATCCCATTTAGCACAACCGTTGTATTTCAAAACCAAAGACATCTTTTTTGATAATCTGTGGTCGGAATGAACTGTCAAAACATGTAAAAAAACTAATGAACTTTACACATTTATTACATACATTTAATCTACAAAATTCGTTAATTTCAAAAGATACAAAGATAATTCGTAGTCACCATAGGAACGTAAAGAAGCAATTGTTCATTTCAAATTGTTGTAAAAAAAAAATTACGTAATCTTTGAATGCATTTTCATGCGAGTTTCATGTTGGTTATATATTCAATTTATCGGTATTAAAATCGGTACATGAATGTATGCGTGTTTCTTAATATTTTAACAGTGAAACAATGAATATGTGACCTTCCTTGGGAATAAGTCACCATGAAATATATTCTCTATTAGACACTGACAGACCGTGAACTAATTTTTATAAAGTTTACATGAACTAAGTATATGTATAAGATGAGCTCTTGAAACTTTTATAATATGATCATTTTAAAATTGCCAGTACAAAGATGAGAGACACATAACAGAAATACCTTTTAATAATAACTAGTGTTTCGTCTGTGTGGACTACATTTTCCATCGCGTTCACTTACCAGTGTTACCACTTTTTATTTGCCCATTATTTTTATTAATAATATATTATGCATTGTATATTTATTAGGTATTTTTAGTAAATGTAATAATTTATGTATTTATATATCGAGCGGTGAAAGGCAATTTGGTATAAGCGACGTTTTTGAAATATTACGGGAGAGCCACTTAAAGCTTAAAACTTCTTCATCTATTTGAATGGTGTAAACATAATTGAAGTTTGATTAAAAACATCGAATTGTTGATGCTAATACTTAATTACAAAGATAAATTTCGCATATTAAGCGAAATGTCGCTTAAGCCTTTCATCCTTCTCTATATATATATTTTATGTAATATCTTTAATAACAATCGTTTGCATTTTGTGAAATATTAAAGCATCTATTTTTCTTTAATTACTCAATCAATGCACTTACTACGCTCTTTTCTGTATAACCTTCGGTAGATTGTTAGGCAATGCCTTAGGCGATAAGTCTGCCTATACCTATACAAATATTGTGTATAAAAATAAATAAATAAATAAATATTTTATAATAAGACCAAATATATTTCATAAATTCAAAACACATTTCCGTTACGTGTCTCGATAATATTTAAATTAACTTTATTAAAATACAACAACATTAAAATCGAAAAAACGTGTCTAACAAATTGTAGTTAGCTAGTTAAACATTTCGTATCTATTAAGCTTAAGACAGAATAAATATTTCTCTATTATTGTTATTATTTACATTTAGAACCTAAGAATGCTAATTATATACATTGTAAGCCCTATTTAGTCTAAGATGCACCTATTTAATATACCTAACTACGATATGAAGTAAACAAAGAGGTCAAATTTGTCTTTTGACGTAGGTACTTATACCATTTGGCATCCCATTGCTAAGCTGAAACACTTCTTAGCACATTTTTCTGTTCTAAAAACAAAAAATCTTTAGACTGAGATAAGTCTAAGTGAACACTTTATATCTTATTAAGTCCAGCCGAGAAAAAGTTTTATATCTGACTGACGGAACCCAAAGATAGTCGCCTTCTAGTCACTTGTTTCCAGAATCTCTTCTCAAATTGCTTCTCCTGTAATAACAATTATCGTTAGCGTATTTTCAAAGGCTGTTTTAAAGATTTCGTTTTTTTTTTTCATTTTATTGTGAACGTGAAATACGTCTAAAAGCAGAACTTGTCTTTTTGAAGTGAAACTTCTTTAGGCGCATGCGGGTAAAATTTTTACAGAACGTCACGCAGGTATGCAACGGAAGTGACATCAAACTACTATTGAAATTAAGTACTTGTCAAATGTCAGTAGTAGCAGTTGTATTTTTCCAACTGAAAAGGCAAATGTATCATATCATACGGCCTAATATTTTGTAACTTTTTTGTGAAAAATGTTAATAGGAATTGAAATGAAATGAAAAGAATTTGGAACATTAATCAAATAGCATGAAATTAAATGAGTCAATTCAATTGGCAAAATATTAGTCATTTACAATTTAGAAATCTAAACATAATGTGACTGTCAACACTGAGGTTTGAGATTGACATTTGACAGACTTTTGGCGGGAACATATTATCTTCCTTTTTTCCTTCCTCTAAGTCTCGGAAATCTAAAGTTTTAGATTTGTATAAATATAAGCAAGACTTATAAATTAGTTCGCCAAAAAAGTTTCATTTCTGACATGTGTACTTTGTACGCACGCACTTTTTTTTTATTCGACGTCCAGCTTCCAAAGGATCATTCAGGGATATAGAAAGGATAATTTTGAAGATCGTAAGAATCGTGCAGCATTAGGAGGCTGCTGCGACAGGATGAAAGAATGAAAAGCGCAGTGATGTTCATTAAAAATATATATATATATTTTTTTATCTCGCGAAATTCTAACATTCCAATCGAAAATGGACAGAATAATTTTAACATACAACGAAACAAGAGAGCGTAGTTACAAGCTGGATTTAAACTTTTAACATTTACGCAGATCAATTGTAACGAACTAACTATAATAGAGTTCGTATTCAAAAATTTCACCAATAGGTGGTAAGCTATGAACACTCACAAGAAACATTAAAATAGTTTTACTAAAATTTGTTTTTAAATCTAATAATTTTACTGATTCGAATAACAGTAATGTAAATACTTAAATTACTAAAACGCTTAAAGGCAATCCAGTTGGCCGTTACAGAAATCCCATTCGTTATGAATTTAATGAAAATTTTCACAATCATTTAGAATTAAGGGGTTACAATTGTTACGTGTTATATGATTCGATTCTAATTTTTTTTTTATTAATTGCACCTCATTTCACCAGATAATTAATTAATTCATTTTTTAGAACTCGGAAATTGATTTTAATTTTATCTTTGGTATTAACGTAACCGAATTATTAGATTCCACAGTGTTGCAAGGTTTAAAAAACGTATTAATTTAAGAGCTGGTAAGTTATCGCCACTAATTGGGCGGCGCGTAAGAACTTCCTCGCTTCGGTTTAAACCCAGCTGTTTAAGGCTGCTGTCCACCGGAGGGGAGCGAGGCAGCGGAGCGGAGCAACGGAGCAAGGCGGAGCGGAGTTGTGTACTGTGTCTGTCCACCGGAGCGGAGCGAGAAAGTATGTGGAGCGGAGTTTAGTTCCTACGCGACGAGTCAGCTCACACTGCAGGGCGCCTTGCGACCGCGCCTGCACTCGCTTCCTCGCTCCGCTATCCCGCTCCGCTTAAGTAAGCTCCGGTTTTGTATAAAATTTTAAAATAGTTCGCAACTCCCTGTCTACTAAAGAGGAGCGGAGATTTTGTGTAATCTTATTGGTTAATATTTCTCCGTTTCTCCGCTACGCTGCCTTGCTCCGCTCCGGTGGACAGGCAGCCTTAAGGCCGCCGGGAAGCGATGCGCCGGTGCGTTCACACATAGCCATTAACAAAGCAAATCTTGTAATATCCGTTGCTGCTCACGTGCGTCCGCCGCGGAGAGAAAGGCCGTCCCACGTCCAACGGCTCACGGCGCGGGCTATCGGACGACGCGCGGCGCCGAAGGAAACCCATTCTGCTGAAATATCATATATTCTATACAAAATAAGCCCTTCTAAAAAAGCCCGCAAAATTATAATTTGCGTAATTACTGTTGGTAGGACCTTTTGTGAGTCCGCACGGGTAGGTACCACCACCCTGCCTATTTTTGCCGTGAAGCAGTAATGCGTTTCGGTTTGAAGGGTGGGGCAGCCGTTGTAACTATACTGAGACCCTTAGAACTTATATCTCAAGATGGGTGGCGCATTTACGTTGTAGATGTCTATGGGCTCCAGTAGGCTGTGAGCTCGTCCACCCAAGTAAACAACAAAAACAAAAAAAATTGTTTAGCCTTTTATTTATTTACCTTGTAGGCAGACGAGCAAACTGCCCGCTTGATAGTGAGTGGTTACCGTCGCCTATGGACGTCAGCAATGCCAAAAGCAGAGCTGCTGCGAGAGCAAGCCGGTTCTTCTCTATACCGTGGCTTTCTTTGTTACCGCGTTTTTAACGAAATTCAATAAGTGTAATGATGTCGAAATAGAAATAAATTATTATAAAATTAATATTATTTGGCAACTATCCAATATTACCATTTTTTTTATTTCTGCTGCAAAACCATTCTAGTTTTGATACATAGACATTCTACTTTTGAGATAAGTAATAGAATTCAAATTTAAAATATCTATGTTAAATGGTTAATCTCTTAACGCCGAGGTAGTTTATAAATGCATGTATTACATACAATAAAATTATAATGTGTTATACTAAATAATTTTGTAATGCAATATTTAAGTCCTTGTTTCCCGAAGATTGTGGGTCATATTTAAACCTATTTAATAATGTGTATCATACACATGACGTGTCGCGTAATTCGTTCTAGGTTATATTCGGTAGTAGTAAGTAGTAGTAGTAGTAGTAGTAGTAAGTAGTAGTAGTAGTAGTAGTAGTAGTAGTAGTAGTAGTAGTAGTAGTAGTAGTAGTAGTAGTAGTAGTAGTAGTAGTAGTAGTAGTAGTAGTAGTAGTAGTAGTAGTAGTAGTAGTAGTAGTAGTAGTAGTAGTAGTAGTAGTAGTAGTAGTAGTAGTAGTAGTAGTAGTAGTAGTAGTAGTAGTAGTAGTAGTAGTAGTAGTAGTAGTAGTAGTAGTAGTAGTAGTAGTAGTAGTAGTAGTAGTAGTAGTAGTAGTAGTAGTAGTAGTAGTAGTAGTAGTAGTAGTAGTAGTAGTAGTAGTAGTAGTAGTAGTAGTAGTAGTAGTAGTAGTAGTAGTAGTAGTAGTAGTAGTAGTAGTAGTAGTAGTAGTAGTAGTAGTAGTAGTAGTAGTAGTAGTAGTAGTAGTAGTAGTAGTAGTAGTAGTAGTAGTAGTAGTAGTAGTAGTAGTAGTAGTAGTAGTAGTAGTAGTAGTAGTAGTAGTAGTAGTAGTAGTAGTAGTAGTAGTAGTAGTAGTAGTAGTAGTAGTAGTAGTAGTAGTAGTAGTAGTAGTAGTAGTAGTAGTAGTAGTAGTAGTAGTAGTAGTAGTAGTAGTAGTAGTAGTAGTAGTAGTAGTAGTAGTAGTAGTAGTAGTAGTAGTAGTAGTAGTAGTAGTAGTAGTAGTAGTAGTAGTAGTAGTAGTAGTAGTAGTAGTAGTAGTAGTAGTAGTAGTAGTAGTAGTAGTAGTAGTAGTAGTAGTAGTAGTAGTAGTAGTAGTAAGTAGTAAGTAGTAGTAGTAGTAGTAGTAGTAGTAAGTAGTAGTAGTAGTAGTAGTAAGCAGTAGTAGTAGTAGTAGTTAGTAGTAGTAGTAGTAGTAGTAAACAGTGGTAGTAAGTAGTATTAGTAAGTAGTGGTAGTAAGTAGTATTAGTAAGTAGTATTAGTAAGTAGTAGTAGTAAGTAGTAGTAGTCGGTAGAAGTAAGCTTACATCTTCCCGTTCTGGCATAGAGAGCGCGTCCGCGAACGCATCATCTGAGCTTCCACTCGTGCCAGTTCCTCCATCTCCATTGTTTTCGTTTCGCTTTCTGGATCTGGTAAGGTAATGTTATTAGCCCGTTTTTATTAGCTTAGTAAGTACGTTTATTTGTATGTAACGGAATCTTTGAACATTATTTTCAACGACTTCAAAACATCCCTTGCATACCCATCAAGGTTTGACATGTGAAGCACAATGTCAAATAAATTTTCTACAAAAATTGCTAAATTTTAAATTTCTTAATTGAGTTTTGGCTTTGACGTTGGTGTCTCTTGCTTCGGCATTTATTTATCAGTAGGTATGTTTATTACGAGCTCTTTAATGTTCTCGATAGCGTAAAAGTCAATGACTTGACTTTGAATTTGAATGGAGTAAGAACAGCGCTTTTAACGGCAAACGAAAGCAAACGGTCCAACTTTTACGCTATCGAGAACGTTAAAAAACTCTCACTAAGTACACAGTAGACGTAGGCCGTGGTAAAAAAAATACTAGTATCCTTCTCCCATAGACACAGCCCACTGAGTTTCTCGCCGGATCTTCTCAGTGGGTCGCGATTCCGATCCGGTGGTAGATTCAGCGAAGCACTGCTTTTGCTAGGACTATTGTTAGCAAGTTTTCTTAGGTTGAGCCCGTGAGCTCGCCTACCCGTCCGCGCGTAATGTAACAGCTCCTTAGAATAGCAGGGAATAGGTAGGGGAAGAAAGAGTACCCTTCCAGGCATATACAGAACTGCGCGAAGTAGTATGAGGGGCGGTGCGGTGGGGGGGCGCGCGGCACAGAGCCACGGCGTCCGCGCTCGCCACGCGACGCAGCAGTGACTTCTGACACGCCGCGCGAAACGACCAGCGGCCGGACCCGCCACCCTGACACGCAGAATATCATCATATCAATTTACTTACTACACTTTACTTACTACACACACTACTGCCGTGAAGCAGTAATGCGTTTCGGCTTGAAAGGTGGGGCAGCCGTTGAGCAGCCGTACTTGAGACCTTAGAAATTGTATCTAAAGATGGGTGGCGCATTTACGCTGTGGATATCTGTGGGCTCCGGTGGCCACTTGGCACCAAGTGAGCTGTGAGCTGGTCCACCTATCTAAAAAAAAAAATATTTTTCGATTGTCATCCATTATTCTGTATTAGCACTGGTAGGCTGTCTTGTCTCGCCTATGTCCAACAGTAGACGTCTATGGGTTGATAAGAAGAGGGACCGTTAATGGATCGGGAGGATCCGTAATGACGTGTTTAGGGCGACGTCGACTGTTTACCATTCGGTCTTAAGGATCGGGTATCAGATTCATGATTTTAAGATATATATGTATCGCGTTTATCCTGCTATGTATTGTTTTCTATAATAATGCAATAGATTTACTCGTGTGCTGAGCAATTTACTGGTGGTGGGAGCTGTTGCGAGTTCACAGGGGTAGATACCACCACCATGCCTATTTCTGCCATGAACCAGTAATGCGTTTCGGTTTGAAGGGTGGGGCAGCCGTTGTACTGTAACCTTAGAACTCATGTCTCAAGGTTGGT
Source organism: Bombyx mori (assembly GCF_030269925.1). Lineage (NCBI taxonomy): Eukaryota > Metazoa > Arthropoda > Insecta > Lepidoptera > Bombycidae > Bombyx > Bombyx mori. Next base: position 2,108,522 of record NC_085121.1, read on the forward strand.
GGCGGCAATTACGTTGTAGATTTCTATGGGATCCGGTAACCACTTATCATCAGGTGGGCCGTGAGCTCATCCACCCACATAAACAATAAAAAAAAGTTTGGCGTATTAAGCGTTACCCAAGATGCCTCCTGTTCTGCCAGCATATCCGTCCCCTGGTCCAGCGCCAACCTCATCTCCGCTCGAGGACTGAGTCGCTCCGGCGTCAGTGGACGTTCCGGTTGTGAAGACACCTCCAGTACTGGTGCTGGCTCCAAAACTAACGATATATTACAATGATATCATAGAATACCATATCTAGTGTGTATTTGGTATTGTTTTATTATTGTTTTGAGACTTGGTTACGTTTAAGGTTGAACATTTAGGATCTTGTTTGATATCTGGTATAATTTTGCTACTGTCTACACAATAAGAATATCAAAGAGATACCTGACCGCAATTGGCGATCCAATTTGGTACCAATTGAGCCTTTAGAAAACAATTCCAGTATTGGCTTGCCTAATTCCTAAAGACATTGGCAATATTGAATATCATAATCTATTTGGTGTGGATATAGTCGACCGAATGAATGAATGACTGACTGACTGACTGAATGAATGAATGAATGAAAATTCTTTATTTCACAAAAATATTGTACAAAGGCGAACTTAACGCCATGCAGGCTTTCTCGACTGACCTGGTGATTGTTGTGGAAGGGTCGTGGGGTTGTGTATAGTGGTACGGTCGAGTGTGGAAGGGGTGCTGGCTGAGCTGGCTGAGTCCCGGCGTCCTCCAGCAGAGGCAGTGGCACGCACCTCCGCAAACTCTTTTGAAACTGTCCACAGTATGTTAAAGCATTTACATAAGTTAAATTTGATTAAATTTTCTACCAAGCATAAACTCTGATAGACCAAAGGGTGCATGGAAGACGAACGAGCCAATATATTAAATATCATTAATTTTAATTGACAAGAAGATCTCTATTTCTTTGACTATTTCTAACTTTTGTTCTGTGGGAAGTACCGCAATAGTGTAGTGAGCTAATTCGGTAATCATGGATCCGGACCGAGATCGTTGAATAGCGACTAATCGACTCCGACGAGGAGTTCGACGTGCGAATTAGCCCATAGATTCAACCTACTGAGTTTCTTGCCGGATCTTCTTAATAGGTCGCGATTCCGATTCGGTACTAGTGTTAGCAATTCTCTCAGGTTGAGCCCGTGAGCTCACCTACCGGTCCGCGTGAACTTGGAATAGCCCTTTAAGCTACCAACGATTAGGTGGAAGAAAAAAAACAAAACGACTAATAGACTTATCTGAATACATCATTAGATTTAACTTAACGATTACAATTGACAATGCTTTTTTTTGTTTTCGTTGCAATCTGTATATCCATAGGTACAATAAATAAGTCGACATGGCGACAGTTACAAATCATTGATAAGTTGACTACTAATAACTCAGTTTGACAAACTTATAAATAAAATTTCTAAGGTGTTGTTAATATTTTGCTAGTTAAAGAGTATAATTCAATAATCACATCAAAGTTTACATGTGCCACAAATGTCATATTAGAAATTGTGGGGTACATAACGCAGGTACTCAATGCTCACCAAACATTTTAAGCGCTTGTATCTGAAAATTCTGTTATGATTTAAGTTATTTTTTTTGTTTTATCTGCGCCTCTAAATTTGATACTCGAACGCTTTTATCATCGTACCGCCCACCATCGGACTAGAATTCATCCATACTACCTAGGTCTACTGAGTTCATCCACAGTGCCTTCCTATGGTAGGCAGCGGCTTGGCTCTGCCCCTGGCATTGCTGAAGTCCATGGGCGACGGTAACCACTCACCATCAGGTGGGCCGTATGCTCGTCTGCCTACAAGAGCAATAAAAAAAAAAAAATCTTTTTTGCCACGTACCATCCGGCTTTGGAATGAACTCGTATGCAGTGTTTCCTGAGCGTTAGCGCTGAGCTTAGTAAAGAGAAAGTTCTTAATCTAGATTTTTTTCAAACACCTACCATATTGTAAGGGCGTCGAAGGCACTTCGTTGGTGGGAGTTCGATCTGGGCTCAGATCGAACTCGTCCCCACCATGGACCTCCCCTCCAGCAACTGGAGCGGCGTCCGCACCCCCTCCCTCTGCTTCTGTCAAAATTGTAAATCTAAAGTAGATATTCCTTCCGAATTATATTCATATAAAATATTATTCATTATTATGAATATTGTGATGTGTTTATAGATTTGTTTTTAAATAGTATGTGAAGTGTTCATGTTACGGTTAAAGTGATTTTGAGTATCATTAATTATAATTACTTAAGCTTAAGTTTCATTTAGAGCTTCAAATAAATATCCGAGTTATTAAAATAAAGATAATTATGTATATTGGCTGGATTTTGCTTCGAAAACACCTTTGCTACCAGTTTTTTAATAAAATTTTATTGGTTTGTAACTTTTAATACTGCATCTATCACCTTAACAGTAACTTTTTGTTGATAGATAAAAGTCAAGTATAGGGTGCTATGTCTACAAAAACGTGCTGGGAGAAAGGGAAAGTAAGACACGAACTATCATTCTAACAGATTTTGTAATTATTATATCTGTTACTAAAGAGCCTACTAATAAAGAGATAAACGTGTGGAAGAATATACTCATAAAATATAAGGTCGTGGTATCTTCATACATGCATACTACGTGCTTATCTAAATAGTATTTGAATTAATAGTTTCATGTAATAATTGTGTTTGTGGACTGTTATTTCTATCGTTCTCACCTATGACTGATTGTCAAGTTGTCCATATTTCTGTCAAAATGTTTAATAGTCAATGTTGTGTGTTTTTGTCAAGAAGGTGTAAATTTAATGAGGAAACCACGAATTATTGAAAGATTTGGAATAGAAAATAGACAGCTTCATTTGAGGAATTGTAGAACGAGTTTAAAGATTCACACACAATTTGTACAGTAAAAGATTGCTGTGACTGTATATGATGAGGTCGTCGAGATAAACTCACCTGACCCGGAAGCAGAGGGTGGCCGGTGCGGCGCGTCGCAACAGACGTCAGCATCGAGGCCACGCCCGCTGCCCTGCGCCAAGCGCCGCACCAGCGGACCAGTCACAATGTGAGATTTAAACTAGCTACGGTCTACGTACGCGAATATAATAATTTGCCAATAACCCCAAATGAAATCTAAAGGTTCCAAAAATTCCTACCAAGGAACTAATTTCGAATTTTGAAAATTTCTCGAATTCTAGCTAAGCTTCGTGGTTGTGGATGGGGACCTATAACTCAAAATACTTTGATCCTATAGCCTAATAACGTCTATTCTGAATCTAATCGTAGTTCATTTAGTAATTAAGTTTATTGAATAAACTCATAATTAGGGGGTCATGCAACAGTACATGCATTATCTGTTAACGCTAGATTGTAAAACATGCTTTAGATTCGTTATATTAGATACTTGGACTATCACTGCGGCTCATATACTATTTACTACACGTACGTAAAATTAAGGATATTCTAACACTGAATACACATCGTTCAATTAAAGTTAGGTATGTAGTGTTGTGTGAAATATAGAGGTATGTAATTATTGCCTATCACAAGTTTAGAGTAGTTTGGAAAATTTCTACTGAACACACTAATATGATATTCACCTGGTCGTCAGAATTGGTGGGGGTAGGTTTATTGTCTTCGCTGCCACTATCTGAGAACTCTTCTTCTAATAGTGGTTCTAGTCTTCTTCTAAAAACATCTCTAAAATCGCAAAATAAACATTTTTTCGAAGTCTCTTTAAGGTTTAATCAAACGTGTTATTTGTTACCAAGCATACCTTGGCAGCAATGGCCTTAAAGTGGTAGGTCCAGTTATAGTGGGCGCCATCAGAAGTTCATCCATCATTAGTTCTGTATCGTCATCTCCCGCATATGAAGATGACGACTTTGTTGGCGACTGAAAAGGTTAGTAGGTTTCCGCTCAAAGGGTTTTAAGCTATTCTAACTTTTCTACATCAAATCTAAAAAGAAGATTTATATCTTCTTATACTTTATAGTATACGAAGCGAAGAGAAACTCAGCGTGAAATAATATATAGTATTAGATAAAGTGATAATTAAAAAAAATGAATAAACAATCTTGAATAAAAAAAATTATAAGTAATTTTCGCAAATAAACAATTTTTTTAACTGGTACTACCGAAAGAGTTCCATGATCTGAATCTGGTAGGTTATCAGACAAGTCGCCTGATGAAGGTGTACCCCAAGCTTCTTCGCCGCTAGCACCGCTCCCTTCGCCGGTTTCTCCAGTACCCTCTTCCGTTCCGATTGTCGATTTCCAGTCACTGACCCCGAGACACCTATCAAACATACATTTTACATACTGTACGAAAACGGAGTATGTAATTTTTTATGTTGAAACTATTTATTTAAAAAAAGACATATTTAGTTAATAAATTTATACTAAAAAGATACTTCTACAGTTTGAAATTTGCTATAATAATTTTTTTTTTCAAATCTAAGCACTACACGTTTAAGATAAATCTATATGTTAAATTTAACACTCATAACAAAAAAAACACCTATTTTTTATATCTGTAAATTTAAAGTATTCCAAAAAGTATTTCCATTTAAAGGATCCTACTTAGTGATTCTACGTTCTAATTGTCTGAAATCGGTACAGAATAGCAAAATTGCAACAAACGTTAATGCTTTATTTATGTAAAGTTACCTACTTAAATGTTCACTAGTATAGTATTCGTAGAACTATCGATAGAGTATAAAAAAAACCACATTAAATCATCTATTTAAAGATATTTGATACATTATTATTTGACATACTCATCGCTGCATAGTTTTCAACTGGATTATTGTCTTCCACCTAGTTATTAAGAAAATGATTAACAAACTATAAAATTTTGACCAAGATTGAATCAGAAAATGAATTCTTTAATTTTAAACACGGTATGTACTGAAGTTATTATCAACAAAATTGTATATTCAAACACAAAAAGGAATCCTTTTTTTTACAAAGATTGCGTCTTTTTGGATTATATAATTATATTTTAAGCCATACCTTTCCAAGAATGATGGTTGTTTGTGTGCTACAGCAGTATTGGGTACACTTTCGGTATAACTAAATATGTTCATTTTCTCAACTACAAATGAGCCTGCTCTTGCCGTCCAGCCCATTATACCTCCGGCAGCTCCAACTACTGCAATAAAAAACAATTTTACCGAACCAAAAATACAGACAGCCTTATCTTGATATTTTTTCTAATCTTTATCTAGCAAATTCTATTACTCTAGCTCTCGAATAGTGACAGTTGCAATTAACATATTGTGTGTAATGTAAAAATTGTTTTTTGTATGTTGGTTGGTTGGTTTATGGTTTAATCAATGACGAATTCATCACGAGTTCTTACATTGCAATCTGTGTTATTAGTAAATAAATAATTATATTATATTTTAATATTTAACTTTCTTTATCACCTGTACTATTTGTTTTAATTGCTTCCGGTTCTTGTGCAGTTAATCTAACGTTACCATCATCAGTTTCGTCGGATGGTAATCTCTCAAGGCTAGACATAGTGCCATACCTGAAATCGTTCAAATGCATATCAATAAAATTTAGCCATATATATTTGGGTACTACATTTTATCTTTACCTTTTAAGTGAAACATAAGGTAGATCTTCAGGGATATCTGGGGAGTCCGGCGATTCATCTAAATGGTCATCCTGTGAATATTATCTTTGTTTTATATGCTGTTAATTTTATTAACCATATTATCAAGTTAATTGTGTGTTTAACTTACAGTCTTATTAGAAAAATTGAAGTCTGGTGTCGGTGGCACAACAGCTATATTAGGAACTGGTGATTCCGATTTAATCGAGCATAGACTCCCTGGTCTTGAGCCTGGATTATGGCCAGCAGTGACAGAGGATCTATTAAATGGTTCTACTCGCATTAAATGTGCAGTCGGATTGATAGCTGACAGTCCCATTAACATGAGAGGTCCTAGTTCTAAATCTTCATCGGACCCTGCTTCGGATGTGTTCAAGTTAACGTTCGAGTCAGATTTCTCAGTCTTATTAGTTATATCGCCATTCATTTTACTAAGAACTGATGTACCCATTCTTGGAGATCTTCTTAGACCTCTTTCTATTTTGAAATCGATATCTTCTTCATGTATAGAGTCATCATCCAAAAAAACAGATGATGTTTGTAAGCATGATCCAAGGTTTTCTCTTTTGGCAACGATGTTCATTCCTAAAACCTTGTTAAGCACGTTTTCGGCCTTCTGCCTCGTCAATTGGTCTTCTTTGGCAGAAGTCGGCTCCGCGTGATTCGTTGATGCTCTAGTTCTAGTAACTGTAATGTTTTCCACGCATTTTACTTCATTGATGTATTTTTCCTGAGCTATCACACACTGTACCTGGTTCGCGATATTTGAGTTAGACATTCTCAGATCATTGGAGCTTGAATTAAAAACCATAGAACTACAAGTAGTGTGGCTTGTAGATAAAGGACTGTTTCTACTACTGGACGAAGGACTCGGACTCCTAAATGAGCCGTCTTTCCTTAGTTCTAACTGACTTTTAGTTTGACTTCTTGAGCGTATGCTTCTATTTAAAATAGGTGAGTCCGTTTTTAATTCATAAGATTTCGATTTGAGCATTCTCTGACTTTGTTCTATAGAATCTATGACTTTCATGGCTGCTTTTGGACCATCCTCTGGACGTAATTTAATAGCACCTTTCCGTTCTAACCCACAAATTATTTTCGGTTTCCGAATACTGTAATTTGCGCTGCATGGACTTCTCGAGCTTTTCGTTGAATTTGAATTTTGTGGCGAAGCTTCCTTTTTTGGTTTGACCGGAATTACGGGGGGCTCTTTCTGGGAAATTAATGGACTGTTCGGTTTTGATAGGCATTTTTTATGGCATTGCCTACAAACTGGAATTGTATCGACTACTACAGGACTAGTTCGAACTGTTATCTGAAAGGAAAATCGCATTTTTTTATAAACCTTACTTTTTTAATATATTTAATATTTTTTAGCAGGCAGCGGCTCAGTTATGTCCACGACGTTATTGATGTTACTTTTTGGGCCGTAGGACCGACTAACAGGACAAAGGCAGGACAAGGTAGGACAAAGGCAACAAAAACATTGCTTACTTGGCTACCAGAATTACTACTTTTCGACGGACTTCTATCATTTTCCTTTTTCTCACTTGGAGAAGCTCCTTTACTTTCATGATTAACGACGAGTTCGGCTACTTCAAGTAGATTAAGCTCTTTTGATCTCTTTCTTAATTCTTCTACACTCCATGTCTGTAAATTATAGGCGTGTTGATTCGAGAGCTATTATAGACGGTTCATCATATTACGTTTTGACAGTGATTTATTTACTTCTACATCCGGTTCCGGTGGATCCAGTTCTTCAGTTTCGGGTAACTGCGTCATCCACCTTTGCAGGTGTTGTGAAGAGCCTTTGCTTCTTATACTTCTAGCTACATCCACTGCACTCCCGCCAGCAGCTGTTTGAGTTTCGGCTGAGCTTCGTCGCGTCTAAAACGATGGAGATGAACTTTAACGATTTGCACGAATTCTTTGCATTGATTATTATTTTAGGCTTTTTTGTTATTAAATCGTAACAGGTGATGTGGATATTCGTAAATTATATTTAATAAAATTGAAAAAATCACTTACCGCGTTCGAATAGACATAATTGTTAATGGGAATGACTGCGACGTTATTTCAAATTAATTGTTTCAATGAAAGATGGTAGTCATTTTCAATTAAAATATGTAATTTCTTCGTTAGCGTCGCAAAACTTAATAATCAATAAAAACCTTAATTCACAATTGATAAAATCACTTTATTTACGGATAGTTAAAAATGTACTGAATCGATCTAAACACAAACATTCAACATTAATGAATCCATTCCTAAATTCAGTACTGTTACGTCACACTGAATCAATGAATTAGAAGTAAAATATCGTCTCAAAATTATATATTATATTTTTTCAAATCGTTATAAAGAGTTTCATTAAAAATTACACACAGTCCGAACATCAAAAAAATTGAGCCAAACTATGAAATCGATTTATAAAAATCAGAAATACAACAATCATCCCGAAAATATTATGTAGGTAATGTGAACATTTTGCGATGCTAGCGTCACAAACAATTCTAATATCATCTCGAAATACAACTGCATTTACATTTATTTATCTAAAAACGATTTTACACTAATAAAAAGCATTAAACAAAAATTTTAATTCACATTTCATTAAAACGGCTACCATTTTTCATTTCTTTACATTTATACTAATGGCGATGAGTACTAAATTTAAAAGCGACAGTTGAAATTGCTCTATAGGTCTAAGATGTACTCTACATGATCTCATAGTACGCGAAGCAGATCGCCAAATATCCACATGACCTGTACAAGTACGTACGGACTCCCAATCTCCTGTACGTATTACAACGCCTTTACCGCTAACATCGTTTTCGAACACCCACTAAATATTCAGCTTATAGAAAAAAATATAAGTAAACTTATAACGCATATACATCGAAATGAAAAATTTCGAATTTCATCTTAAGAAAAGGACGGAAGACTTACGAAGCAAAATTGTAACACACTCGAAGAAGTTAATACATACAAATATTTTCTACTGTTGGTACCCTATAGTTACATTTTGACACAGAATCCTATTTAATAAAATATTGGCATGTAATACATGTATTGATTAACACTAAAGCGACTTGTATAATAATAATACCCCATTGATCATATAGACTCGATTTAAGTTCAAAGATTATAATTTGCTAATTTTTTGTTACATCATAAGTGGGTATCAGACTTATAATTACACATTTAACTACAATAATCAAAATAAGTACTCAGATTTCTTATAATACTGCTAAAGTTCGAAAATATGTCTCTCAAAATGTTTTATTTACCACAACCTTTATCTTGACGATAAGCATTTCTTTAACAATCAAACAAATTTTGATGTCACCACCATCGGCCAGTCTACACAATGAAAGCTTTATGATTTCAGTGCTGCCCGCTGACCTCACTTCCTAAACACCAACTATGCAAAACTAGGAGAACACACCCTTCACGGCTTAAGAGATTAGAACCCCTTTAGGTTTCTATCTGCAATGGTTTTCGTATATCCGGGGGAAGCACGAATCTGCAAGCTCCGGATCTGACTCCGCAGATCAAAGTTCCAGATAAGCGGGCGGTGTCGGCCGTTCCGGTAGAGCCATTTTGGGTAAAAGTGGATCATCAGGGAGAAATATACGTTCCTCAACCGCATGTTTGTACGACGGATCTACATCTAAGTCAGCTAAAGCCAGATCAGCTTCAAACGATTCCCATCTACATGGAGAGCATTCGGAGTAATCCTCTCCCCCATCTGGAGTTAGTTGGGCGCTGGGAGAAGTAGGTCTTTCATCGTTTTTCTCAATGCTTGATGTTGACACAAAGTGAGAGGAAAAAGTCTGAGAATCACCCGGAGATAGATTGGCCGATGGTGTTTCAGGCGTTGGAGTTTTTCTCCAAACTGTACTGAGTGGTCCCCTGCATGGACGAGGAGTAGGAGAATCAGAGCTGGTCCTAACGTCAAAGCTAACCCTGACTTCTTTTTCTGGTCGCTCTTCTACCAACATATTGATATGGGACCTGTATGAGCTGGCCGGTAGAAGAGCAAGACTGGAATGTCTTTGTATGCTGGACGCAGATACCTGACGCAGCTGCGAGTCGAGGGTAGCAAGGGAGAATGTAAGCTGTGGGTCAGGAGAATCCAGCGGTGAGCCCAACGGAGTACCGGACATGGTATGCGCTCGATATCTGAAAGAAATTTTCAAAGGAATACGTTTAATCAACAAAATTTTCCCATGAGTTGTTGGTTGATATTAAAAATATTGATCTTACATCTGCCTTTGTAGTAGGCTTTGCCAAACAGCTTTCAAGTCTATCGATGGTGCTCGAAGAACCAATGTACGTGTTCGACCTGGAGTGCGAGGAGCACACGACACTAATGGCGATTCTCCTCCTACGCGACCCAAGATTAGACGAAACTCCGTTACTGGAATGAAAATGATTAAAAAAAATTAGGCACTTGCTAAGGTAAGGAAAAAATCAATATGGAGGTAACAATGAAAAAAAAAAAAAAAGATAATAGGTACGTCCGGTGTATCTAGCGATGTACCGGTGTTCGAATCCCGCAGGCGGGTACCAATTTTTCTAATGAAAATGGACTTCTTAAAAAATGTTCAGGATTGACTTCCACGGTGAAGGAATAGCATCGTGTAATAAAAATCAAAACCCGCAAAATTATAATTTGCGTAATTATTGGTTATAGGACCTCTTGTGAGTCCGCACGGGTAGGTACTACCACCCCGCCTATTTTGCCGTGAAGCAGTAATGCATTTCAGTTTTAAGGGAAGGGCAGCCGTTGTAGCTATACTGAGACCTTAGAACTCATGTCTCGAGGTAGGTGGTGGTATTTACGTTGTAAATGTCTATGGGCTAACCACTTAGCACCAGGTGGGCTGTGAGCTCGTCTCGATAGGTATCTTAGCAATGAATAAAAAAGATACACCTCTTCTTATCAGCCCACCACTGCTGGACATAGGCCTCCCCCAAGCCTCGCCACAAATACCGGTCCTGCACTGCCTGCATCCAGCGGATTCCCGCGAATCTCGTTAGATCGTCGGTCCAGCTTGTGGGAGGCCTACCCACGCTACGTCTTCAGGTACGCAGTCACCATTCAAGAGCTTTCTGGCCGTAGGGAATAAAATAGAAAGTTCCTCACCTTTTTTTCTTAGATTAAACTGTGCTTCAGACACGGCCCCCAGAGCGACAGGCTCCTCCGTTACGAACAGCACTCTATCACGCGAGACCGTCGCAAACAGTAGGAGGTCACTAAACAACAGTGCCCAGTATGGTCTGACTGCGCGACCTTCCACCCTAGAGAGCTCGCCTCCAAATATCCACTGACGCCCAGCTGTGCTTAGGACGAATGGCTGTAAAAAATAAGATTGGTATTTAAAACAAGTCAAAGTAATCTTTAATCTATAATTATATAAAAACGAATTGCTGTTCGTTAGTCTCGCTAAAGCTCGAAAACGGCTGGACTGATTTGGCTAATTTTGGTCTTGAATTATTTGTGGAAGTCCAGAGAAGGTTTAAAAGTTAGATAAATGAATGAAAATGCTTGCTAAATAACAATTTTGTTTTTCCTTTGATGTGTCGTCCGTAGGACAGATTCCTTTTGTTTATTTTAAGTTTATTTTATACAAAAGTTTAGGTCTTTTATTTATCGATTAAGGCACTACGAAGTCTGCCGGGTCAGCTAGTTTAATTATAAATATGGTTCCCATTTTATAAATCCACAAACAAACATAAATTAGTAGGAGTTGTTGTTACTCACCTTACACCTAGTGAACACGAGTCTGCTTTCTAAATCAGCAACTGACAGCAGGGGCTTCCCATCACCAGCCAGCCCCATCAGCCCGGAGCCAGCGGTGACATCTTGATAGCTACCCTGGAACAGTGAAATATCGTACAGCTTGCTATGAAAGAATATCTCCAAAAGCTCTCCGACAAATTTTTTTGTCTAAACTAGACTTTGAAAGATCCTATATAAGATGAGAAAGTATTTGAAATCATTGCATTAGAAATTTTAATGAAACTAAGTTTTCCTTGTACGGATATTTTTTTGGATATACTACGTCAGCAGCATGTTAAGTATTAATGGATTTTTTTTGCTTAGATGGGTGGACAAGGTCACAGCCCACCTGGTGTTAAGTGGTTACTGGAGCCCATAGACATCTACAACGGTAAATGCGCCACCCACCTTGAGATATAAGTTCTAAGGTCTCAAGTATAGTTACAACGGCTGCCCCACCCTTCAAACCGAAACGCATTACTGTTTCACGGCAGAAATAGGCGGGGTGGTGGTACCTACCCGCGCGGACTCACAAGAGGTCTTATCACCAGTAATAACGCAAATTATAATTTTGTGAGTTTTGATTTTTATTACACGATGTTATTCCTTCACCGTGGAAGTCAATCGTGAACATTTGTTGAGTACGTATTTCATTAGAAAAATTGGTACCCGTCTGAGATTCGAACACCGGTGCATCGCTCAACATGAATGCACCGGACGTCTTATCCTTTAAGCCACGACGACTTCAAATTAAATCAGTTTACCTGTAACTGTTCTACAATCAACTGGAGTTGCTTCTTCTCGAGCTGATCGTAGGGACCAGCGCCGGTGGCAGACGCGGCTGTTCGCATTAACCTCAACAACTCTCTGAACTGTTCTAGAGGCTTGTGAACTAGGGACGTGATGTCTGGTCTTCTACGGGGTATCGGAGGACTGGTGCAGAACCGGGAAAATGCTCCGCTGGGGTCTTTTGATTTCTTCACCTGATGAATAAAGTTACTAATTATTATTCTCAGGGTTTTCAAACCGTTACTTATATGCAAGCCCGACCTCTTCGATGCTTTCTTCGGACTAATCCTATATTGTTATCAAAACACTTCGGTGAATATAAATGTAGGATTGTTAAGAAGAGTATTAAGCGGAGATTAAGAAGAGTATTAAGCGGTAGGCAGCGGCTTGGCTCTGCCCCTAGCATTGCTGAAGTCCATGGGCGACGGTAACCACTCACCATCAGGTGGGCCGTATGCCCGTTTGCCTACAAAGGCAATAAAAAAAAATAAAAAAAAGGAACGTATTAAAAGTATTGAAATGAGTGTGGAACGGAGCGTTAAGATGTGACTGAGAGAAAACGGAAAGAAAGGGAGAACAGAATGACAGAGAAAAAGGAAGATGGCGAAGACGGTTAAAAATGAGCAAGGCGTAATAAAAGTGTTAATTAATTTTTAATTATACCTAGCTGACCCGGCAGACTTTGTAAAAACGGAGACCTTAGAAGGCAGAGTGGTGGCATTTATGTTGTAGATATCTATGGGCTCCGGTGACTAATTAACATCAGGTGGACCATAAGCTCGTCCACACACCCAGGCAATAAAAAAAAACCATAAATAGAATATTTATTGAAAGAAATAAATTGACATACCAACACACAATCGGCCCTCTTCAGTCCAAGGCAGTATTTCTTGTATAAGCTGAGAAATACGGGCGTTTTTTGCAAGTAAACGGCGACCACTGTAGACGTCTGAATCTCACCGTCGTCTTGCACCACTTGATCCAGGATGTCTTCTGAGAGCCGAAATATCTGTAACATGTAATGGATATTTTATCATATTGACGGATTTGCGTGCGAGGTTTGTACTTAGGTTGGCAAAATAAGTGTCTTCATTAGTGGTACTTACTAGTACTACTAGTAAATGCCACTATTAGGATTACACAGCATCATAAGTCTATATTACATGTAACTTATTTGTCTTATTTATTTACTACTAGCTTTTGCCCGCGACTTCGTCCGCGTGGAATAGTTCAGAAATAATATTTTATTTTAGAACAAATTTGGTTAGCATAAAATACCTTATAGTGAGCCAACCTTAACATATAGATATATGCTGTCGCGGACTTTTTTTTAGATCTTTTCAAGGGGAACAATTCTCTCATGCATTATTTTAGCGAAACTTTAACCGTTTCTGCAGCGGAAGCTCTCAAAAGGTAAAAATAACCCCGATTTTGAAACATTCTTTATTGGTGCTCTGCTTGTATTAGTCTTAGCGTGAGCATTATAATACAGCCTTCCTCGATAAATGGGCTATTTAATACTGAAAGTTTTTTTCAAATCGGATGAGCAGTTCCTGAGATTAGCGCGTTCAAACAAACAAACTCTTCAGCTTTATAATATTAGTATAGATTATTTATTAATATAGATGGATAATAATAAAAACATTCTCTGGACCACGCAATGGTTATGACACTACAATCTACTACAATATACAATCTACTTCTACTACTACATCTACCTTCTTCTACTACAATCTACCTTCTTCAAATGAAGTGCGAAAAAATTGGTTTTCAGAAGTAGTGGCTTGGTTGTGTCTCTGTTATTGCTCGTAATATTCATAAGCGGGAGTGGCCATCGACCATTAAGTTGATAATACGGTCTACCTCCAAAATCAGTAATAACAACACTACCAGAGAAGATTAGGAAATAAAAAAAAAATAGTTTAAAAAAAAACTAACAAAATCCGCTTTTATAGAAGATCCAACTAAAAAATAGAAAATAAATTTTAATAAATTTGAATTAAAAATAGTGTAAGAAAAAATATTTGATGCTTAATAATTACGCTTTTTTTTACAATAAAATAATTTCTTTTCACACTATTTTTAATTCAAATTTATTAAAATTTATTTTCTATTTTTTAGTTGGATTTTATATAAAAGCGTATTTTGTTCGTTTTTTTTAAAGTATTATTTATTTTTCATTTTTAGTTCAATTTCAATTTTTTCAATTTTTTTTAATATTGAATTGTCATCGGTCCTGAATTAGTATATCAAATTTCGAGTTAATCCGACGTTTTGAAGGGGGTCAAAATCATCCATACGTCTGAAGCTCGGATTAGGAGGAGGAATCTCACACCCCCGATTACTCTCTTTAGACAACCCATACCCTGGGCCAGGAAGGTCAAGTACCTGGGCGTTACCCTGGATGCATCGATGACATTCCGCCCGCATATAAAATCAGTCCGTGACCGTGCCGCGTTTATTCTCGGTAGACTCTACCCCATGATCTGTAAGCGGAGTAAAATGTCCCTTCGGAACAAGGTGACACTTTACAAAACTTGCATAAGGCCCGTCATGACTTACGCGAGTGTGGTGTTCGCTCACGCGGCCCGCACACACATAGACACCCTCCAATCCCTACAATCCCGCTTTTGCAGGTTAGCTGTCGGGGCTCCGTGGTTTGTGAGGAACGTTGACCTACACGACGACCTGGGCCTCGAATCAATTCGGAAATACATGAAGTCAGCGTCGGAACGATACTTCGATAAGGCTATGCGTCATGATAATCGCCTTATCGTTGCCGCCGCTGACTACTCCCCGAATCCTGATCATGCAGGAGTCAGTCACCGGCGACGCCCTAGACACGTCCTTACGGATCCATCAGATCCAATAACCTTTGCATTAGATGCCTTCAGCTCTAATACTAGGAGCAAGCTTAGGGACCTCGGTAACCGTACTCATCGAACTCGACAAAGAAGTCGACGTGCAACCTAACCCATGCATCAGCCCGCTGAGTTTCTCGCCGGATCTTCTCAGTGGGTCGCGATTCCGATCCGGTAGTAGATTCATTCGCGAAGCAATTGCTCTTGAGTTGTTAGGTCTCCTTCGGAGGCGCTCGGGCAGTTGTTAGCAAATCCCGCCCCTCTTGGCTGAGCCTTTGCACGCCCACCTGTCCTGGTGAAACTGGAAAGGCCTTCGGGCCACCAGTAAACTTTCAATCATAAAAAAAAAAACGTCTGAAGCTAATAAAAGCGTAGGTAATAATGATTTATTCTCTTCTCATTAACGGAACTCCAACATTAGACATTGTATTCCTCACCTCTTCCAAGTTTTGAAATAGCAGCTGGTGGTCGCTCGGTGTGATGAGGTCTGCCCTCTCTGCTAGTGGCGACACGAACCTCACTAGTCCGAACTGGAGGCACGTGGCATAGTGCTGCTCCCTGGCTACCACTGCCAAGAGTGCCCGTTTCCTGCCATCTCTTGATAGTCCTGGGGTCTAGAAATTATACGTTAATCAGATAGGACTTTTTTGTTAGGGCAAGACGTATTGTAATCTTGGACGTACTCGTTTTTGGAAGGAAGTATTATTGGTGATCCAGAGGCCTTTCCAGTTTCACGAGACGTGGACGAGCACGGACTCAGCCAGGAGGTGCACGCATTCTGACGACTACCTCGATATATAATTAAGATCACTAAATCGCGTCCAATACCTAATTTTGAGTGATCTTGCATCGCACGCTGTAGTCATTTTTGCAATTCCATTGCTCAGTTTGTATAATAAAAAAATGCTCAGTTACGTATACAAGTGTACAGCTCATATATTGTCTATATTCTTCGGTAGAAGAAATGCCGCGAAGTGTATCTACGGGTTTTAAGCGTGGGGCAGCTTTTGATAATACTAATTAGGTATTAAGACTTTTGTCTGTAGGTGTGTAGTGTTATCTTGCTTAAGGGTGTTGGCAACCACTTAATATGAGTTTGGTTGACAGCTCATCTGTCTAATTACAATATTTAAACTTTTTTCCAACAAATTTTAGTCATGTTTTTATTGATCGCTTTATTTCTTAATCTCTACGTGGTTATGTTAAATCTAGTGTTTGTATTTTCAATATATTTCCGACATTCTGAATACTTTTCTTGAATATTTTTTGAATCATTTGTATGTTCTGCTTAATACCGTCTATTTTTCTAAAAAAAAGTACCCATTTCGAGACTTTTACGTTGAAATGAAAGGTAAATGAAACAACTAAAATAGTTTAAAAAGTAGTTTAAAATTATGTCTACAAGACACAAAAACCGAAGAAAATACTGTTACGCCGGCTTACCGGCGTAACAGTATTTTCTTTCTTATTTTCTTTCTGACAACTGATGGCGTTACTCTTAAGTAACGCCATCAGTTGTCAGATAGCGGAAACACGCATCGTACATTCGATGTGTGTGACTTGTGCAATATTCTCGACGATTCTAGGGATTTCGTCTCGACTATAAAAGCGTTGCAGAGATGGCACGCAGTCAGTTAGTAATCGGATCTACTCGAAGCGAAACAGCGAACTGATCACCTGAAGCGAAGCGTAAGAAATGAACTGAGAATTTTAAAGTGCTTGTGAAGTGTTCTAAGTGTTGAATACAGTTTTTAATTTATACTTCGGTGGAATTTTATTTATCCCGAACCCCAGCGCGTAACAATACCATCAGAACAATGTATAATATATTTCTTTAGATTTAGCCATTCTAGTCGTAAAATTTCAATGACGTAGCCCAGAGGCGAGAAAAATTTTGTTGTTCTAGCATCAAATGATCTTAAATTTAGGAGAAATAATGTAAAATAATTCCTAGTAGCTTTGTATCTGATTGTGATTTTTACACACCTTCAATACTTTAATCTGTATCTATCTATGCAACGCGATTTCTATTCTATCAGCCCACAGACGTCCACTGCTGGACATAGGTCTCCCTCAACTCTCACCACAAAGATCGGTCCTGCGCAGCCTCCATCCAGCGGATCCCCGCGAACCTCAATAGGTCATCGGTCCATCTGCCACTTCGATAAAGCGGCACGACATGAGAATCCTCTCATCGTGGCCGCCGGAAACTACATAGCCGATCCTGCGGCCCAAATGGTAAACAGTCGACGTCGCCCAAAAACACGTCATTTCGGTTCCTCACGATCCACTAATGGTGCTTTTAGGTACCTCAAGCACCGGTCATCGTTCTCGTCGAACCCGTCGCTTGTGACGAAGGGCTCGGTGAGTAAATTAACCCACAGACACAGTACACTGAGTTTCTCGTCGGATTTTCTCAGTGGGTCGCGTTTCCAATCCGATGGTAGATTCTGCGAAGCACGGCTCTTGCTAGGGCTAGTGTTAGCAACGTCGTCAGGTTTGAGCTAGAATAACCCCCCGAAGTTACTAGAATAGGTAGAAAAAAGAGTGTAGAAAGTAGGAAAAGGTTCGTCTTGTGGAAGGCCTACCCACGCTGCGCTACGCTACGTCATCCGGTAAGCGGTCCCAATTCAAGAACTTTGCGGCCCCAACGGGCTCAAAATGTACCTTATGAGAAGGTTCTAGGTCACTCAAAGAGCAATGGAGAGTCTAAGCGATTTCAGCTAGACTAGGCTGGTAGGTCAGCTCCCGGGGCACAGCCTGAGAGAGTTTGCTAATACTGGCCCTATCAAAAGCAGTGCTTCGCAGAATCTACCACCGGATCGGAATCGCGACCCACCGAGAATATCCGGCGAGAAACTCAGTGGGTGAAATTTGTATAACGGCTCAAAACCGGTACAAATGATCACATCGCGGCAGAAATATCACTAAAAACACGAAACCGACGTCCTTCTACGATGACTTTGTCTGTAGTGGGCTTATATAAGTGGTGAAGTAATTTGAATACAGATTACTTCGTATATTTTCGTTACAACTGTTTTCGAAGTGTGCAGTGTAATAATTAAAAGAAAAGAAAAGAAAAACTCAAACAAAATGAAAAGCAATAAAATTTTATTTGCACTTAAAATTAAAGAACATAAATGGAAAATCAAACAGAAATAAAATAAATTATAACAGGAAACAATTAAATTGTAATTGTCTGACGAAATTAAAATGTAACTAAATGAAAATTAACTTTGCGCGACTTTGTTTTTCTGTGACAGGATTATTTTATTATTCTCAGCTCAATTTTAAATCAATTCCTGTCAAATTGAATATAGAATTTGACAGTCACAGAAAAAAAAGCACGCATAGAACTAAAATTGGAATAATTATTAGAAAAGACAAAGGAAAAATCTAAACAGAAAAATCAATTAGTAAGTTGGTTAATAATAAACGATATACATAGTTTTTTGTCTCTTTCTTGTTGTATTTGAAGCTGGCTGGCACCGAAAAAGACATACTGATGTATCTAATAATCCTGTGTTCCCACATTTATTACTACATGATTAACAAAAAATAACAAACACTCAGAGCTTAAACGTAAATTTCCCCTTTAGACATAAAAGCACCTACTTAGTAGGCTTTTTATGCGTATTGTAATAGCATTATATTATAATACAGGATTTAATTCCTCGTAATTAATTTGCAAACGCTACTCGTATAAAAACTTACAGAATACAAAATTGGAATGTATCATGAAGTATATACATAATAAATAACAAATCATTTAAAATAAAAATAAAATGTACAGTTAACAAAGACGATTAAATAAATAAAAACGCATGGTAATAAGTTAAAGTCATCATCAAAATGTAGGCTTAATCGCTAAATAAAAGAAAAAAAAAAATAACACATTTACAGCGAACGGAAAAACCGTTCTAAATTCAAAAAGCTTCCGCAACTGAACGGCCCAAAACTAGCACCACTACAAGAAAGAAAAATAATTATTATAAACCTCGAAATTTCCAAATTCAAACCGATGACTAGTTTCGAAATTCGAACGATGAAACGTCAAACTATGATTCCATTACCGACCTCCTTCGAGAAGGTGACCTGGGGTAGGTGCAGTTTGCGGCGGTCCAGAGACTGGCTGGTCGAAGAGCAGGCGGTTGGGGGTCGCGCGGCCGTGGCGGGTGACGCCAGAGCGTTGCCACGTGGTGACCGTGGTGGGGGTGGCGGTGTCGACTCTGGCGGGGGTATTGACACCTGAGCTAGCCTCGGCCTAACGCCGACTCCATTGGGCGGTACCCTTCTAAATGTCTCCAATTGGAGTATCTGGCCTGCGGACCTGTTATAAATTCAAATATTAGACAAATTATAATACATACTTATAACACACAGCGACATTAAGCCAATAACTTAATTACATCTGTTACGGACATTTTTTTAAAAAAGTTAAAAATCTTTACCTTTTGATTAAATGGTTTTGTTTCAACACCCATACAGGTTTTTACTAGAGTTTAAATTAAATATTTAAAAGAAGCCATTCTTTATAAGAAAATCAAATATCCGACCACTCACTTCACAAGATTTCTAACTTCTTCTTCAGATGCTGTGACGACGTTCTTCGAGCCAACAAACACAATGTAATCTCCGGCTCTCAGTCCGGCTCTTTCTGCAGAGCCCCCTTGGGCAACCCTTTCGACTCTTGGTGGTCTGGTCCATACTACGGTGAAACCAAAACCACCTGCAGTACCCCTTAGGAGTCTGAAAGAAAAAGATTTTGAGACTATAGTCAGACCAATGGATGGATATCCTAATATTTTTGGTGTTTGATTTATTTAGGTAGGTTTGGTGGTCTGGTCCATACTACAGTGAAACCAAGGCCACCTGCAGTACCTTGGAGAAGTCTAAAAAATTTGATTTTGTGATTATAGTCAGACCAATGGAAGGATATCCTAATATTTTTGGTGTTTGATTTATTTAGGTAGGTTTGGTGACATACTACAGTGAAACCAAGGCCACCTGCAGTACCTTGGAGAAGTCTAAAAAAATTTGATTTTGTGACTATAGTCAGACCAATGGAAGGATATCCTAGTATTTATTGGTGTTTCATTTATTTAGATAGGTTTGGTGATCTGGTCCATATTACAGTGAAACCAAAGCCAATTGCAGTACCTTGGAGAAGTCTGAAAAAATTAGATTTTGAGACAATACTCAGACCAATGGTTGGATATCCTAATATTATTGGTTATTTATTTAGATAGGTGTTTTGATTTAAAACAATTCTCTAACTAAATTGGTTGATTGGCTGATTGATGGTTAATACTCACTTTCTAGTTGTGGTGAACGGGGTTCTGCCATTCCGTTGGGGCCGTCTCGGAGCCGATGGATCATCCGGAGGGTCCAGCTCCAAGTATCGTAGGAAGAGGTGTTCGTCCGCTTCTCTTTGTAGTGCTGCGGCTACCGCCTGGGCCTGACTGGCTGTGGTCGCGGAGGGACCATTTGTAACACCTAAATTACAAACATCTAAATTACAAATTGAAGTTAAAATTTTACTAGTGGTAGGACCACTTGTGAGTCCGCACGGGTAGGTTCCCCCCCCCCGCCTATTTCAGTGAAGCAGTAATGCGTTTCGGTTTGAAGGGTGGGACATCCGTTGTAACTATACTGAGATCTTAGAACTCATATCTCAAGGTAGGTGCAGGCATTTACGTTGTAAATGTCTATGCGCTCCGGTAACCACTCAACACCATGTGGGCTGTCACCTCGTCTAACCATCTAAGCAATAAAAACAATAAAAAAAATGACATTTTTTGGCGACTATGTTTAGTATTTTGAGGTCGATCTGCATAAATATAGGTCTTTTGTTTTTAAGTCCATATTTCTCGGAGATCTCAGCCTGACTACAAAATCCATTTATTTCTGTATTTAGAAATTTCTATCACGTATAGTTGGGCGTAAGACTCGTTAATAAAGAAGAAGAAATGTTATTATACGTGCAAATTGTGACGAACCGTTTTAGAAATCGTCGCAGCCACCACCCTGCCTATTACTGCCGTGAAGCAGGGGCTTTTCAGTTTGAAGGGTGGGGCAGCCGTTGTACTTTAAAAACTGAGACTTTAGAACTACTATCTCAAGGTAGGTGACGGCATTTACATTGTAGATGTCTATGCGCTCCAGTAACCATTTAACTTCAGGTGCGTCGTGAGATCGTCCACCCACGTAAGCAATAGATAAAAAAAAAAGAACCTTTATCGTTGTGGTTCTCTTTGGTTCCATCGTTGGTGCTGGTCTCAATGTTGTCGGTGGCCATCTTGGGTCGTTCGACTTCGGCTACACGATCGCCGGCTCTCTCATGTGCCAGCGGTGCAGCGTTGAGGCCACGCCCCGCGTTTTGCTGCAGGAAGTAGGTGCCCTTGATGTCGCACTCAATAGCATCTTTCAACTGGAACGAGACACATCCTAGGAACTCGCTCCGGCTGTGGACAAAGAGATGGAAATATCTGTAGAGAGTGCATCTAAAAAGACAGGATAGATGATGAATTGTGATGAAGATGATCACTTTTTTTTATTGCTTAGATGGATGTGTTAAGTGGTTACTGGAGCCCATAGACATTTACAATGCGCCACCCACCTTGAGATATAAGTTGTAAGGTCTCAAGTATAGTTACAACGGCTGCCCCACCCTTCAAACCGAAACGCATTACTGCTTCACGACAGAAATAGGCAGGTTGGTGGTACCTACCCGTGCGGACTCACAAGAGGTCACACCACCAGTAATCAAGTAAGTGATAAATGAGTGCAAGTTGAAAATGTTACGTGAATATTGTCGTTTATTAGTGGCTCTGGCTTCTAGTTGATAGAAATTACTGAAGACATTGTTTCAGAGTCTACAGAAGTCCGAGAACGGGAGGTTTTAAAGCATCGCTCGAAAGTTAATTCAAATAGGAACAATACCAAACAAATCTAGGACATGACAGTATTCGCTTCACTTATACGAATTATAAAGCGGATAACATCACACACACGAACAATAGCGTTAGAGAGTTAGCTTTTTTTCGAAATTTCTTACGAAAGATAAAAATCGTTAATAAAAATTAAAATAGAAATGATGCTTGTATTAAGTAAATTAATACAGTACGAGGAGTAATTAATAACCTTACACCCGTTTTTTATTTGGACAATCGTCTCTCGCTGATTCATTTGCATAATCAAAGTCGTAATTGATATCAAAGCTTTGAATTGTGTTATAGAAACACTCACGTTCATATACGTGCATTAAAAGCTCCTTATTCGCGCTTCCTTCATTTGCGTTTTTAGTATTGTCACGCGGATTAAAAAAAATCAACCCAATTCATATATTTGCGTCTAAAGATTTCTTTATTCACAGATCTAATCGGTACATCGGTAAAAACCCATTTATAAAGGTGTAAGTACCTAATATGTAGATATCCAACCGAATATCCTTTGTAAGCGCGTCGTCAAATGGACTAATGAAAAAAGAAAAATAGATCTTATTAATATTAGTATGTTTTTATTTTGTCACCTAAGAACGTAACCCCTATAATCCCATATAAGTAAATTATCATTCCGTATTCACGTTTTCTGCATTCGCGGCATATTTACCGAACATTATACCAACCACCTTGCGAATAAAGAGCTTTTACTGTACTTAAACGTCGAATTGGGATCAGAGGGTGACCTACATAAATTTCTACTATTGAGATCTTGATAAATTATTAATCACCTGTAATCACTTGAAATCGGATCTAAGCTAGTTTACGCGGTATTTTAAGTGGGCAAGTCGTATAACCTAATTGCTTGGATATATTTTTTTAAATTACTACAGTCTTGTGCCCTTGTATTAATTACCTTTATTCTTTAATCATTAATTTATCTTAATGTGTGTATAACGTAAATATGACAATACGAATTTAGTTTCTAGAGTTTACCTCCTAAGAATCGATATCACTAAGGCCCGGCATGACAATTTCATGGCAGTAAAATCGAGCGTTGATTTTACTGCCATGCTGTAAACGCTGCCTACAAAAGTTAAAAACATCAAATAGTTTTGTATTAGGTTGGTACGCCCCATCTAGCTTTAATCCAGTATAATGTTTACTTGATACTTCTATTTTAATACATATTGAGTTATTATAATACATAACGTGAATGTATACGTGAAGCAAAAACCTTGTACCCCTTTTTACGAAAATTGCGCGGACGGTGGAGTATGAAATTTCCCACACTTATAAAGAATATAGAGAAGGAGTGCACAATGTATTTTTTTGTTCATTATGCATAAAAATACATTAAATCATTAAAAAAACATTACACACACTACCATGTATTTGCCACACACACGCATGCATACTATTTGTTTATTGTCAAACTTTTCTTATTGCTTATAGTCTGTGGTCAAATTGAGAATAGATTAAATATTGTTTGTCTTTATTAATATTTGTCTAAAGTATAGTCTTGGCTAAATCTGTGATTATAGAAGTATAATAGCTGTCTTTGACAATAGAATCATAATAGTGTACATACAAACCTAGAGTTTCAATTATTTTTTGTCGAATTTCGATTACGGGGGGGACCATTAGTATTGAGTTAATATACTAGCGTAAGATTTTTGCTACACGATCAATTTATTTTCTAGTTGATAAGAAGCGTGATAATTGTTTTAGAAATTATGAAGAAATTCATTTTATTAAATACGTTTATCAGTTTCATTAATCATGTAGTCCAAGTCTATAGAAGCTACTTCAAAACTTGTTTAGCTGTTATAAATAAATGAATTGATACAAAAAAATGAAATAAACAGACTGATACACATATATGAGTCGAAAAGTAAATAGCTGATGATCGAAAGATTTTTAATTTAAGTTTTAATGTGAAACGAATTTAATATAAACTAGAATTTTATCATCATCCAGTAGCCAGTATTATTGTTCAAAATAGGCATCTTTTATTGATGGCTATTTGATAACACCGAGAACTTTTATTCATTTAGTACATCAACCGCCTTTCGTTATTTGAAGAGCAGATTGAAATGCGTCCGACAATATTCACTTAAAACTGTTCTTATGAAACTAGTAAATAGTTGTAACTATACTGAGACCTTAGAACTCATATCTCAAGGTGGGTGGCGGCATTTACGTTGTAGATGTCTATAGGCTTCAGTAACCACTTAAAACCAGGTGGGCTGTGAGCTCACCCACCTATCTAAGCAATAATAAAAAAAAAATGTAAGTAACAGAATAAAAATTTATTACAATATGACAGTTTCTTGTTTCAGTAAAATTCCTTCTTCAATTTATAATTTTCGGTCAGGCCAGACGTCTTTTAGACATCGGACGTAAGTGTACACGACGCGGATGATTCATCAAGAAAATGGACGCCCTCAATTCATTATGACACCGTGTGGTGACCTACATGCATAATGTGATAGTTTGCGGTTAAGTACCATGGGAACTGGAAACGAACGTTATTTGGATAGATGACTTTTTAAAATCCCAATTTAAACAATGCCATACCGCTTTCTAACGAAATAGTTGGACTACATCGTAATTGGAAGACCTCAATGAAAATTATTTAAGAAATTTGTTCACC
This sequence comes from Bombyx mori, assembly GCF_030269925.1. Classification (NCBI taxonomy): domain Eukaryota; kingdom Metazoa; phylum Arthropoda; class Insecta; order Lepidoptera; family Bombycidae; genus Bombyx; species Bombyx mori. The sequence goes on from NC_085121.1 coordinate 2,133,215, forward strand.
AATGAAATAATCGTAATTGGAAGACCTCAATGAAATTATTTTAAAAATTTGTTCACCAATTAAATAATCGTAATTGGAAGACCTCAATGACAAATTATTTAAGAAATTTGTTCACCAATTAAATAATTTAGCATTCAAAAAAAAATCATGAACAATGTGACTCTTGTTAGCTTTCTTCGTTCACAATTCAATGAAACTATTTGAAAGTAAAAGTTAAGGTGTAACATTACAAATAGTCTTGCGTGTTCTCATTAGCATAGCAACATAAATAACTTCGCCTTAAAGGGAAAGTTCGACCGACCTTGCGCTGGGGTGAAACTGATAATTCCACAACCTCGAAAAAATGGTGCCTGCCAAGTTTTTCAGTTTGCATACTAAATGATAAATTGGTGTTATGCTGTTTCCGTCAAATTAACAATGTTAAGTATTTTGCCCCAGTTTAGCTTTCTTCTGGTTGGTGTTAGATAGCAAATACCAACCAATTATGTTGTGGGTGTGACGGAGGATGCTACGAATACCGTGGACTGCCATGAGAACAGACGAGTCCATTCTAAGGCAGCTAGACATCCGAAAAAGGCTCCCTTCCATCTGCCGGGAACGTGTTATGAGCTTCTTCGGACACATCATGCGGTCTCCCAGACATGAATTAGAGAAGCTCATAATTACGGGTCGCATAGAGGGCAAGCGCGCCGTGGGCAGAACACCAGCCAGATGGTCAGATCTAGCAAGAGAAGCACTCGGTGGTAGTCTGTACCATGCAGTCCATGCCACCCATGATCGGGTGCATTGGAAGTACGTCGCATGTGGTCGCGATCCTCAGTAGTGAGGGAACGATATAGAAGAAGACCAATTATGTTTAAGCTGCTAATATGACAATTATGTTATTACATTTTTTTAAATTCATATAATTATAATAGTCGCTCAATTACTTTATGAAAAAGAACAAAAGTACTGACTTATTTCTAGTGGAACAAAGAAAACGCCAGTCCTTATTGATTTTTAAATTTATTTAATACCGTCGCTACTTCATTGAGCTTGTTAATAATTAATTGCACCAAACTAGACTCAGATTCCATATAGGTGATTTAATGCGTCCTACTCAATCAAATCGCCAGTTAATAGCTTTAATTTCCTCACCGAAATTGGAAGGATATTGATGTAATGTCGATTGGGCTATTTTAATCGGTGATACTGGTCTCGTTTGCGAGCTAATATTTGTTCAAAGTCGTTTTGTAATCGCGAGGACTTTTTTCTCTTCGTCATGTCTGTCAAAGATCCTGTTTTGGTTGCTCCCACATTGTGACCGTATTGAGCAATCGAATTTTGATTCAGACAAAATTGAAGTCTTAGATAGAGTGTTAATATGTACAGTTTTGCTTATAGCCTTCAAAATTAAAGACAAGAATGTGCACAAAACAAAACTTGCCTTTTACGTTTTTTTTTGGTATTTACATCTTTTTTTTTATTGCCCTTGTAGGCAGGCGAGCATACGGCCCACCTGATGGTGAGTGGTTACCGTCATCCGTGGACTTCAGCAATGCCAGGGGCAGAGCCAAGCCGCTGCCTACCGCTTAATACTCTCTAGAAGCCTTTTTTAAAGAAGGACAAGTCATAGCGCTCGGGAAACAGCGTGGAGGAGAGCTCATTCCATAGCCAGATGGTACGTGGCAATAAAACCTAAATAATGAATATGCACATATTTTTTAATAACTAAAGTCATAGTTTAGTACTTTATTGTTATTAAGGAATTAATTGCCTACGTGTGTCAAAACTGTCTTAAGTTTGCAAAGTATATATCTCATCTAAAGATATCTTATCAGAGGGATCATCATCATGACCGTCATCATAGTATTATCGATGGCGCATATACTAGATGCAGTTGAAATACTGCAAGAGCGCTGATATGTGATCAATTAACGAACGGCCCTCCTCTGTATGGAGTCAAAAGGAAGAAGCTGGTATTTGGGAGCCCCCGAGGTGGGAGCAGTACTCCACGCGAGGCCGGACTTGTGCTTTATAAAGCAAAATCTTATGGCCAATGTTCTTCTTTCAATGCACTTGTTTTAATTTAACATCGAGATCATTTATAAAAAAATCCTCCACATGACATTCAACATTAACAAACATCTATAGGTTCGTGCAAGTTCCATCGTTAGGATTCACAGAAGCTTCTAAAGCATGCAAAGAGCCTGTCCGTTAAAGGCTTTTCCTCCGCTGCTATACATTCGGGTGCATATCCATGCTGACTATAGTGACGAGGGGGACACCAATCACTTACTATGGTGGTTGTCACTCCTCGGATAACAGGCTGTTCGCAGTTTCGGTCTCTTTGTCTATAATATCGGCCGGGAGGCTATTTTTCCTGGTCCTTGGCTCCGGGGGGTCCCATTCAGGGAGGCTGTTTTTCCTGGACAGCTGCATGTGGCGGTGGGTGTGCTGGTGGGAGCAGTGCTGTCGAGGCGGGGGGTCCTCGCGACGAGTCTGACTCAGTCCGGCGACGGTTTGGGACACGAACGACATCCCGGACTTAACTTTGATTCGGTCTTACTGGAAAATGTAACTTTTTTATTCAACTTGTAACATGACGCACGTGTTTTTAGTTAAATTTCAAGTTCCTATATCGACCTATAGTTAAAACAGAATACGACTTTTCCATTGTTAATGAAATTGCTTCAATCTTATTTCATTACTTAAGATAATTGATATCGTTAATGATATCTTATTTCTAAGGCACATTGGAGACTTTTAGCATGTCGTGTTCATGTCGCATAAGTAAAATCCAATTACTGTAAATAGGAGCAGTAACGCGACCTTTTAATCGAACAAAAGTACTTTATCCCAGATAAGCCTACTGTCCTATATTTAGGACAGTAGAAATAAAAAAAAATCAGAATACCCTCTTTATCTAAGATTATTTAGTCTTATGATTTGCAGTAAGAAACGTGTCAGCTTTATTAGAAAAAATAAAAAGACAGTTATTTTAACAGTTTTTACCTTATATTTTACCATAAAAGTGTGTAATAAAAGTGCGTTGCAGACATGGCAAATGACAGGTATGTATAAAAAGTTATATTTTACTCGTGAGTTGTTTTTTTCTGTGTTAATATCTAGTTGATAACCTTAACTTTTGTACTAAATAAATATTCTAGCAAAATAATATAAATAAATTACGTATAACTTGTTACAAATACTAGCGTACTATATATAGGACAGTAGGATAATATACATGATTTTAGTACAATAATACAACTTTTTCTTTACAGACCGTTAGCTGCGCATGAAATTTTAGATGCTTTAGAAAATGTTTCTGATAATGAAGAAGATTATAGAGAACGACTGATATGTATTCTACCTCCTCCTGTTGATCCTGACTGTCTCACTGACGAAGATTCGGGTGAAGAAGATAATGTAACTTTGAATAATTTGCCACGAAACATTCTGCTTCAACCGGCTGAAGTAATGATTCAAGGGCAGATTATGGTGAGTGATACAGAAGAAGAACCTTCTGATTCTACAGGTCGAACTAAACGTAGGCGTACCTACGCATGGAGAAAACGGGACTTGGCAAAAAAACCCGTGAATTGGCCAGATGTTCAAGGCGCTTGCCAAGATAAGCGCCCAATTGAGTGGTTTGAAAACTTCTTAGATGAAGATGTTATTTCGTTGTTGGTGTCAGAGAGCAATAAATATGCTGTCAAAAAGAATTTGCCTGGAGACATAACCACTGAAGATATGAAATGTTTCATCGGCATATTGTTGGTTAGTGGTTATTCATGGCTCCCCCGTAGAAGAATGTATTGGGAAAACTCCCCTGATACAAAGAATGAATTGATCAGCTCGGCTATGACTAGGGATAGATTTGACTTTATTTTTCGCCACCTTCATGTCAATGATAATCTGGATTTGCAAGACAAATACACAAAAGTACGCCCCCTAGTTACACTTCTAAATAAAAAGTTCTTAGAGTTTTCTCCTCTTGAAGAGCATTACGGTGTAGATGAGGCCATGATCCCCTACATGGCTGCAAACAGCACATAAAAGGTAAACCTATTAGGTACGGGTTCAAAGCTTGGGTTGGTGCTACACGGTTAGGGTATGTTTTATGGATGGAACCATACCAAGGTGCTACAACTATGTGCAATCCAATATATAAAGAATTGGGGCTGGGTGCAAGCGTTGTTCTCACTTTTTGCGATGTGCTGATTTCACGTGGCTTCGACCTTCCTTACCACGTAGTTTTTGATAATTTTTTTACTGGGACGCCCTTGCTGGAAGAGATAACAAAGAAAGGCCTTCGTTGCACTGGGACAGTTCGAGAAAACAGGACATCTAGTTGTCCTCTGATTACATCGAAGTTACTGAAAAAAAAGGAACGTGGTGCTGTCGATTACAGAACGACACATGACAACACGTTCATTATTGCTAAATGGCATGACAATAATATATTCAGTATTGCTTCTAATGCTGTAGGAATAAATCCTAAACAATCTGCCAAACGCTTCTCACAAAGTGAAAAGAGAAACATTGTCATAGAAGAACCACATATGGTGTCCATCTATAACAAATATATGGGAGGAGTGGATCGGTCTGATGAAAATATTTCACATTACCGAATTGGTATACGAGGTAAGAAATGGTACATGCCGTTGCTCACACACATGATTGATCTTGCCGAACATAATGCATGGCAGTTATATAAAATAAATCATGGAAAACTGGATCATCTTGGCTTTCGCAGAAGGGTAGCAATTGCTTTGATTGAATCAAACAGAAAAAATGCCAAAAGAGGGCCTAGCCGACCCTCCCATCATGAACATGCTGATAGTCGTAAAGACCAAATGAATCATCTGGTTATTCCTCAATCGAAGCAAACACACTGTCGTCAATGTCACAAAAAATGTTTGACACGTTGCAAGAAATGTGATGTTGGAGTGTGTGTCAAGTGTTTTGAAACATATCATTCATAAATAGTGTTAATCTAGTAAATTACATATAACAATGGGTAATATAATCAATAGTTATCTAATAAACTACACTTTTTGATTACATTCTGTTTTGTCATAAATGGTCTTTTATTTCCTCTTATTATCCTACTGTCCTACATATAGGACGGCTGTTTCCCTGAAAGCCTTACACTTAATTCTTTTTTCATAATTTTTTTTATGTTGCATAAGATCTAATAAACTAAATAATGTAACTTTTTTCAAAATTTTCAGAAAATTTTAGTTTCAGGCTTATCTGGGTTATGTTTAGTACTAAAATATTGGGCGCCAAATTAAATGGAATTGGAGTCGCTAATTGAAAAAAGAACAGAAGAAAATCAGACAATACAGCAAACGCTATTAAAGCAAATTGTTTTCAGAATGCAGCCTTTGAACAAGTTTTAAGGTAACCCTGATTGATATTTTATAGGGGTCCTTATCCTGTCTGTGGGTCCTTCTTTTTATAGAATTTTCAATTAGAGCATTGCAAGGTCATACGGACCCAATATTATCTTAACAATACATCTGACCTTATGATTCTGATTTCAAAGACTCATTAATATTTTCCAAAATTTTGATTTGTAAATCGATGGATTTCTAATAAAAGTATCCTTGGACGTGCGATATAGTTTGCCATTAGTTTCTACTGTAGATAATAATAAAAAATGAACCTTTAGGCCTACAACTTAAGAAGTTATTCAGAATAGAGAGATTTCATTTCAGAAGTTAATACGTGACGTGACGTGACGTACGTTAAGATTATATTACTAAGTCAAAAGTAGCTTTTGGTTGTGTGGTGTCGGTCTAAAATGGCACCGTCCTATCTCCACCCGTAGATATCGGAAAAGGCGACTAAAAGGTTCTCCGAAGAAGAAGCAGCAGTTTTAGAGAAAACTGCTGCAAAAAAAAGTAAAGTACTCAGAGGAGTACTTTACTTTTTTTTACATAGTTGGGTGGACGAGCTCACGGCCCATCTAATGTTACTGGGTTACCGGAGCCCATAGATATTTATAACGTAAATAGTTCTTCTCTCATTACTTATTTATATGGTTGCCGTATTTGAATGCTTTTAGCATTTAGTTTGCTTTTAGTAAAGATTGAGTTTATTTTAGACAGTAAAGACAAAACAAAATGTATGTGAACGTTTGACTCAGCAAAGGACGGTTTTGGGTATGGTTAGCACCAGCGTAATCTGTATTACTGAGAGCGATTTCTCAATTAGGGGCATTATCGAAAAACGAATCTCTAAAATTTGTACACTACCCAATAAAAATACAATTTTAGGGTACTATAAGTTCAGTTTTAGGCCCATTTATTTAGTAACATTTCTCTAACCCAGTGGTCGGCAAACTTATTAGCCAAAGAGCCATATGCAAACTAAAAGGACTTAAAAAAAATTAGAGCCAAATCTGTTTATGTAGTAAACATTTATTATTGTAAATCATAAAATAAATGCTATATTGTATACTGCTTCGATTAATATATATAATAATCGATATCGGTCAGGGGTGCTGATATTAAATTACCGTACATACTATAAACCGGCTTTTTAGTCCACAGCCGGATAATATTAGAGACCGGGCAAGCCCGTAGGATATTTGTGCCAGAGTTTTTTATCACTGGTGGTAGGACCTCTTGGGAGTCCGCACGGGTAGGTACCACCACCCCACCTATTTCCGCCGTGAAGCAGTAATGCGTTTCGGTTCGAAGGGTGGGGTAGCGGTTGTAACTATACTGAGATCTTAGAACTTATATCTCGAGGTGGGTAGCACATTTATGTTGTAGATGTCTATGGGCTCCAGTAACCACTTAACACCAGGTGGGCTGTGAGTTCGTCCATCCATCTTAGCAATAAAAAAAAAGTCACACTCAAGAGTTCAAAGAGCCGCACTTTGCCGACCTCTACTCTAACCTTACCAACTAACTAATATCACTATCGCAAAGCAGATCAATACATTTGAACTTTGAACGTACGTTTTTTAATCAATGCCAGTTTAGAAACTGTAGCATGTAACGTTTAAAAGTGAAACACCAAATTGATGTCGATCACGCGACTTGAAAACGAAGTGCCAGATGTTATCAAACGAAATAAATCAATAGTATAATTTTGGCTCAAAATATACTTTATTACTAGGACCTAAGATTGAAATCCGTTGGTTAGGTTAATATGAAGATAGATAGGTAAAGATTTGTAAGAGCCTATAAAACTATCTACTGCAAAAGAGGTTTTTATTGCTAACATTGTTGTACAAAGTTGCGACTCGCCTGAATTTAAGGGGCTACCGGAGCCAATGGATATCACAGTGTGAACTTTACCTACCATGAGACACGGGGTTCAAATCTTAATCGTAGTATAACGGCTATCCTACCTTGTACACAGGGACCTATGACGGCTTCGCGGCAAAATAGGTAGGATTGTGATACCCGAACAGTAGTCAAGTGAAGATGATAGGAAAGTAGTGGGCAGCTGGTCCCACCCTCCGACTAGACTTGAGTGATTAGACTTTGAACTTTAAAATTTAATGGTGGTAGGACCTGTTGTGAGTCCGCACTGGTAGGAAGCCGTGAAGCAGTAATGCGTTTCGGTTTGAAGGGTGGGGCAGCCGTTGTAACTATACTAAGACCTTAGAACTTATATCTCAAGGTGGGTGGCTCATTCACGTTGTAGATGTCTATGGGCTCCAGTGACCACTTAACATCAGGTGGGCTGTGGGCTCGTCCACCCATCTAAGCAATAAAATAAAAAAAGTAATCACGTGTTCTAAACCAAATACCCATTTGAAATATAATTGAGACTTCAATCTGATATTACTATCAAATCTTTTCATCGCATCATTTCTGCTTTGCAGCGATTCAGAACTGAATTTATTTAGCTGGCGCAGATTAAGCGACTATTGTAGCTTCAAAGTGAGTGAAAACTGTTGTCGTATTTAAAGAACTGAGTGGGTACGGCAATCATGTTTATCTGGAGCTTTAGTAGACCCTTATCATAAAGTGCTGACTCACTTTCTTTCGACGATACAGCAATTTACAAAAACAGTGACTTGGAGTTATGGATTTCTCTTTTCAATGCATCCCAAGCGGATACAACTTTTGATGCTCTAATCACAAATGAGCTCGAGCATTTTCAAAAGGATAAGTTTGATAGCAGTTAGTAACGCTTCTACCCTCGTATGTGACGGCTGGCACGTTGCCAAATCTGTCGCTTTTGAAGTAAACAAGCCTTTTCCTCGTGCTGACCTAAATACATGGAGAGAAAAACCCGTGTGAACCAGCAAGCGATGTAGCTACGGAAGGCTGTTTGTCACGTAAAAATTCTAGAACATAATTTAAAATATGGGGTACCTACTGCTACCTACCTACCTACCTACCTACTTACCTACCTACCACTTAATCATATGGTACTGAATATTAAAATATAAATTTAGATTTAGGGTCACATTGCCTCAACTTAAGCTTTACGTGTATAGAGCTTTTCGATGTACGTACAAGTAGGTATATTTAGTTGCAGAATTGCATGGATACCTTAGTTACTTTTTCCTCTACCTATTTGCTGGTAGCCTAAGGGGTTATTCTAGTTTCTCGTCGAGGGATTAGGTACTATAATCCCGTGAATAGTTGAGAGTCCAAGTTAACAAAAATAAAACTAGATGGCGTTGGTAGTTTAATTAACTAGATGCGTAGTAACGATAAGATACACATCTACTCCATCTACTTGTGTTTTTAACAACTTGTTACAGTTACATTCTAAATAGTAATATGTATAACACACTTTGCATGATATATTTGTCACTTAAAGACAATGTATGCATAGACAATATACTGTTTCTTAACAAAATCTACCATTAAGTACATAGCTACACTCTATTAATAACAAATGGCATTAATTGCAGATTAATACTATTTGTTTACTGTATAGTCCATGCACTTTAGCATTTTACTGTACTTTAGAAAGTATGAATACTTAAAGGATAAGATTTATGTTAAAATTTGTTTGTTTTTAAAAAGAACCGCAAGTCAGGAACCCAAGAAAAAGCGATTATAGTGAAATTGAATTATGGTTTTGTTTATGTTGAGAAAGGTAAGCTTCGAAATCAGTTTATAGTTTCTCGGTATACTCGCGTCGAGAATATGTCGTCTTCTCGCAATAAAACTGTATAATCTCAAAACTTACTAATTTTACAGAAGAGTGCGCACGTCCTTACGGATCCATCAGATCCAATAACCTTTGCATTAGACGCCTTCAGCTCTAACACTAGGAGCAGGCTTAGGGACCTCGGTAACCGTACTCGTCGAGCTCGACAAAGAGTTCGCCGTGCAACCTAACCCATGAATCAGCTCGCTGAGTTTCTCGCCGGATCTTCTCAGCGGGTCGCGATTCCGATCCGGTAGTAGATTCATTCGTGAAGCAGCTACTCTTGAGATGTTAGGTCTCCTTCGGAGGCGCTCAGGTATCTGTGAGCAAATCCCACCCCTCCTGGCTGAGCCTTTGCTCGCACACCTGTCCTGGTGAAACTGGAAAGGCCTCCGGGCCACCAGTAATCCTTCAATCATTAAAAAAAAGAAGAGTGTTTCAAAGATTTATAACACGTGATATTTTTAATATTAATCAACATTTATTTTTTATTTTTGACCAGTTACATTATGTGTCTTTTAAAGTAAGATAAAATTATGTATTAATTTTGTTAATAGTAATCAAAACATAGGTAAATAAAATAAAAAAAACAACACTAAAACTAAACTAAGCTCTTTTGACAGTATTTTTGAGAAAAATACTGGTGATACCAAATGATTTTCCGCATATTAACTCAATTTCGAATATTTTTGGAAATTGTACACTTTTAACACCGGTCACTCACATGCGCACGAATACGCAAACCCGCAAGTGTAGGACGACATTTGCAAATGTTTATGCAAAGTTTTCGCTACATTCGTGGTTTTCCAAGCTGTGTCGGTTTTTTAACAGACATCAAAGCGCGCGAACCGCGAACCTTCGCGTAGTCTCCCACACATTCGTTTGCCCAGTTGCGCCGACGATTGCGAAGGTAACGGACGTATCGCCATTTTCATAGTTCGTGACGTCTACTGTGTAGCGTATCTTCATCAAAAGAAATTCCATAAAAACAGCATGGCTGTTAATGATGTCTGGGAAAGAATTCAAAACTCTTTTTCTCTTCAATGTTCTATTGATGAATTAAAAAGGAGGAGAAATTCGTAAGACATTCGTAAACAAGTGTAGGAGGAAGCGCAAATGGGTTCGCAAATTGAGTATGCGAACCCATTTGCACAGCTGCTAAGTTTGCGAATGAATGTTTGCATGCAAATATTCGTTCATTGAACGAATGTTTGCCCGCATGTGAGTGGCCGGCATAATACGAAAAGATGATGTGTCGCGACTTTGCTCGCGGTCCGAGAACCATTTCCATGTATTTATACATGTTTATATCGTAAGAGGCATCAAGTCTGACCCCTCCAATATTAAATGGCAATCATGACCACTCTATCGAGAGTGTAAAGATTAAAAAGAAGGAGAATAAACGTTTAAATATAGTAGATATTATGGAATACCTGATTGTACTAAGCAATTTGGGTTTAGACTTTACGTATCAAGGCTAGCTGCATTCTTAATGTCAGGTGACATTAATTACTGGTGGTAGGACCTCTTGTGAGTCCGCGCGGGTAGGTACCACCGCCCTGCCTATTTCGGCCGTGAAACAGTAATGCTTTTCGGTTTGAAGGGTAGGGCAGCGGTTTTAACTATACTGAGATCTTAGAACTTATATCTCAAGATGGGTGGTGCATTTACTTTGTAGATGTCTATGGGCTCCAGTAACCACTTAACACCAGGTGGGCTGTGAGCTCATCCACACATCTAAGCAAAAAAAAAGGTGAGTACGGCCATCTAGAGCATTACAAGAAAAAAAATATTTAATTGTGGACGTATAATTGATCATTATAAGTCACAGCGGGTTGTGTTAATTGAAACATTACTGATTGTTCGGTGAACACGATTTTTGTTTTTTATGAATGACCAGTAATCGGTGGCTCGGAGGCCTTTCCAGTTTCACCAGGACAGGTAGAGCAAAGGCTCAGCCAGGTGGAGTGGGACAATTTATTCTTTTCTTTTTTCCTACCTATTCTAATGACCTCGAAGGGTCATACTAGGTTCACTGGGCGAGTAGGTAAGTTTAAAGGCCCCGACCATGTCGCTAGCACTAGTCCCAGCAAGAGCAGTGCTTTGCAGAATCTACCACTGGATCGAAATCGGAACCCACTGAAAAGATCCGGCATGAAAGTCAGTGGGTTGTGTCTATGGGTTAATTTACTCGTGGAACCCTGCGTCGCGTTCGACAAGAACGGTGACCGGTGCTTGTGGTACCTAAAAGCATCGATATTGGATCGGGAGGATCCGAAATGACGTGCGATTTATTCAAAATAGCTTTTCCCTAATGTTTTGGGAAGAGACATCGAAGGCAACAAAAGTTCGAGCGAAAAAAAATCCAATTTTATATCGTTTTGGGTCCGGAAATAGATTTTCATAAAGAAACATTGTAAAAATATAACACAAGTTCTCGTTTCAAAAAAATCTAAATTCGACTTATTTGTTTTTTTTTATAGCTTCGATGAAGGACCTCACGACTCAGCCGATGTTGAGTGGCTACCGAGAGCTATAGAAAAAAATCGGTATGAATACCTCCCCTCTGAGACATGGATCAAAGACTAAATTGTGTTTTTCAACAGCTGTCTCACCAAACCGGAATGTGCTTGACTGCCTCACTGCAGAATTTCAGAAGTTAATGTTACATGCCATACAGGTTTTTTTGCTGCTTTGATGGTGGACGAGCTCATACCTGTTGATGTTAAGTGGTTACCGGAACCCATTAACATTTACAACGTAAGTGCCGCCACCCACCTTGAGATATGAGTTCTAAGCTTTATACTGTACAACGCCTGCCCCACCCTTAAGACCGAAGCGCATTACTGCTTTACGACAGAAACAGGCAGGGCGGTACATACCCGTGCGGACTCACAAGACGTCCTACCATCAGTAATTACGCAAATTATAATCCTTCACTGTAGTGGCTGGTAGCCTAAGCTATTCCGACTTCACAGACCGGTAGGTGGGCTCGTAGCTCAACCTGAGAGAGTAACACTGGCCTTAGCAAGAGCAGTGCTTCGTAGAATCTACCATCGCATCGAAATCGCGACCCACTGAGAAGATCCGGCGAGAGATTTATTGGGTCAAGTATATCCACAAAGTTTCACTTGAAGAAGAAATAACAGATTGTAGTTTGCAAAGTAGGACCGATGCTAGTGCAAACACGCTTAAGTACTTGTAGTAGCGAAGCTGTTTTTTATTTGTGTGGTTAGTGACGTCACGGTCCATTGATGGCTGAGGGTAATGGGCAAACGTCAGAACAGGGGCGAGGCGTGACCCGGCACACCTCCGTTCCACCACAAACTGGTAATGTAATGACTATTAAATGTAATGCTTTTGTTATGATTTCAAAGTGTATAATGGTTTAGATATTTTATGATAACATTCGGTTGCTATGTAATTGCAATACCATTAACTTAAATTAGATCAAGTTCTTTGCAGCATCTGAAGATAGCACCGTGAAATAAACTTGTAGTTCAAGTGCAGAACTAACTCCACTCTCACAAGCTCTCTAATTTCTATGGTATCTGTCTCTAGGTCATGATGTTTCTGTTACATTCATTTCGTGATATTGCTATGACGTTGGGATAAATTGTGTTAATCGGAAAGAGATCCTAATTTTCACACTTTTCTTTTATGTAGTTTGGCAGACGAGTGGAGGACCTAATGTGGACCGAATGGTAAACAGTCGACGTCACCCTAAACACGTCGTTACGGATTTTTCCGATCCATTAAGGGTGCTTTTAGGTATCTCAAGCACCGGTCATCGTCCTCGCCGAACCCGTCCCTTGCGACGAAGGGCTCGGCGAGTAAATTAACCTATAGATAGAGCCTACTGAGTTTCTCGACGGATCTTCTCAGTGGGTCGCGTTTCCGAATTGGTTGGTAGATTATGCGAAGCACTGCTCTTGCTAGGGCCATTGTCAGCAACACCTCCGATTTCGGTCCCGAGAGCTTACCTATACGCTAGGGTAACGATGATAATGTAGCCTCTCAAGACTATCAGCATTGGTAGGAAAAAAAAGAGGACGTAACTGGTGTTAAACTGTTAGGAGTCACAATCGAAGTCTTAATCTTATTCTGATTACAGCTTTTGTCTCTCCAAACTGGAACGCATACTGCTTCTCCACAGAAAGATCTTATAAATCAGTTTGGTTTAGAAATATTATAATATTACTCGTCACATAATCTGAATTCAGGAATACGAATCACCAATCTAACAACATCACGCGCGTGTACTTTAGTCCACGAATGTTAAAATCTACAAAGTCTTTGAATTTTCTTAGAAAAAGGCGTACAAATTTGTGAGGCGTTCCGCACATCCAATAAATCTACAAACGTGTTAAGCCGCTGTTCCAGATAAGATTCACGATTTAGCCACAATTACCTCGTGCCCGTGACGAATGGAATCCATAAAAGTAATTCCGAAAGGGGAATACGTTGTAAGCAGACGCTGTGTTTGTTCAAAAGGCGTCCCGTGTTTGTTGGAGCATCAGGATCGTATAGGGATCTTCGACTTTGTTAAAACTGTTTGGATTCGCGGCAGGTAAAATGTGGTTTAGTAACATTTTGTGGATTTGTTTTTGTTGTTTTTTGTTTCATGGCAGAGAAGGCTCCGTCGATGAAACTGATGCGCCGTAAGCGACACACAAAATAAAACTTGCCTAACTTTGAGCTCCACGTGGACAAATGTCACATTACACATTAATGTCACATTGCTTGTCACTTGTAGCATATAGAAAAGCTATTTTAAAAGTTTTATAAGGTGATTTAGCCCGATAAGTAGTATAGTTGATGTATAAAATAATATGTGCGTATTGTGTTGCTTTTGTTTTTTTTGTAATTTAAATTTCTAAATTTCTCTTCTTGTTCACTGTCTACTTATATGTGATTTTGATTGTGGAAACATTTTTGGTTATTGTTTTAGCTATATTTTTTTTAATATTATATGTTTGTATTGTACTTTTTGTTTCCCAAATAAATAAATAAATTACGTATATGGTGCTTTATAGTCATTGTAATTTTTGTCAACACTCAACTGAGTATGAGAAAAAACATTTTTTTAATAGTTATTAGTGAGACGAGAGGGATGTTTGCTTTCGTCACTGATGAAGTTTAAAGTTGTAGTTTAAATATTATTTTATGTCTATAGTTTTTTTTTTTTTTTTTTTTTTTATGATTGAAAGTTTACTGGTGGCCCGAAGGCCTTTCCAGTTTCACCAGGACAGGTGGGCGAGCAAAGGCTCAGCCAAGAGGGGTGGGATTTGCTAACAACTGCCCGAGCGCCTCCGAAGGAGACCTAACAACTCAAGAGCAATTGTTTCGCGAATGAATCTACTACCGGATCGGAATCGCGACCCGCTGAGAAGATCCGGCGAGAAACTCAGCGGGCTGATGCATGGGTTAGGTTGCACGTCGACCTCTTTGTCGAGTTCGACGAGTACGGTTACCGGGGTCCCTAAGCCTGCCCCTAGTATTAGAGCTGAAGGCATCTAATGCAAAGGTTATTGGATCTGATGGATCCGTAAGGACGTGATGTCTATAGTCTCTCTAGCAGAACTCTATAAGAATTATGATATAATAAGATGTTGAATTTTTCAATGTTTCTCATGAAAAATTACATAATTTGCATACGTGACGTTATCGCACCGTATGTGCGATATGTATTTATAAATGGTTTCAGGCTCTAAATTACGTATTAAAATGTAATCAGGATAGGAGGAATATTTTGAAAACAATCGCAATACTGGTCACAAAATTTTGCGCGACAGAGATATGGGTGAACAAGCTCACGGTTCGCCTGGTGTTAAATAGCTACAGGAGTCCATTAATATCAGGAAAACTAATGGGCGGCGTTTACAACGTGGCAGAAGTAGACAGGGCGTTGGCGCCTACACGTGTGGGCTCATAAGACGCACCACCACGAATAAGGACACATTCTCAGAATGGGAACGGCATTCTGGTTGTAGTAGCCGCTAAAAAAATTAAGGGTTTTTTTTATTCACAGCCCACCTGGTGTTAAGTGGTTACTGGTGCCCATAGACATCCACAACGTAAATGCGCCACCCACCTTCAGATACAAGTTCTAAGGTCTCAAGTATAGTTACAACGGCTGCCCCGCCCTTCAAACCGAAACGCATTACTGCTTCACGGCAGAAATAGGCAGGGTGGTGGTACCCACCCGCGCGGACTCACAAGAGGTCCTACCACCAGTAAATAATACAATTGGGTACAATAAAATAATAAGAAATGTTGAAAGTGAGCAACCCTATCGCGAAGGGATTCCCATTCAAGACAATTACCTAAAAACCTAGAGGCGGAGTTTTAAAGTCACTTTTAAAATAGCTCTCGGCGTCTCATTTACGCATTTACGTAACGAGTTTAGTTGAATTCTTGTGAAAGATTTATAAGTTACAGCGTGATTCTCATAGCTGCTTTATTAAAAACTAAGCACTAAAGCCTTGTTCGGACTAGGCGAGTATTTTAGCCGAGTACCGAGTAATTTAGTGGCTAAACTACTCGCTACTCGCCCGAAAAAATATAACAAAATGGATTGACTTGACTAACGTATTTACTAACCTAGTCGACTAAATTTTTGGTGCTCAAACACATTTAGCTACTAAATTACTCGGTACTCGACTAAAATACTCGCTTAGTCCGAACAAGGCTTAAGCTATCTATTGCTTAGTCCTTTCTAAAAGTCACCTTCTGACAACACCACGTCATAGAAGCAGGATGGACATTCTAAAAAATTTCTCTTGAAATACGCCGATGCGGTCTGTTCATATTGAACAGTGGAGTAGGTACCATCACCCTATTTGTTTCGTAAAAGAGACGTGACTTTCTGTTTGAAGTGTGATTACAAGCATCATACAATTTAGGCTTCGACGTTATACCTATCTCAATGTGCATGGTGTTGCTTATGGGTTCCGGCAAACACTTGATAGCTCATATACACCGATAGAAACATACTTGGGATCGAATTGGTGCTTGGATTTACGTGCGTCTGGTTTGGGTTTTTAAGGGCACCCTATTAGCCCTATTAGGGGCTAGATACTGTAACATCCGTGAGGTGCAATCCTGGATAATCTTATCATGAAGTCTGTTCAATAGAAATTACTTTTGAGGCCGTCAGCATAAAAGTGGTATAATCCACAATTTTTCATATTCGTGCTTATATATTGCAATTTATTTAAAACATAATAAATTTTGATGCAAAACCGGTTTATCCCTAGTTTCACACATAAATAACAGATTGTAAATATTATTTTTGCGCGAATTGTTTTTGGCTACGAAGCCATGTAAATTCATACCTCATTATTGCCATATGGTAAACTTAGGTCATCCGGTCACCGTCTTCGTCGAACCCGTCACCTGCGCCGAAGGGCTCGACGAGCGAACCAACCCACAGACACAGAGTTCTCACCACTGACCCACTGAGTTTCTCGCCGGATGTTCTCAGTGGGTCGCGTTTCCGATCTGGTGGTAGATTCTGCGAAGCATTACTCTTGCTAGGGCCAGTGTTAGCAACACTCCGGTTTAAGCCCCGTGAGCTCACCTACACGTTAGGGTGAAGCTGAAATAGCCTCTCAAGGCTATCAGAACAGGTAGGAAAAAAAAATTAGGTCACTTTTACGCTGACGGCCTCATTTAGTTTTAATTTTCCTATTTCCGTTACGTGTCCAATGCGTAATGCCTCGTTTATATACTCGCCGAGTACAGGCGAACACGCTCGAATACGAACGAGCAACTAAACGACTTAGGGTGGATTCGACCAAACTTAAATTTAAACTCGAGTAACTATACGAGGAATAACCTATTCCATGATTTTAATCTCGAGTAAATTCATAGTCGTTTTTCCACGTATACTTGCGCTAGGAATAACAATACGCGAATAGCAGAGTGAATGGTGAACAAAAATAAAATCCGGCAAATAAATGTTGTTGTTCAACGGCATAAGAGCATACAAATCGTCAACTCGATTTTGCCGTATTTTAGTGTGAAAAAGTAGCTGTTGTGTAAGATATCCAGCTGTCAAACGTATTATTTTTATTTCTTGTTTGTTTGAGGGAATTGTCAAGTTTTGTCGTGTGGTTTTATCTTTTTTCGTTTAAACGTTGCATTCAGACTATTAATAATCATTTAGTGCATTGCGTTGACTTGAAATTAAAACAGAATAAATATTTATGAAATGACAGAAATCAGATGTTGGACTGACAGACGCCATTACTTTATTCTAGGAATAGCTCCGTTATTCCGTGCGAAACGGCGGTATAGTAACAATTCCCGAATAGGCCCACTATTCTTAGAATTGTAGTTGGTAAAACGTAAAATTGATTTACTCTCGATTAACTGACGAGTTATTCTAAGAATAAGATTTACTCTTGTTTGGTCGAATCGACCCTTATTCGTGTATAATCGGCTATACAACGAATACTCGTCACTCTCTGCGCTGAGTCGTTCTTTTGGCACGACTCAAAGGGTTATTGGTCTGTATTCGTGCGACGTGTTTACATATTCGTCGAATTCGTGTGGCTCGTGGATATGGTCATAAGCGTTTTATTATCCGCGGTGGTTGCACGAGCGAAGTTTTCAAGCAGATTCGAAAAAGCTAGCTGACGACATAAAAAGAGAAACACGTCATCTTGTCTTGCTTTTATATTTATAAGTTGATACACATTAAAAAGAAATCAATTCGAAGCAGCGAGTGGTGCGTGCTCCATATTTGAAACTAGCGACCCGCCCTCGCTTCGCTTCGGATACATTAAATTTTATTATTGATAGCTGAGTCCAGCGATGTTACCCGCGGTTATTGTCGTACCGCGGGTAACGCCGCGGGGCAAAGCTAGTCTAAAAAAAGCCTATAGCCTAAGCTATAAAAGCCTAAGCCACTCCTTATATCATCAGCTACCTATCAGTGAAAGTCTCGTCAAAATCGGTCCGGGCGGCCGTTCCAGAGATTAGCCGGAACAAACGGACAGACAAAAATTGTAAAAAATGTTATTTTGGTGTAATATATGTACCGTATATATATTCATATGTGCATGTAGTAAAAAGCGATTATTTCAATATTACAAACAGACACTCCAATTTTATTTATATGCATAGATTATTATAACATTGAATGTATAAACGAATCTATACGTGGTCGTATCCGTGCGATCATTCAGCGAATCGTTCGCCGATAATCTAAATGAGGCATTAGATTCACGTCGACACGGATGAGCGGTTTATCCAGCAAAATGGGACTATAATACTAACCTACTACCTAATTTTTATAAAAATATATTTTTATTGCATGTAGATGGTCATGTGGATGGGAGAGGCATCGAGTTTTTTTTGTGTATGAATTTATTTGAATCCAGTATAAATAAGAATTAATTAGATATTACTAGGTATTTCGCGTTAAAAATAATATTTTACGAATTATTCAGTCCTCGTACATCTACTAGAACGATCGAAATTGGTTGCTCCAAGCTGAAACGTAATTTTAGGTAATAACAAAGAAACATGTTATTTGTATGGGAAATGTATTTGGTACACGACACGTTTGTACTCTTGACCTAAATTAATTATTAACGGAATAAAGTTCCTCGGTGTCGAGTCGACTACAAATGAGCTGAACTGCTATGAGTTTTCATTGCATAACATTTCGAGCGCCCTAGAGGTGTGTTTTACGAACGTGAGGTGCGGGCAGATTTTTTTTTTTTTTTTTTTTTATCCTACCTAAGCTGATAGCCCTAGCGGCTATTTCAGCGTAGCCTTAACTTTAGTAGGTGAGCTCACGGGGCTCAAACCTGACGATGTTGCTAACACGAACCCTAGCAAGAGTCGTGCTTCGCAGAATCTACCACCGGATCGGAAACGCGACCCACTGAGAAGATCCGGCGAGAAACTCAGTGGGCTGTGTCTGAGAGTTAATTTACTCGTCGAGCCCTTCGTCGCAAGCGACGGGTTCGACGAGAACGGTGACCGGTGCTTGAAGTACCTAAAAGCACCGTTAGTGGATCAGGAGGATCCGAGATGACGTGTTTAGGGCGACGTCGACTGCTTTCCATTCTGTCCGCAGGATCGGGAATGTAGTTACCGGCGGCCACGATGAGAGGGTTCTCGTGTCGTGCCGCTTTATCGAAGTGGCGCATGGACGCCGACTGAAGATACTTACTGATGGACTCTAAGTCCAGGTCGTCATGGAGGTCGACGTTCCTGACGAACCACGGGGCTCCGACGGCTATCCTGCAAAAACGGGATTGAATAATTTGAAAGGATTTTAAGTGTATGCGGGCCGCGTGAGCGAACACTACACTTGCATAGGTCATGACGGGGCGTATGCAAGTTTTGTAGAGTGTCACCTTATTTCTAAGGGACATTTTACTTCGCCTACATATCATCGGGTAGAGACGTCCTAGAATGAAGGCGGCACGGTCGCGTACCGTCTTGATGTGGGGGCGGAATGTCATCCTACTGTCGAGGGTGACGCCTAAATATTTGACCTTCGGGGCCCACGGTATGGGCTGGTCGAACATCGTGATTGGGCGAACGGCGGGGGCGGGGTTATTGACGCGCCTAGTCGGGAGAGGGATGCTCAGCGTGGTGTTCGGAGGGCGACCCCTTTTGAAGAGCACCGCTGTGCTTTTCGTGGGGTTAATGTCGATGCGCCACTTCCGGAACCACTGTCCCATGGTGGTAGCTGCGGTCTGAAGTCGTCGATGAAGCAACGCCTTCTTCCTACACGAGTAGTAGATGGCGGTGTCATCGGCGAAGAGCGCCAGATGGGTTTCCGGAGACCGGGGTATATCGTTGATATACAAACTGAATAGTAACGGGGAGAGGGCGGAGCCTTGCGGGACTCCGGCTGTGACGTGACGGGGCCGGGAACGCGTTCCCTCGACTCGATATCGGAACGAACGGTTCGACAAGTAGTCTCGTATGATGAGCACGAGTCTGTCTGGCACTCCCATGTTATACAGTTTGTATATCAAACCGTTGTGCCAGACTTTGTCGAACGCCTTCGCTATATCGAAGAAGAGGGCTCCTGTCGGAATGGGTTTGGGGGCAGAGCTGGTCCATTTCCATTATATACATAACCAGCGACCCGCCCTCGCTTCGCTTCGGAAACTGTAATTTATTATTGATTTCTCCACTATTTAATGGATGTTATTATACATATAAACCTTCCTCTTCAATCACTCTATCTATTAAAAAATCGCATCAAAATCCGTTGCGTAGTTTTAAAGATTTAAGCATACATAGTGACAGACAGATATAGGGACAGAGAAAGCGACTTTGTTTTATACTATGTAGTGATATTTTAGTTGAACGAGTTCTTCATACGTGCCATATTTTGCATTAAAATTAAGTTAATATACGAAATATTTATGATCAAACTACAAAAACTATACACCCGAAAATGTAACTGAGTACAAAACGATCTAACCGACAAATTGAATATTTTTATTTTCCCCTTACAATTAGACGATGCTCTTGATTTTGTTTGATCTTAACAGTTTTAATTACAGGAATTGGTAAATATTTTTAAATTTTATTCTTGGAAGTTTTTTCTAAGTAGGCATGAATTAATAACGCCTGATGCCTAATGGATTGTGGAGTGAATTGAGAATGATTACTAATTACAAAGATTGATAAAAGGGTGCGTGTTACCTCCCGAGTACGTATTTGTCTGCGTAGCTTGAACATTTAAGTTCAAAAGCTATTTCAAGACTTAGCCGAGATGCTAATACCTTATTAATAGTGGAACTTTTATGTCAATCAAGTTTGAAACAGCTGAATAAAATTGATGATCCTCAAAATGTATTTTAGAATAGTTATCGATTTCCCGGTGATCAAAATGAAATTTATCCTTTAAATTAGAGCAAATTGATAACATAACAACAAATAAACCCGAAAAAGCTATGTCTTACCAAAATTACACAGGAAAGATGAATATCCATACACAGATGAGGATCACAAGAATCACAACGGCACAGCGATCTCACGCCACTTATATATTCAATGCGTATCGACAGGTTGTGACTGCGGTCCACACCAGGCCTGGTGCGGGCTAGCAACGCAACTGGCTGGGTGAAGTCCGAGCCCAGAATCGATAGGCGTGCGCATGCGCGATGGACACTCCGTGACGCCACAGCTATATCTTATGTATGAGACGACGGGAAAGCCAAAGACGAATCCCGCGATGTTCGCAGGCCATGAATTTTGAAAATTTCATCTCGTCGAGTTGGGGGTCTATGGCTGATTGGATTGCAGTTTGGTCTTTGGTTAAAATCTTGTATTCTGAGGCTTTTTGTCTTTTCTATAACAAATCTTCAGAGCTACTTAGTGAGTTAGATTTCATTTTTGTCGTTAAAAAAAGAAATGTCTCATTTTCCATCACGTTTCTTGCGATTACCGGCGAGATTCTTCAGTGGGTGTCATTTTCACGGCATCGGAATTTAACGCATGTCTCGGAGAAACGAAAGCCTATAAGATTATTGTCATGCTGCGACATTCTCTTGGAGCGTGAAGCGCGAATAATGAAGATATATTAACACTTCAACGTGATATATCTTTTCGAACCAAGTTTATTTAACGAAGTTATTTCTGAAGTTCAGTTCTTTTAGATTTTTCTATTGCTTTTAAAGTACTTTGGTAGATAGATTTTAACATTGGCCTTTACATTCTGGATTGTAATCTTGTTTTATTTAATTTATTAGCTTTTACACGCGGCTTTATTCAGGTCAAAGTAGAGTAAAAAAAATCCCAAGGAACATTATTTTTTATGGATAAAAGGAAACACGTGTCAATTTCCCAAACAATATTTACGCAAAAGTTCATGATGATTAGCTAAGTGAAAGTCCAACAAACAAAGTCATTTTTGCCATGCTAATATTGGGTACCTAAGGTTTGGTCTTATAATATATCTTAATGATTATTTTCTCGTGCCTGCTTGAATGTAAGAATAAATATACAATGAAATCTCTTTATATTTATCACTTACCGGTATTTCTTGTCTCTGTGCCAAACTGAGATGTGAAGCAGCTGGTGCTCGTATACTGTTGTGGGCAGCGGCAGCCTCAGGTGCCTTTGGAATTCGGGCTCTCGCTTCCCGTAAAGAACTGACGTTCTTTGGAAGATCGACCTTTGTGAAGGCAGGCTCTGGTTCTCCGGTACGCCGCTGATAACCACCTGAATTTAAGATGAGAATATTTGTATGAGCTAGCATTCGTCTAACGATCGAAATTGGACTATAAACATTGATACCTAAAGACTTAAATTCATTGTATCACGTTTTATCTCAATAGATTTGTCGTATTAATTATAGTATAGTCAACTATAGTCCAGTTCAAGTAGTATTTTTTTTAATTGATCATAGAAACATAGGAGATAATGGAACTTGACTGTTTTATCTTTCGCTATCTACACATTTACAAATTCTGTTTCATATCTAATTGTTCCAATACAAGGGTTGCTTACATCTTTAGAGCGGATTTTTCAATTGTAAGGTTAAATAATAAGTAGTAATAAATACATACAATAATAAAATATATTGCAGCCCGATTACAATTTGCTTATTTTATGTATATTTGTTGAGCAATCATACCGTATGTGGGGTATTGAACATCTTACCTTCGCATACGCGTTGATCTCATCTGTCTTTCCAGCAGGCCTCTGCAGATCCCTGCATCTTATTACTGAAATAATAATAACTTAATAAAAATCTATTCGGTTCGAATGTAACATTGAATAAGATGAGCTATAACAAAATTGATAGTCACCACTCACCGTGCACATCGATAACGTCATTTCTCGTGACGATCTCTAAATCTATAGTTCCTTTGGGAGCTTGGAAGCGGTCGCTGCTTCGCTCTAAGCGGTTGCTAGCCACGCTTCTTCTCTTTTCATCACTACTGCTAATACTGTACTCTTCTGGGGAAAAGGTCAGACAGCGTCTTATAGACTTATGCTCAATGATAGGTGTATTAGCATTTGTTGAAATCAGTTCTTCGTCCACTTTACATGTTTTGTGCGCTCTTTCCTCGCTTAGTACTTTACTGGGTCGCTTTAGGTTCGGAACTGGAGTGATGGGACTTGGGATACCACTCTCAAGGGTCAAACCGAACAGTTCCTGTGAATGTCTATTTAGATTTTGTTGGTGCATCATAAGGCTACTGTGTGATACGTTGGATCTAAGAGAGTGACTTTCATGAACGATTCCTAGCGGGACGGCTAAAGTAGAGGTTAAGGGCTCACACATAGATATATCTGGGAGTACCGTTGCTGGACTGGGTATTCCAATCTCTAATGTAAGTATGGTCTGCTTCTGTTCCGGAAGTTGTGCCTTCAAAAGGCTTTCGTTGCTGACGGTAGATTTTTTACGGCGAATGCATTTTTGACGCTTTAATTTTAGACTTTTATTTTCGGACGTTGAATACAAATCTGGAGTTGATTCAGATAACGTTGTTTTTAAGTTTTGTCTACACACTGACGTATGCATTGACTGTGTTCTGGTCAGTAATCTATTTTCATCGGCCGTTATATTCAAAGATCTTCTTCGGATTATATTTTCAGGAGTTTTCACCTCCCTTTCATGATAACCTTCACCATCGTCTAATATAAAACATCCAACGGGTAAATTTTTTAGCAATTTTTCATTGACTACTTGCACCGGTTTCTTTTTCTTGGCCGGAGTGGCTTTAGGTGATATTGAATTTTCTCTTGATAGATTCACATATTTGGCTTCTTTGATCAAATTAGCTTTATTCTCTGCTTGAGGGTTAACGAATAAATCTTTGACGAGCTCGATCTGAGGAATTTCCTCTTTTATCATTTGACAGTCCGATGGAGAGGTTTTGAGAATTTTACGTTTTGATTTAACAATCTTTGTGCTTTTAATAATATCCTCTATCATTTTGTCAAGCGTAACGTCGCCCATTTGAGTTGTAGACACAGTAGATTGAGTTCCATTTACAGTTGATTCAGTCCGACTGGCAGCTAAGTCTTTGCTAAAAATAAATTTGTTTTCCATTTCGGTCGATGATTCCTCGTCTCTCAAAGGAATGGTGAATGGATTTTCTACTTTAGGGAAATATTCTGTGACGTCATCGTTATATGGAAGTCTCTGTGATACGCTGCGAGTGCTTATAGTGCTGAATCTCAGAGCTGCTAGTTTTGTAGCTAGTGGTGTGATAGATACAGGTGAGCACGCATCTCTGACTAGCGTATGGACATCTTTTTTATCAACGGAGGGCGACTTGAATGAACTTTCGAAATCGTTTGATTTCTTCCTCGTTCTTTTCAGGGGTCTAATACTTGCGATTCCGTCGTTTTTGTTAAAATATAGCGGATTATTCATGAAAATGTGATGACCAAATATCGGTAACGTGGTTCTTTCTATTTGCGATTTATTTATGGTTATTGGTTTTTCTACACAGTTGAGAATGAAATCTTTATCATATTCTATTTCGACTATACCTTCGTTAATAGGTTTGGTTGTGCATACATTATTGTTATTAATATTATTATTAATTAGCTGCTTTTTATGTATGGAGTTATTTGAGTCATTTGTCAGAGCGTTAAGTCTATAACTCAGTTCATGCAATGAAGGTTCAGAAGAACTGTGCGTTAATTTCGAGAAATCTCTCGAGTTTCTTTCGAATGGGTTGATACTTCTTTCGGATTTGTAAGTTATGCTGTCTCTTTTGAAAGAGTCATTAGTACTGCCCATTTCTAGTTTCCTTTTCTTAGCTTCTCTCACCCGTCTACTATAAGTTGAAGG
Organism: Bombyx mori; assembly: GCF_030269925.1. Lineage (NCBI taxonomy): Eukaryota > Metazoa > Arthropoda > Insecta > Lepidoptera > Bombycidae > Bombyx > Bombyx mori. Next base: position 2,158,128 of record NC_085121.1, read on the forward strand.
TGTAACAGAAATATCATCCTTAGAACTACCGAGAAACGGTTTTCTTCTGTCAAAGCTCTTTACTGGAGTTCCAGATGTAGGAGTGATGTTACTAACATCTTTCAGAGCCAGTCCTTCAGATTTTTGGATGAAGCCTTCTTTGTAAAAGTTAGGAGTGCTACCGATGTAGTTCACGTTCTCTTTGTCGATTGTTTTAAAGGTTTTTCTGGTTGTATTGGAATTTAAAGACCTTCTTTGATATCGGCTAGGTTTTTTACTTTTCTTATAGGCTTGGCCGTCAAACGATTTTCTATTGTGGTTGGTAAATTCATTGTTGCAGTTACCGGACGGTTCATTTTCAGATTCGCTGCTGCCACGGCTCTCTTGGTTTTTCTTACCGTATACTGTCCATTTGAGCATTGTGTATCTGAAACAATAGAATTAAAAGAAATAAGAAGAATAATCGTTCATTAAAAATATGACGGACTAGCTTTTTCCCACGACTCCGTCCGCGTGGAATAGCTACTTTGGCATAACATTAAGTTTTACTCCCCCCTTCATTTACGTAGAAAGTGAAAATATTTTTGAATTATAGAATGTTAAGGAGCTATTTAAACCCTTATTTTGAAACATTCTTTATTGGTTCTCCACTTGTATTGGTCTTACCGTGATGTTATATAGCCTTCCTCAATAAATGGGCTCTTTAACACTGAAATAATTTTTCGAACCAGTAGTTTCTGAGATTAGCGCCTTCAAACAAACAAACAAACCCTTCAGCTTTATAATATTAGTATAGATACTTTTTTTGGAAAGAAATGAAAATGAGGTTGGTAAGAGAGTGTTAACTATGAATGTGGAGGGATATAGAGGAAGAGGTAGACCTAAGAAGAAATGGATAGATTGTGTGAAAGACGATATGGGTAAAAGGGGAGTGAGCGAAGAAATGGTATATGATAGAAGAGTATGGAAGGAGAAAACATGTCGCGCTGACCCCAGGTGACTGGGAGAATGACAATGATACTTTTTTTTGGAAATTTGTATCAATTAAAAGAAAATCTACTACAATTCTGCAGCGTTTCTATATACTTCGGTCGCAAGGCTATAAGGTATTTCGCTTAATCAATGCTATATATAAAATAATAACACCACCACACAACTTCATGACACAAATACTTTGGCCACAGAACGGGCCGCAGCATCGGGGTATTTTCTGGTTGTACCAATTAAATCTCGTGTTTACTCAGGAACCGTACTATCCACACCAGAGACAGATCTAGGTCGAGCCAATGGTGGTTCTGCGATCGACGTTTGCTGATGGGAGGATGTATAGGTAGTACCGGTGGGTTCCACTCTCCTACTACAACAAGACCGTGTGAAATATGGACCATAAATTCGTCGTAAAGACTCAATAAATGCGATCCAGATATTTGAAAGTACGTTCCATTGAAATCCATTTATATCGTATATTGTGTAAATGTGTAAAGATTTCTATACCGCCTTGACATTATAAATTGGCTAGAGTTGATACGTGAACTGGTTTTTTGGTCTGTCGTTTGCAAAATGTGTTACATAAAACTAATTGATAGTAGTTTTATGAGTCATCATATAATTCGTACAATATATTATAAGTTCTCAAACAATCAATCGTCAGTGACCATGAATACTATAAATTATTTGAAACATCGTCAATGAAATACGTCAGATTAAGCCGTAACATTATTTTTAATTCTATCTATGACTTGGGAGAAGTGAAGAAAATACTCGTACATAGTCATCATAAAATATATTTTATAAAATAAAACAGAAAACGTATTTTCTTCTTCTTCGCGACCTTATTAGGGGACTATTTGGGGTCAGTGCAGCAGTGTCCTCTTTTTCCATTCAAGCCTCGTCACCTCTGCACTCACATCGTTCTCTCACATATCATCACAAAACATACACAAGAGTAGATTGGTGTTTGTCGGTGTTAGGTCTGTCGGATGTGTAAAACTCCCAACCTTATCACTTGTGGCTTAAAGACAGTCTGTTGTGCGGTATGAGGTCAAGCGTTATCGTGTAGGAGCAGCGTGGACGAGAGATTAACCAAGACTGTCCGAAGATTCGCTTCACCATCATTATGTCCAGTTCTTTACAGCACAAGTCCGCAGTAACGTTGCTGCCATTTATTAAGAAGCTGTGATTAATTATACCAGCACTAAACCACCAAGCAACCTTGACTTTTAGGCGTAATTCTTTTGTTTGCTTTAATATCCTTTGTTGTTTATTGTTAGTAGATACGTATTGCAGTTAGCCCTACGTACGTCAGCATACCGTGTGTGTGTGCATCACCTAGGTCTTCTTAGTGTTAGAAAACCAGCGTCAGAAAATCCTAAATATTTATTATAAATTAGGCGATCCAAGTCGCCTTGAGTAATTCAGACTACGTCTCATGAGGCGACTAATACTCGTTGTATTTCCGCTACTTCGTATATCTCTTCAGTATTGGTCCTATACGTCGGCTGGGCTTGGAAGAATCAAACGGAACAGCCGCTATCTCAATTATTATTTTTTGTAATATTTCAGTGACTCGAAAAAAAAACCAATCTAGTACATTATCTCTGCTTAGAAAGTGAGGCAGAAAGTACGATACATAATAAGAAAATTTTCATAGCAACACAATGCCTCAAATTGATTCAACTAAAAGCTACCGTACGATACGAATTACAAAACGAGCGATTACATTTCGGTTACGGTACTGGCAATAACTCATATTTCCCGCTGTACCAAATTGACTGTGTAATTAGAAGCGGACTATTCAGCCGGCTCGCGATGAACTCACGCTGTTCCAAAACCAGTGAACTCACAATAGGACCCCGAAGAAATTCGCTCTACAACACCGCAGAAACGGGGCGGATCGTCTGCTAGTATTGAATAAATGGTCATTGAATTTAAGATTTCTCTCTGGGGTCCGCGAATAATGGAAAAAAATATAATTCAATAGAGGATTTCGGTAACAGCCATCTTTTTGAAATCTAGAATCGAAGGGATCCTGACCCGTCTTCGGGGCGTGCTGTGACATACTGGATGGAACGAAACACGTTTTGCTTATTCGATTATTTTTTTAAATTTGAATTCTTTTTTTTTTCTGGATCTCACTATCGGTCAGGGAAATTCGATCTTGCGCTTCAGAGATAAGGTCGAATAACTTCAATAAGAAATTCGGTGACAGCTCGTATCGAATTGATATTATCTTGAGCGGATGTTTTATCTTTGTCACAATACGATTTCGATGTATCCCGCGAACCAGTTACGAGATTTGTAACTGTAATTTTTAAATCGAATTAAATTTAAAGTATTAAATTTAAAAAAAAAGTAACCTGAACAATAATTGTAAGACACATTCTTCATAAATCATAAATTGAATTTAAATGTTGTAGTGTTACGGTCGAACTTCGAATGTTGGAGGCGGACACTTGTGATTTAGATTAGTTTTATTCGCATTCCCTTTCTTTCTATAGCTTTGTTATCGACACATTGTTATGAAAAAATTAAATCAAATAGTTACAAAAAAAAAAGAAAAAACATGGAAGTTCTACATTACCAACAAAAAGAGACGAAAGAAAAAAAAAACAATCGTTTTTTACTTTATATTTATAGAAATGATAAACTAGGCCACGTAGTCTATTTAGGCGATTTTATTTTCAAAGTGCTCTTAACTTAACCAATGTCAAGTTGTCTTCGTGAATAGATACGATCATCGTTCTCATCGAACCCGTCGCGTGCGACGAAGGGCTTCACGAGTAAATTAACCACAGACACAGCCCACTGAGTTTCTCGCCGGATCTTCTTAGTGGGTCGCGTTTCCGATCCGGTGGTAGATTCTGCGAAGCACGGCTCTTGCTAGGGTTCGTGCTAGCAATGTCGTCAGGTTTGAGCCCCGTGAGCTCACCTACTAGTTAACGTTACGCTGAAATAGCTTCTCAAGGCTATCAGCATAGGTAGAAAAACAAAAGTGAACAGAAAACAAGCCAAATAAAAACTTAAGTTGTCTTATACCATAAATTCTACATATCGACGCTTGAAAGGCAAACGTGGCTAAGCGAAATGTGTGAACTTTACAGTACTAGACTACTTTAATTTTGAAATACCTGAAAAAAATTATATTTTAACGAATCTAGCTGTAGGATTGAAATAGTTTTAATAGACCTAGAAATATATATTTTTTGCGCATCGAATATGGTTATTACCAATAATTTATGTACAAAGCAGCTATTGTCGCTTAGTCACATTTGCCTTTCAAGCGTCAATATATCAAATGGCAAATGAACCATAAAAGGCTGTATATTTTTCATTTTATACCCTAGAATGTTTAGCGCGTTCCGACCAAATGCTGGTGCGGCGGTTACCCGACAGGTGGCGTGGTTATGAATTATTCAGATAAAAATTCGCTGCGTGCCAGTAGTGCGGGTTATATGGGGAATTAATATTGCATTAAAAGTTGAAATTCCGTGGTATTAATGAATATGTTATATTATTTACGCCACAGAAACTCATATGCACTTGAAAATTTTATTTACATTTTTTCAATATGAATTCGGTGATAAACTAATGATAAACTTAATTGTGATTAATATAATTTATTTTATTTGATACTAGCTTTTGCCCGCGACTGTATCCGCGTGGAATAGTTCTCAAAAAAATGTTTTATTTTAGAACAAATTTGGTTAGCATAAAAAACGTTATAGTGAGACAACCTTAACATATAGACATATGCTGTCGCGACCTTTTTTTTAGATCTTTTAAAGGGGAACAATTCTGTCATACATTATTTTAGCGAAACTTTTACCGTTTCTGCAGCGCATGCAGCGGAAGCTCTCAAAAGGTAAAAATAATCCCGATTTTCAAATATTCTTTATTGGTGCTCCGCTTGTATTGGTCTTAGCGTGATGTTATATAACCTATAGCCTTCCTCGATAAATGGGCTACCTAACACTCAAAGAATTTTTCAAATCTGACCCGTAATTTCTGAGATTAGCGAATTCAAACAAACAAACTCTTCAGCTTTATAATATTAGTACAGATTTAAAAATTAATTACCTAACACTTTTATTACGCCTTGCTCATTTTTTAACCGTCTACGCCATCTTCCTTTTCTCTGTCATTCTGTCTGTCATTCTCTTCTCGCTTTCTTTCCGTTTTCTCTCACTCACATCTTAACAATCCGTTCCACACTCTTTTCATACGTTCCGTTCTTACCAATCCTACAATAATGTGCACATTACAATTTGATTCTCTATTGATTATTCTAAATCAGTACATAAAATATAATTAGAATAAACAGGTTGGTATTACTGAGCAAAGATTTATTAGGCCCTTAAGTTATGTGACGCATATTTTCAAACCCACGCGATTTATTCGTTCGCATACTCATTGACTGCATGACCTTTGATCAAAAGGAAATTTTAATTTAAAACAGTCAAAGACCTTCGTTAAAGGTTTAATTATTAACATTACAAAATTATAAGCACAATGGCCATTGAATGTTGTGTTTGTTTTGATAATGACATTAGTAGCAGTTTTTATTGTGTCACACTATTGACCTACACGAAATTAGGTTATCAAATAATTATGAATTACAATCGTCAACAATTAACTATAACGACAGTAACGTATAATTTTATTCATAGAATACATGTTTCGGTAGCCACATTGGTTAGTTAGTAGCGCGACATACTGCAATATAATATTTATGGGCGCATTATCAGTTTAATCTTTGGCCATATGGTACGCGGCGAGCGACTAGACCAACGTATAAAGTACAAACTTACTTGTAAATTTTCCATGCTATTTATTAGAATTAATAATTTATTTATAGCTAACTGACCCGGTAGACTTCGTAGTGGCTTAATTGATAAATAAAAGACCTAAACTTTTGTATAAAATAAACTTAAAACAAACAAAAGGAATCCGTCCGACGGGGGACACATCAAAGGAAAAACAAAATTGTTATTTTTATTTAATTCCGAGCATTTTTATATTTATATATCCTTTTAAACCTTCTCTGGACTTCCACAAATAATTCAAGACCAAAATCAGCCAAATCGGCCCAGCCGTTCTCGAGTTTTAGCGAGACTAACGAACAGCAATTCATTTTTATGTATATAGATTATTAGCTGGCCCGGCAAACGTTGTTTTGCCATATAAATTAGTTCTAGGAAAGATAAATAACCTAGATACCGACTGCACCGCCATCTGCCGGGCTGATTTGTAAATCTAAGCTCTCGGATCCACCTGAAGGTACACAGAAATTTTCATTAAAATCGGTCCAGCCGTTTAGAAGTTCGGTGACAAACAGACGCACAGAAGAAATATATAGGTATAGTATAAAGATTGATATTTTTGCAGCGGCTTAGCTCTGGCATTGCTGATGTCCATGGGCGACGGTAACCACTCACCAACAGGTGGGCCGTGTGCTCGTCTGCCTGTTAGGGCAATAAAAACAAAACAAAAAATGCTTTATTGTTTGGTTGCGTGCTGTGACTATATCCCGAATGTCTGAGAAAAGTTTCGCCACGGCAGTATTGGAATTATGTCCTCTTGTATAAAAAATGCTGGTATAACAAAATAAATCGTGAGTTATCAGAAATAAAATACTACTCGATACTAAATCAATTTAGTATCATTCGTGAAAAGGATGCAAATTATTTTCTATGACGTCATCCCCAGTGTGAGATAGCGAGATACTCTCACTCTTTCTGAAACTTAAAAACATTGTTCTTATCGTTAAGTATTTTATAATTAATTTTAGGGTACCGCACGCCTAGACGCGAAAGGCTATATATAGCGTTCCAGTTTGAAAGGTAGGGAAATTATTATTGTTTTTAATGTAACATAGAATACACGCTTCAAACTAGGCGGCGGTATTGACGTTGTTGATGTCTATGGGCTCCACGAACCACTATTACGTGGTAACTATGTGGCCCGTGAGATCTTTAACGCGTGTATGCACTAAAAAAACAAACTTTTCTTTAATATTTCTAGAAATGTCTTGATAAATGTCAATGCTCGGTATCAAATGTTGCGGTTTCCGAAAATAGGGTGAGCATAATGACTAAGAAATACACAATAATAAAAACGGTTGAATTATTTAATTGATATTTACAGACATATTTTATTGACCGTGAAATTGTGGTTTTTTATAATGACCTAGAAATCTTGTGAACGAGTCACCCCGAAACCAGAAATTGGTTTCATTATTTGTAATAGCATTGCCCATTATTCTCTTCTCTACTCTTGGATCTCAGATAAACGTATCAATGTCTAAAGATGTGTAATCTTTGTGAATAATATAATTATTTGCGAATGCATGTCGGAACAGTGGTATGTAATGGCGCAATCTACCAGATTCCAAAAAAAAAGACTTCAAATGCTTTGTGCCCTTCTCACTGGTATGCAAAATTGTAATCGCGACAATTTGACTTTTGTATCGGCTAATAAACATTACGAACGATTGATCTCCAAGATTCTTATTTAACTGATTTTAAAACTAATGTTGAAATTAAATTAAAGGTTTTTTTTTTTTTTTTTTTTTTTTTTTTTTTTTTTTTTTTTTTTTTTTTTTTTTTTTTTTTTTTTCTTAGATGGATGGACGAGCTCACAGCCCTCCTGGTGTTAAGTGGTTACTGGAGCCCATATACATCTACAACGTAAATGCGCCACCCACCTCGAGATATAAGTTCTAAGGTCTCAGTATAGTTACAACGGCTACCCCACCCTTCGAACCGAAACGCATTACTGCTTCACGGCGGAAATAGGCGGGGTGGTGGTACCTACCCGTGCGGACTCACAAGAGGTCCTACCACCAGTGATTACGCAAATTATAATTTTGCGGGTTTGGTTTTTATATCACGATGTTATTCCTTCACCGTGAAAGTCAATCGTGAACATTTGTTGAGTACGTATTTCATTAGAAAAATTGGTACCCGCCTGCGGGATTCGAACACCGGTGCATCGCTACATACGAATGCACCGGACGTCTTATCCTTTAGGCCACGACGACTTAAATATATAGACGTATAAAGGAAGCAAAGGGCTGCTTACATAGTAACATCATACTGAATTTCGTCACCCACCTTTGCGAGAAAAGGGTTTGAGTCTTAACTGTATAATAGTCCAAGATCCCAGGGCACCCAGACAACTATTTTAAAACCTCTTACAAAAAGACAGGCCGATCCAAGGGGCCAAAAAAAATTATACGAAATCGACATATATAAAAATCAGCTTTCAGAATTTACCTGAAATTAGGTCATTATTTTGGGAGCTTTAAGGCGTCTGCAAAGCAATTCGGCCGACGGAAAGTGTCTGGGAGTATGGGTATCATATTTTTAAGGATATTGCCTAAAATATACGTAAAAATCAGCTTTCAGAAAATACGTGAAGTAGGTCATGATTTTATGTACCTTGAGTACCTGATACCTGAAAATTGGCCGCGTTCTTAGTACATACTAACACTACGCAATCGGCCACATTTCGTTCGTCAGAAAATACGTGACGACTGGGGGCCCTGGAATCTACTCTATAATGACTGTTCCAACCCTTCAAACCAGAAGTCATGACTGTCTCGTGGCAGAAATGAGCGGGTGATTAGGAAAAACATAAAAAAAAGTATTTTTTTATTTTTGTTGCATAGACCGGTGGACGAGCTCGCAGCTCTTCTAGTGCTAAGTGGTTACCGGAGCCCATAGACATCTACAACGTAAATGCCGCCACTCATCTTGAGATATGAGTTCTAAGGTCTCAGTATAGTTACAACGGCTGCCTCCAACCTTCAAATCAAAACGCGTTACTGCTTCACAGCAGAAATAGGCGGGGCCCGTGCGGACTCACAAGACGTCCTACCACCACTTCAGTTTTTGTTACACATTATTTTAACTTCATCGTGGAAGTTATTGGAGAACATAATTGTACACGACCCGGTCTGTATGGCTGTTTCCGAGTCGCGTAATAATATTTTCTGCTGTCTGTTTGTGCGCTGGTAGAAGACGGCTGTTTCTTTCGATGGGTTTCGGCTTCTGTAGCGAGGTTTCACAGGTAACTGTCTGGTTCACTGGTAGCTGATTCACTGGTGATTTTCTGATAACTGTACTATTGGAGAACTGCTGGTAACTGTTTCTGTCTTGCTGATGTTTCTTTGTCGGAGAGCTTCTGAGAACTGTTTCTGTCTTGATGATCTGCTGAGAACTGTTTCTATCTTGCTGATGGTTCTTTGTCGAAGATTCACTGGGAACTGTTTTTGCCTATAAATGGCCATCCTTTTATATTTATTTCAGTACCCCATCTCGCGACGCGCTATCGACGCGTCACTTTCGGAGGGTTCCTTGATCTGTATGTTACCGTAGTGAAAGCGCTCCACGAATTGTTCCTATTGGTCTATTCACATTCTCTGATCTGATACACTAACATATTGCATATTAAATAATTTAAGATTATACATTTTTGTTACGTAATTACTTATTAACTATATTAATTCTATTTGTTCGATAAAACTATTTAAAATCAGTTTCGTCCTGCACATTACTCCCGCCGTGCGAGTCCGTCGCATTCTTCTCGGTGCAGGATGGTCTTCTTCGATGGGCAGGATCAGTAGTTTTCTTACTGGTCTCCGTAGAACTTGGTTTTGATGTCTACGGTGCGCCCCACGTTGTCGGGACCTGGATATATCGCTATCATTTCTCCCTCGCATGCGCGTGTTTCGTGGCAGGCATTTCCACTTTTCACGGCGATGCTTCGGCCATGAAGCTCCCGCCGGTGCTGCAGCTGCTATATTTACTTCACCCATCGGTTCTGTAGTTTCTGACGCCGATTCCGTCGGCCAGGGGTCCTCTCGTTGGCGTAGGAATTCTGGCCCTCTGAACCACCTATGTTCGTTGTGGTACGGCATTGGGACGTCTCGGGTCACGTCGTCGGCTAAGTTAAGCTTCGTGGGTAACCATCGCCTCCCGTTTACTGTTGCACTGTCTTCTATAGCTGTCAGGCGTTGGGTGACGTAAGGTTTGTACGAGCGTGATCCCGTCCTTGTCCATCTCAACACTATCTTACTGTCGCTCCAGAAGGTCTTCGAGGTCGGCTTTCTTTCGTGTTTTCGACGAAAGTCTGTTGTTACGAGTACTGCATCTTTTAAACCTTTAAAAATGTCCAAGTAGTCGTCTTCGTAGTGTCTGTTCTGTACTGCGACTGCCGCCTCCGGGTGCGTGGCTTCTTGTTTCTGGGCGGTCAAGTTCTTTACATATATTGCTGTGGAAGGAGAACTTGACGCCCCGAAGATCAACGAGGTCATTCTGTTTTCTTCTGGGGGCTTGTCATCTCGCTGATCTTTGCGCCAGAGATAACGGAGCGCGTCTTTGTCTTCAGGTCTCAATTTTACTTGTATGAACATCTCTTTGATGTCTGCTGTTACTGCTATATTATGCTGTCTGAATCTCATTATCACTCCTGGCAGTGATTGGAGTACGTCCGGTACCTTAAGCAGCATATAATTCAAAGCTACCCCTCCTATCCTGGCGGCGGTATCGTGGACAACTCGGAGTTTTTCCGGCTTCAGGGGGTTCCCGACGGCGAAGTGAGGTAGATACCACGTTCTGTTCTCTGTTTTTGTTTTTGGAGCGGGCTCGGCGTAGCCTTTCGCGACGAGTGCTTCCGTCTGTTCTGTGTATTTTTGTTTCAGTTCCGGATTACGATCGAGTTTGTTTTCTATATTATCAGTCGCTTTAACGAGTTATTGTAGTTGTCTGGTAGACTGACATTATCTGTTTTCCAGAGCAGAGCAGTTTCGTATCTTCCATCTGTTGTGTGGACTGTATTACTGTTGAGGATGCGAAGCGCCTGTTCCTCTGGGTCTGTTTTTGGTTTTCTTGGTGTGATGCATAGCGCATCCATAGCGAAGTACTGTTTTACCAGATTTTCTATTTTATCATTTTCCTGGGTTTCGCTGGCATGATTTATGTAGTTTATGTGGTGGCCTAGGGTACGAGTGCGACCTCCATGCAGTACCCAGCTTAGAGGTGTCAGTGACGCTATTGGCTGATTCCTGTTGCCTCGTCTAACTTTCGAAGTTAGTAACATGTGCCAGTTGTCTTGGCCAATAAGGATTCCAGGTTTCGCGTTCTCGTACGTGATGATGTCACTGATGTCTCGTAGGTGCGAATATTCATCTATCTGTTCCTTTGGTATTTTTTGTGCTGTTACTTGTAGGTCGTTAACTGTTCTCGCTTGTATTATTTCTTGTCGACTGTTGAGGCCTCTGAGCGTGAGGTTGACTCTTCTTGACCTTGTTTCCGTTGATTTTATGTTGTTAATCGCCTGTATGTGTAACGGATCGATTGGTCCTGTTATTCCAGTCTTCTTGCAGATGATTTCGTCTATGAGTGTCACCGTCGATCCATCGTCGAGCAGCGCGTATGTATCAACTGTGCTTATTGGTCCTACTTGGACTGGGATTATTTTCAAATAGGACTGTTTCTGTTTTCCGGTCCAAGCGGAATTAATGTTCTCTGTTGTTTCCTTGTCACTGTTGTCTGTTTTTTCAATTTTTCTGTCGAAGTGTAGCATCTTGTTGTGAGTATATTTGCAATCATTGATGCCACAAGTCTTCGGTCTACAGTTGTGGGTTTTATTTCTATACTTGAGACATCGGAAGCACAGGTGGGTATTCTTAGCGATGTCCCATCTTGTGTTTGAGTCTGCCTTCTTGAATATGTAGCAGTCTGTTGTGGTGTGTTCAGTGTTGCTACATACCGGACATTTAGCTAGTGATGGCTTCTCACTGACTATGTGCACGTTCTGTGTGCGTCTGTTGTGTTGTGCGGGCTGCGAGTAGTGCCCCGCCTGTTCAGGCTGTGCATAAGGGCTGCACAGTTCGGCTTCTGTTTTCATGAATTTTTCAAATTTAATCAGATCCGGATCCTCCTTCGGTTGTATCGCGGTGAAGTCGTAGTATCGGTAACGTAGTGTTGGTGTGAGTTTTTCTAACATTGTTTTGGTAGTTTCCGGATTATATAAGTAATGTGTGCAATTTAATGCACGAAGCGTAGCTACGGCGTTGGTCACCTTACTGGAGAATATACAAATGTCTCTTGGTGTTTCTGTTAGTCTTGGCAGAGCTCGTAGCGTGTCTAACTCCGTTATGGCTATCGTTTCCGGTCTTCCGAATCGCGCTTCTAGACTTCTTATGACGTCGGACGGATCAGCGTTCGTTATAAGTAATCCGTCGACGGCTTCCTTTGCTCTTCCTTTCAAGTTCCTTCTGAGTCTGTTTATATTTTCTGTTTTTGTAAATGAATTCATCGTCTCGTGATAGGCTGCACGAAAGGATAGCCAGTCTTGGTGGTTTCCATTAAAGAATGGCAATTCTGTGTATATTGGTTCGCGGGCGGCTTTGACGGCGAGTGTTATTGCTGCGGTTAGATCTGAGAAGTCTTGTTTGTCGCAGGCTCCCGCCGGTTTTTCCTTATGCTGGTCGTCATTTTCTGTTTTTGTGGGTTGGGTTTCCAGCCACGTGCCCATTCTTTCATCGAGTTCTGACTTACTGTATTCTGATTCGCTGTTTTCGTCATCAGATCCAGCTTCGAGCGTGGCCAGTCGGGCGGCTGCCAATTCCACTTGTAGGCGGGCGAGCTCTTCTCTAGCTTTGGCTATCTTCTGTTCTTTTCTGTTTCGCGACCGGTCAGTTTTGACTGTACCGGCGCGCTGTTTTGTTGGCACGTCATTCTGTTTGACTATATACTGTTTGACGGCCTCTGTTTTTGAGTTCCCAGGTTTCTCTGCGAGTTTCGTCGTGGCTTCCGTGTTGGCTGTTGCGCACGATGATCCTGTTGTGGGGGCTACCAGACTCATGACGGTTTTCGCGGTTGTTTCTGTCCACATGCTCTGTGTTGTAGCTGTGGTTTCTGAGGGCGGCGACTGTTTTGTTTCGATCCGTCCTCTTCCTGTTGACCGCGTTATCGGCATTGTTCCAGTTTCCTTTTCAAAACGTATCCTCTACCCGGCTCGAGAGAATAATGAAATGTGTCCTCTATCCGGCTCGAATGGACCATGAAATGGGTCCTCGATCCGGTCTGTAGGGCTGTTTCCGAGTCGTGTAATAATGTTTTCTGCTGTCTGTTTGTGCGCTGGTAGAAGACGGATGTTTCTTTCGATGGGTTTCGGCTTCTGTAGTGAGGTTTCACAGGTAACTGTCTGGTTCACTGGTAGCTGATTCACTGGTGGTTTTCTGATAACTGTACTATTGGAGAACTGCTGGTAACTGTTTCTGTCTTGCTGATGGTTCTTTGTCGAAGATTCACTGAGAACTGTTTTTGCCTATAAATGGCCATCCTTTTATATTTATTTCAGTACCCCATCTCGCGACGCGCTATCGACGCGTCACTTTCGGAGGGTTCCTTGATCTGTATGTTACCGTAGTGAAAGCGCTCCACGAATTGTTCCTATTGGTCTATTCACATTCTCTGATCTGATACACTAACATATTGCATATTAAATAATTTAAGATTATACATTTTTGTTACGTAATTACTTATTAACTATATTAATTCTATTTGTTCGATAAAACTATTTAAAATCAGTTTCGTCCTGCACAATAATTATGTTAAGTGCGTATTTCGTAGGAGAAAAATTGTGCCTGCATACACGATGTACCGAAATCATTATTTTAATAAATCATAACCGTTGAAAATCGTACACCGCTCAGATAGATCGGTCGTTATGAAAATTTCACGTTCTCATTTCAAACAATATGACAATGGTCTCTCAGAATTCGAACTATCTTTTTTTTCTATTGCGAATAATAAATGGCCAAGGAACAAGAATACACAGCCAACTTAACGATAACGTAAGGGGATGTTTTATGTGAGTTCCAAGTTTTTTTTTCTTTGCCATAAAATGTTTTAGCTACGTCCTTTTTACGTCTTTATAGCCAAGAGATGAAGTTCACTGGTCGTTAAAATGACGTGTTTCGATGTACGTACATAACTATCACCTTTTATTGAGTGTAGGGCAGTTAGGTTTCTTTATGAACTGTACTGTTAGTATTAAGTTGACTTTTATGAGCTTGCGCAGTGTCTTTTGACTACGGTCTCAATTATTGTATGAAGAAACTTTTTTTTTTAATTGTCAGGTACATTGATCTGGATAATGCAATAAACAACTACATCTTTATATATATATTTCTTTTGTGCGTGTGTTTGTCACTGAACTCCTCCTAAACGGCTGGACCGATTTTAATGATTTTTTTGTATGCGTTTTGTATCCAGGGTGGCACTTTGGATGGTTTAGATTCACAAAACAGCCCGGCAGAGGGCTGCAGTCGGCATCTAGGTTTTTTATATTTCCTAGAAATCATTTACATATATGGCAAAACAACGTTTGCCGGGTCAGATAGTAGATAAATAAATACTTACAAATTAGATCGTACTTCAAGTCAAGTTAAGACGAAAACGGTTAATGGTGCAATTTTATTCTTTTTGACCTACTTCAAAAAAGGAGGAGGTTCTCAACCGTGTTTTTTTGTAGGTTTGTGAATTACCTTCAAAGTTGTGTCTGTTTGATCAAAGTTTAATGTAAGGTAAAAAGCATCAAAACTGCTCCGAACTATTTTAAGCTATGCTTGTACCGATACTGACAGGACTACTTTAAGTATGTTTATTGATTGATTTGTGGAAGAAAGAAAGAGATAGATAGATATAGGTGCTTACCACTCATTCCAATCACTACAATTTCGCTAAAAAAATGTTGCAAACAAAGAACATGCCTTTGTACATAATTTTCCTATTACTCTGTACTGTGTCTTGTTTTCTGTGTGTACATAAATAAATAAATAAATAAATAAATAAAGTTTTAGGCTACCCTGGGGTAATCATTAAACTCTTGGATCTAAGCCACTTTTATTCTCGTTTTCGTTATAATATTATTATAAATATCTCTATATATAAAAATGAATTGCTGTCGCGTTAGTCTCGCTAAAACTCGAGAACGGCTGAACCGATTTTGCTAATTTTGGTCTTGAATTATTAGTGGAAGTCCAGAGAATGTTCAAAGGTGAATAAATATGAAAATGCTCGGAATTATATAAAAACAAACAATTTCGTTTTTCCTTTGATGTGTCCCCCGTCGGGCGGATTCCTTTTGTTTGTTTTAAGTTTATTTTATACAAAAGTTTAGGTATTTTATTTATCGATTGAGGCACTACGAAGTCTGCCGGATCAGCTAGTAATATATAATTATTTTAAAGGTAAATTGAACACACGTGCTGTACTCTAGTCGAATTAATTTCTAGATCAAACTAGAAACTAGCCGTCAACTATGACTAAGTATTTTCTTCGTACAAATAAAACATGTAATCGATACAATGCCCTTGTGTTACGTTATAAATTATTGCACAATGACATAATCAAGAACTTACCCTCGACGTCTCATCGTAAAACGTTCCCACCACTCACAAATGTATTGTTGACTTGATTTAATACCGAAAAAAAACTTTCGAAAACTGGATCGGATATTGGACACGACAACTTCTCAAATGCCGTTCACTGGTGCGTTATTCGTAGAGACTTAGAGTCGATAATCCCTTGCCGAGATTAAATAATAATTTTGTGTATATACAGGGTGATCCTTTCGCAAACTTCCTTGTCTGTGACAACGGTAAGATACCGCTCTAGTTTGTGCAAGTATCGATATTATTACCACTGCAATTGTTAAGTTAACAATGCCTTCAATTTCGGGTAGGCAGTAGTTAGTCTACATCTGTCGTTCAGTAGTGTATGGAACTGTGCCCTTATTTTCATCACAATTAATAAAGAGTGTCCGAAGTTTAACGATTATTTTTGTGGATGAATTATCGCACTCGAGTTTTATGCCAATCACTCAATCTAGATACGAAAACCTTCAGTCACCTTCGTAGTCACCTTCTAGAAGCTTCTTTCTCATCATGCAATGCATGCAATTTAGGCAAACGATTATCTAGACCGAAGTTATAGTTTCTATTCACAATATTCTATACACAATATACACAAACATACGAAACAGGCGAAATCTTTATAATTGATTTCTTTAGCAATTTAAATATTCAGATTTGGAATTGTAGTTATTTTATTCTTGTTTTAGAAATTCTGTCACACGAGTTTTCTGAAACAAATATTTCCGTATGTTTATGAACAAATAGAACTGGAATAAGAAAAATATACAATACTATAGATTAATAAAAAAAAGTCTTTGTGAATATTTGTACACAATTGGGTTACATTCACGCTGTGGGGATAATAAAAACACAATTATCTTGTTTATAAGTTCATTTTCTATAATAATAAATAATAGTTTAAAAAAACTAAAAAAAATACACTTTTATAGAAACTCCATTTAAAAAATAGAAAATAAATTTTAATAAACTTGAATTAACTAAAAAAGCGTGGGGTGCTTTTCAGAATATTATCAAAATAACCCTTCTGCTCATATCTGTTCATAAAATATTTAAAACTACTGATACCATGCACCCCACGCTTTTTTTACAATAAAATATTTTTTTATTACACTATTTTTAATTCAAATTTATTAAAATTTATTTTCTAATTTTAAGTTGGATTTTCTATAAAAGCGTATTTTTTTAAACTATTATTTATTTTTCATTTTTTAGTAGAATTTCATTTTTTTTTTTAATGTTGAATTGTCATCGGTCCTTATTAAAGGGGGTCAAAATCATGTTCTAAGATTCCGTTACATACTAACATAAATTTTTTTTCTTGCTTAGAATGGTGGAAGAACTCACAGCCCACCTGTTGTTAAGTGGTTACTGGAGCCCATAGACATCCACAACGTGAATGCGCCACCCACCTTGAGATATAAGTTCTAAGGTCTCAAGTATAGTTATAATGGCTGACTAAGGAAGGGTGTTGGGTTCTCAAGACTTGTGTTACTTAGGTATATGTATATACAAATATGTAATGTTATTTTTAAATTTTCACAGCACACAACATACGTAATGTCTTTATAGGCACAAAAAGTCACTAGCTATTATTGCAACAGTATGCATTTAAATCATACAATCCCGTTTTTGCAGGATAGCCGTCGGAGCACCGTGGTGCGTGAGGAACGTGGACCTCCAGGACGTCATGGACCTAGAGTCCATCAGTAAGTATCTACAATTGGCATCAGTGCGCCATTTCAAAAAAGCGGCACGACACGAGAACCCTCTCATCGTGGCCGCCGCTAACTACATTCCCTTTAGGTAGGAAAAAAAAGAAGAAATGTATGGGTAAATGACGTCACGGCTTACTTGAGACATTTTAATGTGGTCGCCGTCGTCCTTGTTGAGGTACTAGAGCGCAATCTTACTGTTGTTGCATGTTCAGCATCAGCTGTTCCCTTCAAACTGGAAGGCATGACTGCGTCGCGGCATAAATGGGCCAATTGACGATACCTGTCCATGTGGGCTTACAATATGCTGTCAATGCCTGTCAATGCTAGTCTTCGCTGGTAGCCTTAAACGTATATATGTCAGTCTCCGCTACCCATAACACAGGGAATGCTAATTTGGGCGGTGGTACCTACCCGTGCGAACTCACAATAGGTCCTACCACCAGTAATTACGCAAATTATAATTTTGCGGGTTTGATTTTGACTACACGATGTTATTTTTACTACACGACCGTAGAAGTCGATCGTGAACATTTGTTAAGTACGTATTTCATTAGAAAAATTGGTACCCGCCTGCGGGATTCGAATACCGGTGCATCGCTAGATACGAATGCACCGGACGTCTTATTCTTTGGGCCACGCCGACTTCAGTCGTCTGGAGATTGGCTCGGCATGTCCTCTTATGCATGCTGTATAGGGATTTAGTATGAGTTTTACGAACGGCCGCCCCTCTAACGTCAACCTAGTCCAAGGAATAATATATATAATATCTCCAGTAGCATAACATTCATGCTCGAAGCAGGGTTCATAATTCCCCCCAAGTGAACATTGTACTTGAGCTAAATTGGGCTATAATTCTTAATTACAATCGAGAATCACGCATGAATCTAGCGTGTAGTGAACGTGCCATTAATTTCTTGATAGATATCACAAAGTTAATCGTCTTATCAATTCCACCCCTCTATTTGTTTCAAACACAAACAAAGCCGTGAGAATGCTTTTTTCTGATGACAGAAAAAAATGTAATAGGGTTGAGTTGAGTTTTGTGTTGGAAATGATAACGAAACCTTTTTTACTTTTTTTTTAAGAACGGGTTAAGGTCTACCTGGATGTAACATCCAATGACAATAGACGCTGAAAGAGGCAATATATCTTTGAGGTGTGAAGCAGTTTTAATATCATTATCATTCCGATACTCGATATAATATGTTGATCTTATTTTTAGTACGTCACTATGAAATATTCATTTGCAGTCAAATCATTTCAGGCTGGTCATTCTGCACTATTCTCATCTGTTTCAGCCTCATGTAGTTATCTGTATTTAGATTGCTCTGGGTTGTTTAAAAAGCAAGTTATCATTAAATATATGCCTTAAATATAAATCTTCCGACTCATTTTATTCTCTATTTAATTTGAAACTACCTTTGGCTAAAAATTGGCTAATCTTAAATTTGGCACCAATTATCTTGTTTATAAGTTCATTTTCTATAATAATAAATAATAGTTTAAAAAAACTAAAAAAAATACACTTTTATAGAAACTCCATTTAAAAAATAGAAAATAAATTTTAATAAACTTGAATTAACTAAAAAAGCGTGGGGTGCTTTTCAGAATATTATCAAAATAACCCTTCTGCTCATATCTGTTCATAAAATATTTAAAACTACTGATACCATGCACCCCACGCTTTTTTTACAATAAAATATTTTTTTATTACACTATTTTTAATTCAAATTTATTAAAATTTATTTTCTAATTTTAAGTTGGATTTTCTATAAAAGCGTATTTTTTTAAACTATTATTTATTTTTCATTTTTTAGTAGAATTTCATTTTTTTTTTTAATGTTGAATTGTCATCGGTCCTTATTAAAGGGGGTCAAAATCATGTTCTAAGATTCCGTTACATACTAACATAAATTTTTTTTCTTGCTTAGAATGGTGGAAGAACTCACAGCCCACCTGTTGTTAAGTGGTTACTGGAGCCCATAGACATCCACAACGTGAATGCGCCACCCACCTTGAGATATAAGTTCTAAGGTCTCAAGTATAGTTATAATGGCTGTCTCACCTTCAAACCGAAACGCATTACTGCTTCACGGCAGAAATAGGCAGGGTGATGGTACCTACCCGCGCGGAATCACAAGAGGTCCTACCACCAGTAATTACGCAAATTATAATTTTGCGGGTTTGATTTTTATTACACGATGTTGTTATTCCTTCACCGTGGAAGTCTATCGTGAACATTTGTTGAGTACCGTATTTCATTAGAAAAATCGGTACCCGCCGGAGATTCGAACACCGGTGCATCGCTCAACCCGAATGCACCGGACGTCTTATCCGTTAGGCCACGACGACTTCAAATACATACACACGTCTGAAGTTAATAAAATCGTATTAAAAAGTTGTATTTCAAGTGTACTTTTCAAAAGACTCACAGTCTGGCATCAACTGTACCGATAAAAGTCATAAAAATCCGTTCGAATCTGCACCTTATTTGAAGTCATAAAATTCAAACTGTAAACATATTATTGTATCATAAAATACATTTTATATGGTCGACGTTTGAACAGCAGGTACTGGAACCCAGGTGTCCAACATTATCAATATAAATCAACCCTCTTTGACATTATGACCCGACTAAGGAAGGGTGTTGGGTTCTCAAGACTTGTGTTACTTAGGTATATGTATATACAAATATGTAATGTTATTTTTAAATTTTCACAGCACACAACATACGTAATGTCTTTATAGGCACAAAAAGTCACTAGCTATTATTGCAACAGTATGCATTTAAATCATACAATCCCGTTTTTGCAGGATAGCCGTCGGAGCACCGTGGTGCGTGAGGAACGTGGACCTCCAGGACGTCATGGACCTAGAGTCCATCAGTAAGTATCTACAATTGGCATCAGTGCGCCATTTCAAAAAAGCGGCACGACACGAGAACCCTCTCATCGTGGCCGCCGCTAACTACATTCCCTTTAGGTAGGAAAAAAAAGAAGAAATGTATGGGTAAATGACGTCACGGCTTACTTGAGACATTTTAATGTGGTCGCCGTCGTCCTTGTTGAGGTACTAGAGCGCAATCTTACTGTTGTTGCATGTTCAGCATCAGCTGTTCCCTTCAAACTGGAAGGCATGACTGCGTCGCGGCATAAATGGGCCAATTGACGATACCTGTCCATGTGGGCTTACAATATGCTGTCAATGCCTGTCAATGCTAGTCTTCGCTGGTAGCCTTAAACGTATATATGTCAGTCTCCGCTACCCATAACACAGGGAATGCTAATTTGGGCGGTGGTACCTACCCGTGCGAACTCACAATAGGTCCTACCACCAGTAATTACGCAAATTATAATTTTGCGGGTTTGATTTTGACTACACGATGTTATTTTTACTACACGACCGTAGAAGTCGATCGTGAACATTTGTTAAGTACGTATTTCATTAGAAAAATTGGTACCCGCCTGCGGGATTCGAATACCGGTGCATCGCTAGATACGAATGCACCGGACGTCTTATTCTTTGGGCCACGCCGACTTCAGTCGTCTGGAGATTGGCTCGGCATGTCCTCTTATGCATGCTGTATAGGGATTTAGTATGAGTTTTACGAACGGCCGCCCCTCTAACGTCAACCTAGTCCAAGGAATAATATATATAATATCTCCAGTAGCATAACATTCATGCTCGAAGCAGGGTTCATAATTCCCCCCAAGTGAACATTGTACTTGAGCTAAATTGGGCTATAATTCTTAATTACAATCGAGAATCACGCATGAATCTAGCGTGTAGTGAACGTGCCATTAATTTCTTGATAGATATCACAAAGTTAATCGTCTTATCAATTCCACCCCTCTATTTGTTTCAAACACAAACAAAGCCGTGAGAATGCTTTTTTCTGATGACAGAAAAAAATGTAATAGGGTTGAGTTGAGTTTTGTGTTGGAAATGATAACGAAACCTTTTTTACTTTTTTTTTAAGAACGGGTTAAGGTCTACCTGGATGTAACATCCAATGACAATAGACGCTGAAAGAGGCAATATATCTTTGAGGTGTGAAGCAGTTTTAATATCATTATCATTCCGATACTCGATATAATATGTTGATCTTATTTTTAGTACGTCACTATGAAATATTCATTTGCAGTCAAATCATTTCAGGCTGGTCATTCTGCACTATTCTCATCTGTTTCAGCCTCATGTAGTTATCTGTATTTAGATTGCTCTGGGTTGTTTAAAAAGCAAGTTATCATTAAATATATGCCTTAAATATAAATCTTCCGACTCATTTTATTCTCTATTTAATTTGAAACTACTTAAGAAATAAATTACTAAATGATTATGAAAAAACACGATTTTATTGCAAATACTAACTTTAAAGCGAAAAACACGCTATTTGATTACTTATATTGCAGGCGAGGTCAAGTTAATCCGGTAACGTTGAATTAGGAACTTTTATTTTACACACCAAAGGGTTTGAAGGGTGGGGCAGCCGTTGTAACTATACTTGAGACCTTAGTTAGAACTTGTATCTCAAGGTGGGTGGCGCATTTACGTTGTGGATGTCTATGGGCTCCAGTACCACTTAACACCAGGTGGGCTGTGAGCTCGTCCACCCATCTAAGCAATAAATAAAAAAACCAATATTATTATTTAAAAACTTTATTCGTTTACCTCTTTGTAATTCTATTCCGTGTCCTAAAGGTTAACCCAGTGGTGGTAGATAATGTGTATATAGAGCGACGCGATAGTGCCCGTGTTCAAATCCCATAGGCAGGTATATTTTTTTCTATTAAAATATGTACTCACATGTTCACGAATGCCTTCCGGCCTCCATGATGATGCAATAGCACCGTGTAATAAAAATCAAACGCCTAAATACTGGTTATAAGGCGACTTGTGAAGGTAAGGTGCCAAATTTAAGATTAGCCAAATTTTGGCCAAATTATTAAAGAAATATACCTTTTTAATACGTTAACTGTGTTTCGGCAAATGAGTTTCATTTCCTTATTCCTTATTGATTTTCTTGAATGGATTGAGTAAATTAAAATACGGTTGCGTTTTCCATAAAGAGTGTAATAAGTAAAAACAATTTTTCAAGACAGTGACACAATGACATTCTTCCTATTCGTACACTCTTGACAGAGTGGTCGTGGTCATGCATCAGTCGGATCCTGCGATACCGATGCTCTCGCGATGCGACGCCATGTGGCACGATGTTTCGCAGAGTGAGATCAATCATTTATGTTGGAGTGAGTCACAGATTTTATGAGGTGGGCCATCGTGTTGGAGATCGTCCGCGAGATCTTTTGCCCTCGACTTTCCCTTGCACCACCAACCGCTCAATAGAGTCCTCATTATGAGTGATGTGCCCGAAGAACTTGAGGATTCGTATTTGGACTGTTGACGATAGTCTCTCACACAAGGACATTAGTCATAGATAAAAAATATAAAATTATTTATCGGGGTCTAAGGCTTTTCACGTGAACAAACTGTGTTATGTGACTTTAAAAGCCCCACACGCCACTATTCGCTGATGCAGCAGTAAAAACTTTTCAACTCCACATTTCTATAGGTATGGGTTATAGGTGCATGTGAGGCCTCGGAAAGACCTCACATGCACTGAAAAATCCCTCAAATAGTCCTGCAGTCAACGTCTTAATGTTAAAAATGCTATTCATAGATTTGTCTGTTGAATTTTTTAAGTAGGATCAGTCATTTTAGGATTCCTAGACGTTATACAAATAATGTGACCTATACTTAGCCAAAGTATTTACTCATTTGTCTCATTTTACAAATTTAAGAAGACACATCGTTATTAAAATTAGCTGATTCTCTATTGACAAACCTGTGTATACAATTAACATTAAAAAAATTATGCGCATTGCATACATTTAATAATTATGTGCATATAGTTACACGCGTATTTACATATTAAACAATTATCGTGAATTTATTGTTCTAAATTGATGTATGTGAGTTGGGTGGGAACGTTTTTATTAGTATGGATATGCATATTGAGATAGACAGAGATCGAAGTTGGGTCATCGTGGCCTGAAGGATAAGACGTCCGGTGCATTCGTGTTGAAGCGATGCACCGGTGTTCGAATCTCAGACGGGTACCAATTTTTCTAATGAAATACGTACTCAACTAATGTTCACGATTGACTTCCACGGTGAAGGAATAACATCGTGTAATAAAAATCAAACCCGCAAAACTATAATTTGTGTAATACTGGTGGTAGGATCACTTGAGGTACCATCACCCCGCCCGTTTTATGCCGTGAAGCAGTAATGCGTTTCGGTTTGAAGGGTGGGGCAGCCGTTATAACTATACTTGAGACCTTAGAACTTATATTTGAAGGTGGGTGGCGCATTTACGTTGTAGATATCTATGGGCTCCAGTGACCAGTTAACACCAGGTGGGCTGTGAGCTCGTGCACACATCTAAGCAATAAAAAAAAAAAAAGTGTGTTACCCGTCCGGAGGTAGTTTGAATAGTCCTCGAGGCCACCAGCAAATAGGCAGGGTAGAAACAAATGCGTAACAAACAGCTTGTACTCTTAAAACTAGAATGAGCTTTAACAATGATAATGATACAATAATCGTTTAGTCTTTCTAAGCACAGTTCACCGACTCTACATTTATTGTAATGTTCGGTGACTGGTTTTAGAACAAAAGACTTCAACGCGATGCTGCTTTAAGCTTTTACAATATTGTAAACTGTATTTTTATTGATTCCAAATGTAACATCAGTTTACGATAATTGCTTAAGATTGCGGTTTATTTACGTAGATGCAGAGTAACGGTAATGAAGTATTGAAGAGAGTATAAACGAGCAGTCTAAACCAACGTTTAAATTTTACGACTGACTTCCACGGTGAAGGAATATAACATCGTGTAATAAAAATTAAACCCGCAAAATTATAATTTGCATAATTACTAGTGGTAGGACCTCTTGTGAGTCCTCACGGGTAGGTACTACTAGTTCCTTAGTAGTAGTTAGTAGTAGTTACTTAGGTAAGTTCTAAGGTCTCAGTATAGTTACAACGGCTGCCCCACCCTTCAAATCGAAACGCATTATTGCTTCACGACAGAAATAGGCAGGGCGGTGGATACCTACCCGTGCGGACTTACAAGAGCTCCTATCACTTATCTCATGGTGGGTGGCGGCATTTACCTTCTAGATGTCTATGGGCTCCGGTAGCCACTTATCAACAGGTGGGCCGTGAGCTCGTTCACCCATAAGCGCAATGATAAAGAATTCTTTACTGGTGGTAGGACCTCTTGTGAGTCCGCGCGGGTGCGTACCACCGCCCTGCCTATTTCTGCCGTGAAGCAGTAGTGCGTTTCGGTTTGAAGGGTGGGGCAGCCGTTGTAACTATACTGAGACCTTAGAACTTGTATCTCAAGGTGGGTGGCGGCATTTACCTTCTAGATGTCTATGGGCTCCGGTATCCACTTAACAACAGGTGGGCCGTAAGCTCGTTCACCCATAAAAGCAATGAAAAATAATATAAAAAATCCTTATAAGTGAAACTAATCCTTATATTTATACAGTTAGAACGTATAATCATTATAATGATTAGCTTATAGACAGTCCCCAAGGTTCTTTACAGCATCACCATGCTACCCACCTTTGAAACTATTGTTAACAAGTTTTTCCTCCGGCTTAGGCTGGTCACAAACATAATTGAAACTACTGGTACGATTGATCTCGTGTTTTTTTTTTAATTGGTATTATATTACGACGTTTTCAATACTTTACAGTTTCATGTGATCGTCGACGGTAAAGTGTAATTCGTTGCTATTCGATCATAATTATACTGTTGACAAAACGTATTTGAGTTGGCGTGAAGTAGTAATGCGTTTTAAGGCGGGGGCCGCCGTTGCATTATAAAACGCCCTAAACACGTAATTACGGATCCTCCCGATCCATTAACGGTGCTTTTAGGTATCTCAAGCACCGGTCACCGTCCTTGCCGAACCGAAGGGCTCGACAAGTAAATTAACCCACAGACCAGCTAACTGAGTTTCTCGCCGGATCTTTTCAGTGGGTTGTGTTTCCGATCCGGCGGTAGATTCTGCAAAGCACTGCCCTTGCTAGGGCCAGTGTTAGCAACACTGCCGGTTTGAGCCCTGTGAGCTCACCTACACATCAAGGAGAAGCTGAGATATCAGCATAGGTAGGAAAAAAAAAATATAAAACTGAAACTTACAAGTCATGTTACAAGGTTTCTGTCTATGGGCTCCGGTAACCACTTAAGACCGGGTGGGCCGTCTGCTCGCCCACCCATCTGAGCATTAAAAAAACTGGTCGGACGGACTTGGAATCCTTGAGGAGTAAACGAATCAAGCATAGGCCCGTTAATATATCATTATTATCATTTATTGTACAGCTGAGTAGTCAAGCTCACGTCCCACCCGGTACAAAGCCACTGCCGGAGCCTGTAGTCAACACAACGTGAACGCCGCCGCTGCCATGGGGTGCCATGAGTTACCTCAATTGTACTATATAACCGTTCTAAATTGGAACACGTGGCAGATTCGCAGCAGAAATAGGCAGGATGTTGGTACCTACCCTTGGCGCCTAAAACACTACCTACTACAAGTAAATAGTACAAATATAGTTTTTATAAATAGTTTTAGAAATTGCAATTGTTTTTTTTAAACCATTTCTTAACTGCCAATAACAGTAGCCACACATTTGTTTAATTTCTTGAAAATAAGGGTGATTCTGCGAAGCACCGCTCTTGCTAGGGCTAGTGTCAATAGATTATCTCAGGTTGAGCCCGTAAGCTCACCTCCGGGCGTAGCTGGGATAGCTTCTTAAGCTACCAGCGAATCGGTAAGGAAGAAGGTACAGTACTAAACAGGTTTAACAATGTATTTTGTTTTGTAAATTAATGCGCAAATAAAATTCAAAGATATCAGATGAAAAATACGAGAATAAAGTCGCAAATAATTATAATTAATTTGTAATACAATTTTGTTGTCATTTATTATAATTTTAGTTTCCTTTGGGTTTTTATAAGCTCTTATAAGATACTAGTCTTAAAGACAAATTAATTTAGAGAAGGTATTGTTTTAATAGAAGTTATAAAATATTCTGTGGATATTTTTTTTCAATGCAGTAAAATCACAGTTATTAATTACCTTAGTAAGTTAAATGTCAATTGCTTGCTACTAAGAAAAATCTAATATAACTTGAAAAAAAAACCGTTTTCTACTCATATACATTAAATAAATAAATGTTTAATGTTGAGCAAAAAATGTGTATACAAAATGATACAAATACGAATTGAAATTCTCAATTCAAAAGATACAAGACTCACCGTATCCTCTGTTCCCGGACGAAGAAAAGAAATCCCTTTGCACAAAACACTATTCAACAAGAAAAAAAAACATCCCATTTAACAAACGTCCAACTGTCATTGCATAGTTCGATCTTAAAACAAAAAAAAAGTATACAACAACACACACACTCAAACAGTAATATGATTATTTGTTTGAATCTAAGTCTAAAATCGAAATTTTCGAATTTTTCAATTCCATCTTTTTTTAATTTAAATTTCGCTAATGTCGCGAGATAGCGTTCGTGCTTTCCCGCGCAAAGCCCGCGTTCGAATAACATTGGAATTACGTTTACCTGGGGTCTGAGTGACATTTGTCATTTTGTCTTCTCTTTCACTCTTATCGGTTTATGCATACGTGCGAAAGAGATCGACGACGCATTCAATTCGGAACGGTTGCTGCCTACGTCTCGAGGGTGTCTATGATCGCCTTATCTCTTGCGGTTGAGATATCTCTAAGTTTTTGATAAGAGATAAGCAATTTTAAGTTAGAGCCTGTAATTATGTATGCGGGCGTCGATTTTCCGTTAGGTTTACCGTTCAACAAAAAGTTTTAGGTTATTACGGTACACTTAACATAGCCTTCGTTAATGGCACTCACTCTAGATGGCAGTTCACTACTCGCCCGTTGTGAAGTGGTTCCTACAGGTCGTCAGCACTACTTTTTAATGAAGGTAGCCTTTTTATTGTCTATTTCGAACTGAAGAATTCATGCTTTCCATTTTGAAGGGCCATACAGTGGCACCAAAATTGTATCCAAGTAAAAATGGGTAAAAGGTATCATATACAGTTATAATAATTACATATTTGATACATGTCATGAAGTCCTCGTGGCCTAATGGATAAGACGTTCGGTGCAATCGTGTTAAGCGATGCACCGGTGTTCGAATCTTAGGCGAGTACCAATTTTTCTAATGAAATACATACTCAACAAATGTTCACGATTGACTTCCACGGTGAAGGAATAACATCGTGCAATAAAAAGGAAACCCGCAAAATTATAATTTGCGTAATTACTGGTTGTAGGATTTGTGAGTCCGCACGGGTAGGTACCACCACCCCGCCTATTTCTGCCGTGAAGCAGTAATGCGTTTCAGCTTGAAGGGCGGGGCAGCCGTTGTAACTGTAACTATACTTGAGACTTTAGAACTTATATCTCAAGGTGGGTAGCGCATTTACGTTGTGAATGTCTATGGGCTCCAGTAACCACTTAACACCAGGTGGGCTGTGAGCTCGTCCACCGATCTAAGCAATAAAAAATTTTTTTTTCACGAATGACTTCTAAAATGAGATAATATCGTGACATTAAAATTAATCTTCCAAAAAATATTTTATTCGTATTTACAATACAATCGAACAAAAAGCCATTGCATTACACATCCAAAGGATAATTTGAATTTTTCAATACAATGCAAAATGTCAGTACAGTAGAATTGAGACGTCGACCTCATCAAGTTTGCGTAGATGCATAGAGGCAGCTCTCTATCAGATGTGATAATTACTTAATATCGAGTGGGCTCGTCCACCAATCTAGAGCAGAAAAAAACGTATCGGTTTATAGCATTAATAGAGAATTTCACCTGTCTGATCATTTGTAATTAAGTATGTAGGAGTTATAAAAAAATAAAGAAACATTTTGTAACACTACATAAATATTTTTAGAATTACAGCGCCTCTCAAAGATTTCAGTGAGTGACTTTTTTAAAAATAAAATTTCTTTATTCTATGAATGACGTCATTCATTATTCGTTTTTCGAAAAGGATGTAATGAGTTGTCTTTCTCGCGATATAGAGTTGCTTGTGTCACTATCAAGTTACTAAACTCTAGTCCATGAACTAACAGTACCGTAACAATGGGTTACATAATAATTTTTGCCATCCATATCCGTTTCTATTGTGTATCCAATATAGATGTGATAATTTTCTTCTGAGACCTCCTGATAGGTTATTGGCAATTACCATATAAGCTAGATAGATAATAACAAAAAAAAATGTTAATTTTTTAAAAGTTGAAATGAAAGCTCCTGTATTGCAATTTAAAATTCGATGATAAAGAAGCGACACTGAAATAGACGAATGGTTGTTATTTCAACTGTTTGAGAATTACACAAAAGTACTCATGTTTTGAACTGGACTGAACAATTTGAGCACCGCTGGCTTAAGACGACAGGTGGAACATCACGGTTGTATCTTCAAACATTGCGAACACATCAAATAATTTGTTTGTTTGACACCTTAACAACAGCCCGGACGCGTTGTTTGTTTAAATTTTCAATGAAAAAAATTAAACAACATTTTGAATTGGTTTTAGTTACAAATATGTATATTTATGTAAAGAAAAACCTTTATTATTTAAAACTCGTAAAATTAATAAAAGGATTAAAATTTAAAAAGGATTTTTATTCAGTATCATTCAGTCATGGAGTGAAGTCTGTCATTCAGTAAAAAGAGAGTTCAGTTTTGTATAGTTTATTAATACTGTTTAACTTTTAATATTAATTTTAAATGTAAAGTTTTCTTATTATGTACTCCATATCATTATATGTATATCTATAAACCTTGAGCTTAGTTCTCAACTTGATCTCAAGTTGACAGTACTTGTAAAATTGAATTTAAAAACTTTAATTTCGAACAAGACTGGCTGTTGTCCCTACGGACATTAATGACTAACTTGAGGTCCCGCAGTAGTCGAAATTCGACTATAATTAATTGGAATTGTAAGTTTGTACATTATTAAGATTGTATTTTATACTTCTGTAATCACAAATTTCGCCAAGATTACACTATAAAAAATATTAACAAAGACAAACAATATTTAATCTCAATTTGACAACAGACGTCAAGAACAAAAGTTTGACAATAAATAGTATGGATGCGTGTGTGCGTCAAATACATGGTATGTAGTGTGTGTAATGTTTTATTTATTGATTTAATGTATCTTCTATGCATTATTTAAAAAAAATATTAGCATTGTGCACTTCTTCTCTATATTCTCTATAAGTGTGGAAAATTTCATACTCCTCAGTCCGCGCAATTTTCGTAAAAAAGGATACAAAGTTTTTGCTTCACGTATTAATATATAGATACTTAACGTAGTTTGAAAATAGAATGAAGCACGTTGCTCGTATATATGTTGCTTTACTGGCCACAATAAAAGATGGGACAAAAATGAGAAAAGATTAATTTGGAATGCCTGACCTTGATCATATATGTCGCATGCACATGTCCTTTTTCAAACAAGTTCGAAGACTCTTCGGTGGTAGGCAGCAGTCAACTATGCCTTGACGCTGACATCCATGAATGATAGTAGATGTAGTAAGCTGCCTACCGTTGCAGTAAGTTTTTTTTTCTCTATCTATTCGCTGTTAGCCTAAGGGGCTATTTCAGATACGCCTGGATGGGCAGGTGAGCCCAGGGGCTAAGCCGGAGAGAATTTGCCAACACTAACCCTAGCAAGAGTAGTACTTTACAGAGTCTACCACCGGATTTGAATTGCGACCCAATGAGAAGATCCGGCGAGAAACACCAGGTGGGCTGTGAGCTCGTCGAATTCTAAGGTCTCGAATATAGTTATAACGGCTGCCCCACCCTTCAAACCGAAATGCATTACTGCTTCATCGGCAGAAATAGGCAGGGTGGTGGTATCTACCCGCGCGGACACACAAGAGGTCCTACCACCAGTAAAAATTCAATTCATTTTTTGGCTTTAAATTACAATAGCCACTGGTTATATAGCCATATATATATATACAGCCATAGCCAATAGCCATAACAAATACTGGTTCATGGAGAGTCTATCTCTCACTAACACGAACATAAAAATAGAACGAATAATAGATTAAGCTTACGGAAATTTGCAGGCTCTAAAACACAACAATGATAATGCGCAAATTGCATTCGGGCATTTCCAAAGCTAAAAAGACTTCCTCATCTACACGCTTGAAGTATACACATTACTACTACTGCCTTGGCGCAACGACCCAAGTTGGACCTTGGCCTCCGATACCAACAAATGACATTGAGGTCCTGCGATGTTTAAAAATATTATTATTATTATTAGTTTTTAATTAATCTAATTCTTCGAGATGTGTGTGTGTGTGTGTGTGTGTGTGTGTGCGTTCCCAGTACTTGATATACTCGTAATTAACGGAGCCAGAGATATAATTCCCTTTACATCATTAAGCTGTTTACAGAATGGCATGTTGTGCTGTGTTATGGAACGTTTTGAAGTCCCTGCATGATTGATGTTTATCTACAGATCGATATTTCCTAATTAAATATCTGTATTAAGGCTGTGCTCACACTATGCCGTGAGCGGTGAGTGATTTTTCTCTGGTGTATATACTGTCAAAATCTTTGTACCTTTGGAGATACAGATTGTTGTAGATAAAAACTTATTGTAGACACCAACTTACTGTAGTCAGCAACACGCCTGTGCAAATGGTAATTGCCGAATCTAGGAAACATCTAAATTAACGAGAAAATTGTTTCTATGTTGTTGTGTTTTATAATATATTAATAATTTATTAATATATTAATGTAATGCATGCTGTGATTGCCTCTAATTAGAGTTGCAGTTATCAATTGCTCTATACGTGTCAATGTTATTTTATGTCTTACTGTAAACCCTGTCGGTAATCCTTAAATAAATAAATAAGTTTACTTGAAACTTAAAAAAAAAGACTGTTCTATGATACAATTGAAAATGCAGGCTCGTGTCTTGATGTGTGAGGTCCACGCTATCCAAAACCCGTAATTACCAGAATTTCTCCAATAAGATGGAGTGTGGTAATCTGAAAAAGATATTGTGGTCAGCATTTTTTTTATATTGTATTATGTAGGTGTGAAATTAAAGGGTTTATGTATGGTCACAGCTTGCGGCCTTTCACCTGTCTGTTGACAATGTCAATAAGATAGATGATCGTTGCACAGAAGCCCACTCGTTTATTGTCGTGAGTAACAATTACATGTGTACTTTAAAAACATAAAAAAAACACATTCAAATAATTATAACAATACACATTTATTCCAAGCATAAATTACAAAAATTTAAAAGAACAAAAAAATAAAAGAAAAACCGTCCAAGCTTGGAAAAGTTTGCTGGCTCAGCAATACTGAAAACAGTGAAAACTTAATCTATACTGCTTCGGTGATCTTCCACTGGCACCTGCGGAGTGAAGTGCATATCAAAATCAGACCGATCAATCCTCCTTTTCGATATAAGAATAGTTTTTTTTTCAAACGTAAAATAAAATAAATGAAGTTAAACAAAAAGTTAAAAAAAGTTAAATGAAAAAGATAAATAAAAAGTGAAATGAGTAAATGAAGTTAAACATGAAGTTAAAAAAAAGTTAAACAACAATGTAAAAACAAACAAAAAAAAACATTTATATTGAAAAGAGAAAACAATTCTTCTTCCTGGTCGTACGTCGTAGTAAGAAATAGATTATATATACCAATTTTTTTATATTTTTTTTATTGCTTAGATGGGTGGACGAGCTCACAGCCCATCTGGTGTTAAGTGGTTACTGGAGCCCATAGACATCCACAACGTAAATGCGCCATCCACCTTGAGATATAAGTTCTAAGACCTCAAGTATAGTTACAACGGCTGCCCCACCCTTCAAACCGAAACGCATTACTGCTTCACGGCAGAAATAGGCAGGGTGGTGGTACCCATCCGCGCGGACTCACAAGAGGTTCTACCACCAGTAAAGATAATACCACCAATCTAATAAAATCGTGACAAAAATATAGCTAAATAAAAATAAAGCTTTTTAATGTTAATTTTGTAGCGGTTGGGCTTTAATGAGCCAACTCGAGTAAGTACCGTAGTCCTGCATATTTCTGCCATGAAGTAATAATTCGTAATAGTCTTCTAGCTTATGTGTTAATTTATAAGAGTATAATTTCCCCTACTACCAGAGGGGCTGTAAGAGCGTACGTCCGTAAACAGGAAGCATAAAAATAAAAACGAACAGGACGATCATACCAATTCCCTTTAATTCCTTTTAATGTCCGTGACATTTTCTTTCTGATACAAGCCTCAGGTATTAGATTTATGAATGACCACGATAGTCTCACGTTAATATAATTAAAGATAACCCTTATAACAAAATCTATAGTAAAATTCGGAAATGTGTTAGTTCGTATGTTTGAATATTTTTTTGTTTGATGTTTAAACGAAATTTCGCGTAAATAAATGCAAGCATGATCTACATTGATTAATAAATAGATTTTGTATCATTATGAGTTCATAGCTCAGAGACAACTAATCTGCTGAAGAAAAATGCTAGTTTATTCGCTGGTTTACGTCTTAACATTCCAATGAATATAAATTTTTTTGTTAGTTTCTGAACTAGAGAATAACATAAGTAAGTCTTTATGCCGAAAAAATTGACATGCTTCATTCTTTCTGAATTACAAAAATAAACGCGAACGGAATCGCGGGGCGGGACTACTATAATTAAATTTTTTAAATTAAATGCTGTTTTAGTGCGTGTTCAGTAAAGTGCACTAAATTGGTGTATTTCTCACGTATAGTATTTAATTAGGGACACCTGCGCTGGCGCGGTCTAGCGGAACGATTGACGCCTGACGTTCATTGTTTTAAATCTAACGAACTTAATTAATCCGCAGGTCAGAGGCCTAAAACTGACCTTTTTGTTAAATCATAAATGCTCTTTTCATTAGATACTGCTAAAATCTGGCCCCAGTTCGTTTCCCGCTAAGCACTTTATACACTCATTTTTTTAAGAGAGTTTCCCGTCAGAATTGTGTATTCCAGCAATCGTACGAAGTTTCAAAACAATGGAAAAATTATGTTTTGTGAATATATTTTTTTACTACTTTCGCTGTGTCGACAAATCCACTGGGTATCTACCCGGATCTTGTCAGTGTGTCGCGATTCCGATCCGGAGGTAAATTTAGCATCGTACGAGCTAGGGTAGATGCCAACTTAAGCAACCATGTTATGCCAGAATAACTCCACGATGCTACTGGCAGATAGATTGGCAAAACAGTGTAGACTAGGCCCTCCTACCTGGCAATGAGTAGATACTGGAGTCTATGGATATCATAACTTGAATATCTCCATACACCATGATACGCGAGAATGAACCCTCAGTTGTAATATATAGGTATAATGACAGTCCTAAACTCCAAACCGGAGCCGATGCGTAATATTTTTGTGTACTATTTTCGATTCAAACGTTAATAATAATTTACTGCTTTGCAAAAACGACTTGCGCTACAACCGAATTTTGTATCAACTTATGCTACCACTGACATGTCAAGAACACTCTAATGCTCATTAAACGCAGTGACTTAACAAAAACACTGTCAAACCAAAATATCATTGAAACTAAAAGTAAAACACTTACTTTTGAATGGTTAACGAATTTTTGCTACAAACAAATGTGACATTTGGCGGAGTAACTCCACTGGAGTGGCTTAGTAATCAAAACAGATTTGTAACTGCAATTTTAAATCAATCAATTTCACCAGATTCGATTTTCTGCTGAATTGGTAATCTAGTTAAAATCATTCACACTAATGATGTTTTCCTAGATTTGAAATTTGACAATTTTCGATATACGTCCAATGAACATTTCAGTCTTATCAGTTTTCCGCAGAAACAGTAGAACCATGGCATTGATCATCATGATTCTACTCTTGACCTATAGCCAAGTTCTAGGAAAAACAAAGAGGAACGTCTTGATGATCAAAGAAAATTTTATTGACGGTCAGATTGGCTCAATTCCACCTTCTGTGAAGCGGTTCCCGCGGCTATAAGATAGCGTATTGAGCAGACTACCATTCCAGGATTTGAGGTCAAAATCTTAGTTTCATTCTAATACCAATTGGAACTGTTTCAAAATTATCATCAAAACTGGAACGCACTGGTGAAGATATGTATGCGTACAAAATACGTAAGACGATTGTAAATATTGTACATCATCATCTTAATCCAAATAACATACTTTCAAAACGTAATTTCTATTTTCCCCTATAAAATCGCCTTTTTTCTATGAACTGCCCCATGAATGAGGGTTTAATTTAGTTTTATATGCCCACGAACGATTTGTACAAATTTGATTATCTGACCGGCAACAGATGTTGAATGTAACAGTTGTGTTTGTATCGTAAATAAACGCCAAGGCTTTTTTTTTTGGAGAGCTTGAAGTGTGGACACCTGTTGATAAGAAGTTCTGTAGGATTTATGTATAATATAATCTATATATTAATACGTGAAGCAAAAACTTTGTATCCCTTTTTACGAAAATTGCGCGGACGTAGGAGTATGAAATTTTCCATACTTATAGAGATCATAGAGAAGAAGTGCACAATGCTAATATTTTTTTTAAATAATGCATTAAAAATACATTAAATCAATAAATAAAACATTACACACACTACATATCATGTATTTGACGCACACACGCATGCATACTATTTATTGTCAAACTTTTGTTCTTGACGTCTGTTGTCAAACTGAGATTAAATATTGTTTGTCTTTGTTAATATTTTTTATAGTGTAGTCTTGACAAAAATTTGTGATTATAGAAGTATAAAATACAATCATAATAGTGTACAAACTTACAATACCAATTAATTATAGTTGAATTTCGACTATTGCGGGACCTCTAGTACTAGATTAATCTGTTCAGTAGCAACTAGATGTGGATGTGGAAATATAAGCTGTTGAAATAAATGGATGATATTTTCAGAGCCGTTTTTTTTTTTTTTTTTTTTTCCTACCTATGCTGATAGCCTTGAGAGGCTATTTCAGCGTACCCTAGCTTGTGTAGGTGAGCTCGCGGGGCTCAAACCGGAGAATTGCTAACACCGCCCTAGCAAGAGCAGTGCTTCGCAGAATCTACCACCGGATCGGAAGCGCGACCCACTGAGAAGATCCGGCGAGAAACTCAGTGGGCTGTGTCTGTGGGTTAATTCGCTCGTCGAGCCCTTCGTCGCAAGCGACGGGTTCGGCGAGGACGGTGACCGGTGCTTGTATTGCCTAAAAGCACCGTTAGTGGATCAGGAGGATCCGTGATGACGTGCTTTGGGCGACGTCGACGGTTTACCAAACGGTCTACAGGATCGGGTATGTAGTTTCCGGCGGCCACGACAAGAGGGTTCTCATGTCGTGCCGCCTTCTCAAAGTGGCGCAGCGATGCCGACTGTAGATACTTACTGACGGGGTCGAGCTCCAGGTCATCGTGGAGGTCCACGTTCCTCTGGAACCATGGTGCTCCGACGGCTATCCTGCAGAATCGGGATTGTATTACCTGAAGGGGTTTCAAGTTGGTGCGGGCCGCGTGAGCGAACACTACGCTTGCATACGTCATGACGGGGCGTATGCAAGTTTTGTAGAGGTCTACCTTGTTACGGAGGGACAGTTTGCTTCGTCTACAAAGCATTGGGTAGAGTCGTCCTAGTATAAACGCGGCGCGATCGCGTACCGTTTTTACGTGGGGACGGAATGTCATCCCTCTGTCGAGGGTGACGCCTAGGTATTTGACCTTCGGGGCCCACGGTATGGGCTGGTCAAAGAGAGTGATGGGGCTAACGGCGGAGGTGTTTACGCGCCTACTGGGGAGTGGGGTGCTCGAAGTGGTATTCGGAGGGCGACCCCTTTTGAATAGCACCGCTGTGCTTTTCGTGGGGTTAATGTCTATTCGCCACTTCCGGAACCACTGTCCCATGGTGGTTACTGCGGTCTGGAGTCGCCGATGAAGCAACGACATCTTCCTACACGAGTAGTAGATAGCCGTGTCATCGGCGAAGAGCGCTAGATGGGTCTCCGGAGACCGGGGTATATCGTTGATATACAAACTAAATAGTAACGGGGAGAGTGCGGAGCCTTGCGGGACTCCGGCAGTCAGATGACGGGGACGAGAACGAGTTCCCTCTA
The DNA here is from genome assembly GCF_030269925.1 of Bombyx mori. Lineage (NCBI taxonomy): Eukaryota > Metazoa > Arthropoda > Insecta > Lepidoptera > Bombycidae > Bombyx > Bombyx mori. The sequence goes on from NC_085121.1 coordinate 2,194,536, forward strand.
CTCGATATCGAAACGAACGGTTCGACAAGAAGTCTCGTATGATGAGCACGAGTCTGTCTGGCACTCCCATGTTGTACAGTTTGTAGATCAAACCGTTGTGCCAGACTTTGTCGAACGCCTTCGCTACATCGAAGAAGAGGGCGCCGGTCGGGATTTGTTTACGCCTATTTAGCCCTATTAAGATGTGCTCCGTGAGGCGGTGCACTTGTTGTACGCACGAGTGTTTGGCGCGGAATCCAAACTGCTCGTCTATTAGAATTTTATTCGCGGTAACGAAGTCCCAGAGGCGTTTCCGAAGGAGCCGTTCGTAAATTTTGCCTATCGCTGGGAGGAGACTAATCGGTCGGTAACTAGCGGTTTCATTATTCGGTTTGCCCGGCTTGTGTATACCGATAACGTCTGCTTCTTTCCATACCGCCGGAAAGATGCAGTGCGTCATAGCAGCATTTAAGATGGTAGCCAACATTGTTATCAGTTGGACTGGTAAGAGTTTTAACGCGCGGTTGCGGATGCCGTCGGAGCCGGGTGCCTTCTTAGGTTGAAGGTTGTCTATTACTTCTCTAACTTCGTCAGAGGTAATGGGGGGTAACGCGTCCGAGGGTGGCAGGGAAGCTCTGCGCTCGACCTCCCTGTCGACTGCCTCGGTGTGTTCGGGGTCCGCGTATTGAGTGCTGGTGGTGCACTGCTCTTGCAGTGCATCGGCCAGCAACTCTGCCTTGTCATCGTCATCGAAAGCCGGTGGTTGGCCTGAAGGGCGTACGAGAGGAGGCATAGTAGCGGTAGTTTCGGACTTGAGAGTCCTTGCTAGTCGCCAGTATGCTTGATGAGAGGGCGCGAGTCCTTCTAAGTAACTATCCCAATTCTCATTTCGGGCGTCGCTTAGGCGAGATTTTACATCCCGCTGTAGACGACGCATCCGAATCCGGTTTGAGTGCGTGGGAAGTTGATCGTAGGCCCGGATTGCCGCGTTTCTAACTCTTAGGAGGTTCCTAAGTTCGGGGGACAGTCTGATGCGGTGGAAGCTATCCTCCACATCGACTTCTTTTGAGGATCTTATGATCGCGGAAGAGATGTGATCCGTGATGATGTTTATGGATTCGACTGTGTCCTCGGGGGAGGGAGTTGAATCCGGGCCGCAGGGGAGGATTGGTGGAGCGGCATCGGCTAAGCATTTGCCCAGCTACTTCCAGTCCACCATGGTCCTCGTAGCTGTGACTGGGTTGTGGGGGCGACCGAGCTGCATAACGACAGGTCGGTGGTCTGAGTCGAGCTCTGACATTGCTTCGATGGAACGCAAGCGCAGAGTTACGTTCCTCAGCAGTGCCAGGTCTATAGTGCTCGGACGGAGCGCGATGTTATACGGATAACATGTTGGAGTTGGGGGACCGACTACTTCAAAGGTAAGGTCGTCTATAAACGCGTCGAGACGCCTACCATTTATGTTTGAACTGTGGCAGTTCCACCTAGTGTGGTGGCAATTTAAATCGCCTGCCAGGATGACGGAGTCTCCCATGCCGAACAGTGACTCGATGTCACTGCTCAGAAGGGGCTTGTCCGGGGGGAGATAGACGGATGCGATGACGATCGGCTGGTGTCCCGTCAGCGAGATACGGCACACTGACGCCTCGATATGTGAGAGCGAGGGGGTATCGAGAGGGACAACGTGCAGGGCCCGCCTATAGTAAATGGCAGTCCCGCCTTTGGAGGCGGTGAGTCTGTCATTCCTAACCATGACGTAATTCGCGACTTTCGGGTCACGACGCGAGGGCTTCAGGCAGGTCTCCTGCACTAGCAGAATATCTACAAGATTGTCGCGGAGGAATTCGTAAATTTGATCGCGTTGTCGCGCGAGTCCGTTAGCATTGTAGAATGCTAACGTAAGGGAATATGGTTTCTCTCTAGCGTTTTGCGCCATTGATTACCGGTGATTTTAGAAAGTACGGGCCACGGACTCGTAAACGTCCATGTAATCGAACGCGGCCGCGAGCCGTTGTTCGGGGTTTACCGCCCTTCGCAACGCGTCTGCGAACGATCGCAGACGGTCGAAGTTGACCGCCGTGACGAAGTCGCGCACGAGCGTGAAGTCGTTGACGGCTGAGGGTTGCGGGGGACGGTACGCGGGCGCGGGGGGAGGTGCGAGCAGGGGCTGCGGCGCGGGACGTGTCGCGAGCGGGGGCTGGGGTGCGGTTTGTGTTCCCGACCTCGTATACGGCAGCGGTTTATTCCACGCCGAGACGGTGGGAACCGCAGCCGGTACGAAGGCGGGTTTCGGTGCTGAAGGCACCGAAGTCTTTGGGCCGACGGTACGGGGGGCTGGGTGGGTCGGACGTTTTCGCGGAGCCCTAGGACATCCACGGTAATTCGCGGGGTGCCCTTGCTTAAGGCATAGGACACAGCTTGGAGGTTCGGTCGCGGTTTCCCTAACTCGCAAGCAATCTACCGTGGCGTGATCGCCGAGACACTTCACGCAGCGGGGGCGCGCGTGGCAATTCCGAGCCGAGTGGCCATATAGTTGGCATCTGTGGCACTGTCCGGGAGTGCCACGTCTATGGGGGGCTTCAATGGTAACCCCGGATAGGCCACATACTGTCGCGAGACATGCGATCTTTTTCTTGGCCTCCGGGGTTGGTTCTAGAGCGACTAGAACCATGTTATATGGTTTTTTGTCGCGGCCGTTGTGCATCCGGTGCACACTTACTATCGGGAGGGACTGAGCGGTCAGATCCTCCCTTACGTACTCTATGTCGAGTTCCTTCGGAACTCCGCGTATTACTACGCGGAGCTCGCGGTCCTCCTGAAGAGCATAGGTGTGGAAACCTATGTTCTCCTTTCGGAGGTATGCTGAGAGGGCCCTATGGTCGCCCGGCGTTGCGACCTTTAACTGAATCCCATGCGCGACGTTACGCGCATGGGTATAATTTATTTTGTTTGCCTGAAGGGCCTGGGAGACGCGGTTCCACGCTGACTTCTCCTGGAGAATCAGCGGGGGCGGGGCGACGGTTTTTTGCGCGGATGCGGGCTTGGGACGCGGCGGTGGGGTTGCGCGGCGGCCGGAGTCCGACTCCGGTGTCACGACTACCTGCGGACGGGAGGCAGTCGCTGACTTGGTTTGTTTTGTCGTGGAGCTCCGGGACTCCACGGCGCGAGTACGTTTTTTCCCGCGTTTTACCGTTTGGAACCCATCCGAGGTTCCGGGCTGCGGGCTCGTCGCGGACTCGAAGTCCATCTCCGATCCGGTATCGGAGTCTGAACCTGAGTTAATTATTACGGACGACGCGACGGATGATATTGGCGAGAATGACGTCGCGGGTGCGTTAGGCGCTTCGTTGGCGCTAGGCGCTTCGTGAGTCGCTACGTGCGTACGTGCGCTCAAATTGGGTTTGGGGGCGGGGCATGACTGCGCGGCTCGAAATGACGCGGCGAGGGACGCGGGCGGGGCGGGACTCGCGCGGGCGGCCCTGTAGGCCGCGAATTCGGCCGTGAGGTTGGATAACACCGGGTACTTTTCGGCAAGTAACCCGAGAAACCCTAAAAGTTCTTCTTCCATCTTACGTTTTTGCCCGGGGGGGGCGTCCCCGGGACTTAAGGCACACTCGCCGAAAGGCGAGTCCCCTGAGTAGGAGTTCACCCCCTGAGCTTTACCAGCTCCAAGGGGGGGGGAGTGCCTTTGCCGTGAAAACGGCAGTCGGCTAGGATTGGGGTGGAGTTTGGGAAGGTGGGGCCCCACTGGGTTGTGAGAATGCCACAACAAGCGGTGATCTCAGCGGGGGGTTAGTCTCGAAAGAGACTGTTTTGCTCGCCGAATAAATAAATAAATTTAATAAATGATATGAGTGGGTGATAATGTGAAGTCGTTACGAATGCACAATCGACAAGTTCGAGTTGCTTTTACGACCCAAGGTCGCGACGCCAGCGATAGTGCGTCAAGAATTCGCAACAATGCCGCGATCGATGCGACAACGACAATGCAGCGAAACTCAAGACACAAGATCGCGACGGCAGCGACAGTTTCTCGTAAAAACACGTCCGGACTGTAAGGTGATGCAATCGGAACTGCCTTTGATCAGAGCCGTAAGGAATGACTAGATGTATATAGCTTCAGAGGACAGACATGCAAATGCATTCCTAAGTCGTTTTAAACTAAAGAATAAGATGCTTGGAGTACTTGTAGCAAACAATGCGTCAATGTTTGAATTCTGCTTGCAGGTAACAATTTTGCTAATGAAATATTTGTTTGACGTGTTCACAAAGGACTTACACGTAGGTTTGGGGTCGATTTAGGGAAGGAATGTTATACGAGCCCAGCCCCCTGGAACTCATATGATCATTTTGTTTCTATTTAATCCTAAAATTACATTCTCATTTGACTTCTTATCTGTTTCTACTTTTACCCAAAGCTTGTGTTGTTTTAGTATAGGTTATTGTTAAATTTTGTCACAAAAGGTCCACACCGTTTGACTAAAATAGTATGTAGGTAAACTGTCAACCCGTTTTCAGATTAGAGCCCCGTGAGCTCACCTACTCATACTAAGGAGAAAAAAATATCAACTCTTAAGCCAATCGCATTTCCAGATGTATGGGCTATCTGCTCATATTTTTGCTAAGGTCTTAAAACAAAATTGAAATGGCTTATACTCGAAGCGCTTACTTGAAAGTAAACCTTTAAATGTATTTCGCAAATATTGAAAAAAAATAGCCAACGGAGTATTTACGCCCCGGGCGGATATTCTGATGATCTGACATTGCAACAATTTTCGAAGTCAATCGAACCTGCGGAAAACGAGTTAAGAGTCATAATCGCAAATCACTTCACTAGATCCCGGGGTGGAACGCGTGTCAATAATTTAACATAACATCGCCTAGTGTGCTCATAATATGCCGATTCATTTAGTTATATTGTCCACTGCACACTACGAAAATTTAAAACGTCTCATCTCTCACATAGCAATTACGGAAATATAGCTCTTATTACTACATGTTTTACATCAATTTAAATTGAATTTCCCATGAAATCAATGTTACGTTTGAGTCTTTATCGTTACAGCGTCAGAGCATTGTGTTGGAACAATGCTCGCCCACACGCTGGGCTCAGTAGTGGTCGTCCTGTAGCACCGATGTTAAGGGTTGAAAATAATTGAGCAGTGAAATCGAATATATTCCTCTAACAAGTCACCGTGATTACAATTTTGCTTTGTTTACAATTTTATTTTTAGATCGTGTTTTTTGATTAATGTTGATGAACAGAAAAGCTCACAGTCCGTGCGCATATATTTCTACTCTAATGCCATAACTCACTTTGAAAATGGACTTAAAATGTCATTAAATTTGGAATACGTCATCGCTTTGAGCGTAGAAACAGATTGACTGGATGTTTGTATTCACAATACGCTCTTTCATCAATAAAATACTAGTGGTCCCGCCGTAGTCGAAATGCTTTTTTTATGATTGAAGGATTACTGGTTGCCCGGAGGCCTTTCCAGTTTCATCAGGACGGGTGGGCGCGAGCAAAGGCTCAGCCAGGAGAGGTGGGATGTGCTAACAGCGTCCCGAGCGCCTCCGAAGGAGACTTAACAACTCAAGAACAATTGCTTCGCGAATGAGTCTACTATCGAATCGAAATTTCGACCCGCTGAGAAGATGCGGCGAGAAACTCAGCGGATTGATTCATGGGTTAGGTTGCACGTCGACCTCGTTGTCGAGTTCGATGAGTACGGTTACCGGGGTCCCTACTCCTAGTGTTAGAGCTGAAGGTATCTAATGCAAAGGTTAGTTGAGTTGTTAGGTCTCCTTCGGAGGCGCTCGGGCAGTTGTTAGCAAATCCCAACCCTCCTGGCTGAGCCTATGCTCTTTCATATGAACGGTACTATATTGTACCGATTTTAAATAAATACATTATTGGAGTTTATTGGAGTTTATTGGAGTTTACTCCTTTAGAATCGATTTACATATATAGGCCCGGGGTATGAAAATTATGGGGACCAAAATCGTACTAGCATGTCACACGAAATGCGTTATGCGCCTGATTGGCTCCTGATTGCGTGATGCGTGCGCGCGCCAATCAGGAGCCAACGCGCGGCCGCGTTATCGCAGGTGACGCCGGGCTGCTGCGCCGGCAGTCCGCCACAAAGCCTCGTACTGATCGCGCGTTTCTCTCATTATTGTATTTTCATATATTTGTTAGTCGTTTGTTTTGTGTCTCGTTAATTTGTTAATAATCTGTAGTGTATCGTGTTGTCGTAATATAGAACTATTTCTCGTATTGTTTCGTTTAATTTTTTATATCCAGTAAACTCCAGTCGTGCGTCGGAGCGGACACACACACTTTTTTTTTTTTTATCTCAGTCGTTGACGTGAAAGTTTAATTTCGACAAATCGGTGTTAAATTTTGCATGCGACGCAGTAGTTACTTACTGATCTTAATGATCAAATATCTTATTGATAATGATCAAAGATCTTAATGATAATGATTACTTAATGATCTCGCGACGTTTCATTTTTGATAGTTTCACTTTTGCGTTCGTAAGTAACTAACAAAAAACCCACCCATACGTGAAGCAAAAAGTTTGTACCTCTTCTTACGACGATTGCGTGCACGAAGGAGTATGTTTCCCACACTTATAGAGAATATACAGAAGGAGTGCAGAATGTGATTTTTTTTTTTAAATCATGAATTAAAAAAAAATCACTCAGTAAGAAATAAACATTACACACACTACCATGTATTTGACACACTCACGCATGCTATTTGTTTATTGTCAAACTTTTCTTATTGCTTGTAGTCTGTGGTCAAGTTAAGAATAAATTAAATATTGTTTGTTTTTATATTTGTTTAAAGTGTAGTCTTGGCGAAATCTGTGATTATAAAAGTAAATATATTGTAAATAGTCTTTGACAATAAAACTATAATAATGTACAAACTTATAATTTCAATTACATAATTATAGTCGAATTTCGACTACCGAGGAACCATTAGTAAAATTAAATAATCGTTTCATCGTATTTATTGTGTTGATTAATTCTACTTGAAGTATCTTACTGATATACGTCTTTTTGCAAACGCTTATGACGGCTTCTTACCACGATTTTCAAATGGGTTCAGTTACCGATATATTAGAGCTGTTGTAAGCACCCCGATCATAAGTACACTGACTACAAGTTACGAGTAGGAACATAGAAGCAGACAAAATTCTTTCTATCGTGTTTGAAGCTCTTAAAATGTAAAGACGTAGCACTGTCTCCTCTATAGACACAATCCAATAAGTTTCTCGTCGGATTTTCTCAGTGGGTCGCGATTCCGATGCGGTGGTAGATTCAGCGAAGCACAGCTCTAGCTGAGGCCAGTGTTAGCAATTCTCTCAGGACGGGCCTGTGATTTCACCTACCATTCCGCCTATAGTTGGAATAGCCTTTCATCTACCACCGATTAAGTAGGGCGCAGTGCGGCTTTTGTTTCTAAAAAAAACCGTATTTAGCACGAACGCCTTCCATGACAAAAAAAAACGGGTGCTAAGAGCGAAAGAGGCCTTTTCTAGAATTTTGCGTAATTTTTGTTGTATAATTCTTTTTGGTATATCCTTTAGGTTAATTAAAAATCAATTAATTAAGTTATATGTAATTAAAATTAATAATAATAAAAAATAATTAATTAAATAATGAATTAAGCGGACAGCCTCTGTGTAGTCATGGAGCGATTTATGTAGTTTAGAAAGCTCACCTAAATAGCCTATTGAAATTACTTTTTTTTATCCCTGACACTGACCCTGGTTGATACTGGTCAGCATCTAAGAGACAAGTTAAAACTATTGTATAGTCATCGGTTCTTGATGTGTGTGTAAATGTAAGTTGTTGTTGTTGTTGTTGTAGTCCTAGGGTACCCCGCTGGTACATAGGGCCCTCACAAGTTGTCTCCACTTTACCCTGTCTTCCGCTTGCTCCTTGACATCACTCCAGGTCACGTTGGCAGCCCTCATCTCACTCTCTACGGTGCATCGCCAAGTGTGTCTAGGGCGACCAGGTCTTCCCCTACCAAGCGGTTGCCACTCAAACGCGATTGATGCTGCGTTGACTCCGCTGCGCCGTAGAGTGTGTCCTATCCAACGCCATTTCCGATGAGCAATGTCTTGCGCGATGGGATTTTGGTTACATTTAGTCCAAAGGTCTTTATTAGAGATAGTGACTTGCCAGAATATGCGGAGTATCGACCTCAAGCACTTATTTACAAATACCTGCAGTCGGTTCGTGAGTGTCTTGGTCACTCTCCAGGTCTCACATCCGAACAGGAGAACACTCTTGACAGTGGAGTCGAACAGGGTCAGCTTGATCCGACGAGTCATGACACTTGACTCCCAGACTGGTTTCAACTGCGCGAAAGCACCCCTGGCTTTCCTAATTCGTATCTCTATATCTTCGTCCGAACCACCCTGATTTGATATGGAAAATGTAAATGTAAGTACCTAAATGTAATATAATATATTAACCGTAAACACAAAGCTAATAAAAGCGTATAAAAAAATATATCGGGATTCTTGTAAATAAAAACTATTGCGTGATAGCACTTCGTATTTTAGTGCTGGCATTAAAAATGTTTTGCGCTGGAACACAATTGAGTAAATTCAAAAAAAAAAAAAAAAACAAAGGTCTAAAGGTCTAGGACGGAATATAACGTTTACAATTGACCTTTAGAGAACGCGCGAATGCTAAAGGCATTTTTTAATATTAACTGAAAAGTAAAATATAGGTGATATAAGTATAGTTACTCTGTTTCATTGCTAGTCGATGAAGCCTTTATTTTTAACGAGGATTTTAATAAATGGATTGCAGTAAATGAGTTTATAGCCCACTTGGCGCTATGTGTAGCCTATAAACACCGCGAAGGGAATACAGTTCATTATATTATTATAAGGTCTCAAAGTCTCCATTATATTGCATAACAGCTGTCTTAGTTTTGAAACCAATGCAGAAACACATTTCGACAGACATAGATTGTATTATTAGGTTTTTCTTTTTTATTGCTTAGATGGGTGGACGAGCTCGCAGCCCACCTGGTGTTAAGTGGTTACTGGAGCCCATAGACATCTACAACTGCTTCACGGTAGAAATAAGTAGGGCGGTGGTACCTACCCGTGCGGACTCAAGAGGTCCTACCACCAGTAAATTTCGGTTGGTTCGGGGAAAAAAAGATAGCATCATATTCTGAATTTTTAAATTAAGTTTTAAGTAAGTTATCTCATTTTTGTTTTCTCTTTGAAGATATTATACTTTGGTAACGAGACCTTTAAGCTAAATCTTATAATTTCTTTACTTTTTCTGTTATAGTATGAAAAATAATAAGAAGCGAAATGTGATAAAGTTGATTGATTTGAGACTTGAATCAATTGGTGTGTGATTAAATATAGCAAGATGAGATGGAATAAAATAAAGTCTCATTTAAACGGTGGCTATTTACTAAGATCTTTTCAGTGCACTTTTTAGGAGCTTTAGTAGCTTTGGAGAGGCTACGTCCAGTGGCTTTGTTTCATTTTCTCACATTTGTGCACTTTTACAGTTGCTAAACAGTAAATCCCCGTTATCACACATTTAAATCTAAAGAAACATTAAATAAACAAAAATAACAGTTAACAATTCACACAGCTTAACTCCTCGCGTTCTCGCCAAAAATACATACATTTCGTACTTTAAAAACAGAAGATTAATTATGCCTTCAATTTAAATTGCTTCGAAAACAACAAAAAAAACTTAATTAAAATATACAAGACATGTTTGACATTTAAAATATAACTTACGCAAATTTTAAAGACTGTTCTAGAAACTAGGACTATCCAGGGTATTCCCGACTGAGTCTTGAGCTCACACACTTGTCCCGGATAAACGACAAGGCCTCCGGGTGAACAACGTTACTTATACTAGAAAAAAAACACACACGTAAATAAAAAAGAGTTAGTCTTTTTACCCTCAACGAATCTTCTTTACCCACGGTTTTGAAGGGATGCTGAAAAAAAGGCACTTAGTAGGGGCGATGTTCTTCATTTTAAATTCATGTTTTATTAAATTAAATCAATTTAATTCGGCTCGTAGTTGACTTTGTTACAGTATGTTCATATTGGTGTTTTACATTTTATTGCCTATATGTATAATATGCTTATAGAAACTATGAAACAATCATGTACATTGTGACCGCTCTATTGAGTAAGTATAGCTTAAAAAAAAACTTAAGAGACACTTGAATAACAACCTAGACTGAAAATTAAAAGGCTTAGAAAAGATTTTCTTATGGTTTTGCGAGTTTTAGACACAGTATTTAAGTTCTAATTTTGTATTGTTATTATTATATATGAATACTATACAATTTTTGTGATCACGGACGCTAAGGCTATGTACATTTACTGGTGGTAGGACCTCTTGTTTTTACTGGTGGTAGAGCCTCTTGTGAGTCCGCGCGGGTGGGTACCACCACTCTGCCTATTTCTGCCGTGAAGCAGTAATGCGTTTCGGTTTGAAGGGTGGGGCAGCCGTTGTAACTAAAACTTGAGACCTTAGAACTTATATCTCAAGGTGGGTGGGGCATTTAAGTTGTGGATGTCCATGGGCTCCAGTAACCACTTAACGTCAGATGGGCTGTGAGCTCGTCCACCCATCCAAGCAATAAAAAAAAAGCATCGGCATTTCAATATAATGCTTACTACCGTCCATCTTTCTATAAAATAACTTTTCATTTCACACAGAATGACCTAATAGTATCTTGAGGTCTGGTAGCTAATGATAACATACGACATGATGAACTTAATATCATTAATGACGCAAAATAAAAATCGTAGAAATATTTTTAAATTAAGAAAATTGAATGATTTTATTATCCTAAAAGTTAGCGCAAGTTAAATTTAAAAATAATTACGTTAAATAATATTAAGATAAATTGTATAAAGTTAAAACAAAACGAAGTCACTGTAGTTCTTGCACTGTGGCGTTGTAGAACAGTAATCTTCGTTTTGTTAAGCAATCTCATAAAAACGCCCTAACATTTATTGTTACTTACAATGACAATAATTCAGACATAAAAAAAACATCGATAATTTTTTCAATGGAATTTAACCCTTATAGCTTAGATCACAAATCTGGTATTGCAGCCGGTAAGTGCTAAATTAATAATAAAAAAAATACTTTGGTTATTAATGTATTTCCTGCTATCTAAATGTATACAATGTTAACCTAGTTAAATAGGAGCTGTGTTAGAGAAAAATCTTAAGTGACAAATTTTAATGGTCGCGTTAAGTAGGTAGACAGATAGTAACGTATAATGAAGGAATAACTTAGTGTAATAAAATGTTGTGGGTAGCGATTTAGCTCTGTCCCTGGCATTGCTGATGCCCATAGGCGACGGTAACCACTCACTATCAGGTGATACAGGTGATACAAGGGCAATAAAACAAATCTGCTATCCGAGCGAGTTTAGTAACACCTCGCTGAATCTATCATGAGATAGTAATCAGGACCCGCTAAAAAGATCCGGCGAGAAAATCGGTGGATTATGTCTGTGGGTTATGTTATACGTTTTTTTTTTATTGCCTTTTTAGGCAGACGAGCATATGGGCCACCTGATGGTAAGTGGTTACCATCGCTCATGGACGTCAGCAATGCCAGGGGCAGAGCCAAGCCGCTGCCTACCGCTTAATACTTTCCACAAGCCTCGTTTGAAGAAGGACATGTCCTAGCGCTCGGGAAACACCGTGGAGGGGAGCTCATTCCAAAGCCGGATGGTTCGTGGCAAAAATGATCTCTGGAAACGCACTGTGGATGAACGCAGCGGCTCCAGGTAGTATGGATGAACTCTACTCCGGTGACGGGCGGTGCGATGGTAACTTTAACTGGTTTGACAAGAACGGTAGCACTCAAGATCCTTCTAGGCATTCCAAACACCGAAATGTCTAAAAGGATCAGGAGTGGATCGGGTAATTACCTGATAGCTTACCAGTATAATTAAATTTCATTAAACAATTGAATACAAAAAACATAAAATCACCTCAAGCTTAACCAATCGCATCTCATAATGTGTAAGTAGAAAAATATGACATGTCGTTTATTTGGCGTCGCTGACGTCACTCTTAGTGTGGCGTTGAGCCGTGTGTTGTAAAGTTCACGGTAATTTTAAAAAAAATTTAAATATTTCTGCTTCCCTATTGTCTTCAGAACACCTTTCGCAATCGTAACCGCTAAAACATTGAAAAAATACGTACAGGAATGTATAGTTGACATTTCTGTCTTGGCACGTGTAAGCTTGCATCTGCTAACCGTCTTGCAATTACTAGAATTTATTTACTGACCACTTATAGTGACCAATAACTAATTAAACTTTAAAGGTAGACTTCATTTGTAAGCTTAGTAGGTATAATAATTTTTTCAGATAGCTATTTTGCATGGACATCATGAATACCTCTGATTGTATTATTTAAAGTATATCTCACTCAGCAAAACGGATGCAAGTCTATTTCGGGGCATGAATACACATTAAGATTATATCGATGTTTTTAAACAGATATTTTCGTCATTTTATAAGATTTGCGTAATCTAATATAGAACCAGGTCGACACATAGAACCGACCCCAGGTGACTATGAGAAGGGCAGGTAAATGAAGATGAAAATCCTCCCTATTTCTGTAGCGAAACAGTCATACAATCCGGTTGGAGGAGTGGGGCAGCAGTTATCCAATTGAGTCTTTGGCTTCATATTTTAAGGCGTGTGAGATTATATTTGGGCTCCAGTTATTATCAACTTGATCAACTGGTAAAAATAGGGTTTCTGGTACCCACTTGTGCGGGCTTACAAGACGCTCTACCATCAATAAGACACTTTCTTCTCATCTAACCCAAAGCCGGCACTTGAACTATTTTTTTTTTATTGTTTAGATGAGTGGACGAGCTCACAGACAACCTGGTGTTAAATGGTTACTGGAGCCCATACGCATCTACAACGCAAATGCGCCACCCAACTTGAGATATAAGTTCTAAAGTCTCAAGTATAGTTACAACGGCTGCCCCACCCTTCAAACCGAAACGCATTACTGTTTCACGGCATAAATAGGCAGGGTAGTGGTACCTACCTGTGCGGACTCACAAGAGGTCCTACCACCAATGCACCACAACTAAACTAAACTAAAAGTATGCATTGACTAGGGATGTCTAGTTGGCGGCAACTTTCAATATACAATCGCCTATCGCTAAACCCGTCAATAAAAACGAACTAGCGTTATTTCGAATTTTACCTTTGCAAATTATTCCCACTTGATCGCGTATTGTTAACACAAAACAAGACAGAGCGGTACGCATCGTAAATTCCCATACCGGCGGCGCATTGTTGACGAAATAAATCAACATTTAAATCGAAGGAAAAAAAAGAAACTAGTTTCAGGGACAAAAAAAAAACGAAAGAAGGGCAAGCGTATGTCTTCGTACGATTTTCGCACGCGGAAGTTCCCGTCCGAATAAGCTTTGAGACAACAATGACTTACAAAAGCGCGTTTGACAATGGAAGCAGGAATCAGAGCAGCTCATTGTTGGCCCGGCAGCTGAACGGAGAGATCTTTCTTAATTCTACAATATGCAATTCGGAAGGACGCGTAACCGTTTTGAACGGACTAAGGTATTCCGATCCGATTTTTCGATGGAGCATTCTTTTCGCAACTGCCACTATTATCCTTTCATTGTTATGTTAATTTATGACGGCGAAGGTTTTTTTTATCGTTTGAGTTTTCAAATTCAATCGACATTATGAATCACGCATTCCTAAGTCAATCATGTTTTTGACATTTTTATTCTTTTTTTAGTTAGTTGTAAGTTTATAGTAGCAAAATTTAATCAATTTAATTACCTATTATTGTGATATTTTTTGTTTTCTCTTACTCTCATTTTCGAACTGGTGCTGTAATCATTTAAATAGTGTACGTATTCTCAAAGTTTTGAAGAAGCAAGTTCTAGTTTCTAAGAAAATACTACAGTTTTTTTTTATCTTTTACAGTTATCTACATTATTTACATTAGAAACACCTACCCGTGGTTGTTACTCTTGTAACAACCGCCAAAATATTGGAGCCCAGTATAGCGTTATATATAAAATATTTCGTAAATTTTTAAATTAAATATAATGTGACAATTGAAGTCGTTGTGGCCCAAAAAGATAATAAATCCAGTGCATTCGTATTTTGCGATGTAGATGTGTTTGGTGTTCGAGTCCCGCAGGTGGGTACCATTTTTTCTAATAAAATACGTACTTAACAAATGTTCACGATTGATTTCCACGGTGAAGAAATAGCATCGTGTAATAAAAATCAAACCCGCAAAATTATAATTTGCGTAATTACTGGTGGTAGGACGTCTTGTGAGTCCGCACGGGTAGGTGCCACCACCCAGCTTATTTATTTATTTATTTTTATTTATTTATAACTTCTTATACTAGAAAGTATAAAGGCGGACTTAATGCCATAGGCATTCTCTAACAGTCTACCTTAGGGGAGTGCAGAGATGAAGCTTGGTAGGTGTAGTGTGAAGGTGATATTTCTACCGTGAAGCAGATAATGCGTTTTATTTTGAAGGGTGGGCCAGCCGTTGTACTGTCAAAACTGGGATCTTAGAACTCATATCTGAAATAAATGGCGGCATTTACGTTGTAGATGTCTATGGGCTCCGGTGACCACTTAACATCATGTGGGCCATGAGATCGTCCACTCACCTAAGCAATAAAAATAAACATTCATTAACTTGAAGCAAAAAAAAACAACAGCTTGAAACTAATTTCTTCCCCGAATTTCCCCCCGCACAACGTCGCATTGAATTTAGAGATGTTTGAATAGTTTCATAGAATTTATAAGGATTATTAAAGCACTCGTTTTGATAACAGGCAATACTTTATTACTAGGAATATGGAGACCGCTCAATTAATATATTGTAAAATACGACCAACTACGATGTTTTGCAATTTAACAAAGGCCTTAAAAAAATACCCATTAATTTTCATTGATAAACATTGAATAACTTCCACGGCATATTCGATCGTATTTATGTTCATAAATTGATAGCACATGACAGAAATTGCCCATAAATTATTTATTAGAATAAGGACTTAAAAAACGGTACATGGTTTTTAGTCGTGGGATCTTAGGGACTTTCCACTGGGCCTGCGGGGTCAAGGGTCAACGCATAGGTGATTTATTCTTGAGCCCCTCCCGGATTATTTTATTTCTGGTTTCACAGTTTCCAAGACAAGTTTCTGCCTTTTAAGGGATCGATTCTTTGATTTAGGGTATATTGTAGGGGATTGTTAGCTTGAAATTTGTGGGGTACGCTTGTTAAGTTCTATTTGGTGACCGAATTATCTGCTGAGTAATGGCTGAACAAGTTTTCGTAGAGAAATGGAGGATTTTAATTATATTTGGCTCCAGGAAGGCCGGCTTGCTTTTTAATTTAATACGAATTTGTATTGCATATTGATAAGTGGCGGAGTAGTGTGAGGAATTAATGTTAGAACTCTAATATTATTTTTTAATTCTCAATCGGTTTTCGAAAATGGACTATTATGATAAATAAATCTATATATATACCTAGTCAGGTCATAAGTATTGTCACACAGTAAAAACTTTTCTTTTAGAATGCTGGCCACAAAAAAGTTTATTGAATTCGAATTTCGATTTGTTCATGAAAATAAAAATGTATACTTTTAGAATGTTACTCATTTTTAAATATGGAGTGGATGCTTAAAGAAGACCGTGTTGCAGTTATTGCGTTGCATCGATGCGGTTACGCGCCAATTAAAATTTTTAACATACTGAAAAATTTGAATATAACCAAAAGATTCGTATATCGTACCATCAAACGATACAATGAAGACTCTAGTGTAGATGACAGGTCAAGAAGTGGTCGCCCTCGGTCTGTTAGGACTCCAGCAGTGATAAAAGCTGTGAAGGCGCGAATTCAAAGAAATCCCAAACGTAAGCAGAAACTGTCGGCCCTTCAGATGGGGTTAAGCAGAACCACAGTGAAAAGGGTGTTAAATGAAGACTTAGGGCTTCGGGCATATCGAAGAAAAACAGGACATCGTTTGAATGCTCGTCTAATGGACCTGAGACTGAAGAGATGCCGCGCTTTGTTGAAGCGGTACGCGGGAAAAAAATATCGGGAAATTCTTTTTTCTAATGAAAAATTTTTTACCGTAGAAGAGAGCTACAACAAACAAAATGATAAGGTGTACGCACACAGTAGTGAAGAAGCGAGCAACCGTATTCCGCGTGTCCAACGAGGTCATTTTTCATCCTCGCTCATGGTATGGTTGGGAGTTTCTTATTGGGGCTTAACAGAGGTACATTTTTGTGAGAACGGTGTAAAAACGAATGCAGTTGTGTATCAAAATATAGTCCTGACGAACCTTGTGGAACCTGTTTCTCATACCATGTTCAATAACAGGCACTGGGTATTCCAACAAGATTCGGCGCCAGCTCATAGAGCGAAGAGCACACAAGACTGGCTGGCGGCGCGTGAAATCGACTTCATCCGGCACGAAGACTGGCCCTCCTCCAGTCCAGATTTGAATCCGTTAGATTACAAGATATGGCAACACTTGGAGGAAAAGGCGTGCTCAAAGCCTGATCCCAATTTGGAGTCACTCAAGACATTCTTGATTAAGGCAGCCGCCGATATTGACATGGACCTCGTTCGTGCTGCGATAGACGACTGGCCGCGCAGATTGAAGGCCTGTATTCAAAATCACGGAGGTCATTTTGAATAAACTTTAGTGTCATAAGAATCTATGTTTTGTTAAGTTCATTTTGGTATATGAATGGTTACATAATGAATGACTTTGAAGTCGTCGTGGCCTAACGGATAAGACGTCCGGTGCATTCGTGTTGAAGCGATGCACCGGTGTTCGAATCCCGCAGGCGGGTACCAATTTTTCTAATGAAATACTTACTCATCAAATGTTGACGATTGACTTCCACGGTGAAGGAATAACATCGTGTAATAAAAATGAAACCCGCAAAATTATAATTTGCGTAATTACTGGTGGTAGGACCTCTTGTGAGCCCGCACGGGTAGGTAGCACCGCCCCGCCTATTTCTGCCGTGAAGCAGTAATGCGTTTCGGTTTGAAGGGTGGGGCAGCCGTTGTGACTATACTGAGACCTTAGAACTTATATCTCAAGGTGTGTGGCGCATTTACGTTCTAGATGTCTATGGGCTCCAGTAACCACTTAACATCAGGTGGGCTGTGAGCTCGTCCACACATCTAAGCAATAAATAAAAAAAAAAAGAATAAACTTGTTTCAATTATTTTACATTAAACATGTGACAGAATTTATGACCTGACTAGGTATATATATAAAAATAAATTGCTGTTCGTTAGTCTTGCTAAAATTCGAGAACGGCTGGACCGATTTGGCTAATTTTAGTCTTGAATTATTTTTGGAAAAGGTTTAAAAGGTAGATAAATATGAAAATGCTCGGAATAAAAATAAAAATAACGATTTTGTTTTCCCTTTGATGGGGACGTCGGACGGATTCCTTTTGTTTGTTTAAAGTTTATTTTACACAAAAGTTTAGGTATTTTATTTATCGATTGAGGCACTACGAAGTCTGCCGGGTCAGCTAGTTATTAATAAAAATAAATAAAAATCTGTCTAGAAATATTTGAAAGAATCATTATTAAATTAATTATCTTCTGCGAAAACACAACTAGGGCTTTTTTTTTTAGAAAATAAACTGGTTGGAATACCCATCCCAAATAATTCATTTATTTTTGGAGCTTAGAGCATCACGAAACGTCCCAACGGGATAGGGTTATTCCCAAATCGGGAATCCCAACGTTTATCTTTGGTCGGTTTTTGCCTTATTTATTATTGTAATATAAAGCACAATCTAAATAATCTACATTATATTAAATTTTATAGTATTGTTATTCTCGGGCTCACACTTCACCGTTATCAAAATCAAAACTAGACCTCCTTTTTCGCGTCAAACGTCAGAAGTCATTCGTGATGTTTGACGCATAAAAAACGCGATGACGTTTGAAACATTGACGTGTCATTGCGCTGTCAAAACGTGACAATCATGCGCTGTTCACATCACACATGAGCGGACATTTCGGACCGACCCTAGAATGTGTCTGTTCTACCCTGTGACTAAATATAGTAGAATTAGTAACATTGTTTCGTTTAAATGCGATAATTTGATTTTAAAATGGGCGTTGAAGGTCGTTTTTTAGTAGGGAGCATTATGGAATATTGTTGTTCGTAAAAATCCACAACGAAAATGAAGCCGTCACAGAGTTTGATATTTTTTTCTGAATACACGAGTGAACAACCTCACGGGCGATCCGTGTGCTTAGTGCGAGTTTTTTAACGCTCTCGATAGCGTAGAAGTTAACTCAAATTTGTATGCAGTTGAAACAGCGCCCCTAGCGGCAAACGTAGGCAAACGTTCCACCTCCATACAGTTAACTTTTACGCTATCGAGAACGTTAAAAGATCCAGACTAAGTACACTGGTGTCAATTGGTTACCGGAATTCGTAAACGTTACCATGATAATGCCGTCACCCACCATGAGACATGAGGTCTGAAGTTACTGTATTATTACTTCTCAGCACAAGTGATCTTCGCAGTGACCTTGACGTAAGTAAATAGAAGTCAGAAGGAAGACGTGCCGTATCTGATCGTGTGAGCGTATAATGCCATTCTTTAATAGCCTCCAAGAAGATTAAAGTGAAAAGGATTTTCAGAAAAAAACCATATACCCAAAAGACATTTCTTTAAGTATGGTAGAGCAAGACTTGTTTTTTGATGTTACATTCTTGAGTTTATTTATACATATAAGGCAACATAACTTTATCTAATAACTTTATATTACACCTCATGAATCGGGATATTAAATTTTAGCTAGTAAATTTAAGGGACAATATTTAAAAAAAACCATCACAGTAGACTATGAATTTAAAATTAACTGCAATTTCTTGAAGCTTTCGCGAATAAAAAATGTTCCTTCCGAAAAAAACCCGAGCAAAACAAACAAAGCGTTATTCACACTACATTTAATTCGTAAATAATTAAACAACCCTATTGTAATTAGACCTCAGTACTTTGAAGTACAAAGTCAAGTAATTTGAGTACTAATACTTAGAAGTGTATTAGCCAATTTATAAGACACTACAGTTAATGTTTCTTATAACTTTATGCTGGGGTGTTAGAACTGAAAATCGTTTGACAAAACATTAACTAACGGAAATATCAATGGTTTTTTTAGCTTACTTTTCGTAATATTGGGCTTTAAACAAATTTAATCGTGCAGTTATAGTTAATTTTGAGAGCTTTAACTGGTTTGTATAAGGTTCCGTTTTGATTGAAATTTAATTTCTAAGAGGTAAATAAGTTTGTTTTTTGTTCTCTGCAAAATCAGCTGCCCTTCTTTTGTTTGATTCAAACTCCTTAACTTAAAGAGATGAGGTTTACAGCCTTATGCAACTTAAAAATAGGGATGTGTCGATTTTTTTTTCGATAAATTTTCATGAGTTATTTTTTAAAAGGCGTTTGTAGTTTAATTAGTACGGTTAGGCTATTATTATTTTAATTGCTATTTTTTTTTCCTACCTATACTGATTGCCTTGAGAGGCTATTTCAGCTTTGCCCTAACATGTAAGTGAGCTCACGGGGCTCAAAACTGGAGTGTTGCTAGCACTGGCCCTAGCAAGAGCAGTGCTTCGCAGAATCTACCACCGGATCGGAAACGCGACCCACTGAGAAGATCCGGCGAGAAACTCAGTGGGCTGTGTCTGTGGGATTGCTATTAAAACAAGATGAACGTATGGTACATGCGATACTCAGGAATTATAAAGAAGGTGACATTACTGCTATGACTGGATGATGAAGTAGTATGTAGGAGCAGCTCGAGGAAGACGGGGAATAAATCTATTTCTCTTCTCAACTGCTATATGACGATGAGTAATAAGAAAGCTTGTTTGTCAAAAATGTAAACTGTCAAAAATGACAAACGATGATGAAAATTGACAGGTTTATTACTTTTATAGAAAAAACTGTACTACTAAATTAAAAATTAGCTATCAGAATAAATTTTTTAAGTCACTATATTGCTTAGATGGGTGCTCGAGCTCACAGCCCACTTAGTGTTAAGTGGTTACTGGAGCCCATAGGCATCTACAATGTAAATGCCACCACCCACCATGAGATAAGTGGTAGGACCTTATGTGAGTCAGCACGGGTAGGTACCACCACCCTGCCTATTTCTGCCGTGAAGCAGCAATGCGTTTCGGTTTGAAGGGTGGGGCAGCCGTCATAACTATACTGAGACCTTAGAACTTACCTAAGTAACTACTACTAAGTAACTAGTACCTACTCGTGCGGACTCACAAGAGGTCCTACCACCAGTAATAACGCAAATTATAATTTTGCGGGTTGGATTTTTATTACACGTTGTTATTCCTTCACCGTGAAAGTCAATCGTGAACATTTGTCGAGTACGTATTTCATTAGAAAAATTGGTACCCGCCTGCGGGATTCGAACACCGGTGCATCGCTACATACGAATGCACCAGACGTCTTATCCTTTAGGCCACGACCATTATATTACTACTCCTATTAATATTCATTTGATAAAAACACAAAATATATAAGTTATACATTAATTAAATTACATTTATTTTTATTTCAGACTTAATATTGTTAATATTACTATAGCTTTCGGTAGCATCCGATTCTAATGAAACAAAGGCAATATTCTGCTTCTATTTAATCTCGGTCTCTTCGTGGAAGCTACACGAAAACTCGTTCAGAAAAGTCGCTTGTTTATTTATCTATTACTTCTCTTTAATTTACAGACACGTCGGATGTTGTGGATGTTGTTGTTGTTGTTGATGTGATGTGATGTTGTTACGGTAAATGTACACTCTTGGGAAATGTACACTTTTACCGGTAAATGTGCACATTTGCCAAAAAGTTAGGTATTTGTGAACTGAATATAATGTATATGTACATTTCCCGGCAAATGTGTACTCTTGCCTTCATGTTTTGGTAAATGTATACTCTTACCTTCATGTCTTAAGAAAAGTTGGAACACAAATAAATTAATAATGTTGTTGCAGTAAAGAAATATTTATTTAAATAAACATAACACAAAAGGCTTTAATAACGAAAATTATTTTATTTAAAAAATGTGGAACATACTTTTCTTTGCATATTATATAATATGTCGTAGGTTAGGTTAGATTAGGTTGTAGTGGTAAGCATGCGCGTGCGCTTGCACATGCGCACCACATTACTAGTACTTGCGATTTCGTGTTTTTCATGCTATGCTCACATTTACCAAAACGACATGGTCATTGTGAATTCAATGTACATTTCCCTTCTTTGAACTTGTAAATGTTAGTTGAATGCATATTACCCAAACGAGGAGGCAAATGTGCACATTTACCGGAAAATGTGTACATTTGCCGCAATATCTACTTTTAACGTAACATATTATTATATATATCTTAATCAAATCTTGTACTTACTCAAGTTCAAAACCTTCGAAACTCAATTTGATATGACTAGAATCTTTCACACTAACGCGAACAGCAGTCTGAGCCGTCGATGTTTTTATCGGCATTGTATATTGTACTCCTTCAGTTTCCTGCCTCGCAGCTAACTCAACAAACGTCGACTACACAAATATTTATTTGAGATGTCGTTTATCGATACGGTTACAACACTAGCGGCCAGGTGCGGCACGTGTTCGATTCGTGGTTGCTCTCTGTCGGAGTCTCAAGTAGAGCAATGTTTCACAAAAATGAACTTTCTTACAATATAGTGTGAATTCAAAACAGCTATATTGAGCACAATCTAGTACGGAATCTTAGGATTTCGATGGCATAATTTAATTCGTTTGCTGCATCACAAGTATTTACAATCTCAATGATGACCTGGAGCTTGTATTAGTAAGTATACACAGTCGGCATCATTGCGCTACTTCGAGACGGCGGCACGACAAGAAAACCCTCTTGTTATGGCCGTCGGAAATTACATACCCGATCCTGTGAACCGAATGATAAACAGTCGACGTCGCCCTAAGCACGACATTACGGATCCTCCCGATCGATTAACGGTGCTTTTATGTACCTCAGGCGCCGGTTACCGTCCTCGCCGAACCCGTCGCTTGCGACGAAGGGCTGGATGAGTAATTTAACCCATAGACACAGCCTACTGAGTTTCTTGCCGGATCTTCTTAGTGGGCCGCATTTCCAATCTGATGGTAGATTCTGCGAAGCACTGCTCTTGCTAGGGGTAGTGTTAGCAACACTCCCAGTTTGAGCCCTATGAGCTCACTCACACGTCAAGCAGAAGCTGAAATAGCCTCTCAAGTCTATCAGAATAGGTAGGAGAAAAAAAAGCGGTAGGCGGCCCAAGGTAGCTTGGGTCGGCCCTTGGCATGGCTAACGTCCATGAGCCACGGTAATCACTCACCATCAAATGAATCTGTCTAGAAGGGTAATAAAAAAACTCACATTAAATTGACTTTTATATCTTCCACCCACTTCTGGTTGCTGTAAACCATAAAACTCGTCATTCTCGTGACAATATAATAATATCATACCATTAAACTGATCTGACCGGTGATGGATGTATGTACATATGTATGCTGTTTAGATTTTATCTTAATGTTTCTAAAACTGTCCAATACATAGAAGCACTTTGATTTAAAAATAATAAATAATAGTTTAAAAAAACTAAAAAAAATACGCATTTACTTTTACTTTTACGCTTATGGTATCAGTAGTTGTAAATATTTTATGAACAGATATGAGTAGAAGGGTTATTTTGATTATATCCTAAAAAGCAACTCACGCTTTTTTACAATAAAATATTTTTTTCTTACACTATTTTTAATTCCAATTTATTTTCTATTTTTTAGTTGGATTTTCTATAAAAGCGTATTTTTTAGTTTTTTTAAACTATTATTTATTTTTAATTTTTTAGTTGAATTTTAATTTGTTCAATTGTTTATTTAAGTATTGAACTGTCATCGGTCCTTAATAAGTATGCCAAATTTCGAGTTAATCCGACGTTTTGAAGGGGGTCAAAATCATGTTTAAAAATTCCGTTACATACTAATATACATACGTCTGAAGCTAATAAAATGGTCACTGAGAGCTTTATCAAATTCATACTATTTGCTTTAGACGTTATTGCCGCGAATGCATATTTCAGAAAACGCTAGTAATCTGCTTTACAATCAATCTGTCAACAGATTTGTAAGAATACGTATTGTTACAAATCCAATAGGCACCGTCTTCAAAAGTAACGTGAACCTTAAATCCTAAGCAATGCAGTAGGAAGTGCAATAACAACTTAATGGAGAGACCGCGCGTAAAATTACACATTACGCGCACGGGAACATGACAAAGTTTGGTTTGCACGTCGAGAATAGGGTTGTCGCAACAACGTGTATATGGGCGCAAACGCCATCCACTATTGGCAATAATTATCATAGTAATATATAGTTTAGTTTATCTTATGTTAATATTTATTTATTATTAGCAAGAAGAAACTGTTATTCTACCATATTTAATATTTAGCAGACACTGTTTTGATGTGAAAATGTTCAGAATATGATTATTGTTTATGTTATCGTTTAAAAACACAAATGACTGTATAAATAATTAAATATTAATAATAATTTATATTATAATTAACAGTAATAAATTAATTAAGTGTTGTAATTGTTATGCAAATGATTTTGGCGCCATCTATTATTAGGCTAGATAATAACAATGTAAGTTCGGATAAGTTAAAAGTAATTCATGTAAAATAAATTAATGCCAGTCATGTAAAAATCACTAAAATATGTATTGTAAATATTATGCTAAGTTTTGTGAATTATTTTTATTACATTTGTTTGTATTAAAATAAATTGAAGTTGCTGTAACCATCACAAAAATGGCTAATAGTGTAAGAACTAAAACGTGGCATTTTGTAAAAAAAAAGTAATGTAAAAGTTTTATAGAATTGTATTGTATTTTCATTGTGTATCAACTTATGTGTGTAAACCCTGGCTTAACGCCGACATGTACGACCATCGATTTTAGGGATGGCAAATCTGAGTTGGCATTAAAACTTTTTAAACGTGAATTTGTAAAGGTATATAAAGCGTTTTAATTTTTATTGTTGCGGGTGGATTGAAGAAACTGGAGCGGTTCTTGTGGAATATCGAGGCACGTGGCGCAGCTGCCTAACATTTGCGTAAGTCACAAAAAAAATAATTATCCACATTAGATCCACAAGGGACATAATATCTTAAAGAAAACTTGAAGTAGTAACGGTTTCTGTGTAGTTTATTTTATTTATTTATTTTTAACTTTCTATACTTGACAGTATAAAGGCGGACTTAATGCTACTTATTGCTAATGGATAGTCTACCTTAAGGGAGTGCAGAGATGAACCTTTGTAGGGTGTAGTTTGATAGTGATATTACAAACATATGTATAAATATAACATACCTAGTCAGGTCATAAATTCTGTCACATGTTTAATGTAAAATAATTGAAACAAGTTTATTCATTATGTAACCATTCATATACCAAAATGAACTCAACAAAACATAGATTCTTATGACATTAAAGTTTATTCAAAATGACCTCCGTGATTTTATATACAGGCCTTCAATCTGCGCGGCCAGTCGTCTATCGCAGCACGAACGAGGTCCATGTCAATATCGGCGGCTGCCTTAATCAAGGATGTCTTGAGTGACTCCAAATTGGGATGAGGCTTTGAGCACGCCTTTTCCTCCAAGTGTTGCCATATCTTGTAATCTAACAGATTCAAATCTGGACTGAAGGAGGGCCAGTCTTCGTGCCGGATGAAGTCGATTTCACGCGCCGCCAGCCAGTCTTGTGTGCTCTTCGCTCTATGAGCTGGCGCCGAATCTTATTGGAATACCCAGTGCATGGTATGAGAAACAGATTCCACAAGGTTCGTCAGGACTGTATTTTGATACACAACTGCATTCGTTTTTACACCTTTCTCACAAAAATGTACCTCTGTTAAGCCCCAATAAGAAATTCCCAACCATATCATGAGCGAGGATGGAAAGTGACCTCGTTGGACACGTGGAATACGGTTGCTCGCTTCTTCACTACTGTGTGCTTATCATTTTGTTTGTTGTAGCTCTCTTCTACTGTAAAAATTTTTTCATCCGAAAAAAGAATTCCCCGATATGTTTTTCCTGCGTACCGCTTCAACAAAGCGCGGCATCTCTTCAGCCTCAGGTCCATTAGACGAGCATTCAAACGATGTCCTGTTTTTCTTCGATATGCCCGAAGCCCTAAGTCTTCATTTAACACCCTTTTCACCGTGGTTCTGCTTAACTCCATCTGAAGGGCCAACAGTTTCTGCTTACGTTTGGGATTTCTTTGAATTCGCGCCTTCACAGCTTTTATCACTGCTGGAGTCCTAACAGACCGAGGGCGACCACTTCTTGACTTGTCATCTACACTAGAGTCTTCATTGTATCGTTTGATGGTACGATAAACGAATCTTTTGGTTATATTAAAATTTTTCAGTATGTTAAAAATTTGAATTGGCGCGTAACCGCAACGATGCAACGCAATAACTGCAACACGGTCTTCTTTAAGCGTCCACTCCATATTTAAAAATGAGTAAAATTCTAAAAGTATTCATTTTTATTTTCATGAACAATTCGAAATTCGAATTCAATAAACTTTTTTTGTGGCCAGCATTCTAAAAGAAAAGTTTTTACTGTGTGACAATACTTATGACCTGACTAGTTATATAACATTTATAGATAGAAATACACAAAAAAATACATCTTATATATAAAATTCTCGTGTCACAATGTTAGATTACATTTTTTGGGCCTTTTTTTGTTGTTGTTATAATGTGGCATTATGTGGTTGAATGAGGTTTTGTTATTTTTATATTCCCTCATCGCTCACAGTGCTACATGCCTCTTTCACTCATTTACCACATCCTTACACACTTACAATAAGTTAGTTTTTTTTTCTACAGTAGAAATTCTCTAGAAATCTTATATATGACAAAACAACGTTTGCCGGGTCAGCTAGTGTACATATAAAAATATATAAAAATAGATATCAATTAGATGACTCTGCGAACTCTCTGAGAAACAGTTCTCGAAGCCTCGTTTTTATTGTTATCGCATTATATTATAGCATTTCTTTATTTATTACACTTAATTTACATCAATGGATTAAATGCCAAAAAGCATTATCTACCAGTCGCACAAGTCACACAGAAATCAACGTTGTAGGTGCATTGGTTGATAAATTATGAGAAAAATGGATAGAATAGACGTTATACTCCAATTAGAATTTAATTTCGAATTGTACTTGTCAATTATTGATTGTACATAGTTGTATATAGTTTGATTGTACATTTGTTATTCGCAAATTATAATTTTGCGGATTTGATTTTTACTACATGATGCTATTCCTTCACTGTGGAAGTCAATCGTGAACATTTGTTAAGTAGGTATTTTATTACAAAAATTGGTACCCGCCTGCGGGATTCGAACACCGGTGCATCGCTAGATACGAATTCACCGGACGTCTTATCTTTCGGGCCACGACGTCGACGCTGGTTGCTATTTGTTAGTAGCTAATTTTTAATACGCTTTTATTAGCTTCATACATATGTACCTATATACGTATGTAACGGAATCTTTGAACATGATTTTGACGGTTTTGACCTCCTTCAAAACGTCGGATGAAATTTATTTTTTAAATTAATCAAGGACCGATGACAATTCAATATTTTAAACAGTCATAGCCGTTATTTTTATAATAAATTTATTTTCTATTTTTTAGTTGGATTTTCTACCAAAGCGTTTTTTTAACTTTTTTTTTTAGTATTTAATTTAGTACCTTTTTGGGATACAAGCCCTATTCACGGATGATGGCCTCCTCCAGTTTCGTCTTCTTCTTTCTGTATATATAAAACGTAGCTAACAATAAAGTAAAATGTGAAAAAACAAACATTGATTACGGGTACTACGAGCCCTCATGTTAAATAACACTATCCTGCCTATTCCTGCCGAGCTGGTGATCGGTAGCATTTCTAGTGATGACTTAAGAGCAGGTGACCCGTGTTTAGAAAAAAAACCAAGCGCAGTGTAAATAGCACAATTTCCAATTGGATTTTGATTTTTTTTTTGTTGCCTTTGCAGGCAGACGAGCATACGGCCCACCTGATGGTAAGTGGTCACCGTCGCTCATAGACGTCAGCAATGCCAGGGGCAGAGCCAAGCCGCTGCCTACCAAATTTTACACACCGCTGCCTACACAATTTTAATTTAAATGAAAATTTGGCGCGATTGTTAAATATCTTTACAATCGCCAATAACAAAACGCAGTTATTGTAACGCGAAATAACAAAAATCGGAAAACAACAAAAGCATTTTACATCAAACCAAAAAAAAAACACATTTTTACACCGGACTACACATTGTTAGGTCCATCTGCCGCCCCTATCTGCAAAACGTAATTATGTTGGTCTTTTCAATAAACGAATTATTGTCTATATTCTCTATGTCAGAGAATATTTGTATAGCGACCAGAGAAATTATAAAACGTACGAATTATCTATATATTAATACGTGAAGCAAAAACTTTGTATCCCTTTTTACGAAAATTGCGCGGACGGAGGAGTATGAAATTTTCCACACTTATAGAGAATATAGAGAAGAAGTCATCCTGAAGTGGCGTTCAACTTAGCTTCAAGTTTGCGCTGTAGTAAATATTCTATAAGTCTTATGATACATTATAAGTATTATGAGAAAATATATCAAACAGATTTTCCCGGTTAATTCTTACATAATATTGAGCTCTAAAAGTTTTAGGACTTCTTTTTTTTAATACAGGCATGCCGGCTATATAATAATATTATGTATGTTCTGTACAAACCCAACATGATTGTAGACGCACTTTCAAAACTAGTCTCCATAATTTTGGAACCATATCATTTCTGAGATTCGACGCGGCCATTTTCTTTCTCCGCCCTTTGTAGATTCGGTTTAATCTAACGTAAGCACGTCACAAGCGTTCTAAAACAATACACGAGCGAAACAACAGAACGATATAAAACTATAATTGTCGCAACCCGTCCACAATTTTCGTTACCATATGTCAAACAAATTTAATTGTGAAGAACAAAATTGAACAATTAAACGCAGACAAATTGTGGCCGCGTTTAAAAGTCGATCAGGAACGCGTGCGACTAATTCGATCATTAAATTCTTTAATGCGTGCGTTACCGTTTTTTTCATAACTTATATACCCCTATTTACCCCTATATTTACTATAAAGTCAATGATTATCTAGAAGATTGCACAAAGTGGGAATGAGTTGCTCGCTCCGGGCATTTCAATATTGTAATAATTGTTATGTTATAATTACTTATTGTAAAAATGAATATTTAAAAAAAACTAATATTTAAAATAATAAAAAAATCTAATATTTCAAAAAAAAAAAAGGCATGCCCGCTGAGTTTCTTGCCAATTCTTCTCAGGACGGAGGCTAATTCTTGTGAATTGGCGGTAGTTCTTTTGACGTTCAACAAGTATGTACTATCATTTATGTTGAATAAAACTTTTTTTGATTTGATTTGATTTGATATTAGATTAGATAGAAAAGTAGAAGGAAAACGTCCTAGAGGCCGGAGCCCCAAACGTTGATCCGACCAGATCTCCGAGCAAACCAGCGGACCACTTAGCGCTGCACTACACCAGGCAACTGACCGGAACCGACAGAGGCTGGCAGTCGACAAGCTGAAACGGAGTCACGATCCTCAGCAATGAGGGAGCGATGGAGAAGAAGAAGAAGATACCCATCTAGCTGTGAGCTGTGAGCTCGTCCACAGGGAATAGGCATAGGCTCGTCAATAGACAGGGTGGTAGCTGCGACGAATTCTAAAACGGTTCTTTTTTTATTTATTGCTTTGATGGGTGGACGAGCTCACAGCCCATCTGGTGTTAAGTGGTTACTGGAGCCCATAGACATCTACGACGTAAATGCGTCACCCACCTTGAGAAATAAGTTCTAAGGTCTCAGTAGAGTTACGACGGCTAAAAACGGTTCGTCACGATTTGCGCGCATAATAACATTTCTTCTTCTTTATTAACGAGTGCTACGCCCAACTGTACGTGATAGAGATTTCGAAAGACAGGAATAGATGGATTTTGTAGCCAGACTAAGATCTCCGAGAAATAAGGACTTAAATACAAAATACGTTTATTTATGCAGATCGATCCCAAAACATTAAACACATTCGCATTTACAAACAATTCAATTAAAAAAAAATTGCTTAGATGTTTGGACGAGCTCACAGCCCACCAGGTGTTAAGTGGTTACCGGAGCCAATAGACATCTATAACGTAAATGCCACCTACCTTGAGATATGAGTTTTAAAGTCTCCGTTTTTAAGTTACAACGTCTGCTCTACCCTTTAAATTGAAATGCATTACTGCTTCACGGTAGAAATAGGCAGGATGGTGGTACCTACCCGTGCGGACTCACAAGACGTCCTACCACCAGTAATTACGCAAATTATAATTTTTCCGATTTGATCTTTACTACACGAAGCTAGTTCTTCATCGTGGTAGTCAATCGTGAACATTTGTTTAGTACGTATTTCATTAGAAAAAAATTGTACTTGCCTGCGAGAAATATAGTATATACCACAATGTTTTTGTACATCTGCCGCCCGCACCCGCATCACACCTCCGTATTAACGATCGCCCCGTGTACTCAATAATGTAATGAACACAATAAACACTCGATACGCGTAATGAATACAATATAATTTTAATAGTTGCGGGTGGTACGCGGTTGAGTTGGATGACGTACATCGACGGGTTTCGCCACGTCATTACGGATCCTCCCGATCTATTAACGGTGCTTTTAGGTACCTCAAGCACCAGTCAGCGTTCGAACGGTCGCTTGCGACGAAGGGCTCGACAAGCTAATTAACCCATACACACAACCCACTAGTTCTGCTTCTGCGAATCTAGCATAACCCCTTGAGGCTACTTAGGTAGATAGAAAAATAATCGAAGGCCTAACTTTGTGAAGAATATCGTGGGCTGCTGCATGCCGGAGTGGCTAACCCAGAGACCGTGGTCCCACCTTACCGGTTAGGATGTCCTGTGGACAGGATGAACTGGAAATGTACCACTCCCAGCTCGCCAGACAACGCCAGGTGTTGGAGACAGGCGATGTCGTAGAACGTGTAGGCGCGACGCACGTACACCTCCAGTCTTCGCCGAACCCGTCGCTTGCAACGTAGGGCTCGACGAGTAAATTAACCCACTAAGTTTCTTGCCGGATCTTCTCAGTAGGTCGCGTTTCTGATCTGGTGGTAGATTCTGCGAAGCACTGTTCTTGCTACGGACATTGTTAGTGACACACTCGGTTTGAGCCCCGTGAGCTCAGCTACACGTCAAGGAGAAGCTGAAATACCCTCCCTAGGCTATTAGCATAAATGTAGGAAAAAAACAGATGGGTTTCGCAACGCAATCTTCGATTAACAACGAACGCATCCATGGGTCAATCGCATTTGAAATTCACGTTTTTTTACTGAGTTACGTATTGTATGGCTTTTATTTATCGGTGTCAATGAAATCACGGGTGACATGAACAATGAGGTGCCTACTCACCATTATAGGGTTAAAGTCAAAATTGCACAACTTACAAGTGCATGCAAACATAAATAACATGTAAAAGCATATAAAAATAAATAATAGGTTAAAAAAACTAACAAAATACGCTTTTATAGAAAATCCAACTAAAAAATTGCAATTAAATTTGAATTAAAAATGATTTTATTGTAAAAAACCGTTATTTTTTAGTTTAATTTCAATTTTTTCAAAATTTTTTTAGTATTAAATTGTCATCGATCCTTAATAAGTATACCAAATTTCGAGTTAATCCGACATTTTAAAGGGGGGTCAAAATCATGTTCAAAGATTCCGTTCTTCTTCTCCATCGCTCCCTCATTGCTGAGGATCGTGACTCCGTTTTAGCTTGTCGACTGTCAGCCTCCATCGGTTCCGGTCAGTTGCCTGGTGTAGTGCAGCGCTAAGTGGTCCGCTGGTTTGCCGGCCGGCCTCTAGGACGTTTTCCTTCTACTTTTCCAGTGACCATCAAGATTCCGTTACATACATACTATTACGTCTGAAGCTAATAAAAGCGTATTAATAAATAACCAACCATCTTAAGCTTGAGCTGTGACGCTGACTAGCGCGCAGTGTATGCGATCTAACAACAAATATTTGTCACGGTACAAACGTGCGCACGTGTAACAACGTCATTACTGATGTTTGTTACGACGATTGATGAGGGGTGGTCTGTCAGATGGTACGCGATATTTAATAATATAATTATTACGCCATTTTCAGATTATTCCCTTTAAATTACGAGAGTGTTTATTATTGCTTAAGTTTTGATGTCTCTGTATCTGCAGGGGGTTTAAGGGAACTTGGGCCACTGAAGAAGGCTTCACTTTGATGCGAACAAAAAACAATATTAAATTACGAAAACTAAAATTCGGAATTGCGTCATAAAAACCAGAGTATAGGGCACATTTTTCTTCAAACCCACAATCTCTCGTGTGCCACCACCCGTACGCGATCAAACAAGCGCAGTTCTTCTTCTTCTCGCTTCGGTTTCCTCAATACTGAGGGTCTTGACCACCTCCTCGCAACAAGAGTTTATTCTGGATCATTCTACGCCATTAGCTCCTATCTGCCGCCGAGTGTAGAGCATCGTGAACTGTGGTGTCGAGAGTAATC
Organism: Bombyx mori; assembly: GCF_030269925.1. Taxonomy (NCBI): domain Eukaryota; kingdom Metazoa; phylum Arthropoda; class Insecta; order Lepidoptera; family Bombycidae; genus Bombyx; species Bombyx mori. The sequence continues at coordinate 2,226,380 of NC_085121.1, forward strand.
GTAGAGTAGTAATTTATATTTTTGGAAACTTGTCGAAAATAGAAGTAGAGTAATAGCTTCTCGGTAGTAATAGAAGTAGAGTAATAGGATCGTTTGGAACCTCTGGGTCTGCGGAGGGACTTCGGTTCCCTCTGTATTTTGTACCGTATGTTCCATGGGGAGTGCTCTGAGGAATTGTTCGAGATGATACCGGCATCTCGTTTTTACCATCGCACCGCCCGCCACCGGAGTAGAGTTCATCCGTACTACCTGGAGCCACTGCGGTCATCCACAGTGCGTTTCCAGATATCTTTTTTGCCACGTACCATCCGGCTATGGAATGAGCTCCCCTCCATGGTGTTTCCCGAGCGCTATGACATGTCCTTCTTCAAACGAGGCTTGTGGAGAGTATTAAGCGGTAGGCAGCGGCTTGGCTCTGCCCCTGGCATTGCTGAAGTCCATGGGCAACGGTAACCACTCACCATCAGGTGGGCCGTATGCTCGTCTGCCTACAAGGGCAATAAAAAAAAAAGCTTTTATTTTTGGAAACTTAACTCGATTATTTAACTATAAAATAAGTTGCAATGAGAATCGCAAATTATTATGAACTTTACGGAAGCAGATGATTGGCTTCACTGAATTCACAACCGCGAAAGGCGGATAGAGCACAAATGCTTGGCAGTTACCTGAAAAGTAATTGAGGTCCTTAATAACAATTCTATTAACCTGCACTGCGAAAATGCGTACCGAAAATACCAGACAAGTTCTGTGTGGTCTGATAAAGCGCCGACCTCAATACAATACCATTTTATAGCCCCGACCGCAAACCTCTGAGGATAAATAATTCATGGAATGATATGTCTTCTTGCGTCGTTTAAGGTAAATTCACACACAGCCCGTTAGGATGACGAGCGGGTTTATTTAAGGCTCATAATAGACGTCTAAATTTATAGCATATTTACTTTGGTATCCGCGAGTCTTAAATATAATTAAAACTAATTCTACTGTTGAAACTCGCCTTTTTTAATATCCGACCTTTCGAATACTTTACACTTTCCGCAAAATTTTAAAACCGTAAAAGTGTTGTTAATTATTCCTACGGTTCACGAAACTAAAAAGAATACATTAAAATCTATAGTAATATTAGAAAGCTGAATGAAGAGTCTGTTTGTTTGAACGCGCTAATCTCAGGAACTACTGGGCCGATTTGAAAAATTCAGTGTTAGATAGCCCATTTAGTGAGGAAGGCTTATAAGCTATATAACATCACGCTAAGACCAATACAAGCGGAGCACCAATAAAGAATGTTTCAAAATCGGGTTTTTACCCTTTTGAGAGCTTCCGCTGCGTGCGGTGCTAAAACAGTTAAATTTTCGCTAAAATAATGGATGATAGAATTGTTCCCCTTTAAAAGATCTAAAAAAAGTCCGCGACAGCATATGTCTATATGTTAAGGTTGGCTCACTATAACGTTTTTCATGCTAACCAAATTTGTTCTAAAATAAAGCGTCATTTGTGAACTATTCCACGCGGACGAAGTCGCGGGCAAAAGCTAGTACATGAATAAAAACATAAAAATTCAAATCAGCCTGATGTCTTCGCGTAGTTTTACGAAATGAAAGGTTCTAAAGGAGCCTTAACAACATTAACATTCTCGATTACAAGAAAAACTAACTAAGTACATGTTTCTTGTTTTGAAATCGAACACCGCTGGTTTAGCTTCCAACTTTGTATAATGGAAGTAAATTACCGTTCGTTAATGTGTGTGAATTTTTATGTTGTTTCAGTTCTCACAGAAGAGAAATCCGTGAAAGGACTCGTGTATATTTTAAAAAGTTTGCAATAAAATTGTGCCGTGAGTAATTTTATATATATAAAACGATATCTAATATTCCAGACAACGGAAGACTTAAATGCGTTTTCAGTAATGTAAATACGAATTTATTAACAATATATATTAAAATTAAAACTACATAATATTATAAACAATTTATTTAACGAAACATTCACACACCTGTAACATAAATTTTATATGAAAACATTTAAAGCCCTTGATATCTAAGCAATAAAAAAAAATATCTCTATTTAAATCTTATACCTTTAAACGAGCAATTCTTGTATATATATACCTAGTCAGGTCATAAATTCTGTCACATGTTTAATGTAAAATAATTGAAACAAGTTTATTCATTATGTAACCATTCATATACCAAAATGAACTTAACAAAACATAGATTCTTATGACACTAAAGTTTATTCAAAATGACCTCCGTGATTTTGAATACAGGCCTTCAATCTGCGCGGCCAGTCGTCTATCGCAGCACGAACGAGGTCCATGTCAATATCGGCGGCTGCCTTAATCAAGGATGTCTTGAGTGACTCCAAATTGGGATGAGGCTTTGAGTACGCCTTTTCCTCCAAGTGTTGCCGTATCTTGTAATCTAACGGATTCAAATCTGGACTGGAGGAGGGCCAGTCTTCGTGCCGGATGAAGTCGAAGTCACGCGCCGCCAGCCAGTCTTGTGTGCTCTTCGCTCTATGAGCTGGCGCCGAATCTTGTTGGAATACCCAGTGCCTGTTATTGAACATGGTATGAGAAACAGATTCTACAAGGTTCGTCAGGACTGTATTTTGATACACAACTGCATTCGTTTTTACACCTTTCTCACAAAAATTTACCTCTGTTAAGCCCCAATAAGAAACTCCCAACCATACCATGAGCGAGGATGGAAAATGACCTCGTTGGACACGCGGAATACGGTTGCTCGCTTCTTCACTACTGTGTGCGTACACCTTATCATTTTGTTTGCTGTAGCTCTCTTCTACGGTAAAAATTTTTTCATCCGAAAAAAGAATTTCCCGATATTTTTTTCCCGCGTACCGCTTCAACAAATCGCGGCATCTCTTCAGTCTCAGGTCCATTAGACGAGCATTCAAACGATGTCCTGTTTTTCTTCGATATGCCCGAAGCCCTAAGTCTTCATTTAACACCCTTTTCACCGTGGTTCTGCTTAACCCCATCTGAAGGGCCAACAGTTTCTGCTTACGTTTGGGATTTCTTTGAATTCGCGCCTTCACAGCTTTTATCACTGCTGGAGTCCTAACAGACCGAGGGCGACCACTTCTTGACCTGTCATCTACACTAGAGTCTTCATTGTATCGTTTGATGGTACGATAAACGAAACTTTTGCTTATATTCAAATTTTTCATTATGTTAAAAATATGAATTGGCGCGTAACCGCAACGATGCAACGCAATAACTGCAACACGGTCTTCTTTAAGCGTCCACTCCATATTTAAAAATGAGTAAAATTCTAAAAGTATACATTTTTATTTTTCATGAAATATTCGAAATTCGAATTCAATAAACTTTTTTGTGGCCAGCATTCTAAAAGAAAAGTTTTTACTGTGTGAAAATACTTATGACCTGACTAGTTATATATAATAATATATAATCTGAATTTCGGAAACGGCTTCATCGATTTTCATAAAATTTAGTATACAGGGGATTTTGGGGGCGATAAATTGATCTAGCTACGATATATTTTCAGAAAATACTATTTTTCTTAATTGAGGGCAACAGTATCTAACCAAAATGGCGTTATCAAAAAAAATCATCTGGTGAATATTTAAAACAGTACTGTATACACGCGGAGGAGTTTCGAGTTCTTTGGACACATGGCCAGAAAGAGAGGTGATGATTTGGAAAAGCTGCTGGTGTTACCAGGTAAGGTATGCGGAAGAAGGCCCAGAGGCAGAACTCCAATGCCCTGGTCGGACCAAATACGCTCCACTGTCAATACTGTCGTCCACGTTGCTATCCACACAGCCGAGGATAAGCAGGAATGGCGCAAGATAATACGGGAGAAAGTTGTTAGAGAAATTAAAATATGTACAGTTTTTTTACATGTACCTGCTCGTGTTAAATATAAAAATTGATTTGACTGAAAGGTTGACCGAATCAGTTGTCTGTGTGTGCGAACCAAACATTATTTTGGGCTTGGGACAGCCCCATGGCGGCCGCCCCTCGCGTGTTCCTATGTATATTTTATTTCGTTATTTGTCTACACCTAAACTTCAGCTTTGGATTGTTTATATGATGTACTTGTTTTTTATTACACAAGCTAGGTAGACTAAAAACAATATTCAATTTGCTTATTACTTTACTTACTTATGTCGATGAGTCGTCAATCTTTTTTTTTTCTCTGCCTAATCGATGATGGTCTAAGAGGCCTTTTTTCGGTCGGGGGCCAAATCTCCTACGAGGTATCCTCGTCCAGGGCATGTAGAACTTAACGGTCTGTAGATGCTGGCCTAAGAGGCTTTTCCAACTACGAGTGGATTGGAGGGTGAGCTCACGGAGCTAAGCCTGGGAGGACTTGTTAATACTAGCCCTAGCAAGAGCGGTCCCTCATCTAATCTACCGTTGGATAGGTCGCAAGTCGAAATCTTTGAACGCACTCAAGAACGGTGATCTATGTTTAGAGTAAGTCAATTGTTCGAAGCGCTTCTGTAATGGAAGAACTTCGACACTCAAGAGCAAAGACCATATGTACCGTTGGATTAGGTTGGGTTAGTTGCGAACTCATATCTGTCTGTCTTTAAGCTATCTTAGTTATAGTACCTTTTTTTTCCTACCTGTGCTGATAGCCTTCAGAGGCTATTTCAGCTTCTCCTTGACATGTAGGTGAGCTCACGGGGCTCTAACCGGACGTGTGCTAACACGAACCCTAGCAAGAGCCGTGCTTCGCAGAATCTACCACCGGATCGGAAACGCGACCCACTGAGAAGATCCGGCGAGAAACTCAATGGGCTGTTATAGTCCCCGGTTCATACTAAGCTTCGAAGCTTAGACGAAGCTATAAATACCTTTCATTTTTTTTTTTTAAAACTGTAATATACTCACTAAACCCGCTGATATATAGGCTACAATGTGGACACGGAGGAAACTTGTATATCACGCATCCTAGCATCAATCCAGCGATAGCAAAAGCACCCAATGGATCGGCGAAAGATTTACACGCGGGTTTCGCCCGGATCACTGAATGGCACTTTACAACTGAAGTTTACTCGATTGATGTAGTAACCTGAAATAGGATTGCTTTGAAAAATTCAACCTTATTCACGTTTTATTAAGGTGAATAAATCGGTATATACGTGGGTGAGCGTGGTAATGACACAATCATTGACCTTTTACCCTTAGTACAGTAGATTGGGGGGAATTGGGATGCTTTCCAATCCCAACACAAATTTTCAGCGTTTCTTCTTAAGGTAATACCAATAAAATTGAGATTAAAATGGTTCTGCAGGTTTAAATTTTCATATACGATGAAAAAAATGATTATACATCATTCAACACAAACACAATCATACACAAAAACTTAAAAAAAACTTGGCTTTTGGGGTGAATCGGGTCACGTATGGAGACAATAGAGTGTTTCGATAGCGCTGGCACAGTTTAGTTGTTAGGTAGGTACTTACTTTTAGGTAATTAAAATTTCAATATCTTTAATCAGCTACAAAACTTTGATGACTAAATTAAACTATTTAATATTCTCAAACACTAAATAAAAAGTCTTTTTCAATTCAACAAATTTAAATCTCACAAAAGCATTATGACAGCCCAGATTTGTCCCTATTCTACCCCTATTCCCCCCAATCTACGGTCTAATTATCTAGCGTGATCGACTAGTGAAATGCATGGAGCGGCTTAGTGCAATAAAATCGTACTGTTTTTTTATTAAGCTCGTTACAAATCTCCTCTGACCACATAATAAAAGTCTAAACAAGTTAAATGTGTAGCTATAAACAAACAGGGACAAGCAGATGTTAACCCTTCAATGCCCGGGACAGTTTCATCCCGTTCGGACATGTTGTGGCACGCGCCTATTAATTGTTCAAGTGATCGTTGATTTATTTCAGATTGTGCGTAACTTAAAATTTCATTAATAATAGAAAAATGATATTTTGTTATATTTCGCATCTTGTATTTGGACTATAAATTATTTTGTTCCACAGACAACATCGCAGGCACGGACATCTCGTGTGAGTTTCGCTCCTCCGCCCGAAAAAAACCAGCTACTGTTGCATGATGCATGGGGCTGATGCATGGGTTAGGTAGCACGTCGACCTCTTTGTCGAGTTCAATGAGTACGGTTACCGGGGTTCCTAAGCCTACTCCTAGTGTTAGAGATCGATAGCTCTAAATGCTTCAGGTATAGGCATGCCGGGAAGTGATCAACCACAAGGCCCTTTGACATGACCTACTGACCTCAGGTTGTCAAGATTTCTGCAAGCAATGTGTCCAAAGTAGTGTAATATGCGCTGATAAATAGTCGACAGCCTAGTTGTTATATGCACTAAACGCAGGCAGCGTAGGCAGCGGTTTATGGTAGGCAGCGGCGTGGCTCTGTCCCTAGCATTGCTGCAGTCCATGGGCAACGGTAACCAGTCACCATCAGGTGGGCCGTATGCTCGTCTGCTTACAAGGGCTATAAAAAAAATTAAGTTCTTTAAGAATGGATAAGTTTCTCAAATAACATCAACCACATTTCAAATACGCGATGTTGCCTTCCAACTGTTATAACGCAACTAAAAAACTATGTAAATCAATCGATCCTTCATTCTATCCGTGATGTATGCGAAAATGTTGTGCAGCACACTACTTCCGTGTGGACATACGAATGGTAATTTTGTATGCAAATATGAAATATCTTAAGTGAAATCGAAATACCCCGTGCGTGGTTTGAGGGTTAAGTAATGTCAGTGACAAAAGTGTTGAGTCAAGAGTATTTTGATAACATACAAATTGTACAATGTAATAAATTGGTTGGTTTTTAAATTCAATTTTTGGTTATTAATTTTTCCTTAATATTTTTTCGATGTTTAACAAATATTGAAGCGATTTGAATTTTATTAATATTTAATGAAAAAAAATAATGACATACTTAGTTTAACATATTTGCTCTATTGTCAGTGTCCGTAGAAGGGTATTTCTGTTTACTGCCTAGAGTGCTTGAGTGCTAGGCAGTAAAGTAGAAGTCCGTAGAAGGGTATTTCTGTTTACTGCCTAGCACTCAAGCACTCTAGGCAGTAAACAGAAATACCCTTCTACGGACTAATCCTATACTTTTGTCTTGGCACTTTTCTTCTTAACCTTACAACATCGGAACAGATGCAATGAAAGTATTGCACCGGCTAATTTGTATTCGGTAAGGGGTTGCACATGCGACGGCGGCACGGTCGGTCGAACAGGACCCCAACAGCAGATATTATCGAAATGTTGAATTTATATCGATTTTTTTTATGACAGGTTTTTGTGGCAACACCGTAAAAACGTTTTTTTGGTGTTCGAATTTTAAAAATTGTGCACTTATATAGAAGATTTTTTTTATTTTTTTTATGGCCCTTGTAGGCAAACGAGCATACAGCCCACCTGATAGTTTGTGGGTGGCGCATTTACGTTGTGGATGTCTATGGGCTCTAGTAACTACTTAACACCAGGTGGGCTGTGAGCTCGTCCATCCATCAAAGCAATAAAAAAAAATTAAAAACTTCAGCAATGCCAGGGGCATAGCCAAGCCGCTGCCTACCGCTTAATACTCTCCACAAGCCTCGTTTGAAGAAGGACATGTCATAGCGCTCGGGAAACACTGTGGAGGGGAGCTCATTCCATAGCCGGATGGTACGTGGCAAGCCCTCTGGAAACGCACTGTCGATGAACGCAGCGGTTCCAGATAATATGGACGAACTCTAAAATAAAATTCTCAAAGTCTCAAATAAAAACTTTTCTTCTATCTCTAAGTGCCAGTGTTTTTATTTATTGCATAGATGGGTGGAGGAGCTCGCAGCCCACCTTATGTTAAATGGTTACCGGAGCTCATAGACCTCTACAACGTTAAGAATGCCGCCAGCCACCTTGAGAATATGAGTTCTAACGTCAGTAAAATGACGCATACGAAGTGTCTACGTAAGATCTGTCGCATATTATCCATTTTAACAGTTTATGGCTTATACGAAATGGGTGTATTAATTACATCTAGATGAATTTAAGGACAATGAAAAACTATAGTTTACTAGAGGTCCCGCAGTAGTCCGAAATTCGACTATAAGTAATTGGAATTGTAAGTTTGTACACTATTAAGATTGTATTTTCAACGCCAAGACTATACTATAGAAAAATAATAATAAAGACAAACAATATTTAATCTATTCTCAATTTGACCAGAGATGTCAAGAACAAAAGTTTGACAATAAATAAATAGTATGCATGCGTGTGTGTCAAATACATGGTAGTGTGTGTAATGTTTTCTTTATTGATTTAATGTATCTTTTATGCCTTATTTTAAAAAAATATTAGCATTCTGCACTTATTCTCTATATTCTCTATAAGCGTGGAAAATTTCATACTCCTCCGTCCGCGCAATTTTCGTTAAAAGGGATACAAAGTTTTTGCTTCACGTATTAATATATAGATTCTTACGACTACAACTTGTATTCATTTTGATTTTGAAGTCGTCGTGGCCTAAAGGATAAGACGTCCGGTGCATTCGTATTGAGCGATGCACCGGTGTTCGAATCCTGCAGGCGGGTACCAATTTTTGTAATGAAATATGTACTTAACAAATGTTCACGATTGACTTCCACGGTGAAGGAATAACATCGTGCAATAAAAATCAAACCTGCAAAATTATAATTTGCGTAATTACTGTTGGTAGGACCTCTTGTGAGTCCGCACGGGTAGGTACCACCGCCCCGCCTATTTCTGCCGTGAAGCAGTAATGCGTTTCGGTTTGAAGGGTGGGACAGCCGTTGTGACTATACTGAGATCTTAGAACTATATCTCAAGGTGTGTGGCGCATTTGTAGATGTCAATGGGCTCCAGTAACCACTTAACACCAGGTGGGCTGTGAGCTGTGCACTCTGTCGTTATTGTGGTACTCATCCTTAAACATGGCTGCAGAACTTTTCCTGAAAACGACTCAAACACAGAAATTAATTGCCTATGTCTACTCGTAACGCAGTGTGAGCATTAATTACATATATAGTTATCGTAAATGAGCTCCCGCCATTGTAAGTTGCGGTGATAGCTAAGAACATCACGGTTGATACACTTGTGTACATAGACTTAAGAAGTGTTAGATAGGTGATTTAATTTCCTTTTTTTATTAGATGGCCTAACTTTATTTATTTATTTTTATTTTATAATAATAATAATAAGTCTCAACAAAAAGTCGGTGGTGGCCCAAATGCAAAAAGCAGTCTTGCTCGACAATGCCCGTATAGTTCGCCGGTGTCTCTCCCAATAGTCCCTAACGCTCCGGCCGATTGTTGCCCACCTCGCCGGAGTGTGTCCTGCCGTCTTCCCAGGCGTGGCAGTGCTTAATACACATAATAATAATAACTATTTACTAACAATTACGCCACGTTAACTGGACCCGTGCTAATTTCGTAAAGAACTTGTGTGACAGGTACCAGACAACGGAAATAAATGTAAGATTTTTATTACACACATACATATATTTAATATACATCCATAACCCTGGAAAAGACATTTCATATTTATTATACAAATATCCTCCCTTGGCGGGATTCGAACCTGCGACCCCCTTATGTAGTGACCATTTCACTTATCATAACACCAGACGGCCGTTATGTCACTCACTGTCCATCAGTGGTTACTGTTGCTCATGGATGTCACTAATACCACGAGACAGCCAAAAAGTTTCTTGCCACTGAGTACTCTGCGTAGCTCGTTTGCGAAGACGGACGTTTTATCGCGCTTGCGTGGGGAGTTCATTCCAGAGTTGGATGCTACGTAGAATAAAATATCTCTAGAAAGGTACTGTGTAAAACCCTCAGACATTGAGACACAGCCCATTAAGCTTCTCGCCGGATCTTCTCATTGGGTCGCGTTTCCGCTTCCGGTAGATTCTGCGAAGCACTGCTCTTGCTAGGGCTAGTGTTAGCAGCGTCCGCAGGTTAGAGCCCCGTAAGCTCACCTACCCGTCCGCATATAGCTGGCATAAGCTCCTAGGTTACCAGTTGGAAAAAATAACTGTGCATTCGTCTAGTGTCAATCGGTGAACTTTGAGCATCACAACGTGAATACCATCGTCATCCATCTTCAGACATGAGTTCGAAACGGACTTAACGGCCGTCTGGTGTAGTGGTAAGTGACATGGTCACTACGTATGGGGGTCGCGGGTTCGAATCCCGCCAAGGGAAGATATTTGTATGGTAAATATAAATGTATTTTCCAGGGTTATGGATGTATATTAAATATATGTATGTGTATAATAAAAATCTTACATTTATTTCCGTTATCTGGTACCTGTAACACAAGTTCTTTACGAACTTATCACGGGACCAGTTAACGTGGCACGATTGTTAGTAAATATTTATTTATTTAAATCTCTATTGTAGTATAAGACTTGTGTTACATCCTTCGAAACGGACCCCATGATGCTTTAATGAATTTACATATTTTTCAGACGACGCTTGTACCTGAAAGTAAGTATTGTACTTTTTGACGAAGCATGTTGCTGATAACTCTATTTCTGTAATCTGACGAAGCATGTTGCGTATAATAACATGTACTTTTAGGTTAGGAATATTGTTTCATTTTATTTTATTTTTATTTAATATATTTTGTACACACAGCTGTTAGAAAAGACACGTCAATAAGGATACAGAGTACAAGGGCACTACTTATTTCATGCTGAAATCTCTTCCAGTAGACCCGAAAAGGAAAGAAGAATTAGGAACACAAACCTAGTGCATACAGTAAACATTACATATAGTAATATATACATATTACAAGATACAAAACAATATAGATACATACAAATACACACACACACACACACACACATACATATATTTAACATACACACATATACTTACTTTATATTATAATACATTATACAAATATATAAAAATTTAAGATGGTAAGGATGTTCTTTTTTTTTTAATAATAAATTTAGATGTTTAACTATATCATAAATTCTTATATTTTGATCTCATTGCAGTGGTACGTGTCCTTGTATCATTCAATGTAGGAAATAAATGTATATTAGTTTTAACAAAAAAAATGTTTTTCAGATTGGACTTGTCTATTCTTTTAGAGATCTGCGAATTTTATTCAATTACCAATCCCATTAAAGCCCCCATCTAAGATATCATACTACCCCTTGAGCTTGTAATGGCTGAAACAAGCTTAATTGTTTATAAATGCCCAAATTTATCTTTACGCTATGTGAATACTTGTTTTAGTGCAGTTAAAGAATTCTTAGCCAAGTTCTTGGTACGTTGAAAACGAAAATTATGTTTAATAAGATAAATAATGATTTTAGATTTGATGTTGTATGTATTATCCATGGCTTCGCTCGCTTGCTCAAGGAAAAGCGTTAATAAATTATTCTAAAGATAATAAAATGTATTATTATGGCACAATTGAAAAAAAATGTCATTCTGCACTCCTTCTCTATATAAGTGTGGGAAATTGCATACTCCTCCGTCCGCGCAATTTTTGTAAAAAGGGATACAAAGTTTTTGCTTCAAGTATTAATATAAAGGTAGATAATACATTTATCTTTACAACTCAATTACGGTTTGACATAAACATGTCATCGAGTGACTTTCCATCGAGTGATTTTAGTCACAACACTATTTAAAATTCATTAAACTAATTTTGATGTCATCGGTTTATTAAGTCACCAAAAATAAAACAAACCTTTGTTTATTATAATAATATTATTATCTATGCGCTATTGTCTATGATCCCCATTGTTGTCAACTAGCCGTAAATAAGCATTAGCAGGAAATGCACGGGAAAAAGGCACTTATTGAATTGAAAGGTGCATTATTTTCAATGAACTAATGTACGTAGATCTACAATTGCAATAAGATTCATATTGGCTTGTATATTTTCGTAGTCGTTACATAAATTGATACGTCACTATTAGTTAGTATAAATTGGGATTATATTTAATCTGTATTTTTATTTTTTATTTCCTAAAGTTGAATACAAAGAATATTACCGTTATGTTTATTTATTGTGCTAATACATTTTTAATAGGTTATAGAAACTTTAATAGTTTAAAATTTAGTGTCTTATTTTTTTCTATGTTTGAGTCTGGTTCTGGCTATGTACTCGTCGAAGCCCATAGATATCACAAAAAAGATCCCTCCCACGCCGAGACTTGAAGTTCAAGTTGTATCTGGATTGTATTGTGTGTAAATCACATTACTGTTTCGCGCCAGTAATAGACGTGGTGATGATACTACAGTCCTACCTACCTACTTCTTTGTCGTGCCGCTTGTGCACAAAATCTAGAAACTCACTTCTGACTGAGGAAGCCCCGCAATGTACATCAAATGTCATAAATACGCAATGATTAGATGATTAAATGATTATATCAGGAAACTGACGAGATTAATAAAAAAAAACACATATGGGCCCTTAAAGTTTAAACGCGAATTAATATTCTTCTTTTTCTTCCTAGCGTTTTCCCAGTCTAGTTTCAGGGTTCACTTTCTTGCTTAAGCTCCTCCAGTTAGCCCGGTCTTCTGTATCCTACTGGGTGAGGTTATTCTCCTCCATATCCGCCTTTACCACATCCAATATTTGTTATTTATAGTTATGCAGCAAATATTATTTGTTGAAAATTACTTGCTCGGTGCAGTGACATCTGTTGTTACAAAATAGAACAAAATTTGAATTTTTAAACTATTAACACAGATGGCGCTTTGCACTAATACTTTTAACCGAAATAATTTGTCTAATGTTCAATAGATGGCGCTTATTTTAGGAATTTGTTATTTCTGCAAAAATAATTCATCATAATTCACACAAACATGCTACGGTATTTTTCTTACATCTCAAACATTTTATTAAATTTCGTTTCTTTGTTGCATGATTAGAGTATTGGTTCAATATTGGTAATCATAACAAAGACTTGACACTGGTACATAAATAACACCACTGCTTGATGTAAATTATCTGTAAAAAACTATGAATACAAGTAATTTTATGAAGTAGGAAATTAAACTGAATTGATAAAAATTAAAAAAAGAAATTTTCTATAAATTACAATTTTATTACAACAAAATCGACCCGTTGTTATACCTTATCAGCTTAAACTTTTCAAATATTTTTTTTTGCAATTTTCAAATAAACTTCAGCTCAAATAACGTGGCAGCCCTAATCAATGCCCATCAACTTCTTAAAGTACCAGAGTGCGGATAAATTCAAGACATCCCAGGACAAGATAGAAATTGCCTCTATCCGGAGTAATTTGCTTAATGACAGGAACATCAGAGAGTTCCGACGCGGGCACTAAAATGATAGAACACACACTACGCGTCATAGAGTATTTAAATTTTAGACACGACGACGGTGTGACATTCAATTTTATTCCGAATTTTATTCGTCAAATTCAGTTTTAATAAGGCGTTTATTGTACTCCAAATGAGTGTTTAATGTAACATAATGCCTGTGTTTTGGATTATCTAAAATATATAAAATAAAAGCAATAACAAATCAATTAGGATTAGAACGATGTGTACTGCAAACCAGTGGACACGTCTTCATATCCAAAGCCACAAAGCAGATCGCATCATCAATTTTAAGCGCTTTTCAAAGCACTAGTACTGGTAGAACAGTGTATGGTAAATCTATCATGCGTTCCTGTTTTTAAGGGTGGAAGCTCTTATATAAATTATAACCGAGATAAATTATCCGATGTCTATTGGCTTGAGCCAATTTGAATGAGTTAGATACAAAATTTCATTAATAAAGAGACCGTTTTTATTATTATTTACATGGGTTTATGAGCTCACAGCCCACCTGGTTTTAAGTGGTTACCGAAGCTCATAGACATCTACAGCGTGAATAGCGCGACCGCAAGACAATAATTCTAAAGTCGCAGTTTTGCAACGGCTGCCCCACCCTTCAAACCGAAACGCATTACTGCTTGTTGGAGTTTGAATGTGTAAGTAATGGCAGGCAACACTTGTCACATATCAAGTAACAGTTTTCGAATATTGGAATGTTTATTTAAATGTTTAAAACAGATGATTGTCTTCTCTTCAGTCATGACTAGTACTTCTCATCTAGACACAGACAGTGAAACATCCTATCCTACATATAAAAACATAAATTATTGAAAATGTGTAATAGTGTAGGTTTCATAATTGAAGTAAGTGTTTTTTGAATAGCCCCTCATCTCTAGAGCCCAGACCCCTAAAATAGAACCGTCTAACACTGCTTCACGACAGAAATAGGCAGGGCGGTGGTACCTACCCGTGCGAACCAACAGAACGTCCTACTTCCAGTAAAAAACGTTCTGTTCTGTCTACTCTGTGACATAATTTCTTTTGAGCCCAGAGCACCTTTTCTCGAAATTATAGCGTATCCAACTCGCAGCATTAACTAAAACAATTTGAACTTTATACCTACGTGGCAAAGGCGAATTCAATTTGAATTTACATTGTCTGTCGAAATTCCACAGTTTTCCCACGCACAATCAAATCTGTGTCGTAACAATTGATTGTTTACGGGCAATAATCGTTTATGCAGCAAAAATTAAAATGCAAAACCAATAGAGACTTATTTAACACTGTCGGGAGTTGATGGGTAAGATATTAATATGATGGACGTAGTGGACCTACACTTTTTTGTATGCACGAGTTGATGTCACATTAAGGTCTCAGTGTGCTTAGTGCGAGTTTTATCCCGTTTTTGCAGGATACCCGTCGGAGCCCTATGGTGCGTCAGAAACATCGACTTGCATGATGACCTGGACCTGGAGTCCATCAGTAAGTATCTACAGTCAATCAATGCGCCATTTCGAGAAAGCGGCGCGACACGAGAACCCTCTCATCGTGGTCGCCGGTAACTACATTCGCGATCCTGCGGACAGAATGGAAAGCAGTCGGCGTCGCATTTTGGATCCTCCCGATCCACTAACAGTGCTCTTAGGTATCTCAAGCATCGGTCTTCGTTCTCGTTGAACCCGTCGCTTGCGATGAAGGGCTCGACGAGTAAATTAACCTACAGATACAGCCCACCGAGTTTCTCGCCGGATCTTCACAGTGGGTCGCATTTCCGATCCAACGGTAGATTCTGCGAAGCACGGCTCTTGCTAGGGTTCTTGCTAGCAACGTCGTCAGGTTTGAGCCACGTGAGCTCACCTACTAATTCGGCGAATACCCCTCGACGTTACTAGAATGGGTAGGAAAAAAAAAGAGTTTTTTAACGTTCTCGATAGCGTATGAGTTAACTCAAATTTGTATACAGTTGGTACAGCGCCCCTAGCGGCAAACGTAGGCAAACGTTCCAATTTCATACAAATTTTAGTTAGCTTTTACGCTATCGAGAACTTTAAAAAAACTCGCACTAAGCAGCTCACGGGGCTCAGCTTGAGAGAATTGCTAACACTAGCCTTAGCTAGAGCAATGCTTCGTCGAATCCTACCTTCGAATCGGAATCGCGACCCACAGAGAAACCCCGGCGGGAAACTTAGTGGATCGCTTGGCTCAGACGTCAACAACTGACAAAGGAGCTCACACGAAATCGGTACACATTAAGCGAACAATTGCGTCGATTGTATAGAATTTTTTAATATTTCTCGCCGTATTATGGTTATTAGAACAACGTTCAGAGGTTCGATTCTTGTGTAAGTAGGTCTCGGCGGTTATAAATCACCGGGCGATTGTAGATAAACCGTGTTCTGTATTGTCGTAAGCTAGTTCTGGCTAATGTTACTCTTTATGTTCAGGCAAACGTTTCGGTATATTTTTGTGTTAATGACCTTTACGTTTTTCTGTATCGATTGAATTATTCTTTTGTGTTTTGTTTTTTGAAGTGAAACTTCTTTAGGCGCATGAGGGTAAAAATTTTACAGAACGTCACGCAGGTATGCAACGAAAGTGACATCAAACTACTATTGAAATTAAGTACTTCTCAAATATCAGTAGTAGTAGTTGTTGTATTTTTCCAACTGGAAAGGCAAATGTATCATACCATACGGCCTAATATTTTATAATTTTTTTGTGAAATTGAAATGAAATGAAAAGAATTTGGAACATTAATCAAATAGCATGAAATTAAATTTGTCAATTCAATTGGCAAAATATTAGTCATTTACGATTTAGAAATCTAAACATAATGTGACTGTCAACACTGAGGTTTGAGATTGACATTTGACAGACTTTTAGCGGGAACATAATAATACCTTCCTTTTTCCCTTCCTCTAAGTCTCGGAAATCTATAGTTTTAGATTTGTATAAATATAAGCAAGACTTATAAATTAGTTCGCCAAAAAAATTTCACTTCTGACATGTGTACTTTGTACGCACGCACTTCTTTTTTTCTATTTAAAGCCTGTGACAATATGCTGTTGATTTGGAGATACATAGTTTAATGGTTTACGGCTTATTGCGATCGATAGTTTAACACGACTATTCCCGCAAACCCTGAAACCTGAGATGTCACAATTATCTTGTACGATGAATACAAAACGATTATAATAATATTGCTCTTTAAGCAATATGGATCTACTAAAATTACGGCCCTAAATCAAATAGAATAAGATTGAATCCGTTTACTAGCTTCCGTCTAATAGTAAATATTACCTTCTGTTTCTTTTTTCTTTCCTACCTATACTGATAGCCTTGAGAGGCTATTTCAGCTTCGCCTTGGCGTGTAGGTGAGATGACGGGGCTCAAACCGGGCGTGTTGCTAACACTAACCCTAGCAAGACCAGTGCTTCGCTGTATCCACCACCGGATCGGAAACGCGACCCACTGAGAAGATCCGGCGAGAAACTCAGTGGGCTAAAAGAAGTCCCAGCACGCCCGATAACATCACTGAAGCCTCAATAATAAGCCGTTGAAAAAGGTGTCTACGGTCCGTTGCTACAGCCGAACTGGTTGCAGATACATATCACGCATCTTCCTCTTGTGTTCAGACTTTATTGCATGAGAAACAATGTGAACCTTGGGTTTTTGAAGCCAACTCTTCATTACATCCTCAAAAAAGCCCCCGACGAGACAATTGCGAGTGCACTCGTAACGATCACTCAATATTTGAATGGGACGGACTCGGGTGTCTTTGTTGGGACTCGAAATAAATATTACAATTATTTATTATCAAGTACATATCAACGTAATGTACCAAAATTGAGGGTATCAAAATCCAATTCTTAAAGAATGATGAGTTTCTTAACAAAATTACATTCTTTACGAATGGTCCCTTTACCAAGACTCATCACCGTGTCATATAGTAACACGATTTAGGCAGACCCATAGACACAGCGCACTGAGTTTCTCGCCGGATCTTCTCAGTGGGTCGCGTTTCCGATCCGACGGTAGATTCTGCGAAGCACTGCTCTTACTAGGGCCAGTGTTAGCAACACCTCCGGCTTGAGCCCCGAAAGCTCACCTACACGCTAGGGTAAAACTGATATAGCCTCTCAAAGCTATCAGCATAGGTAGGAAAAAAACTAGGCACGAACGACAGCCTTTCTACCTTCGCAAGAGCTGAAGACTGATCTTCGTTTAGTCCAGGTCTTAACTTACTTGATTAGGTTTTTTTACATAGTGGACGAGCTCACGGCCCGCTAAGTGCACGAGTTGCTAAGTGGTTATCGGAGCCCAGAGACATCAAAAATGTAAATACCGCCACGTACCTCGAGACATAAGTTCTAAGTCTCAGTTCTATCCTTCCATCCTTCAAACCGAAACACATTATTATTTAAAAAAAATTAAATAGGTAAGATTTCGTCTTATATCGTGAAAAGCTTAAAGCATAAACTAAATGACATGACAATAATAATTCAAAATACTTTCTTATTAGGCAGAGTTAGTAAACTATTTATAATTAACTAACGCTAATTTTCAAATCGGATAAAAGTTTGCTAAGTGATGACCGTAATGTTCACACTCGCCATACACCACAAGGTGTGACGTCATATGTGCGTAATTGATATGGTTTATTCTATAAATGAATGTTTTAGTTGTCCGCATAACTAACCGACAGGTGAACTGGAGTAGGTCGCTGTCACTATCATTGTCATGTCATTGTACCAATCCTGCCAAATATACTTGACATGTTCTACATTCCAAATTCATCTCTGTTCCTTATAAGTATGTATGTACATTTGTACACACAATAATCATAAGTACACCGTGGGAACATTGATACGCCGAAAGGTGTGTGTGTTTCCTACTCGTTCTTACCCAAAAGATTACCTATAGCTCTGTCCTTGTCGTCCAAAAAATCGTGACCGCAACATTTCACCTTGGAACTTAGTAATTTGTTAAGTTCTGATCTTTGATGTTGTGTTTCATAAAAATGTTACCGAATTATTTATTTAGTTCGCAGTTTGCTATTGAAGTCAGTTGAGGATTATGTAGAGCGTTGTAGATTAAATAGGGTAGAATAGATAGCGGATTAGGGTAGGTAGTGTAGGAAAAAAAAGGTAGCAAAGGATCTCCTTGTATTGTGGAGTGATGTAGGCAAAATAAAAGAAAACTGTTCGTGCAATACTGTCCTAATTTAGTGTGTGCAGTTACAAATATAAGGTTAGGCGAGCTGCACACTATATGCTGATGCATTTTAACACGTTGACTACCGTGTAGGTCACCGGTGCCCTACGCGGCGCACTGAAGTAATTTAGTCATTTTCTGTTGCTAAGAGCCTGGATTGCCTAATTTTGCCTTATTTTGTTTGTTAGGGTATGTTTTGGTCATTTAGGTCTCTTAGAAATAGATTCATTCTATCCGTTCGATTCGTCTTTCCCAGACTTTACTAGATATTCCAGTGTCTTAGTAAGAAGATCGAAGACAGAAAAAGACTAAATTACTTCAGTGCGCCGCGTAGGGCACCGGTGACCTACACGGCATTCAAGGTGTTAAGCTCACACAGATAGGCATCATCATTCTGCCTATTTCAGTCGCGAAGTCATACTGATGGCACATTACCGCGAACCGAAATATATACTGAACTATAAAGAAATAATGTTTTTGTTGTTTTTGGGAAAACACAAGAATCGCTTCAACTTCGGACCTACAATCGCTACTATCGTGTCCTACTAGGCTGCACTAAAAGTATCGGGAATGGAATATTTCCACTGTTCCTGTCATATTAAAATCTTTTTAACTGAAAACTCCTTGGTTTTAAAAATCGAATACCATTTATTTATTTAAAAAAAGATTCTCGGTCTTGTCACGAGGTTTTGTCAAACTTGTTTAGTCGTTGAGAAAATGGATTGATTCGAGAAAATTCAAGAGCGATGATTTATTATGACTTTCGAAGTGGTTTAACACAAAAACAGTGTGTTGACCGGATGATTTCTGCATTTGGTAATGAAACCCCATCCAAAACCACAATTTATCGCTGGTTTGCTGAGTTTCAACGTGGACGTGTCAAGCTCAGTGATGATCCCCGTCAAGGTCGTCCAAAAACTGCAGTCACCCAAGAAAACGTTGATGCTGTGCGTAAGCTGATTGAGGAAGATCGACATGTGACATACCGCGAAATTCAGGCAACTTTAGACATTGGTATGAGTCAAATACAAATAATCTTGCATGAACAATTAGGTGTAAAAAAGTTGTTTTCCCGATGAATACCGCTCTGTGAAGAGCAAAAAGCGGCTCGCGTTACTTGGTGCGTCAGAACTCTCGAAAGATTCCACGCAGGATCCTCAAATGCTGTATACAACATTGTATCAGGTGACGAATCCTGGATATACGCGTACGAACCCGAAACAAAAAACCAGTCACGAGTTTGGGTGTTCGAAAATGAGTTAAAGCCAACAAAAATTGTTCGTTCACGGAGTGTTGCAAAAAAAATGGTGGCCACGTTTGTCTCCAAAACCGGCCATGTTACGACTA
Organism: Bombyx mori; assembly: GCF_030269925.1. Taxonomy (NCBI): domain Eukaryota; kingdom Metazoa; phylum Arthropoda; class Insecta; order Lepidoptera; family Bombycidae; genus Bombyx; species Bombyx mori. The sequence continues at coordinate 2,246,258 of NC_085121.1, forward strand.
TTCCTCTTGAGGGACAAAGAACGGTTAATGCAGAATGGTATGCTAGCATTTGTTTGCCACAGGTCGTTTCTGAACTCCGTAAAGAGAACTGCAACCGCCGCATCATCCTCCATCACGACAATGCGAGTTCTCACACCGCGCACAGAACAAAAGAGTTTTTAGAGCAAGAAAACATAGAATTATTAGACCATCCGCCGTACAGCCCCGACCTAAGCCCTAATGATTTCTATACTTTCCCTAAAATAAAGAATAAATTGCGTGGACAGAGATTTTCATCACCTGAAGAAGCTTTGGACGCCTACAAAACGGCCATTTTGGAGACCTCAACTTCCGAATGGAATGGTTGCTTCAATGATTGGTTCCATCGTATGGAAAAATGTGCCAAATTTCGCGAAGAATACTTCGAAAAGCAATAAATACATTTTTAAATAGTAATGTTGTGTCACTTCGTTAATTCCCGAAATTTTCAGTGCCGCCCTCGTACCCGCTTATTTTATGTTAGGTGACGGAAATGTCATTTTTTAACCTTTGCGTTAGACGTCTTCAGGTCTAACACTAGGAGCGGGCTTAGGGACCCCGGTAACCATACTCGTGGAACTCGACAAAGCGGTCGACGTGCAACCTAACCCATGAATCAGCCCGCTGAGTTTCTCGCCGGATCTTCTCAGCGGGTCGCGATTCCGATCCGGTAGTAGATTCATTCGCGAAGCAATTGCTCTTGAGCTTAGAATAATTACTGAGCTGTTAGGGCTCCTTCGGAGGCGTTCGGGCAGTTGTTAGCAAATCCCACCCCTCCAGGCTGAGCGCTTGCTTGCCCACCTGTCCTGGTGAAACTGAAAAGGCCTCCGGGCCACCAGTAATCTTCCTATCATAAAAAAAGTAATTTTTGAACATTCTTTATATTCCTTGCAATTCTGGTATAAACTGATTTGATACGAGATGAACTACGCAGAAACACTATAAGGCTTAAACGCCAATAAAAACATCCTAAGGCTCGGCAACTCTTTTCGGTACAATCTAAATCAGATCGTCTTCTTGTGTGTGTGTCTTATCTTGATACAAAAATAGTACATTAACTATATCTGCCATCCGCCCGGCTATTTCAGAACGAAATCCTAATGTATTTTGATCAAATTTCATTCAAAATGTAATTGAATCCAGCTAAGGCCACGCTTCAGTGACATAAGCTCACAAATTATAGGTTCTTTGCTTTGTGTCATTGTACGATGTTGAGATTACAATAAATCCTAGTACATATTTTGTTGTAAAAAAGGGTACTCGTTGCGTCTACCTACGCGCTTGAGAGTTTTATGATCACATTAGAAAAATGTTGTATTTATTCATTTTTAAGGTTTGAAACCGAAAATAGTTATCTAATGACTGACTGACTGACTAATGAATGTTTTTTAGATAAGTTATAGTTATGATTTTGATGTTATATTAATTTGTGAATAATCTGCGGATCGCAGTAATTGAGTTAAGGTAATATTCGTTCTGGTTGTGTTACAGGTGTTGTGCAGGCTAGGAGCTAGTGTGCAGAATGCTGTATTGCTACAAAGAAAGTAATATATGATTATAGTTTCAGTATTTGTCGGTATTATGTCTGTGAATATACACACAGCACAATATAAAGAAATTCTTTCAACCACATACCTACAAAGAATCCCGATGTTTTTTTATCACTTCGCTCGAAAAGACGGCAGACAAGACAGCATGGTTACTTGGAAGATAAATGGCAGAAGACCAAGAGCCGCAGTCTAATTATGGGCTGACGCCAAGTACAGGTACAGATGAATGAGCACCCTCAATTAGAAATTCATCTATCATTGGAGGCCATCTATATTACTGAAGGTAGCGACGCGAGGTGGACAGAATATTTTTGGAAGTGCAAAACTGAGTTTCTCGCCGGATCTTCTCAATGGGTCGCGTTTCCAATCCGGCGGTAGATTCTGCGAAGCACTGCTTTTGCTAGGGCCAGTGTTATCGACACACCCGGCTTTAGCCCCGTGAGCTCACCTACACGTCAAGGAGAAGCTGATATAGTCTCTCAAGGCGAGCAGCATAAGTAGGACAAAAAAACAAGTGCAAAAATGTGCAAAAAAAAAGAACAATCAACTCCTCGGGTTCTCCCAAAATACTATTATGACGAACAAACTTTTTTCCTCAATTTTACTGGATAATTCTTGGAATAACGAAGACAAACGAAAAGACCTAGTGGCAGGCCGCAAATAGATTGTTCGAAGAAAAGAAAAAAAAAACTGTCAAAACGTATTCTCATCTACCGCGTCTATTCAGACCCTCGAGGCATTATTATTGTTAAAACACTTCATACATATCTATAGCACAATATTCTCAGCTGGAGACTAATAAATTTTCAAACACAACAAAAATGGTATTCGTTGGAACACGGGGATATCGATACTCGTATTTCATTGTTGTTATTGCAATTGTGTTATCCTCCTGCCTACAAACGCATAAGGGTCGACTAGCTGCCGGAAGATATGCGATTACTGAACTCCATAGATATCACAATACCACCGCCTATGCGTTATATTACGTCAAAAACTAAGTACAAAGCTCTTTAAAAACTAGTTTGTGTCACGGTAGAAATAGCACGTACGTGCTCCTATTTCTGCCGCGAAACAGTCCAGCGTTCCAGTTTGAAGAATGAGGCAGCCGTTATACTGTTATATTATGATTTTATGTCTCAGTAGCAGCATTTATGGATATCTAAGGTTGGTTACGTTGGTCCAAACCAGACTCTTACCGCTTTTGATTCCACAGTTAATAACGAGAAAGATCGTGCGAGAGAAAGTGAAGGATGGTCGCGACCCTAATTGAGGAATACGACGCAGGGAGGAGTAGGGTTGTGATCGAAGTACGACAAAAACTAGCTGACTGACTTAACTGACTATTATAAGATTCCGATTCCACTTATGTCTCTATATAATGTCCACTATACTTCTGTCGCTTTTAATACTTTATAACGACTAAAAAAGCGTGCTAATTTCGTTCGCTAATTCGTACACTTCGTTTTTTAACGAACGATAACAAAACGATAACGTTGCGTTCTGATTAGACCGCCCTACTTTTTACTTGTGTACATTGGTGCGTGTAATCTACGTGGAACTGCAAGAGCTTCGTGTATTTGTATGGTTTTGTGGGTCGAAGAAGGCGCGTAAAAGTGCCTTTATACAGCCAAATGATCGAAAGATAATAAATAGCCTCCTTTTTTTTCGCCTACCTATGCTGATAGCCTTGAGAGGCTATATCAGCTTTTCTTTGACGTGTTGCTAACACAGGCCCTAGCAAGAGCAGTGCTTCGCAGAATCTACCACCGGATCGGAAACGCGACCCACAGAGAAGATCCTCCGAGAAACTTAGTGGGTTGGGTAGCCTCTTAAAGTCTGTCCGTCTTTCAAAGCGGCAAACATTGTGAGTCCCTACGAAAATATGCCAAAATTTTGCCAATTCATGCTGCGATCCAAAGAGTAGGACATACGATAATCTGGGAAGATGGTTGCTTGTCTCAAGGCAAACGACGGTATTCACCTCGGAATAGATAAATAAGGTTATTATTTACTCGTATATTCAATTACAAATACATATTTAATATTTTTTGTTAATTTATTTTATCCAATACTAGCGGCCCGCTCCAGCTTCGCTCGGGTTTTTAATAAAAAAAAATCTAAATTCACAATCATAATGCACACACATAAATCCTTCTATTTGCGTCAGCTTAATAAAAAAGAAAATAATAAAAATAGTTTTGAATAATCTTGGGTTACATTATTGGAGTTTTAGCAAGGACCCCTATTTAAAAAAAAAAAAAAAGAATATAGCCTATGTCACTCGGGGAAAGTGTAGCTTCCAAACAGTGAAATAATTTTTCAAATCGGTTCAGTAGTTTCGGAGCCTATTCAATACAACCAAACAAACAAATCTTTCCTTTTTATAATATTAGTTTTTTTTTTATTTTTTTTTTTTATTGCTTAGATGGATGGACGAGCTCACAGCCCACCTGGTGTTAAGTGGTTACTGGAGCCCATAGACATCTACAACGTAAATGCGCCACCCACCTCGAGATATAAGTTCTAAGATCTCAGGTATAGTTACAACGGCTACCGCACCCTTCGATCCGAAACGCATTACTGCTTCACGGCGGAAATAGGCGGGGTGGTGGTACCTACCCGTGCGGACTCCCAAGAGGTCCTACCACCAGTGATTACGCAAATTATAATTTTGCGGGTTTGATTTTTATTACACGATGTTATTCCTTCACCGTGGAAGTCAATCGTGAACATTTGTTGAGTACGTATTTCATTAGAAAAATTGGTACCCGCCTGCGGGATTCGAACACCGGTGCATCGCTTCAACACGAATGCACCGGACGTCTTATCCGTTAGGCCACAACGACTTAGTATAACGATTAGTATAGACAACTATCTTAAAACTCTATCTATCTCTATCTCTATCTATGTCATCAAAGCTATTGTAATCTGAATAACACTAACAACTTATACAAATTGGCTTGCTATTAAGTTCCGGACGAGGTCATTCGAATTTTCGTTCGGTGGAAGACCTAGTCTTAGTTCGTAAGCTGTATGTAATTTGGATGTTTTTGTTTTAACCGTCGTTGACTTGACCAGCAGCTGTAACCGCCACTACCATCAAGTAAACTGTAAATTTCTCACAAGTAGCCAATAAAAAACTTAACTGTGAAAAAAATAATCGAATAAATACTAAAAACATCTACAACGACAAAAAATCGCTCCCCGCTCCGCTTATCATTCACTGCTACCTTATCAAAACACAAATAGCTAAATACCAAATTCCACAAATTAATGTGTCCTTTATTAGTATAAATTCGTGCCCCGATTAAAGGTAGAGCAAGGCCCTAGCCACTTCTGAAATTAGAACATTCTAGAGAAAACAATGTATAACGGTAGAGGTTAATTAGTAGGTACCAATTAATTAGGTACCTAACACATTATCGACCTAGTTTTCGTAGGGTCGAGTTTTTTTACCTTCGGAGGCAAACAAGCGTATGGTCCAACATATGGTAAGTTGTCACTCCGCAGAGAACTCCTCTCAATCCTAGATTGAAAAACAAATCATGAAATCTTGTGATGTGTGATGGCTACCGCCATAATAAAAGTAACTCGTCTATTTAGTGATTTAGTGGTTAGCGACAATATAAAGCGCTTCTTCATCAATTCGCAAATGATTATTGTCTATCCATAAAAATCATTACAAATAGTAGGTACTTACTACAATACGGTTTAAATAAATTCGTGATAGAAAAATTTAATAAGCGCTTAGGTGATTAATGAATATTTAATTAAACTAGAGGTCCCGCAGTAGTCGAAATTCGACTATAATTAATTGGAATTGTAAGTTTGTACACTATTATGGTTGTATTATACATATACTTCTATAATCACAAATTTCGCTAAGGCTACAATATTAAAAAAATATTAATAAATACAGTTTGACCACAGACGTCAAGAACAAAAGTTTGACAATAAATAGTATGCATGCGTGTGTGCGTCAAATACATGGTATGTAGTGGGTGTAATGTTTTCTTTATTGATTTAATGTATCTCCTATGCATTATTTAAAAAAAATATTAGCATTGTGCACTTCTTCTCTGCTTTCTCTATAAGTGTGGAAAATTTCATACTCCTCCGTCCTCGCAATTTTCGTATAAAGGGATACAAAGTTTTTGCTTCACGTATTAATATATAGATGTAATTAACATAATTGTGTTATAAATTCTCAAATCAAATTTAATCGATAAAATAGTTTAAATGTTGCTCTCAGTATAATGTTACCCATAATTTCAGTCAATCTGTCGTCGTCCCTGTGGCGCAGAGGATAGCGCGTTGGACTTCTAATCCAAAGGTCGTGGGTTCGATCCCCACCAGGGATGCAATGGATTTCCATTTTTGTTTTTTTTAAACTCATATGATTTTAATAATTTTTCATTTTATTCCTTACTATGTACACTAATTAAAGAATACACAATTAATAATGCGATTGTGACTAAATAAAATTACTCAGCAACTAGTTATAATAATATGTTCTATTTTTACAATCTTAATCTTCGTAACACTAATTCACTGATAGTGAAGTACCACTACCGCTTCTTGGCTCATTCGGTCAATCGGTCAACGAGCCAATTTATTGGAACGATAAAAATATCACTACCAGTTCTGTGATCGATCGAACTCAACCGTATGAACGTAAATAAGTTTCTCTTTTTTTTTTTTTCTTTGTGAAAACCAAACAAACTTTCCATATCTGGATAATTTCAATCCATCTGTGCTTACCTCGCTTCGGATCGGGGGCAGATAAATACATTTAAACTTCAAAGCGATAAGCATTTGAAATTTTCACGCATCTTATGCAAGTAAATGTTGACTTAGATTTGGTTTAAATGCAAAATCTGACTGCTTACCTGATGTTAAATAACTATTGGAGTCTATTTTATTGAATTGCCAATAACGTTAAAATTGTGACGGTCGTGCGTCCGATCAGAAATGCCAAATACACGCCCAGAGAGGGTTCCTGCTATTTTAGTTGCCCCACTCCTTAAACTGGCCATCCGCATTGCTTCCCGGCGCGGCGGGGCCCTTACAAGAGCACAACACATCCCACCACCAGTTTTTTTCCCCTACCTATGCTGGTAGCCTTGAGAGGCTATTTCAGCTTCTCCTTGACGAGTAGGTGAGCTCACGGGGCTCTAACCGGGAGTGTGGCTAACACTGGCCCTAGTCGGAGCAGTGCTTTGCAGAATCTACCACCGGATCGAAAACATCCTCTGAGAAGATCCGACGAGAAACTCAGTGGGCTGTGTCTATGGGCTAATTCACTCGTCGGGCCCTTCGTCGCTAGCGACGGGTTCGACGAGGACTGTGACCGGTGCTTGTGTTACCTAAAAGCACCGTTAATGGATCGGGAGGATCCGTAATGACGTGCTTAAGGCACACCACCAGTAATTTTCCTATTAACTATCTACGAACGCGATCAATCAACTTTTCATAACAACCATCACAGTGCAATGCGGTTCAAGGCGACGATATTCTGTTCAAACATGCCGAAAAAAACACCGAATTTATAATAATTATAATAGAAACAAAAAAAAAAAACCTTTGACCTTGAATCGATTTGGATAAAGGTGATACGTTCACAACTCTAAATACGAGCGTATTGTTTTGGGTACGGCGGCGCGGCGCTTAGGCGGCGAATTGAACAAGAATAGATTTTGATCGCTGTTCGATTGCCTATTGAACGATTAAATTTGATTTATCGAATCGGAATACCGTGTAGGCCCTATACGTATTAACGAACCCGACTGTTATTATAACGCTGTTATGATATACTCACTTTTTTGTTATGTTACATTTTCGGGTCTCCACAGAGAAAGCGCTTTGGTCAAAGATAATTCGTTGTTAAAATCAAAATTATCTTATATCTTTAAACGAGCAATTCTTGTATATAAATATATATTTATATAATTTGAATCTCGGAAACGGCTCCAACGATTTTTCATAAAATTTAGTATACAGAGGATTTCGGGGGCGATAAATACGATTAGCTACGATTTATTTTCAGAAAAAGTTGTTTTATTCGTGTTTTCAATAATCAAATTTATCGTTAATCAACTTAAACATATTTTTTTTATTGAAAGAAAATAACAAATAATATAATTTAATACGTATTTAAATGTAATTTCTAAAAAACACAATTTATAAAAATAAAAAAAACGATCAAAGATCGGTCATCCTCTAGTAATTGTTTATACGTATTATAGATGCATTTGATTTGAAGGCAGTTGATTTATTTGAAATGGAAAAATACTACAGAACGGTTCCATGCCTATCAGTTACGTAATTGTATGTTCTTAAAGGCAAGGTAACCCATTATCCTTATAAAGCAACATCTCGAATGCTTTTCGTATTCACAACGTTATACAATGTACATGCAAAACGAAGGCAACGCTAACAACTAAGGTCGGTCTTATTGGTTCGACCTTTGCCCGGGTGTTGCAACATCGGGTCGAAAGGTGTTGCATAGTTATTGCAATGGAATTGTTTATTTCTATCGAATTTATTATATTATTGAAAAAAAAGAGAAAAGAGCTTTGCTTTCCGACAAAGAATACCTACCTATGGTTCAGTGAATTTTTTTTTTTTTTTTTTTTTATTGCTTAGATGGATGAACGAGCTCACAGCCCACCTGATGTTAAGTGGTTACTGGAGCCCATAGACATCTACAATGTAAACGCGCCACCCACCTTGAGATATAAGTTCTGAGGTCTCAGTATAGTTACAACGGCTACCCCACCCTTCGAACCGAAACGCATTACTGCTTCACGGCGGAAATAGGCGGAGTGGTGGTACCTACCCGTGCGGACTCCCAAGAGGTCCTACCACCAGTGATTACGCAAATTATAATTTTGCGGGTTTGATTTTTATTACACGATGTTACTCCTTCACCGTGGAAGTCAATCGTGAACATTTGTCGAGTACGTATTTCATTAGAAAAATTGGTACCCGCCTGCGGGATTCGATCACCGGTGCATCGCACACATACGAATGCACCGGACGTTTTATCCTTTAGGCCACGACGACTTCAATATTTTAGATGTTTTTATTTTAACTAGTAAAATATTATAATGGTATTTTACGATGTATCATTAAAATGAATGTGAAATACACACGTATTTTTTTTTGTTATTGATGCTGCATTTACTGATGGTAGGACCTCTTGTGAGTCCGCACGGGTAGGTACCACCGCCCCGCCTATTTCTGCCGTGAAGCAGTAATACGTTTCGGTTTGAAGGGTGGGGCAGCCGTTGTGACTATACTGAGACCTTAGAACTATATCTCAAGGTGTGTGGCGCTTTTACATTGTAGATGTATATGGGCTCCAGTAACCACTTAAAACCAGGTGGGCTGTGAGCTCGTCCATACATCTAAGCAATAAAAAAAAAAAAATGCTATGACAGATTTTTTTTATCTCAACCTTACAAACAACTGTTATCACCGAATATGCAATGGTGTATCTATCTGTCTATCTTACAGCCCACAGTTGTCCACTGTTGGATATATGCGTCCCCAAGCCTCAGTACATACAATGATTACACTATTAAAAAATGAATTATAGATAATATGAACACTTGTGGCCACAAAAAAGTGTTACCTTAAGTAGAGAGCTTGGGCTAGCGGCGTCATAAGGACGGTTTTTAGAATTAGTTCGAATCATTTTCTCCTAATAACAAAACACTTTCGAACTTATAGAAATTATAATTTCGGGAAATAAGGGAGGTTCTTACAGAGGGAAATTGTGTGACCTTAATTTCGGCTTTAAATTTGGTTTAACCTTAATAAGAAATTGGTATTTTCAATTTAAGATACTAGGCGTATTGTATAGGAGTATTTATATACTATGGTTGAGACGATGGGGCCTTGGCGCCGTGAAGCAAAGATTTTTTTATCAGAAAGCTCCAAACGCTTGAAGGAGGCTACACGTGATGCTAAGGCTGGCTGGTACTTTGCACAGAGAGTGAGTCTGACTCTCCAACGAAGTAACATAGCCAGTATCTTGCCAACTATGCCTCTTTCAAGCGCATTGGAAGATTTGTTCTGCTGTGTGAATTGATTTATGTTAAATTATCTTGATTTGTTATTTATTATGTGATTTAATGCCAACCACACGGCGCCGTGTTGGATTTGGGAAACGAACACACGGTGCCGGGGCTTGTGTTTTTGTTATGCATTGTTATGTTTTTTTTGTTATATTGTTATGTTTTTTCTAAGCAGCAGTATGTACCGTTTCCACCGTTGTGTTGATAACATTATGTGACGCATATGGACATATGTGTAAAGTAGCGATCTTATAAGATCAAGTGTTAGATTAGGGTTCGCGCTATTCATCTAAATACCTAGTCAGGTCATAAATTCTGTCACATGTTTAATGTAAAATAATTGAAACAAGTTTATTCATTATGTAACCATTCATATACCAAAATGAACTTAACAAAACATAGATTCTTATGACATTAAAGTTTATTCAAAATGACCTCCGTGATTTTGAATACAGGCCTTCAATCTGCGCGGCCAGTCGTCTATCGCAGCACGAACGAGGTCCATGTCAATATCGGCGGCTGCCTTAATCAAAGATATCTTGAGTGACTCCTAATTGGGATCAGGCTTTGAGCACGCCTTTTCCTCCAAGTGTTGCCATATCTTGTAATCTAACGGATTCAAATCTGGACTGGAGGAGGGCCAGTCTTCGTGCCGGATGAAGTCGATTTCACGCGCCGCCAGCCAGTCTTGTGTGCTCTTCGCTCTATGAGCTGGCACCGAATCTTATTGGAATACCCAGTGCCTGTTATTGAACATGGTACGAGAAACAGGTTCTGGACTGTATTTTGATACACAACTGCATTAGTTTTTACACCTTTCTCACAAAAATGTACCTCTGTTAAGCCCCAATAAGAAACTCCCAACCATACCATGAGCGAGGATGGAAAATGACCTCGTTGGACACGCGGAATACGGTTGCTCGCTTCTTCACTATTGTGTGCGTACACCTTATCATTTTGTTTGTTGTAGCTCTCTTCTACGGTAAAATTTTTTTCATCCGATAAAAGAATTTCCCGATATTTTTTTCCCGCGTACCGCTTCAACAAAGCGCGGCATCTCTTCAGTCTCAGGTCCATTAGACGAGCATTCAAACGATGTCCTGTTTTTCTTCGATATGCCCGAAGCCCTAAGTCTTCATTTAACAACTTTTTCACCGTGGTTCTGCTTAACCCCATCTGAAGGGCCAACAGTTTCTGCTTACGTTTGGGATTTCTTTGAATTCGCGCCTTCACAGCTTTTATCACTGCTGGAGTCCTAACAGACCGAGGGCGACCACTTCTTGACCTGTCATCTACACTAGAGTCTTCATTGTATCGTTTGATGGTACGATAAACGAATCTTTTGGTTATATGTATTCAAAATTTTCAGTATGTTAAAAATTTGAATTGGCGCGTAACCGCAACGATGCAACGCAATAACTGCAACACGGTCTTCTTTAAGCGTCCACTCCATATTTAAAAATGAGTAAAAATTCTAAAAGTATACATTTTTATTTTCATGAACAATTCGAAATTCGAATTCAATAAACTTTTTTGTGGCCAGCATTCTAAAAGAAAAGTTTTTACTGTGTGACAATACTTATGACCTGACTAGGTACATAATATATAAATTGATTTCTCCTGAAATTGTTCGCTGGGTTTCTAAAGCTGAAATTTTGATTATGTATTGCTAACGTTATTTAACTGGGTACACGCTTTTGTTGAAATAAATTAGGTATATTGTATACCTAATATATATACTAGGTATATTGATCAATGCACGCACCACGGCGCCGTTAGTCCGGACCCACGATCCTCCACGGCGCCGTGTGTTCGGCATTGAATGCGTTAATAAATACAATCCTCCTCCTCCGTGCGTCGTATTCCTTAGTGCTGAGGGTCGTGACCTTTACGGGGCACTTCTGTTAGGACTATGTTCTTCGATTCACTCCTGTCTTCCGCGCAGTGGATAGCGACATTGATGGTGGATTCCAAAGTCTTAATCTGATCGGACCAGCGCATGAGACTACACCCCCTAGGTCTCTTTCCTTCCACTTTACCGGTGATGAGAAATCTTTTGAGATTGTCACCCTTTTAATACAATAATAGAAAAAAAAGATACCAGGAACATTCAATGATACTCCGAAAAAAAAACACGCAAAGTTATCTTCTAAAACTAACAACGAAATCTAGACCCAAAAACCCGATGACTGTGAGCGTGACACTGTCTATTTGTGTATAATTAATACCGGACCAGTTTTCGAACGACCAGTATTTTTGTAGAAGCAGGTCCGCAGTGAAAACGAGGAAGCTGTCGGTATGTAGTGTTTAAGGTCAATGCAGCCGTTGCGGGTTACTGCGTCCGCTCATCCATCTAGAAAACGACACACATTCAATAAATTGCAATTACAATATTATTTGTTGCCGTGCTGATTGGTACAACTGTGTAGCCGACTATGCTATAATTATAATAGCACAAGCCGTACTCGCCCGCTTCGTTGGGCATTTAAAATTATCATTATCATTATTGTCATTATTATTAGGGAGTCCAACACTCATATAAATATTAGCCTACCCATTAAGTACATGTGTTTTCTACATGGATACCAAGTTTCAAGTCAAACGGATGCATGGTTCAGTAGTTATAACGGAACATCCGTAAAAATCACTTTAGATTTATATATTAGTATAGATATAGTATATAGCTCACAGCACAACAATATCGCGCACCATACATTGCTATGGACACGTTCACACTGTAATGTACTATATATTATTGGCTTAGTATACGCTGCTATACTACATATATGGCACTATAGTATAGCGTAGTCTGAAAGCAGCTTTACCAAACGTTCCTAAATTATAATTAAAGCTATTTTTACGGTTTAATTTCGAGTATTGTTACTAAAGTTATATTATTTCGCGACAGAAATAAGCCGAGCAGTTGAATATATATACACTTGCCAATATACAATACTCTTTACCACCAAGAAGCGCGGCTTGACTACGCAAAACCCTGGCGAACTCTGGCAGCTTTTAACGAAGAGAGAAGAGAGAGTTTTGTTCTAAGCTGACACCACACTGTCAAAGCATATATTGTAGTGTTTAATGTAACATATACACGAAAAAGAAAACATTGTGATCCAATATCAATTTTAGGACGTAAATAAAACTATAAGATAACATAAAAGTGCAGGACGTAATTAAAAACTAAGGCTTGACACCAGAGAAATCGAATATAGCGTGTGGCGTTTTAGTTGAACCACCTTCTTTGATGCTGACCTTGAAGATTAAGATATTGTTGGGGCTCAACATAAAACGCTGGCTGGTAAGAGGTTTAGGCTCCGAATATACTTCAAAAGCCAATTACTGGCATAATATTTTTGTCCACATTTAGGTTTTTTTTATTTTTATTGCTAAGATAGGTAGATGAGATCACGGCCCATCCGGTGTTAAGTAGTCATTAGAGCCCATAGACATCAACAACGTAAAAACTGCCACCCACCTTGAGACATCAGTTCTAAGTCTCAGTACAATGACTGCACCATCCGTCAAACCGAAACGCATTACTGCTTCATATAAGACGCCTACCAGTAAAAATGGTGCGCGTGCAACTTGGTGCCCGTGGAAGAAGTAAAACTTCTGACACGTGTGTAGTATTGTAGTTTTCTTCATTTTTCATTCTTAAATCAAATTTCTTTTGTAATAGCTGTGTATAAGAGAAACGACCTAGCTCGCTTTGTCATTTCCCTCTCTCCACGGTCGAGTGTTTCGCTAGACGCTCTGTCCATTTTCTCACACTCGTTCTTCCTAAATTGTATATTTTCTCTCTAACCATAATGAATCTGTTCCGAGTTCAATTTTACTTTCAACACACCTAAAGAAGTTTCACTTCTAAAAGTTTTAGCTTTACCTCATCCGCATAGAGGGTAAATGCATAACAAAATCAACTTTCAAATACTGAGATTTTTGAATTTTAAAACAGGACTGTGTTGGGCAGTACAGTAGGTAATTTAGTAATGATTGCAAGTGTTACATCTTGATGTCGACAAAAGGAAGCGGTGAGCGGTTTTTTCCCCGGAACAACGACCACACAAGTCAACGGAGCTCGAATGTCGACTTTCGATTACTTTTATGTAACCAAATAATACGTATTAAGAATAAAAACAGATCGACTTAAAGCATATACACTGACCTAACCAGCGAACTAGCCCATAGACACAGTCCATTTCGTTTTTCGCTGAAGCTTCTCAGTGGGTGGCGTTTCCGATCCGGTGGTAGATTCAGCGACGCACTGCTCTTGTTAGGGCTAGTGTTAGCAAATTCGCTCAGGTTGTGAGAGCTTGAGAGAATCCGCATCGGGTCCGTGCGTAGCTAAAAAATCCCCTTAGACTAACTGTGGAAATAAACAATGATCATTAAAACTTAACGCACACGGCACGTAACCCTAGTTTGGGTTCTTGAATTTTTTTAAGACGTGCCAGCCCATCGCAATTAGCGAGCGGTTTTCAACTATTCTTAGTAACAGTCTTAGTAAAATCAAGTTGATTTAAACACTAATTCATCATTTTACTTGAACTGTTTGGCGCAAAAACAGTATACGACACACTCTGCAATAAGTCAAGATCACTACGTTCACGATAGACTTCCACCGTGAAGGAATAACATCGTGCAATAAAAATGAAACCTACATAATTATAACTTGCGTAATTACTGACGGTGCTAGGACCTCTTGTGAGTCCGTACGGATGGGTACCGCCGCCCTACCTATTTTTGCCGTGAAGCAGTAATCCGTTTCGGTTTGAAGGGTGAGGCAGCCGTTGTAACTATACTGAGACCTTAGAACTCATATCTCAAGATGTGTGGCGTATTTACGTTGTAGATGTCTATGGGCTCCAGTAACCACTTAACACCAGGTGGGCTAGGAGCTCGTCCACACATATAAGCAATAAAAAATAAATAAAAAAGACTTCCACGGTGAAGGAATAACATCGTGCAATAAAAATCAAACTTACAAAGTTATAAGTTGCGTAATTACTGGTGGTGCTAGGACCTTTTGTGAGTCCGCACGGGTAGGTATGAGCACCCTACCTATTTTTGCCGTGAAGCAGTAATTCGTTTCGGTTTGAAGGGTGAGGCAGCCGTTGTAACTATACTGAGACCTTAAAACTCATATCTCAAGGCGGGTGGCGACATTTACGTTGTAGATGTCTATGGGCTCCGGTAACCACCTAACACCAAAAATAAAAATAAAAACAAGGATGATACAACATACGCTTTGAGAATTCTACATATCTCATCATTTTTTATTTGAAGTGGTTTGGAAAGAACAGATTGTATTGATTGTCACTTAGTAAATAATGTTGGAAATTATTTCCGAGGACGCGTGACTTCCTATCGTACCGATTATAATATGATTAGGTGTACTGAACGATCAAACTATTATTGATAAAAATATTCTTCGTCTTACCACGAGCGTAGCATCGATAATTCCCTAATCGATTTTCCTTATCAACGTTTCTAATGAAATAAACTTCACCGCGATATCGAGTCGCGGTCTCTACGATCGCTCGTTAGAATTCAATAAAATAAATTTATTATTTAGTTAACTTAAACGATTCGTCCATTCCGACAGGAGCCCTCTTCTTCGATATAGCGAAGGCGTTCGACAAAGTCTGGCACAACGGTTTGATATACAAACTGTATAACATGGGAGTGCCAGACAGACTCGTGCTCATCATACGAGACTACTTGTCGAACCGTTCGTTCCGATATCGAGTCGAGGGAACGCGTTCCCGGCCCCGTCACGTCACAGCCGGAGTCCCGCAAGGCTCCGCCCTCTCCCCGTTACTATTTAGTTTGTATATCAATGATATACCCCGGTCTCCGGAGACCCATCTGGCGCTCTTCGCCGATGACACCGCCATCTACTACTCGTGTAGGAAGAAGGCGTTGCTTCATCGACGACTTCAGACCGCAGCTACCACCATGGGACAGTGGTTCCGGAAGTGGCGCATCGACATCAACCCCACGAAAAGCACAGCGGTGCTCTTCAAAAGGGGTCGCCCTCCGAACACCACGCTGAGCATCCCCCTCCCGACTAGGCGCGTCAACACCTCCGCCCCCGCCATTCGCCCAATCACGATGTTCGACTAGCCCATACCGTGGGCCCCGAAGGTCAAATATTTAGGCGTCACCCTCGACAGTAGGATGACATTCCGCCCCCACATCAAGACGGTACGCGACCGTGCCGCCTTCATTCTAGGACGTCTCTACCCGATGATATGTAGGAGAAGTAAAATGTCCCTTAGAAATAAGGTGACACTCTACAAAACTTGCATACGCCCCGTCATGACCTATGCAAGTGTAGTGTTCGCTCACGCGGCCCGCATACACTTAAAATCATTTCAAATTATTCAATCCCGTTTTTGCAGGATAGCCGTCGGAGCCCCGTGGTTCGTCAGGAACGTCGACCTCCATGACGACCTGGACTTAGAGTCCATCAGTAAGTATCTTCAGTCGGCGTCCATGCGCCACTTCGATAAAGCGGCACGACACGAGAACCCTCTCATCGTGGCCGTCGGTAACTACATTCCCGATCCTGCGGACAGAATGGAAAGCAGTCGACGTCGCCCAAAACACGTCATCTCGGATCCTCCCGATCCACTAACGGTGCTTTTAGGTACTTCAAGCACCGGTCACCGTTCTCGTCGAACCCGTCGCTTGCGACGAAGGGCTCGACGAGTAAATTAAGTCTCAGACACAGCCCACTGAGTTTCTCGCCGGATCTTCTCAGTGGGTCGCGTTTCCGATCCGATTAGATTCTGCGAAGCACGGCTCTTGCTAGGGTTCGTGTTAGCAACGTCACCAGGTTTGAGCCCCGTGAGCTCACCTACTAAAGTTAGGGTTACGCTGACATAGCCGCTAGGGCTATCAGCATAGGTAGGAAAAAAAAAAAAAAAAAAAAAAAAAAAAAAAAAAAAACGATTCGTAAACATTTTTCGACCACTTCACGGCACATTCCTATTATGATAATCTGAAAACGTTATGATCCAAGATATAATTATTTCGGAACTCACAATATAAATCGGATTTATTTTCGGTATTTTATGGTATTATATAATATTTATTTGTTGGTACCCAATTTTGGCCGTCCTTGCCGGGCCCGTCGCTTGCGACGAAGGGCTCGACAAGTAAATTAATTAACCCATAGACACAGCCCACTGATTTTCTCGCCGGATCTTTTCAGTGGATCGCGTTTCCGGTCCGGTGGTAGATTCCGCGAAGCACTGCTCTTGCTAGGGCCAGTGTTAGCAACACTCCGGCTAGAGCCCCGTGAGCTCACCTACACGTCAAGGAGGAGCTGAAATAGCCTCTCAAGGCTATCATAGGTATAGGAAAAAAATGGCATATTTTTTTAATTTTTTTTATTGCTTAGATGGGTGGACGAGCTCACAGCTCACCTGGTGTTAAGTGGTTACTGGAGCCCATAGACATCTACAACGTAAATGCGCCACCCACCTATTGCTATTTCGAATATGTACTACGAAGTACTACGAAGAGTTCCAGAACTCTCCTCGCCCAGATGCAGAGGCAGCTTTGCTTATGGGTGCAGCGTTGTTAGAGGGCGCGTGCCTAGCCACTTTCAATGAATCTGTTACATTGGTATCTTTACCATTTTGACGGCGCGCTTACTGGAGATGCTAGGGTAATTATTGCACACGGGGTCTAAGTGGGCTAGAGACGCGTATAGTCAGATGATTTTAATCAAAATGTGGATCTTTTGATTATAACCGCGATCCTAAAATATGAAAGACTGACCGTAGAGAGAGTAATAGCATTGATAAATAGGTGTTTTAGACGCATAATCATTAAAAAATATAGCCTATTTCGTATGAACAAAAACATCATTTACACACAAGTTAACAAGGTGTATAAATAATTACTAGCGTTCAAATACAAATGACTTTAATCTTCTTATTTTATTACTAATAAGTAATTAGAATTTCCATTTTAATTAACGAATTTATTCTACCAAGATAAGTTAATTTTATTTTAGTTTCAGAAATATCAAACAATTGAGATAGGTATGTACCACCGCGATTTCCCTCCAAAAATTGACAGCTACAAACAAATCGATTAATAATTCGTTCATTTTCGTTCAGTTAAATCAGTACAATAGTAACCACGTTAAGAGATGGACGCGCGTGCTGAGTGAACGAATCGGATATAATATTTCGACTCGAGTTTAGTGATTCTCGCAATCACTATGAGCGAGTACATTCATAGATAAAAAATCTTTATCATTATTTGTTATTTTGCACATAGTGAATGGACTTAGTGAGGTGTGTTGTTATCGAGTTCTTTGTTTTTTTTCTTTTTCGGATTGCATTCGTTTTGTTTCCAGGTATGTCTTCGATTGTTTTTTTATGAGAAATGTTTAAATTAACGTTGTGTATTAATAACGATTTTCAATACTTGTTGTACAAGTTAAAGCGACACTAGTTTGGTAAATGTACAAAAAAATTATATTAAAAAGATAACGTGTCCATTTATAAACTAAGAAATAGTAAAAATACATTTTGACATAAAATTTTGTAGGCAAATACAAATTGCTGAATATGCTTTGTTATAATACGATTTTTTTTAAGCTAAGCCATTTTTGAAATGACTTATACTTTCAAACTTAATTTTTTATCGCTTTCAACGTCAGACGAGTAGATGGCGTTCCTGATGGTAAATAGTTATCATCACTCACGGCTCTCAATTCAATTAGGAGAACATCCAAACCACTGCCTACTGACTGACTGACAGAGGATTAGTGCAAAAGACTTATTTCATCAGTAAATATCCATCCAAACATAATCTGAAGGATTTACTATCCTACAAATTGAATCGCCGTGAATCTTTATACATGAAGTCGAAGCACCAATTCTAATATATCAATAAACGACCTTTTGACCTTGGACAGTTGTAACGTATGACTGCTAAACGGCAGATGCAGATAGGATGGCGGTGCTAACCCGTGCAGGCTCGTGAAACGCCACCAATAAACACATGCACATTATTATAATTTTTACACATTTGTAACCTCCATATGATTTATGACATAAAGAGGTTATGTTATACAGGTGACGTAAATGTTAATTTCAATATTGAAACATTAGAAGAAGGAACATAAGAAATATAAAAACATTTTTGAATTACAAAATATAAAAAACACAAAAACTGGTGAAGCAATAGCTTTAAATGTTGTTTCTCTTTATAGAGCAACTCAGTTTGTGCTTATAGTTTTACTAGGCTAAGCTTTATTTTAATGTAAATAAAATAATACATTATACATTTATAACTAATAATTTACTCGGCTTACATATTAAGGACACTCAATAAAGTAATATTTATAAATTTAATTGGAGATTAAACAGTGTTTATAATTTATAATGTAAAATAATTTATCTATGCACCCATTCCGTAAAATAGTCATAGTCATACTATGACTCACTTGTCATTCAATAATATAATAATCATTCATGTTGTGAATCAAAAACATCACTGTTGTTATTATACAAACCACTGCATAGAAATAGGTTTTGTTATAGCTTTAGCTATGTTTGTCTTTTAATAAGGTTATGTTACAAAGTTTTTTATTATTATTATCAATTTTATTGTCTTTAATCAAATAGTACTCGGAAACATTTTGATCGTGTCTCGTCTCTTCATATTTGTAACTTAAAACATTCTTTTAATTAATATCTAACATCGCCCTTGCTAGGGCCAGTGTTAGCAACACTCCAGTTTGAGTCCCGTGAGCTCACCCAAGGAGAAGCTGAAATAGCCTCTCAAGGCTATCGGCATAGGTAGGAAAAAAATGCATGATAACGTGTATGCAAAATGCGCAAGCCTAACAAACAAAGTCGAGTATAACATACCTATCTATATATATAAAAATGAAACCCGTTTTCCGTTGTCACGACATAACATGAAAACGGCTTGACCGATTTGGCTAATTTTGGTCTTGAATTATTTGTGGAAGTCCAGAGAAGGTTTAAAAGGTATAAAAATATGAAAATTCTCGGAATTAAATAAAAATAACAATTTTGTTTTCCCTTTGACGTGTCCCCCGTCGGACGGATTCCTTTTGTTTGTTTTAAGTTTATTCTATGTAAAAGATAAGGTCTTTTATTTATCGATTGAGGCACTACGAAGTCTGCCGGGTCAGCTAGTAGTATATAATATCAAGAACATTTTGTGTTTTGTTTTGGACATATTTGAGTAAAACACTATTAGTTTATTCTCCATTGGCTTTAGCCGTAACAACAAATTGAAGTATCCGAAATCATGTTAACATTTATATAACACAATTATATCCCAACTTTACAGATGCGAAAGAGTAGGTATTTTTATTTTTATTGATATATACATGAGCAGACGAGCGCACGAACTACACGATATTAGTTACGACACTATATTAGCGAAGCCCATAGACAGGGACGTCTTAAACTAGGACGGGGCCCTTGGGCACACAAGAATTTGAGGCCCTTTTGGAAAGTAAAAAAGCGAATTATAATAAAAAAAAAATACTGAATATGACCATTTATTGTAGGTAATCAAATACAGTATGATATAATATGTCATTAATGATATTAGAATGCTGCTGGTTTTTGGTTACGATTTTGATAACGGTTTCTTTCAGGATTTCTGTTGAGCAAAATCTTCTATTATAGGCATAGTATATGCCTTGTAAATACCTTCTGATTACTGATTTGTGAAAAAAGTGTAATGTGCCCGACAAAAATGTTTTGAGAATAAGCGTGTGAGAGAAATTGTCGGTCTTTCGGGGCCCCCTGAGAATGGGGGCCCTGGGCACGGGCCCCGTGTGCCCTTATGGTAAAGACGGTATTGCCCATAGACATATCACCATCAGATATGAAGTTAATCTCAATAGTTCTATCGTCAATAATATAACATGTGTAAAACTAGTAAGACTGTGAGCTAAATAATAAAACACGTATTAAATTATTTACGTAATTTATTTTCTATTATATTGTATTTTAAGTTTTGCTGTTCCAATATCCAAATTTTTTTTTATCGCCCAAGTTCTGGACGTTGGGAGTGTTAAGAGTTCAATATTATCGAATTAAATTAGTGAATCCGATCGATGAGACAAAGGCAATTTAAGTCTTACTTACTAAACAGAATTCAGAATTCATCTCTTTTCTTTTCCTCCACCTTATCCCACTAGGTGGGGTCGGCACAGCAAATTTTTCTTTTCCATTCTCTTTTATCAGCCGTCATCTCAACACTCACAACTCTTTCTTTCTCATATCGTCATTCACACACTCCATCCATGTCTTCTTCAGTCGACCTCTTCCCCCTCTACCTTATACTACCATTTCTTTAAATTTTTTTTATTGTTTAGGTGGGTAGACGAGCTCACAGCCCACGTGGTGTTAAGTGGTTACTGGAGCCCATAGCCCTACCCATCACGCAAATGCGCCACCCGCCTTGAGATATAAGTTCTAAGGTCTCAAGTATAGTTACAACGGCTGCCCCACCCTTCAAACCGAAACGCATTACTGTTTTACGGCAGAAATAGGCAGGGTGGTGGTACCCACCCGCGCGGACTCACAAGAGATTCTACCACCAGTAATACATCCATTTCCATACATCTCCTAGTCACATGCATCTTCTCTCTACGCATCACATATCCATACCACGCTGTCCCCCGAAATTGTACACCGACAATAATAATCACGAAACACATATAAACTTTCTACGTAACGTAACATATGCATATATTTTAGGTATTTTATTCCAAAACTTTACGAAGATTTTTACTTTCTAAAAATTCTTCACGGTGCCGTCGTTTGGCGGAGCAATTCGATATTCGCGTGTCCACGTCGAATGTTATTACGACGGTGTTAAATAACACGTGTATAATGTTGCCGCAATCCGTGAAAAGAAAAAAAAAAGCACTTCATAGAACTTTAACACAAATATAAGCCACGTTCTTCCTCAAAGAGGCTTGTGGAGAGTATAAAACGGTAGGCCACGGCTTTGCCCCTGGCGTTGCTGTGGTTCACGATGGTAACCATTTAACATTAGGCGGGCCGTATGCTCGTCTGCCTACAAGTGCTATAAAAAAATTTGATTTCTGTCACTTTCTTGATACCTTGAAAGGAAAACACGAAAAGGACCAACCAATGCAGATCTGACTCTACATACCTATATATTATATACATAAGTCGAAATCGACAATGTCTTCCTCCAATAGTGAGCAGTGACTTATAGCATTGCATTTTAAATGTAAATTTAGAAGTAAACAATTTATGTTTAAAATTTATTTATTCACTAGCAGTTACCCGCGGCTTCGCCCACTTGGTCAATGAATAGTGATCGCGTAATTCTACTAACGATAATAAAACAGCTTCCGGTGGGAATGGGATTTTTATGGAATGAAAGGTAGCCAATGTCACTCTCCAGACTTTCACATTTATAATATTAATAAAAGTATGAATGAAATAATATATTCATTGGATTTATGAGTTCGGGAAAATGTGCAATGTACCTATATGTATACCAGATTGTTATTCGTAGTTTATAAAAAAAAACCAGAGCATTCTTACGAAAATTAAGGAAGTTAATGTACCGTTATATTCAGGTTAAAATCTTCAAGTACGCTTGAGATATGTACATATTAGTTATGTAGCTTTGTTTCATTGCAAATGTAATCTTACATACAGAGTTAAATGAAAAAGACAAAAAAGCATTTACAATCAAACAATCAGTTATAGCTTGTCTATATGCCGCGCCGCGTGGCTAAATATCAGAATATTAAAATGTATTGTTACGCCGGTAAGAGTAACACCATCTGTCGCCGAATAGTCGAACAAATATCGAAGAATCTAGTAGCATCTAGAACGTTCGAGAAGTACAACGCCATCTATTGCCAGATAGCGGAAACACACAACACTCGACTTTTGTGGAATATTCTCGACGATTCTAGGGATTTCGTCTCGACTACAAAAGCGTTGCAGAAATGGCATACAGTCAGTAATCAGAACTACTCGAAGCGAAACAGCGAATGGATCACCTGAAGCGAAGCGGAAGAAGCGAATAGAGAATTTTAAAGTGTTTAAAGTGTTCTAAGTGTTGATTCTATTTATCCGGAACTCCAGCGCGTAACAAAGGTAACAGTATTATACTTTAATATTCCTTTACTAAATGCTCATTTAGTAAAAGCGTTTCTTATGAAAATGACTTTGTTTTTTGTTAATTATTACTCAATCGGTACACGAGCTCATGGTCCACATGTTATTAAGTGGTAAACAGAACACATATAGACGTCAATAACGTAAACACTGCCACTCAACTTGACACATAAGTTCTAGGCGTGAGTTCTATAATACCACGGTTGCCATTTCAATCGGAACGCATTATTGTTTCGCGGCAGAAATCGGCAGAATGGTGGTACCTTTTTTTCGAGCTACCTACAAGGTTTGTTCACGATTGACTTCCACGGTGAAGGAATAAAATCGTGTAATAAAAACCAAACCCGCAAAATTGTAATTTGTGTAATCACTGGTGGTAGGAGGACCTCTTGTGAGTCCGCACGGGTAGAGACCTTAGAACTTATATCTCGAGATGGGTGGCGCATTTACGTTGTAGATGTCTATGGGCTCCAGTAACCACTTAACACCAGGTGGGCTGTGAGCTCGTCCATCCATCTAAG
The DNA here is from genome assembly GCF_030269925.1 of Bombyx mori. Classification (NCBI taxonomy): domain Eukaryota; kingdom Metazoa; phylum Arthropoda; class Insecta; order Lepidoptera; family Bombycidae; genus Bombyx; species Bombyx mori. The sequence goes on from NC_085121.1 coordinate 2,269,621, forward strand.
CAATTAAAAAAAAAAAAAAAAAAAGGTTCCCGTGCCTTGGGATGCGCGCTGTGTGGGACTTCTTAGCCGAAGATGCTAAAGGCCAAGACTGAAGACGTTAAAACCTACCACCTTCTAAATCGCCTGATGCTCTATCCCACCTGAGACAGACCAAGTTAGACAGGCGTCTACAACCAGACGCACAGCTCTTTTCAACGCCTGACTTACAGGGTCGTCGAGACGACAGTTCGTCAGACTGTCCCAGGTTATGCCACATATGCCTCGGAATACCCCGCTGGACCTTAAGACGGTGGTACTACTCGTACAGGCTCGGAACAGACTATCATCAGCGCATCAGCATTCTCTATTGCCTTAAATAGGCACGTGGGCTAAACTCCCACCCAATGGATTCTCAAGTCCGTACATATCACACATAGATATGAGTAATTTCGATAAATATCCTGCAAATTGGGCCCGATGACTGTGTCACACTAGAATTAAGCAAAATAGCGGTATATAGACCATATGTACAATGCGATCCCTAAACGCACAACGAGAATGATTGTACCATGTATATACCATGCACTTAACTTGAACCATGTATATATGGGGTGTTCCAAGTTCGCAAACAAAAAGTCATTGACATACTCTCGTTCAGATACTCATAATTGTCAACATAAATCGATTTAATTATACATGTTTTTGCACGTGCTGTATGTTTCAATGAGGTTAATGACTTATTCGTAAGAAAACACAAATTTAATTTATCATTCCATACAATTCTCTCGAAAAAATTACCCGACTTAATATATTTTGTGCATCAAATTATTGGCTACATTCTTGCTCTTTTGAAAAAAAACTTTCTTTTTGTAGTGTCAATTGATAGCAGTCCTTATAAAGCGGCTTTAATAGAAACTAGATGATGACCGAGCTTTGCTCGGTTTTCTTTTTGATAACGCCATCTTGGTTAGTTGCCTTCAATTAAGAAAAATACTATTATTATTCGCCAATAGATGTCGGGAAGAGTTGATTATTGAAAACACGAATAAAACTATATTTTCTGAAAATAAATCATAGCTAGATCGATTTATCGCCCCTGAAATCCCCTGTATACTAAATTTTATAAAAATCGTCGAAGCCGTTTCCGAGATTCAGATTATATAACAAGAATTGCTCGTTTAAAGGTATAAGATAAGATATACGTCATTTCTGATCCTCCCAATCTACTATAGGCTTTGCTATTAGACATTCCAAGAAACGGCCACCGTTCTCGGCTAGCCTGTCGAATACAACGAAGGGTTTGTCGTGAAACTTAACCCACAAACACAGCCCACTGAGTTTCTCGCCGGATCTTCTGGGTGGGTCGCGATTCCGATCCTATGGTAGATTCATCGAAGCACTTGCCTGGGTAGATGTTAGCAAAGTCTCTTAGACTGAGTCCCGTGAACCCTACACGTTTCCTGAAGCTAACATAACTCTGAAGCTACTAGCTTTAGTTATAACAAAAAACATATAGAAATAATGGAATTGAATCCGGCTTGTAGGTCCCATACGCCCCCGTCACGGCTCTTCATATAATACGTCCATACAATGTTACCGACAAGTTGTTGTTCCGCTGTGCGGTTTGAACGAATGGATGGCTGAGTTCTACACTCGCAGCGACAATGATTTCCACGCTTCGGTACATTTTGACTAATAAAAAGTACTAATTTGCTTACCGATGCCAGTGAACGCATACGAGTGATAGACTATGGCAAAATTCCGTCAGGGCGTAGCTGAAATAGCCTTTTAGGGTACCAGCGAATAGGTAGGAAGAAAAGTGACAAAATAGTTCGGCTTGTGCGACATGAGTTTTCGACCTCATGTTTCAAGGCTGGTGGCGTGCATTTCTTTTTTTTTTCTTATTGCTTGTATGGGTGGATGAGCTCACAGCCCACCTGATGTGAAACGGTTACTGGAGCCCATAGACATCTACAACATACATGCGCCACCCACATTGAGATATTTGTTCAAAAGTCTCAGTATAGTTACAACGGCTGCTCCACCCTTCAAACCGAAACGCATTACTGCTTCACGGCAGAAATAGGCAGGGTGGTGGTACCTACCCGCGCGGACTCACAAGAGGTCCTACCACCAGTCACCTAGATCAATAATAAACTTTGCCGCTACGAGAATCACTCACCGACACGCTTTACTGCTTCACGGCAGAAATAGGTAGAGCAGTGACCTATGCCGACTCATAAAACCCTATCGTCAGTAAGTATTTATTCTGAGAAGGCCATATTGTTTCGATAAACCGAAGAATGAAGTTTCCATGTCCTTTACTTACAAGATTTATTACATACTCATGTTGATTCAAACCGGTTACATACATTACACTAAAATTATAATGTAGTTGAAGTTTTTGTTAAAGGTTTTCGCTACGTATCAAAAACTTTACAATTTTTCTGATCGCCTGTCAACGGAAATTTTATTTATCGACATTTGAACTTTCTGCTAACCACCCTCCAGTGTTCAATACAAATTATTTCTAGACTCTTACGTTTTATTTCACACAGAACGAACTAACAGTCAGGGCTCTGAAACTGCGATACTTTAAGACAAATATTTTTTTTGTATGAAAACTAGCGACATCTTGTAGCGGATGCCCCTAAGCTTATATGTTGTTAAAGTTATGGCATTTAATTATTGTATAATTAAACACAGAAAATAATAAAATAATAAATTGTACAAGTCTTTATTTGCTATAGACAAATTTTATCAATCTACTCGATATAATCTAATAAACTAATCTAATAAACTAATCGAACCGAAGCCATCTAGTGGCCGACGCCCGTAAACATTTTTGTTGAGTGCTTGAGTTGTTTATCTATAACTAATTTATGTGTATTATCTATGCTAACAGTTTCTTTAAGTCAGTGCGATTTTTGTTTTCATCGTCATAGAAATGATAATAAAAAAAAATACGCAAGACTGACACTGTAACTCTACAATGTATTTAAATTGTAAAGAAAAATAAGTATATTTTATTCTTTTAACTTTAGTTACCGTTATGCTCAGTGAATAAACTACGAAGATCTTTTATCAAAATGACAAGTCGTTGAAACTAGTGTTCGCTTTGTATAAATGACGCAATTTTCAACATCAATCTAGCGCTCACAATAGATGATACATTTAAACTAAAATTTATTTTCTGTTATTGTTTCAATGAACACTTTATTTTGTCTTCGAAGCCTTTCTTTGTTAGCACAATGCAATATTAGTTTGGTCTTGAGTTATAAGTCAATGTAAATATCGTCCTATCGCCCGTTTGTTTTGATTAATAATGATTGTTTTAATAATAAACTATAAAACGTTGTTTTTGCTTAACCGGCAAATTTAAAAGAAAGCGGTCACTCGTGTCAATAATATCACGGATTATGTATAATATAATAATATGCTGTATACATAACAATGCAGTGTTCGCAAACAAAAACGATACAAGACATGCTCTAGATTTTTCATGTCGCTAATGCCATCTATAGTACATTACTGAAACTGCACAAATTGTATTAGTGTAAATTTTTAGGTATAGATGGCGCTGACTTTTAATGATTGTCAAAAACAAATAGAGTCGTTAAAGGCCGATTAAAACAAGAAGAGTTTTTTCGACCACACAGGCGAAGCGATCCGTTGGTTAGAATATCAATTTCAATATTTTACAAATATTATTTTTTAATATTAAAAAAATATTATTATTTATTAAATACACTGTGATTTGTAATTATCGAATTATTCATTTGTTGTAGGTATAATAACCGGCAAACTTCTTGAGCATTTGTTGACGTAGTGGGGGTAAGTTTGCGCATGGTACACTCACGTGCAAAAACATTACTCACTCTGCGTCATAATGCTATTAAATTATTAAAATCAACATATGTATTTATTTATATATTTATTAGAACATCAACAAAACATATAGGTTAATAATTGTTATAATTTAATCTTGGGGTAAAATAGATATTCCTTCTATTAAGTCAAAACTAGAGCTGTTGCCAGGTCTTGGTTCAGTTAAAGCGAAGCTGGTATTTGTAATTTTTTTTTCGTTATCATAATCTTGACCATCATCATCATCACTGTTTTCATCACCCGAGTCGCTATCATCGTGATGAGTCGACATAGGGCTCATCGGCGTAGTTTACAACTCGGTCGATTCGGTCTTCTTTTTTGTCTATAATTAATTATTTTTTGAAGATATTCGATTCGTAGTAATCGAATGTTACTTTTTTCATTTACCAGCTTCCGATTATTTTCTGTTCTTTTTTTCCATCTGAAGCCTAGCTCTTTCATAATTCGTCGTAAGCTTCGTTCCGAGCCATTAAAATTTATATCTTCTTTAAATTCTTCGAAGCCTTTCTACGGTACGGAGTTTCGCTGCTTGTTATGTAGTTATTATGATTACATCTTTTTATACGAAACTATCCATTCCGGTAACTTTCTTCTTCCCTGATCTTTTCTTACCTGGAGTACGAAACACGGCGAGCAAGTTAGAGCCCTTCGCTTCATTAATAATACGCCTAACAGTACTGACTGATGTTTTTGTTGCCTCTGAAGTCTCTTTTACCGTTTCCATATCATTATTTCCCTGCTTTTTAAGAAAGCAATATACGTCGTACACCATTTTTCTAGCTTGTCTTTTTAATACTACACCAGTTTGACGTGGCATAGTATATTTTTTATAAAAAATCAAGAAACACTCAACAAATAGCAATAACAACAAAATCAACAAACAATAATAATTATAACAAATAACTTCAACGATTAATATTAATAGACTTTTCACTGTACGCAAGCGTACCTTTGGGAGCAAGCGGAACGAAGGCGCGGTGCGGGACGCAAGGTTCGACTGATCTACCAGATTCTACCAATAACGCGCTCGATACGATTTCCCCTGCCGTCGCGCCTCACCCTCACCACCAAAGTGACCTAAAATTCGGTTCTGCGCAGTCAAGGTCATTTGCTCAAGAAGTTTGCCGATTACTATAGACAGTATTAGTTTTAGCATTATGTAATTTGACGGAATATCTTCTTCTTCTCCATCGCTCCCTCATTGCTGAGGATCGTGACTCCGTTGCTGTCGACTACCAGTCTCCATCGGTTCCGGCCAGTTGCCTGGTGTAGTGCAGCGCTAAGTGGTCCGCTGGTTTGCTCGGAGGTCTGGTCGGACCAACGTTTGGGGCTCCGGCCTCTAGGACGCTTTCCGTTGTCTACACTTCTGCGGGCAACGTGGCCAACGTAGTGCATTATGCGTTGCAGACAGGCGGTATACAGGCGTTGAGCGTTCTCAGTTTTAAGCTGTTGTAGGACCGAGATGTTCGTGCGGTGGGCTGCCCATGGAATCCTTAATAGGCGGCGCCAACACCACATTTCAAAAGCATCAACTCTGTTTCGTTCAGCTGCTTTTATGGTCCATAATTCTGCTCCATAGAGAGCGATTGGAAAGACCAGTGAGTGCACAATATGTATTTTGGTCCTATTCGAAATATTACGATCTTTCCAAACTTCGCTCAACTGCGTCATAGCTGTTTTAGCCATTCCAATACGTCACTCACCACTCCCCTTGTCCCCGTAATCACAGAACCAAGGTAGACAAACTGGTCTACGGCCTCGTATTCAGCCAGAACGGACGGAATATCATTTGGTAGTAAAATTCATAGACTTCGTTCTCTTATTTTTCGGCTATACGAATTCTATCTATCACTCAGTAATGATCGTGAGCCACATCGATCGATGGTGAGCCAAGCAAACAAGAGCAAAAATGAAAATTATTTAAAAACTTTACCATAGTTTCTCAATCGATCTTAAATTGATCGTTCTATACCTAGATTAAGCCAATTAAATTCTCGAAAAGATAAACATCTAAGTAATACTACATACATAGTAGATATCAGCCGACAAAAGGCGGCTCTTTCCGCGCCCTCGACTAATAGATCGTAAGCTTTATCTATGGTCACGATCTGTAGTTTTTTTTGACACTATCTCTGCTGTGATGCGTTTTTTTTTTTTTAATAAAAGAGAAATGTTTTGACCACGGTTTCGTTCGGGTGCATAGACGGTTCGTTTAAAAGCCCGAACCCATTTTCGAATACTTCCCTAAGGCATTAGTGTAGACACTTACAGAATTACTAATGTAATAAATGAAGTTATTACATAGATGTGAAAGTGTCAATAGAAATTTTAGTTTTTAGTTTTTTATTCTAATTTTAATGATTGAATTTCGCGAGGCAATCATAACGCCACGTTGGTACCGTTGAGAATTCATATTAAGCCACGTTTTGAGAAGAATATGCCATAATCCCCTATAAATACAATCCATTCTTGTACGCGGCAAATTTCAATTGGAATGATCTAGATAATACTTGTTTAAAAAATAAGAATAATATCAATTTTTAAATAACGAACGCCAGATTAAAGCCTAATATAACTTTATTTAAAAAAAAATGTGTGCGTGTACTAGTGTACACACGTAAGAAGTGAAACTTGTTTATGGCCTTATTTTTCGAAAAATGATCTACATGCAACTTTCTAGAAATTGGTTAAATAAAGTTAAATTAGATAAAGTTTAAACAAAAGGATTTTATTATCATAGACATGAATACAAATAATACAATTATTTCACTTTACCTTTTTGCTACTAAGATTATTACAGCATTTCATTAATTGTAATAGAATTATTACTATCATTGTCATTGTCATTATATATTTTTGTAATTAATGGCTTATGGTAACTGAAATATGAAATATATGGTTTACATTCCACGAAATTTAGTGACCGAGTAAAAACTCCATCAATTGTAGTGCCAGATCTTGTTGTTGACGTTTGAGGACTGTTTTTCATGGATAAATTCAATTTATCTTTCAGAAATTCAACTAGCTTCAAAGAATTTTCCGATGCAAAATTTACATTAAAATCTCCACTTAAAATCATCGGTATTTTATAATTATTGTTACCGAGTAAAGAGGCACCTTCACTTGTGTACGGCAACAATGAATGGTGAAGAAAAAGATGGCGCGTAACGGAAAAATGTGACGCGTAACCGAAAAATGTGACGGTAAATATTTTTCCAACGCCGATAAAGAAGTTTCACTTCAAAAGAGTTGTTCGGAAACACATGAACAAATCATAAAGTATTTTTTTGTAGATATTAATCGTCGATCATCACAAGACTGGCGTGGCGGCTTCCCGCGCTCGGAAGACGGATGGTGCGCACGCGCAGCCTATCTCCGGTCACGATCTTATGGAGCCAAAACAAAACTGACAGCGTTTAATTCAGCTAGCAGCAGCAGCAGCTAGCTAGCTAGCTGTGCATGCGACTCCACTTACGTAATCTTCAAGACTAATGAATTTCTATATTAAACTTACAACGCCATCTATCGAATAAGTGTAGTAAACTTTAATAACATTCGAATAAATAAATGAAGTGATCATTTTAAAATTCTAGGTAGGTAAGTAATGTTTGTAAGAATTAAGTTTTGATTAAGATACATTATGTACTTTTTGAATGATGCGCGCACAAGGGCAGACCTCGAATAATTTATTAACACACATCTTAGTATTAATGGAACTTCAAAAATCTCTTATAATATTTTAACATTTTTTTCTTTTAATTTCAATTTCCCAGCATAGCCAGCACATATTATGACCATAGAAATATTTAACTTTGCTTATTTATATAAAAAAATCAAAATTCAAAATAATTTATTTCAACTCAGATGTCAGTATAACACACTTGTTGAATGTCAAAATATAATTATCAATGTTAACTCTACCACCGCACCGGTTCGAAAAAAAGCCACAGTCCTGAGAAAAACCGGCGAAACAAACTCAGCGGGCTTGTTTTTTTGTTTTTTCTCATTTTTTTTTTTTTTTATATTTACAATAAACGAAACAACAAGTCAAAAAATACAATAAAAAAATAATGAAAAATGGAAAAGCCAGGAGCGAACGCCTCATTCCCACGTAGTACCACCATCTAGTAATTAATCCTTAACTTTATAATATGCCTTGTTGCACAAACGTTCCCTGACAGTTTTATTAATTATTTTTTTTTGTTGCCGTTGTACGCAGACGAGCATACGGCCCACCTGATGGTAAGTGGTTACCGTCGCTCATGGACGTCAGCAATGCCAGGGGCAGAGCCAAGCCGCTGCCTACCATAAAGTACTCTCCGCAAGCCTCGTTTGAAGAAGTTTTAATCGTTCGTTTAAATCTCTCAACAGGCATACTTATATTATACAAAATAATACAGACATAGGCTATTTTTTCCAATTCATATTTAGACCGGATTTACTGTACCATAATAATTGTATGCGAGTTAAGTGTTATCGACACGAATTTTCCAAAGCCATTCCGAGTCGGTGCAGTAAGCAACGTGTGAAACAACCGAGCCAACGAAGCGAAACGATATCTCGCTTCGAAATAAATGTGATTTAATATCAGATTTTATCTATTGTTATTTCATTTATCACTTTTCTATTAATAATGTTTTATTATGTCTCAATCAGGAATTCATTATTTAAGAATTTATATATTTATTTCTTATCTAGATCATTCCACAGATTAAATTTGTCGCGTACAAGAATGAATTCTATTAAAATGGGATTATGGTATATTCTTCTTAAAACGAGGTTTAATAACAATTCTCAACGGTACCAACGCGTGGCGTTATGTTCGTTGGCCTTGCGAAATTCAATCGTTAAAAAAAATAAGAAATATGTTTTCTTGAATCAGTAAATTGTTCTTAAGTACACATTTTCTATTGACACTTTCACATCTATGTAATAACTTCATTTATTACATTAGTAATTCTGTAAGCGTCTACACTGATGCCTTAGGGAAGTTTTCGAAAATGGGTTCGTGTTTTAATTACCGAACGCGCCGCTTCGGATTCACGTAGGTACTTCTCTCAGAACTAGGTATAGTTAAGGTAATCAAGGTATAGGTAATACTGGGTATAGGTAACGCATAGTTAAGGTAAAGAGGTATAGTCATTATAATTCGGTTTATCAATAAAATATGACACGAAATTAATAAATTTCCAAATAAATATAAAACATTACCTTTCAAAGCCCGGAGAAACCGTTAGGAATGAATCCTCTTATCTATAAATATATTCTGTTAGTACCAGCGGTTTATTGGTAAAATATAATTGAAATGTCCAGTAAAACGTTTATTAAGACAATACATTTTAATTGATCACTTATTAGATCATATTTTAAAAATACAATCGCAATTAACAAAACCTAATAAAAAACTTCTTCTTAGGCCCACACTCTTGTCAGAGCGGTCGTGTTTACGCTGATGATGTTTAAGAAGAAGCATCAGGTCGCCTATGTTCTCGTGGATTGCCTTCCTCTAAGCCTGGCTCCCAGAATGATAATAAATTGAAGCAAATAAAATGAGCGTCTAAATCAACTTACGACAACACTATACGCACGATTTAAAATTTAATTCGTTACGTCGATATTTCGGCTTGTTGCAAGCGCCATAATCACGAAGAGACTTACAAAATGAGAAAACTTAGCTAAGGACCCGTTGAATATTAGTGTGCAATATCACATGAAGGCTAAAGTCTAGGCTAATTTGAAGTCGTCGTGGCCTAAAAGATAAGGCGCCCGGTGCATTGGTATCTAGTGATGCACCAGTGTTCGGATCTGGCGAGCGGTACCAATTTTTCTAATGAAATACGTACTTAATAATTTTTCACGATTGACTTCCACAGTGAAGGAATAACATCGTGTAATGAAAATAAAATCCGCAATCCGTGGTAGGACATCTTGAGTCCGCACGGGTAGGTACCACCATCCTGCCTATTTCTATCGTGAAGCAGTAATGTGTTACGGTTTGAAGGTTAAGATAGCCGTTGTACTGTTAAAACTGAGAACTTATGTATCGAGGTAAGTGGCGGTATTTACGTCGTACATGTCTATGGGCTCCAGTAACCACTTAATTAACACCAGGTGGGCTGTGAGCTCGTCCACCAACCTAAGCAATAAGAATATATATATAAAAAATTCGTCAAATATTATCGGGTAGTAAATTCATATTGCACTGTATGTACAACGTAGTGAAGTTAGCTGACAGATAATGATAAGACATTAGTATTCTGACAAAATTCGGTGCTTTGAGTTCGATAAGCGAACTAACCCATAGACACAGCCCACTGAGTTTCTCGCCGGATTTTCTCAGTGGGTCGAGATTCCGATGCGGTGGTAGATTCTGCGAAACACTGCTCTTATTAGGGCTAGTGCGTAGCCGGAATAGCTTCTTAGACTACCGGCGAATAGATGGCAAAAATAATAATTGAATTGCCTTATCGATAGATTGATTTTATTTGTTTTTATTCAAAAAAGGATAAGGTCATCGATTCGACTTTTTTTATACTTTTTTGTATGTGTTTCCTTCAGGACTTTTTTTTATAACCAGACCTATTATCGTGCTTGTTTTTGTTATTTGAAGGCCGCCACTTCTTACGTGATAACATCTAAATTTTATCAAGGTCTAGCCAGTTCTTTCTGTGTCATCCTCAATAATGTATTTGGACTTCGTACACATTGACGATTTTGTTTTTTTGAAGTCGGTTTTTTATTTTTATTTTTTATTTTTATACTGTTCTCTATCATTTGCACGAAACACATTTAGACGCACCATTATCTATCAACGTCGCTCATGTATTTCTCACTTCTCACACTCCCCCCACTATCAAGACCCTTCGTCTCGTGACTGCGAAGTGTTTTTCCTATCACGCTTTAATTAATCATTGAAGACGAGATAATATTATCTTATCAACGTACCGTTACGCTTCGTTATATTAGATTTAATCTCTTTTGTTTTAGAGACGCGAGCGAGGGCGTGCTTGCTCCCGGCCGGATTGCCAATAGTCCTGCCGTTTTCACTGACAGGCGCGAGCGACCGTTGCCAGACGCGGTGAGCCGTGCCAGCCCCGAAATTTATAACCGGAAGTGACGAAATGGGAGGATGGCAGCTGATTTTCGTGGCCCTCCTGGGCCTGGCGACAGCACAAGGCCCCGAGAAACGTGAGTTACATAATTTTTGTATTTGACTGGCGATTAAGCCCTTTAACCTTTTTAGCCCTTTAGTTTTTTACTGGTGGTAGGACCTCTTGTGAGTCCGCGCGTGTAGGTACCACCTATTTCTGCCGTAACGCAGTAATGCGTTTCAGTTTGAAGGCTGAGGCAGCAGTTGTCATACTTGAGACCTTAGAACTTATATCTCAAGGTGGGTTTACGTCGTAGATATCTGTGGGCTCCAGTAACCACTTAACGCTAGGTGGGCTGTGAGCTCGTACACCCATCTAAGCAATAAAAAAAATAACTAGCAAGTAACACATTAAAATCAATAGTTTAGGTTACGTAAAACGTTATGCGTGAAATACGCAATTATCGCTATGTAATTACGCCGCCAGGGCGTATTATGTTTGCTTAGTGCGACTTTTTTTTAACTTCTCGATCGCGTAAAAGTTAACTCAAATTTCTATGTAGTTTGTATACAGAAACAGCGCCCCTAGCGGCAAACAAAGGAAAAAATTCCAACTCCATACAAATTTGAGTTAACTTTTACGCCATCGAGAACGTTAAAAACTCGCACTAAGCACACTGAGCCCTGGTCCCGAGGTGATTGTCCTCTTGAAACTTGGTAGTATATTTTTATTAATTGCATAGATGATGTGTCTCGATTTTTACAATACAATGGGCTGCTCCATCCGAAACGCATTACTGCTTCACGGCCGAAATAAGCTGGGTACTAGATAAGTACTATTATGCACTGAGATTCGGGATAAATAAAGCTGCCACCGATGTACAAATTAAAACTCTATTTAACAGTTAGAACACTTTTAAAGCACTTAACAATTCCCAATTGCTTCTTCCGTTTCGCTTCGAATAGATCCGATTACTAACTGCCTTCGTGTCATCTCTGTAACGCTTTTATAGTCGATACGACATCTCTACGATTATCAAGAACATTTCCGGCAAGACTAGTCGTTACGATATGTGTTTTCGCTATTTGATGATAGATGGCGTTACTTTTGCCGGCGTAACAGTACAGTGCGGACTCACAAGACGCCCTACCATCAGCAAGGGTTTTGGAACGAACTTATACTAGTTGTACTACTAAGAATTTACTATCTAAGCCATCGATCATTGATTTGCGCGTCAACATTCAATTTAACATCACTTTTTCAAGTCAGTGAAAATGACGTTCCAAGATTTCGTTACATGCAAACAATAATAATAACGAGCTTAAACACCAGACATTTATTATTATAAAAAAAAAACAATAAGGAAACATTTACGAAAGCATTACCTTTTAAATGACACAGATAATTTGAAACTACAGCAAAACAATTAAAGCTATATGCAAACAGAAGCGATCGTTATTTTTATAAACATTGCTCAAGCTGATAAAATTACTTTATTTGCTTACCGACAATACCGCAAAAAACTTGTAATCTCTATGTCATCGACGATCTTACAACACACACTACATGATAATATTGTAACAAAATATAAATGACTACTAGCGCCATCTGTCATAAATTATGTGGACGACTTTGACAATAACTCGTTATTATCTATATATTAATACGTGAAGCAAAAACTTTGTATCCCTTTTTACGAAAATTGCGCGAACGGAGGGGTATGAAATTTTCCGCACTTGTAGAGATTTTTTTTTTAAATAATGCATAAAAGATACATTAAATCAAGAAAGAAAACTAATGTTTTCACACATTAACTAATGTAATCACACACTACATAGGTACCATGTATTTGACGCACACACGCATGCATACTATTTATTGTCAAACTTTTGTTCTTGACGTCTGAGGTCAAATTGAGAATAGATTAAATATGGTTTGTATTTATTAATATTTTTTTATAGTGTAGCCTTGGCGAAATTTGTGATTATAGAAGTATAAAATACAGTCATAATAGTGTACAAACTTATACAATTGCAATTAATTATAGTCGAATTTCGACTACTGCAGGACCTCTAGTAGAGTAAAAAGGCCATTGCATGTATTATCAGTACACAGACACATAACAATGTTGAATACAAATTATCTAATTCGTTTTCAGGAGCACATCCATTTTTGTGTCACTTTGAAATGTCTATGTAATATGGAATATAAATTACTTCTTTAGTGTGCATCTGTAACTGAATTAAGTTTTTTTACTACTATCCGAATAAGGTAGTTTCAATTTAAGACAAAATTCACAATGACAAACCAATAGTCTAGAATATTACTACACCATCTCCTCCCGTGTTTTTTGTAAAGGGCGACTAAGGGATTCAGTGGAAAATCTGTTTAGGTGGTCTACTTCTGCCGCGAATAAGCCATGTCTTGTGTCTTGAAAGCTATGGACATAACAGCCGTCTGCAACTGCTGAACAACTGTTGAATTATGTAGGTACACCGCTTTGGTAAAAACAAATGAAAAACGCTGTATATTCCTGTCGAGACAAAAATAGGTTTTAAGCCTTCGTCAAACAGAACGCGTAATTAGCGCGCGTGAGAGCGCTCAACTAACGCCGCGCTATGATGCGGAGATGTGTTGTACTACTATGGTAACATACCGTCAAACAGAGCCCCAGCGCTATAGATACACAGCGCTCTGTCGCGGCGTTAGGACGCTTTGACGTCAGGCGTTGTAATTGTTTACAAATTTTATCTTAGCGTCCGAGTGAATGTGTATTAAAATACTAGTTAAATACTAATAAATAGTTAGAAAATACCCATGCTTATACAATGCCACATCTGAATCACTCGATTTCTTAATACTTTTAAATTTTCACACTGCTATCGAAAGGCACTATGATTTGGCGAATGCGTTGCGTCAAAGAGCGTTAGACTCATCTAGTCAATTTGAAGATCGCGACGTTAAGTACGCGGCGCTAAGTACGCGTTCTGTTTGACGAAGGCTTTACTATACATTTAAAATAGATACAAACTTTTAGAACCAACGACGAACACGCAATGTAATGTAAATGAATACGAGTTCATACGATAACAACAAACTTACAGCATTTATACTTAGCTCATCGAATTCATACTGTTTGCTCACTGCATTAAAGTGCATTTTCCCTTTTCTAATCAGATTAGATTTTTTTCCCTACCTATGCTGATAGCCTTGAGAGGCTATTTCAGCTTCTTCTTGACGTGTAGGTGAGCTCACGGGTTCAAACCGAGTGTTGCTAACACTGACCCTAGCAAGAGCAGTGCTTCGCAGTACCTACCACCGGATCGGAAACGCGACCCACTGAGAAGATCCGGCGAGAAACTCAGTGGGCTGTGTCTATGGGTTAATTTACTCGTCGAGCCCTTTGTCGCAAGCGACGGGTTCGGCGAGGACGGTGACTGGTTTAGATATTAACATATATAGCAAAGTATTGAAAATGGACCGTGTAATTACGTAAGTAAGATAAAGTTATGTATTAATTTTGTTAATAGTAGTCAAACTATAGGTAAACTAAAAGAAAAAAAAAAACTAAAACTAACCTATTGATCTCTTTTGACAATATTTATGAGAAAAATACTGGTGATACCAAATGATTCCGCATATTAAGAGAGAGAGAGAGAGAGTATTCTTTATTGTACACAAAAAAAACAAATAAACAGTGCGATACATTAAAAACAAAAAAGTACACTTGGCGGTCTTATCGCTAAGAGCGATCTCTTCCAGACAACCATCAGGTGGACAAGAATCATTTGGAAACGAACTACGCGCGGTGTACCATTCCAGTGAAATACATTTACATATATGTACACATACATTTACACATACATATCTCCGTAAATATACATACAATTAATACAAAGTATTATAATATAATAATAATTATTAAAAATAAAAAATAAAAATTAAATTTTAAATTATATTAACTCGATTTCTAAATTTTTTGGATATTGTACACTTTTAATGCGAAAAGACGATTTGTTACAACCGATATTTATAACAAGCGTGAAGTGAAAGTGAATGTATATTGTGCGGTAGTAACGCGACTGTCGTATTCCCACGATGTGAAAATATTAGCGTTTTTCATATTGAAATACTCTTACGTATTTCTTATTCTTTACTTCGATGTAATTGAATACTATAGAATTCTAGAAGATTCTAAAACTGAAACTATATATATACTAGGTAATAAACCTAAATGAAATTCATATCGCGTATTATTAAGGCGATTCCAAAAATTATTGTATGTGAATGTACATATTTCATTGAGTTTTCTGTTTTAAAGTCGAATTTGATTCGTGCTTGACCACAGTCGGCGTTAAGTGGTCACCGAAACTTCTGGAAATCACACAACGTGAATTACGCCATCAACTTTGTAATAACAAACTCAAACATCAATACGGACGTAATAATATGATTAATCCCGTGTAAGAAGTATTCTTTGATTCGTTTGTAAGTTTTGCACAATAGTTGCCTCACCCTTTATATTTATTTATTTATTTATTTATTTATTTATGTACACACAGAAAACAAGACACAGTACAGAGTAATAGGAAAATTATGTACAAAGGCACTGCTTATTTCTTTGAGAAATCTCTTCCAGCAGACCTGCGAGAGGATAATGAGAATAATAATAAAAAGTGATAAGTGTGTGTAGAACAAATAACACATAACTAAAATAACAAATACAACATGAGAATTATAGCACATACACATAGCAAATATTATAAGTAACACAGTAACACTCGTATATGCGAAGAGTATAGAACCATGATCATTCGGTTGATGATAGATAAAATTGTTTGACCTTGTATTTAAAAACAGAAACAGACTTGCAAACTCGGATGTCAGCCGGCAACGAATTCCACAGTCTGATCGCGTGCACAGTAAAGGAGTGAGAATAGAAATTGGTTTTGTGGGAAGGGAATAACAAAACAGAACGTTGGTTGGACCTGCAGGGAGCATCAGGAGAACGAATGAAAGAGAATCGCTCACGTAAATATAAGGGAGAAGTGGGCTTATGTAGGATATTGAATAGGAGACATAATATTCGAGTATTCCTACGAAGGCGTATAGGGAGCCATTTAAGTTCTTTGCGAAAATGAGAAACATGATCGAATTTTCTGAGATTGTATATAAAACGGATACATAGATTTTGCATCCTCTCAAGCTTGTTTGAGAGCTCCTCAGTGGCATCCAAGTAGCAGGCATCGGCGTAATCAATTATGGGTAGAATGAGAGCTTGGACGAGAGATATTTTTGTATGCTGAGGTAAGAAGCCCTGCAGACATCTCAACGAGTGCAAGGCAAAGTGCACCTTCCTACTAATCTCAGCAACGTGAGAACTCCACGAAAGATGTCGATCTACAATAACACCCAGGTTTTTAACTGAATCGGTTAGAGTTATTTGAGTCCCATCCAAATAAATTGGGGGGAGTATAGGATCGCTGAGTCTACTGCGCAATTGTTTACCCCCTATAATGATAGCCTGTGATTTTCCCGGATTAATGTGCAGACCGTAGGCTTATAGTTAGATGGCTCAGTTTTGAACTTAGCTTGAGGACTTAAGCTCTTGCTAGGACTAGTGTTAGTAGTTTCCAGGCTGAACCCCGTGAGCTCGCCTAAGCGTCCGATGAAGATAGCTATAACCTATAAAGTTACTAGGAGAATAGGTACGAAAAAAGTTTCATATTAATGCTTTAATTTTTGGAGCGGAATTCCTTATAATACGTTTTATTTGCGGGCTGAGAGACTAGATCTTCTCAGCGGAGTGTGATTGCGATCCGGTAGTAGATTCATTCGCGAAGCAGTTGCTCTCGAGATCTTAAGTCTCCTTTGGAGATACTTGGGCAGCTGTTAGCAAACCCAACGCCTCCTGGCTGAGCCTTTGCTCGCCCACCTGCCCTGGTGAAACTGGAAAGGCCTCCGAACCACTAATAATCCTTCAATCATAAAAAAGACTACACCGATAAGAGCGTAACAATGAAAAACAACACCAAAAACCGAAATCTTTTTGCAAGGCTTGTTGAAGGACTCACTGATCACCTAAGAAAATTGATCGTTTTATCTATTAATTTTTGATCATTTTCAACACAATTTATATATGTGTTGGTCCGTGACTTCGTCCGTCCATCTATCTAAGCAATAAAATACATATGTACATATATTTACCGACCTATTAACTATTCAACTAGACACACATCTTGCTTGTGTAGAGATTAACAACATATCCTCTGAGTTTGAGTGATCACCTTATACGATAATGTTTGTAGGGCAAGGCTGATGGAATTTTTACGTACTTCAGTGACACATTTAACTCGAATAGTTAACAAATGAAATCATTCGTGGGAATAGTATAGTCGATATACTTTGGATGGACAAATATAACATTTCCTGCTCTTTAGAATATACTCGAGACAGCATCTTCAATTAAAAATCGTTAAGAAAATACTTAAAGAAAAGTTTGCAAGGAATTAATTTGTAATATAGTTGTCTGACTTTCCGTCTCCCCTGGATGAGGCATCCACAGTGATTCTCCATTATATTCGATCTTGACGTGCTTTTCTTTCCTCTCGAAGACCTATCGATAACCTTCATTCCTGATATAATGGTCGCCGACAACTCTGTTCAAGATAATCACGCCCATCTTTCTTGGACTGGTACTGCTTTCTCACTATTCCCGATATAACTAAATCAATTAGCATGATTACGAAGTAAGCACTGATCAAAGCTCCACTGAAGCATAAAACCAAAAATGTAGTTTTTGAAATCAAAACTAAATTGTCCACATTATTCAATACGTAAAATAGTATCGATAGATTTAATTATCGATATTAAAAAAAGGTTATAGTTGCACTACCGTTATGTGGCAATATTCGCTGGCACAGATCACTCGGAACATCGCGACACAGATCATTGCCTACAATTCTGTTTTGTGCTGCAGTGATTAGTTTGAAATCGTTCAAATATTTAATAGTCAGAATGATTGTCGTAATTATTTTGCGATAGAAATATACATAATTATTTATCTTTAAGTCCAACAGAGAGTAGGTGCCGTGCAAAAAAAATCGAGTTACAATACAAGAAAATTTTAAAACGACTGTTAAAGCTATGTAGAAATACAACAATGAGTATTTCGAATTTGACAAAATTATATTTCAATGGTCTTCCTATTATAAGATTTTGAGAGAATAATATTGAATAATTCGAAATATCCCTGATGGGAATCGAACCCACGACCTTTGGATAGAAGTCCAACGCGCTATTCTCTGCGCCACAGGAACGGCACGGTTCATTAATTAGAAAAAGAAACCCATTTTCCAATCTCTGAACTTGAATTGCTTTTTCACATAATGCTTCCATTTTTACAAAGATAATCGACGGAGTCAGGTTAGCTGATAATGTCCGAATTTGCTGATTTTAGGTCGAAGCGTTTGTTTACCGACAAATTATGTAATTTATTCGATTAATTTCTATTATACTTTACTACGATTGAATATAAATAATAAATGATCCCGTCAGCGCAAAAGAGGTCTAACCCACAATAAAAATTTTCATATTCGTGTTTATACATTGCAATTTATTTAAAATTTTTATGCAAAACCGATCTATCCTTAGTTTCACTCACAGATGGCTTTGTAAACATTATTTTTGCGCGTATTGTTTTTGGCTACAAAACAGTGCAAAAGTGAATTCAAATCTCATTGTTTCCATACTAATTATGGTAAGCTTAGGCCACATTTGCGCTGACGGCCTCAAATATTAGTAACAAAATCATTGTATGTAATATACAATACGTTTATTGTAAGATCACTGGTGGTAGGACCTCTTGTGAGTCCGCACGGGTAGGTACAAGGTGAAGCAGTAATGCGTTTCGGTTTGAAGAGTAGGGCGGCCGTTGTAACCATACTGAGACCTTAGAACTTATATCTCTAGGTGGGTGGCGCATTTACGTTGTAGATGTCTATGGGCTCCAGTAACCACTTAACATCAAGTGGGCTGTGAGCTCGTCAATCTAACTAAGCAATAAAAAAAAAGAGCTTATCATAGTTTGACTGCGACATCGCTGCGAAAGTCCGTAGTGAATCCATTGACACCTGACCGACGCCAATCGTTTGTGAATCCAACGATCATCTTCATACAGATCTTTACAAATTTTTCTACAAGTACTTTTTTTTGGAGAGAACGAGAAGCTTCTACAAATATTATAAAATTCAGTACAACTAAGATCAGGCCTTGAAATGTTTTGTTTAAAATCTATTAAATTTGTATTTATTGTTTCGAAAATATATACTTAAAAATGACGACACTCCTGTGTTCGTTTCATTGCCTCCGCTCAGGATTAGCCAGTGGTAGGAGAACCATATTTCGACATTCGTAAAGCATAATAATAACGAAACGGGGAGAAGAGAAAGAGAATACAGATCGCAAATTGGCTTATTGTTGTAAATTGGCAAGGAGGGCCTGAATTTTGATAATATTCTTGGCGGCTAATACATAAAAAGTCAGCCCCAACGGCTTTTTTTAAGGCAGAAACAGGCAGAGTGGTGGCCCCTATCCGTGCGGACTCACAAGACGACCTACCACCAGTAAATACTGAAAACAAAATTTTACCGGTTTGATTTTACTACACGACTAGCTGATCCGGCAGACTTCGTAGTGCCCCAATCGATAAATAAAATACCTAAAATTTTGTATGAAATAAACAGAAAACAAACAAAAGGAATCCGTCCGATTAGACACATCAAAGGAAAAACAAATTGTTATTTTTATTTCATTCCGAGCATTTTCATATTTATCTACCTTTTAAACCTTCTCTGGACGTCCACAAATAACTCAAGACCAAAATTAGCCAAATCGATCCAGCCGTTCTCGAGTTTTAGCGAGACTAACGAACAGCAATTCATTTTTATTTATATTCCTTGATCTTTATTCCCTCACCGTGGAAGTCAACAGTCAGGAACGTTTGTTATACGATAATTACGTTACTTTATTGAAAAAATGTATACCTGCTTGCGGTATTCGAACACCGTTGCATAGCTTGAAACTAATGCACCGGGTGTCTTATCCTTTAGGCCACAACGACTTCAACCATCTCTGTTCCAACGTTCTCAGAAATTATATATACCTATATATATATATATATATATATATATTATTGCTTAGATGGATGGACGAGCTCACAGCCCACCTGGTGTTAAGTGGTTACTGGAGCCCATAGACATCTACAACGTAAATGCGCCACCCACCTCGAGATATAAGTTCTAAGGTCTCAGTATAGTTACAACGGCTGCCCCACCCTTCGAACCGAAACGCATTACTGCTTCACGGCGGAAATAGGCGGGGTGGTGGTACCTACCCGTGCGGACTCACAAGAGGTCCTACCACCAGTGATTACGCAAATTATAATTTTGCGGGTTTGGTTTTTATTACACGATGTTATTCCTTCACCGTAGTAGTCAATCGTGAACATTTGTTGAGTACGTACTTCATTAGAAAAATTGGTACCCGCCTGCGGGATTCGAACACCGGTGCATCGCTAGATACGAATGCAACGGACGTATTATCCTTTAGGCCACGACGACTTATAGAGTCGAGATTATATTCTTATTTTATTTTATAATGAAAGTTCCTCTTCTCCTGCCGATAATTACTGATATAATGTGAATTCCAACAATACAGTCGTATGTTCTATCATAATTACCTAATCGTAAGCTAACACTAAGCTCAACTTAGCAAGAGCAATGCTTCGCAGAGTCTACCATCAAATCGGAATCGCGACCCACTGAGAAACTCAGTGTTTATAGGAACGAGAATGCATTATAAAACGTCTCAAGGATTCTTTCGACTACAATATATTCGCGTCAATGAATATTAACTAACATCAACTACATACAAAACACACTCCGTCAAGCCAGTGTCAAGTCGACCATGAATCTCATGGCCTTCGCACACAAGTGTCGTAACGTGACTTACAATACCTATGTTTGTATAAATATAGGCTGGGAACACACCACAGCGCGATAAGTAGCGAAAAAAAACAACCCAATTATGTTCATGTTTGTTAAATAATAACATTTTAGAATCTTCATTACTCTTAATGGGTAGACGAGCTCACGTCCCATGTGGTGTTAAGCTGTTACCGAAGTTCACAGACGTCACATCATTATCATCATCATGATCGGTTACTCTTGGCAGAGCAGTAATAGTCATGCGGAAACCTTGTTTATTAAAGTCTTGAAATTTTGCTTTGAGGTAGGGATGTAGATCTGAGATCGATTAATCGAAAAATCAATTATTTTGACTAAATAATCGATTTTTAAAATCGATATTTTGTAGTGAATAGATCTGGTGCATCGATACTTCACTATTGAAAATCGAAATTCGGTTATTTTATTTTAAGGAGCCATTGCTTAGGCTATCGAGACTATATTTTATGGCTTACTATGCCCATGTAGACATTATAGATTGATTATTTCAGGGTATTTTATGCTTACTTACTGTAATTATACTTACATCCTAAATGTCATAAATCAAAACTTATATCATAAGTTGAATCGATTTTAAAGAAATCGTTTTTTTAGACTTCGATTTCTCTATAAATCGATTTTCGTATTTCGATTCAAATCGATTTTAAGATCGATCTTTTTTTGAGAGATTCGCCTTCCCTACTTTGAGGTGGAATTCACGCTTTCCAAGTGCACAGATCGAGGAAGATGAAGAGTAGGCTGTCCTAGACGCCCAGGTATCCAGACGCCAAGATATCTACATATATTCTGTTACTATGTTCTATAATGCTTTTGTGAAGGCCAGCGGTGTTCGAAGAGGCTAGGGAGTGACACAAAAGATCCTCAATGGTCCTCAAATATCGGGAAGTTTATTCTCTCCTTCATATAAGAAAGATACTTCAGAAAACGACGAAATATTAGAGCTCCAAAATGGCTGGAATCGATATTATCGTGTATTTTGTGACATCAATAATATGCAGTACAGTATCGCACAAATATAGCAATAGAAATGCACTGTATAATTAGTCTTGTTTGTATATATTTAAACATATTATTATATACTATACTATACATATATAATAATATACTATAGTACTAAATTTATATTCCATGATATAAATCAAATATAGTATAGCTTTGGACATATATAGCGATAGCAAAGCACTGTAAATTTAGTCTCATTATTTTACAAGCGTTGTACTTATCAGTAATGTTGATATTGTCAGCAATTTTATAATTAAGTTAGTTGTATGTTACGTTGTCTTTAGTTATTTTTGACGATAATCAAGCGTTAATTATTTAATAGGATAATTAATTAGGTTAATTATTAGATGCTAAAACAAAATTTAGGGAGACTGGTAAATAAATCTCGAAAAAAAAGTTGATTCACTTTTAATTGTGTACATCCTGTGGCAGACGGGCGTACAACCCCCACGATTTTAAGTGGTCACCGTATCCCATGGACATCAGCAATTTCAGGAACACCAAGTCAAGTCACTGTCTATTGTTAAATTGTAATTTAATCCAGTTCTTTGTCTGGTTTTCTACAAGCGTGCATGAATTCACTTTCGGCCTGGCGTAATGTGAGTTTTTTAACGTTCTCCATAGCGTAAAAGTTAATTCAAATTTGTATGCAGTTGTAACAGCGCCTCTAGCGGCAAACGTGGGAAAACGTTCTAACTCCATACAAATTTGAGTTAACTTTTACGCTATCGAGAACGTTAAAAAACTCGCACTAAGCACACTGTTTGCCACGTACTAGATTGATCCGACACTACGATTGTAACCTTTAATCTTGGGACATTAGGTTGAAATTTCAAGCGCTCTCATTTATATGAAGAAGAAGTTATCTTCTATCCCGCTCTTCAAACAAGCGCATTTATTTTAGCTATTAAAAATGAACGTAATCATTTTTGATACGCTTTTTAAGATGCTTTACCTTATATTAATGAGTTGTTCCGTTTTCATTCGTCGTCAATCGTCAACGTGACGAAGGGTACGCGGCCATTAAGGTTGTCACTCAACTAATTTTAAATTAATTAGGCTAGTCCTGAAAGCGAGATGTTATTTTTGTACTAGGGAATATTTTTAATTGAAAGTTTTTCGGTTAGCTCATTTCTATTTACATTTTCATGGAATGCATAATTATGTATTTTTACTTAGTGATATCTAAGTGCTAACACTAATATTATAATTAATTATGTATTATATTCAGTTGGAAAACACATAAGGAGAAGTCGCTAAAAATACGGAATATGCAATTAAATTTACTTCGATGATTCTATCTCAATTATTTTTATTTCAAGCTTATGCAACTGATTTTGCTGTATTTTCTAAATTGGGCCAATTTGAAAAATAAATTTCCCAATTGGTGTATAAAAGACCAAAGTACTGAATTTGTACTCATTGTTCAAGATCTGCATAGCGTGAAACGAAACGAAAAATCACGTTTGACGTTTATGAATAATTTTACATTATCTGTGCATTTCATTACTCACTTTGGCGCTTTTTTTTTATCTTTCTATAATTTCCACAGAATTGTTAACTGTCGTATTAATAATACAAACACAAATATTACTCCCACAATCCGATTTATTATATGGAGGAATCGAATGCCGCCTCTTTTTTAAAAATTGGTTAAGCCATCTTAAATGATAAAGATTGTTCTAGACGTGACAATGCATTTGGGGAGTCGGCCTGGTTGAAGGACACGATTATTGATCGTTCTACTCGGACGAGAAATATGTAATATTCATAATACAAGAACATGTCTAAACTAGACCTCATGACCTAGACAGAGACCACGAAAACTGCAAAGTATACTAAAAGTCGGAAATAATATTATAATAACAATAAAAAATCCGAGATTAAATCGTAAAAGTAGTTCGAATTTTTTTCTCATCCCTAATTCAATAGAGATCTATTCGGTCTAACTGAGTACATGCTGTAATTACTTTTACAATTTCCTTATAGCTTAATTAAGGCGTCGCCGGTTGTTACCTTATGTTTCCTGAAAACCGAATAATTATAAGGGCCATTTGAAGGTTTGGTTTCTGATTGTTTAAATGTTTTTTGTAAATGTTTTGTAAATGCGCCACCCACCTTGAGATATAAGTTCTAAGGTCTCAGTATAGTTACAACGGCTGACTCACTCTTCAAGCCGAAACGCATTACTGCTTCACAGCCGAAATAGGCAGGGTGGTGGTACCCACCCGCGCGGACTCACAATATGTCCTACCACCAGTACTTACGCAAATAATAATTTTGCGGGTTGACTTTTATTACACGATATTATTTCAATGACAACTTTTCTTTCATAAACGATTTTAATAGAACAAGCCTCTTTTCTCTCCATGATCATTTTCGTCTACCTGTAAATATTTAATTTAAATTAAAATCAACGCGACTATATTTATAAATTGAAAGTTTTGACAGTCTCCTTACAACGACCTCTTAAAGCTCTGATAACATAGACCTTTAAAGTATACTTCAGTGAAAATTACTAACTATAAAATTGACGCTATAATAGCTTCGGTTTTCCCGTGTCCCGGTCTTCATGTAGATCGTATTCGTTTAGTAAATTTATTTCTGGTGCACCTACAGCAAACAGCCTGCAAGAATCCTAGCGATAAAATATCGGCGTATCAAAGCCAAAGCGTGGGTCGTTTTGTTCAAAATGGAAACCTTGTTTCAGGACGGACCGGTAACGTTTGCAACGTCGACATGGACTGTCCGGATAACGCTTTCTGCAGACTGAACAGTTACTGCGTCTGCAAGGAAGGGTACGTGTATGCAGCTATCAACAGCACTAACAAAGGATGCCTCAAAGGTACGTCTTACACGTGTGGCTTAATTTAAGCTAAGTTATTAAAGGTTAGGTCTCGTTTGGTGGCTTAGGCTGGTTCGAATAGTTTTTTAAGATCCGCTTATACCATGGGCATGTTAAAATGTTCATTGACGAACATAGCCAATTTATTACCAAATTATTTATTTATAAAAGTTATTAATTAAATTGATATCGTCTTTAAATCTTTGTAAAACATGACTAATTCGAATTTTAAATTCAGTTAATAATCCTACATCTTTACAACCAATCATGATGCATAACGTCATAAGTGGCTAAGAGTGTTGCCCAATTGCGAAACTCTTAAACTACCTTCATACGATAAGAAGAACGTTCTTGAAACCACTAGCTCGATATAAACAAAACAAACTTTCATACACATGCATAAACTAAATGTTGGCTGTACCATTGGCATTGCCGACGTCAATGTACGACGGTAACCATTCTGCACCACTAGTGTACCTACTGAAGCAGTAAAAAAATTTGCAAATACTCTCATAACTTTACCAAAATGAATAGTACGATCACACAAAACTTAGCGAGGTAGCTTGTGACACGTGACTCCTGTTCCTCACTTGGTTTTATTACCCTAAGCTGTGAGCACACTTGTATTATCATTAAATTTTTTCATCTCACATCCTTTCAATCACCTTGATATCAACATACTTCAAAAATTTACTGCAGCGTCCTGCTAAAAAATCTGAATTTCATAAACAAGCCATAGAAATATTCCGAGTCAAGCAGAGAGAAAAACTGCTTTTAGATACCCCAAGCACCGGTCATCATTCTCGTCGAACCTGTCTCTTGCGACGAAGGGCTCGGCAAGGAAATTAACCCTTAGACACAGCCCACTGAGTTTCTCACCGGATCTTCTCAGTGGGTCGCGCTTCCGATCCAATGGTAGATTCTGCGAAGCACGGCTCTTGCTAGGGTTCGTGTTAGAAACATCGTCAGGTTTGAGCCCCATCAGCTCATCTACTAGCCCGGCGACGCTGACATGGTCTCTCTAGACCATCAGCTTAAGTAGGAAAAAAAAGAATAACCGACACACCTCCAAACTTTAACGCACATTCGTTGATTTTCGCAGAGGCCCGCAACGGGGAGGCGTGTGTCCAAAACATTCAGTGTCACATGACAATGGGTGTTCACTCTGAATGTACCGGAGGTAGCTGCGCGTGTGCTCCAACAGCTCATCTAGACGGGGAACGATGTTACGAGACTGCATGTGAGTTCAGGCTTTTTAAATAATACCTACCCTATGACTAACTGGTGAGCCACAGACGTACCGCGGTTTCATTTGGCCCATCAAATGCGTTCATTACACGATACAGAAAGAACATTAAAAGGGGCCTTCGTATGGCTTCATCCAGATTGCTAGGTTCCATGGTAAATGAATAAATTTTTCACAACAAAACCGACTAACACGGTGAAGGCCATCCAAACAAATTTCATATAACATCGGACCGATAATTGACAGGTCTTTAGACACAACTAGTCCAAGCTTAGCCCACGCCCTGCCCAGTTACGCTCTCAGCTATTTTCGATATTACGTAAAGACTCCTGTTTATTATATTGAATGCACAACCATCCGATCTTATGGACAACAAATTTAAACATCGTTTTTTAAAATCACCTATACATGAATATCGTCATTTTCTTCCAGTAATTGGTGAAAGATGTGTGGTCGATCAGAACTGCTACCTCGGCGAGCAAGGCATCGAAAGACAAGCATTCTGCGTACGAGGTTACTGTACATGTCAATTGCAGTTCAGCCCTAGGGACAATGGAACAAGGTCGGTTTTTTTTTTCTTCGTACCTCTAGCAAACAACAAAGCCAGAGATTCATATTTACATTTTTTGTTTTAATTTTAATTATAGTTGATACTCCTGCCCATAAGGGGCTTAAAAACTAGGTCACGCATTCATTCCGAGCCTCTTTATCATACCAGTTCTCGCATTTATTCCTCTCGTACTTTCATTCACAAGGTCGGTTTTTGTTGTACAGTGTTGTACAGTTATTTTTTATAGCTTAGAAAGTTGGGCCCATAGACATCGACGACTTAAATGCCGTGAGACATGAGTTCTAAATCTCATTACTACAGTCCAACGGCTGCCCCTTCAAACCGGATCGCATTACTGCTTCGCGACAGAGACAGGCAGGGTCGTTGTACCTACCCGTACAAGTTCACAAAAAGCCCTGCAACCAGGAATAGTGTAAAATGGTAATTATTGAGCGCTTCCTTTTTTTACATGTTGTTCATTAGTTGTGGAAGTCGTTGATCGAGTGTCGGATACATATTTTCCTTTGAGAAGTTAGAACCCGCCTGAAAGATTTCAAAACTCAAATAATAATTGCACCATTCTTCTTCGATCTTTACCACTAGGTCATATCTTCATAGGACATAATAATATAATCATTCCGTGCGAATAAAATACACCATCCAGCTTATTTCTGTTACGAAGCCATCCTGTGTTCCGGTCTGAAGGTTCAGTTCGGGTGTTGTCTATGTCTTTGTGCTAAATACCGGATCGGCAATTGTCTTATCTATCCAGACCTAGTGACTAGTGCTTTGAGTGGATTACAAACAGAGCAATGCGACTTCAAAAATAATTTGTTGTTAAAATTTTTCATATTAATCCAGATGCGTTAGAGACGCAGCTCTTGGCGAAGAATGCGAGGATCAGTTGCAATGCGCCGGACCTGGTTTGGAGTGCAGGGGTACTTGCAGATGCAGGGATAATTGGGTGGCCAACAACCACACCAACTCTTGCGTTGAATGTGAGTAGACCAATGGAAGATTTTCATAGAAGGCAGGCATGGAGTGGGTTTTAGCTCGAGGGTCTATTCTTACGTCGCCCTGACTGGCGGGCGAACTCACGAGACTCAGCTTGACAGAACTTACTAATATCTGCCCTAGAAAGAGCAGTGTTTCGCTGAATCTGCAATTGGATCTGAATCGTGACCCACTCAGAACATCCGGCAAGAAACTCAGTGGATTGAAAGGGAGTAATCCATTATGAGGAGATGCGTTTTTGAGTGATTTTACTAGTGGTATCTTGTGAGCCCACACAGGTAAGTACTATCAACCCTATCTATTTCTGCTGCGAAACAGTACTAACCATACTAACTAGGTGGGTAGATATCTAATTATAAAAGTGAACTCGACAAGTACAAGTCACGGTAACTATGAATTTGTTCCATAGAACTATTCGAGTAAGAAACAAGTTTCCAAGAATGTTATGGCAGAGATATATATATAAGAGTATAGCTCGTATGGTGAATACGTACGAGGAGGTATCCAAGATTTTCTGATATGATAAAACGGAAAAAAAATCACGAATTATTCTTATAAAATTATTGTACAATTGTATTTTGGCATAGCTCGCAATGTAATACAGTTAAACATTAAATGAGAGACAAAATACCTGCTCTATAGATTGCGGAGTCACAAAATGTCACACAAAAAATTGTGTGATATTCTACAAACTAGAACAACTGTACTTAGTAAGATTAGCTATTTAATTATTATTTAAGATTTAATGTTTTTGTTAGACTCTTTGTTTTTTTTTTGGTTTTTTTTTGCATATATGGACGAATATGGATGTACGAGCTCACAGTCTACCCGGTGATAAGTGGTTACTGGAGCCCATACCCTTCAAACCGAAACGCGTTACTTCTTCACGGCAGCAATCGGCAGGGTGGTGGTACCTACCCGTGCGGACTCACTAATGGTTACAATAATTCATTCCAGCCGTCAAAGCACTGAACGAACCGTGCGAATTCGACATACAGTGCGACTCGTTGGCCGGCGTTCCCGGCGTGCCGTCGCCCGGGGCAGCCCTGTGCCTCGGCGGGACCTGCTCGTGCTCTTACAACGCACGTCCGGTCGGGAACCCGCCGCGGTGCTGGCACAGGAGACGCCCGGGACAAGACTGCAGGAGAGATGAGGTGAGGACAGACGAAACCGGTGGTAGGACCTCTTGTGAGTCCGCGCGGGTAGGTACCACCACCCTGCCTATTTCTGCCGTGGAGCAGCAATGCGTTTCGGTTTGAAGGGTGGGGCAGCCGTTGTAACTATACTGAGACCTTAGAGCTTATATCTCAAGGTGGGTGGCGCATTTACGTTGTAGATGTCTATGGGTTCCAGTAACCACTTAATTAACATCAGGTGGGCTGTGAGCTCGTCCACCCATCAAAGCAATAAAGAAAAAAAAAATACTATAAAAAACTTACCGTTTTGCGCAAAAGATCTTTACGTAGACAAACAAACAACTTTACTTTCGTATTTGCATTAAATAAAAAGGAAAATGAAGCATAATATCAAAGTTAATGTTTTATATTTTGCTTGTTAGCTTGCAATGATTTCATCACGACTAAATCATGTAGTGATCGGAGTGTGCGTACAAACGTGTTTTCAGCAGTTCTGAATATCAGTAACCACTTAACACCAGGAGGGCTGTGAGCTCGTCCACACATCTAAGCAATAAAAAAAAAACAATAAGTCTCACACCGATTGTTTTAGTCGAACATATGATTATATTCATTACAATATCTTGAGCCGCACAATAATGCTGTTCTAATTTCAATCAGAAAACGATTGTTTTCTTTTATCAATTTTTTTTGTGTTTACGCACCTCGATACATTCGTCTTAGGCTGAGTTGAAATTCTACTAAACAGTAGTTAATAAAAAAGTATTTATAAAATAATGTGATTTATATTAAATCGAGAAGATTTATTTAGGTCTGATCACATAATTTACATAAATAACATTTTTGCTAATTCGTTTTCTATAATAGCGCGAATAGCATGCGAAAGTTTGAAGTTCCAAAACGAAAAAAACAAAGAATTCAACTAAAAACTCATTTCTTTATTAAACATTCAATTATATTTTTTTATTAAACAGGAATGCGTTTCTGAGGAAGACGAACCCGGTTATTGTTTGAACGGGCGGTGCACTTGCAAAACCTGTTCTCCTGACGCGCGGGACTTTAGTGGCGCGACGGTTTCCCGCCAATCGATGTTCGCGTCGGCCGTCGTGTTGTTCGCCGCCATTTTGGGATGATAGCCGCCATTTTGTCATGTTCCTGTTATTTTAATACAGAAAATTTCGAAAAGTCATACAAAGTCATCTGTGCCTTTATTAAGAACGCGGATACCTAAGTATTTAGTGTATCGAGGCTTTTTATCGAGAAAATACGAATCATCGTTTTGATTAGTATAAGAATTCAAATAGTTGTAAAGACAAATGAAACGAGAATGAACTGTTTGAAAACAGACATTTATTTTTACAGTATATATTGATGCAAATATCGAAAAATATTTAATATACATATCTACTTAATGTTATAAAATTAAATGTAATATTTACAGATCTTTGTGCCTTTTCCCGTGGCAAATAAGTTTGAGAATTGTGTAGATTTTCATTTAAATTAAATAATATTATATTTATGCACAAGTTAATTGTTAAGTTGTTAAATATGTTGGTAGTTTATATAAAGATTTGTATATAAATTGTTGGTTGTTGTATAAATCTAAGTTTTAGGCTTTTATTTCAGAAACAGTATTTTGTGAGTGCAATTTTTTTTTAAATATCTAGTATTCATATATTATTTATTTTGTTCGTATGAGTAGTGTTTATGCCAAAGAAGTGTACACAAAACGTTATAAAAAATGTAAATAGAATACAATAAACTATTCTAAACAGAGATAAGTATTTTAATAACGTTAAGGTTAAAATCACTCGTAAACAGAAATTATAGTACATAATTAGTTCGGAATTCGCGAGTCTTAGGAATTAAAACTAAAATTGAAACCACTTATAAGGTTTAACCTCGCGATTTTTATTGTCATACTTAATACAATATTTTTAAGCTAAGGTTCCGAATACATTAATCCTTTCGCTGTCAGAATGACAGACAGACGTGAGCTTGATGTTCCAGTTGTATGGGCTCATACTTCACATTTGAACGATAGGCTGTTTCGCGGTAAAAATAGTAATACAAACAGTAATAATTTTTATTACTGTTGGTGGGATGTTTCATGAAACGGCACGGGTAGTTTCCATTACCTGGTTAGTAGTCTATTTCTACCGCGAAGTAGTAATGTTTTCCGACTTGAAGGGTGGGACAACCCGCATTTTCAAAGCCGCATTCACATAGTTGATGTCTATAGGCTCTAGGCACTTTTGACACCAAGTGTCAAGACATTGAAGTAAGCAATTAAAAGAAAGATCAGTTACATGAAGTCGTCGTGGCCTAAAGGATAAGACGTCTGATGCATTCGTATCTAACGATGCAACAGTGTTCGAATCCCGCAGGCGCGGCGCTAGGCGGGTACAAAATTTTCTAATGAAATGTCTAAATATACACGATTGAGTTCCACGGTGCAGGAATAACAACGTGTAATGAAAAAATCAAACCAGCAAAATTATAATTTGCGTAATTATTGGTGGCAGGATGTCTGAGTTCGCAGGTACTACCCACCCTGCCTATTTCTTGAAACAGTAACGCGTTTCAGTTTGAATGGTGAGGCATTCGTTGTAACTATACTAAGACCTTAGAATTCATATCACTGGATGTCTATGGGCTCTGGTAACCACTTAACAACAGGTGGACTGTGAGCTCGTCCGCACATCTATGCATAAATAATCCAATCATTGAATAACTTACTTCTCGGTAAAGGAGTACGAGTAACATCCGTAGTTCTGGTGCATGTAGTGGTGGTGAGGGAGGCGTGGAGGGCCCGACTGACCGCCGGGGAGGAGGCCGCGTAGACCAGCGGATTGAGAGCCGAGTTCGTGTACCCAAGCCAAGTGCACCACAACCACGCGGCATCTCTGACGCACTCGCATATAGAATCTGGAACCAAACGAATTTCCCTTGTTCATAACTTAATGCGCAACTTTTTTATTAATTTTATTGCTGAGATCGATGGACGAGTCCACGTTCCACCTGGTGTTAAAAGGTTAAAGAAGCCCGCAGACATATACACCGTGAATGCCGCGATCACAAAACAAGAGTTCTAAACTCTCAGTTTTAACAGTACAACTACTGCCCCGCCTTTCAAACTTAAACCCATTATGGATTCACGGCGGAAATGGCAGGGTGGTGGTACCTAGCCATGCGGAATCCCAAGACGTCCTACTTCCGGGGCCTGATATAATCGCACTAATATTTGTCGAAGCGCGATATAATCTTTATATAATAATAATCTTAATATAATAGCGATAGATCTTGGTTTTGGTGTCTTAATGTGCAATAGTAAAATGTAGTTAGTGGAAGCTTCTTAAATAGTTCCCCACTGTACTTCTCGGAGCCAACGAAACTGTATACGTAAACCTGGATGGAGATCAGCAATACCAAGGCACAGCCAGATCACTGCCGCCGAGGACGTTCCTCCAATATCCTTTTAAAAAGGACATGTCATAGCGCTCCGGAAACATGTCGGTGGGGAACTATCCTCTTATCTGAGGGAAAAATCTCTCTAAATTACACAAATCTCTCAGCTGTTGACCGTACGCACCTACGGGAAGCATCACGAAGAACGGCGTCCAGCACAGTAGGAACAGTGACATCAGCATCACGATGGTCCGGGTGGCACGACGTTGGCGCGATATTATACCCGCGACCCTAAGAACAACAAACAGAATAACAAGACCTTGCAAATAAATGGCTTTATTATGCCTGGACAGGTTCGCTGATGGGTCTAATGGTCGATCTGATCTGAAGTGGGTGCAACAGTATTGCACGAACACTCCTGTGTGGTTTAGTACGAGTTTTTTTAATGTTCTCGATACCGTAAAAGATAACTCAAATTTGTTTGAAGTTGGAACAGCGCCCTTAGCGGCAAACGTAGACAAACGTTATAATTCCATACAAACTTGAGTTAACTTTTACGCTATCGAGAATGTTAAAACACTCGCACTAAGCACAGTGGAAGTACGACTGCGTTCGATTACGGGGGAGCGTATTCTATAAATGGGTAGGTATTGTTCGGTCCATGACAAATCCGCCGTATGATGTCGCGCCCTGACCTGCGACAATGTTGCTTTTTTCCCTACCTATTCTCTGGTAGCCTAAGGGGCTATTTCAGCTACGCCCAAAGGTGGTCCAGATCGTATATCAGTAGAAGTAATTTCGAAAACTGAACGAAATATGCGAAGTGGGTCAAACGTTACAAGCGAACAGCGAACCAAAATTCAAATATGTACAACCTAGTATAGTATTATATAGTGATATGTACAGGGTGGATACTAGTGCATAACAGATCAGTAGATCAGTGGCGGATTAAAAGTCCAGAGCGCCCTAGGCAATCACTTCATCAGCGCCCCTGTACCGGCCATAAATGGCCATCATAACACTATAAATTGTAAAAAGTTGTTTTTGCAATTACGATGACGTTGTATCATCAAACCCTAGTTAGTAGACTAGGACATTTAGTTCAGGCATTTAATTCTTAATTGTCGATATGCTATTTTCTTTATTTATTTAAAAATTCGACGCCTCTGTAACAGATAATAACATAACAAATACTGGTATCTATAAAACGGTGTATTGTGAAATACTTTGCAATAATTCTTTTATGTGATTTTGATTCGGAGAACTGTCAATATACTACGTGTCTTTGATTAAAGGCTATCATAAGTTTATCTTAATGATGTTTTATCGTGATAATGTGATATTATATTGTAATCTCTAGTATGTATAAAGTGTTCTTTGTTAATAAAATAAGCTAAATGATACTTACGGAAATTTGAGTCTCTTTAAAGGAGAAGTTATGGCACGTACCGTTTCCGACGAGGGTATCATGAAATGGCCGGTTTTTGGAGAAGGTGGTACCCTTGAAAATTAACAAATAAATATTATTCTACCCGTGCGGGCTCACGAGATACCTAACCACCGGAAATTATGCAAATTATAGTTTTTGCGGGGTGCGATATTATTGCTTCATCATGCAAGTTATTCGTGAACATGACGTGTTGATTAGAAAAGTTGGTCGCTGCTGCTTCAAACAGCTCGATACGAATGCGCCAGAAGTCTTATCCATTAGGCCACGACGACTTCCAGTAACTATTAATACAACTCACACTATGCTCTTGGGTACTTTATGATTCTCTTGTGATTCATCTGCAGGAGTAACGCTGTCCACATTTACCACGACAGCATCGGGGATGACCTAAAATCATTACGATTTTATCATGTTTATGATTATAACATTTTTATAAATTATAACATAATATTTTTAAGTCACCATCTGACAAAATTTATTTAACTGAGTGATTACCAGTACCACCCTGCCTCTTTCTTCCACATGTCAATTATGCGTAGCAGTTTGAAACCGGTTGAATAGGCGTATGAATAAATAGTACACTTGAGACTTTGGCCTCATGTCTCAAGGTGGGTAGCGGCAGTCATAGTATCATGCTACCTCTGGGCCGTGAATGTTACTTATGCCAAATACCGACATTAGTTCTACAAAACACACGGATTTTTTGAATTCGCGACTCAATTTGTGTTAATGTTTTGGTTTTTATATCGACCCACAGACAACCCTCTCTGTTTCTCGCCGTATCTTCTCAGTGGATCGCGGTTCGATCCGGTAGTAGATTAAAAGAAGCCCTCTTTTGCTAGGGCGGCTAAGTCTTTAAGGCTTAGCTAAGTCCGTCCGTCCGGGATTCCGACAAAACCATAGACGCTACCGATAAGAAAACTTAAAATATTTTTTAATTTAATATACACACAATTAAAACACTTACTTTTTCAACATTGTTTGTGACCTGGCCACGATGGAACCTGATTGAGGGCGGTGCCGCCAGAGCTCGCAGTATCCGGGCATAAAGAAC
The DNA here is from genome assembly GCF_030269925.1 of Bombyx mori. Classification (NCBI taxonomy): domain Eukaryota; kingdom Metazoa; phylum Arthropoda; class Insecta; order Lepidoptera; family Bombycidae; genus Bombyx; species Bombyx mori. The sequence continues at coordinate 2,304,309 of NC_085121.1, forward strand.
AACCATCACACTTGCGGGAAGATAAAACGAAAAGAAAATACTGACGAATACGTAACTGGAATAAAAAATGTTTTATTTCATTATAAAATCATTTTCGTTTCCTTTAATTCCATTCCAATTCAATCATCAACTTCATTTCATTTCGCTTCATTTTTCATGTAACGGAACATAAGAAATGTGACTTGGCTTAAAAGTATCGTTGCTGGGGCCAAAAAATATTAAAAAAAAAAGAAACAATATTTGTTCAGTGTGCTTAGTGCGAGTTTCTTAACGTTCTCGATAGCGTAAAAGTTAGCCAATTTAGTATGCAGTTAGAACAGCGCCCCTTGTGGCAAACGTACGAGTTTTTTTCCCTACCTAAGCTGATAGCCTTGAGAGGCTATATCAGCGTCGCCTTAGCTCACGGGGCTCAAGTCTGATGACGTTGCTAACACGAACCCTAGAAAGAGCCGTGCGTCGCAGAATCTCCCACCGAATCGGAAACGCGACCCACTGAGAAGATCCAGCGAGAAACTCAGTGGGCTGTGTCTGAGGGTTAATTCACTCGTCGAGCCCTTCGCTCGGGTTCGACGAGAACGATGACCGGAACGTACGCAAACGATCCCATTCCATACAAATATAAGCTAACTTTTACGCTGTCGAGAACGTTAAAAAACTCGCAATAAGCACATTGAGGATCCAATTATTATAACAGTTGTTTCCGGCAACAAAAACAGCAGAAATACCTAACGCGATGCATGCTGAATGTGCATTGTTAATCAATATTTTTAAAAAAAATAAATTATGAATTGCTTTCTGAAAAGAAGATGAATATTTAAAATACTACATAAAATATATGGCCGTTAGGCCTCATTCGCACGGGCGTTTTAAAAACGTTGCGTTAAAACTCGGCGTTGGCGCTTTTATAACGTTCTCGATGTGAGTATTCATACGAACGTTTTAAAATCACTCTTATTTCGTTTTTCACTTTAGTAAGACGTCGCGTTATAAACGCGTTCACGTATAAACATACACATAGGAAATGCATCTGTTCTATTTGAACACTTTTTTAACGCCCGCCAAAAAAGGTCACGTGGGAATGAGGCCCTAGTGGATATTTCTTGATAAATATCGTCGCCCATTTCTTTGTAAACCAAATGAAACGAAAAGCATTTTATTTATAGATATAGGGGCGTGCTTAAAAATAATCATGAAGACAATATATATGAAATATAATAGCTAGCCTACCTAGAATTAGTGTTAACAGTACAAGCCTTAGCTATTTCTCCAGGTAGAAAATGCTTCGGCGAAGGAATGAAGGCAGTCGGTATAGCGATTGTTGTCGCCACGGGCCAGATCAGTGCAGCCAAGAGTCTAGCGGTCTTTGCTCTCTGTGCACGAGCTAACGGAGCGGTGATGCCGCAGAATCTCTCCCACCCTAGGGTGCAGATGGAGAGGATAGAGGCGGTGCAGCATAGGACATCCAAGGTGCTCCAACAGGAACATATTGCCCAGTCTGTAGGGAAATTGTCTATTTATTTTACCGATTATAAATATACAGACTGACTGGTTGAACACTTGACATATACCAATATAGAGTGCTCAGTAGTCGATTCTCGTTCTAAATAAGCAAAAAAATAGGCACCTAAAATATTTGCCTAATTTATCTTTAATTATCCACACAAACCAATAAGCGTGATCACTCGCACCGCGCGCGTGTCGTTACAGAATTTGCTTGCTTACACGGTCGACGATGGCGGCGTCGTTCGAACGCGGCGCGCTGATTGGTTCTCACCACGGAATAGATAAATAAGGTTGGAAAGGCCTTTGCTCTAATTTTGTATTAGAACCAGTGTCGCCGCTTCATCCCCACTATTTTAATTTCTACACATACACACACTGTGATTACAAGTATTTCGCACACAACAAAAACACCCACACATAAATCTCAGGACAGATATTCGTTCGCAAACTAGCACAAAACACCCGTAGGCATACACACTCACACACGCAAAAAGGCAATAAAAATGTTCATACACGCTAGTGCTTGATAAAATCGATATTCTTTATCGATAAATTATCTGATGAATGAATGGAGAAAATGAAACATGAAATAAATATTGAAAAAAAAAAACTATTTTACTTTTATTAATTACAAATAGTCACTGTCGCTGGAATAAAACGTATTTGTTAAGCAGTTGGCGCTTGCTATTAATTGCGAATGAATTTTTCAAAACTAAGTGTATTCTGATTTTTTTTATGATAAAATCATTTTCAGTAAAATGTTTAGAGCAAATATTACTCGTCTTTGTCTCCAGTTTCCTTTACCTGTCACGTCAATCCATTGTTCCCTGGCGTTAGGTTCTTTAGGAAACCTAAAATTTTTAATTTACTGCAGAAGTCAAATAGCATTTTACTTAGATTTTAATACGTCTTAGACAATATAGTAAATACCCGTAAATTAGAGGTCTACATGTCCCTTTATATTATACCTTCACTTTAATTCAATGATAATAATTCAATAATAATAATACATATTTATTTTACTCAAAATACGTCTCACTAAGAATATACTAGGTATCATTAATTAAATATAAAATAATGCAAAAATTATCCATGTCAAATGTAAATATAGTCGAGAATTCTGTCGATGATTTTACCACATGGTCACCTCACTATCGACAAACTGCACGGCCAATCAGGGCAAAGGCCGAAATTTCAAAGATTGAAGTGTAGAGAACGCAATGCATGTAGTACATTGGAAGCTGACTTGGTCATTGCGTTCATTGGGCGAGTACACATCGCGCAATGTATGCTATTTATAACTTGCTGCAATAATATTGTTAATGTTTGGAATTTCATAATGCTCAGTATATTTTTATGTTTTAGACAAATAATATTGTAATTAAATGGTAATTTCGACTTACCGATCGAAAGATATACCTCCTCGCTCTATACTTGAGGTCTGATTTTTTGTTTTACAAGTTATAATTGCACAACACGGCACTATAAAGCGGAGATCTGTTCGCCAAGTAGTCCGAAGCGCACTAAAAGCGGTGAATGCAAGAATCGGTCGAGTTATGTTTGTACTATCATAACAGTGGCACGCTTGCCCCGCCTACATTACCATTCCAACCTTATTTATCTATTCCGTGGTTCTCACCCGCCGGGCGGCGTCTCAGCACTGTGGTGGCCACAAATTTCGAGTCTTAGTCAATTAATTTAATGAAGGTTTTCTTTGTAGTTCATTTGTATTTTTTTAATTTTATGTTTCTAAGCGTTACATGTGACCATGAATTATCATGTCCTTGAGTACCTATGTAAAGTGTTCAACCAGACAGCCTGTATACATTAATTTCAATTTAGATCAGAATCGATAATATAGAATATATTATAATTAATATAGCCGCTTCTTCAAGAGCAGTGTGTCATTGCCCTCAGAGGGGGCGAGCACGAATGACAATCGAAAAAGTATTCGTATCGGTATCGAGAAAAAATATATAGGATTTAAACAGCGCCCCTACCGTCCGTAAAAAGAATTAATTTTGGCAGCACGAATGAATTTACTTTGGTTTCGCATTCAATTCGTCACGTTCCCGAAACTCGAGACTTATGCTCATAATCGAGAGCACGAAAATTGTTTTGACATACGGTAAGGTAAATCTCGAAGGCTGGCTATCGATTACTACCATCCATAACATAATGTAATGATCCGTATGCTTAGTGTGAGTTTTTAAACGTTCTCGATAGCGTAAAAGTTAGGTAGCTCAAATTTGTTTGCAGTGGAACAACGACCCTAGCGCAGACGTACGCAAACGTACCAACTACATAGAAATTTCAGTTAACTTTTACGTTATCGAGAACGTTAAAAAACTCGCACTAACACGTTTCGACGACTCGATACATTTACATTACGATTTCGAAGGTTTTCGTGCTTGAGGTATGTACAGATTTAAAAAAAAACTTACTCAAATGAAAGACGAACAATTCCCTGGCGGCTGCTATTGGCAGCACTAGTAGACCGAGAAGCAAGTCTGCGGTCGCTAAGCTCGCCAAGGGATAGTGTGCTGGGGCGCGATTAACTCTCTTCAGCGCCACCAGCACAGCAGCGTTCCCACCGACCGTGAAGAAAGTCACCGCGGCCATAGCTGCCGCAGCCGCCCACCACGAGCTCGTCATGTCACCGCGAGGGTGGAGCGTCAACACACTTTGCATTTTCTGGAATATTACACCGATCAAGGAGGCCATGACTTCGTTCATACATTGAGTACAAAAGAAGTAAAAAAATGCTAACGTGCTATAAACAATTTAACTGTCATTATTTGCGCTATCCGTATGCCAATTATTGCAAACTAGTGAAACCCAGTCACGATCTGTTGTGACTAAATCTAATTGTATGAAAATTATTGTGTAAATTTTGCAAAAAAACGCCCTTTAGTACTAATCTCATTTTGACAATTACGAATAAAACGAATAAGAAATCACTCAAAACGGCCGAGCCGTTTTCAAGCGCAGCCCCGTCCTGTCCCGATTATTTAATCATTCGTAGCTCCTCTCGAAAATAATTTGAAATTATTTGAGTTTGTATTGTATTTGATTAAGTGTTACGTGATTGATTGTTAGAGATTTTAGACTGATCAAAAATACTGTTACAGTTTGATTATGCGTCTACAATTTTAAATTTTTTACATCCAAACTTGAGAATACTTTGCAGTTTTTATGGTCCCAGATACCTCTTGTAGACATATCGATATTATGATTTAAGTAATTACTAATATATTAACAATGAAAAATCCGCTTGGTTTTTTACTTACGATTTATCCACGTAGCCACCATTGAAACTTCAGAAGGTAAATATATCGAAACACCAAATTCTACTATCACATTAAATAAAATAACGAATAGAAATTGTAATTATCCGTAAATTTATTTAAAACACAATAAATATTCTCGCACAAAACAATGTTATGATGTCGCATGGAAAATATATATTTATTGCGGGTAAACACAGAAATTTATCTATGGTTCTGAATAACAACGACGAATTAAAGGCTATATTGAAAGCTGACGATATTCAATCTACCGCGGAGTTAGCAGCAGCTTTCAAAATTAGCATTAAAACAATATTGGTCCATTTTCGTCAAATTGGCAACATAAATAAACTTGATAAGTGGTCGCCAGCGCGACGAACGCGTTAAGGTTGCATCACAGAAACACAAATAAAGGGATTTTGAACCGTATATCACCTGCGATGAATATCATCATTCTCCTGCTCTTCTCCCAGTCACCTGGGGTCGGCGCAACATGTTTCCTCCATCCATACTCCTCCATCATATACCATTTCTTCGCTCACTCCTCTCTTACACATACTGGTGGTAGGACTCTTGTGAGTCCGCGCGGGTACGTACCACCACCCTGCCTATTTCAGCACTGAAGCAGTAATGCGTTTCGGTTTGAAGGGTGGGGCAGCCGTTGCAACTATACTTGAGACCTTAGAACTTATATCTAGAGGTGGGAGGCGCATTTGCGTTGTAGATGTCTATGGGCTCCAGTAACCACTTAACATCAGGTGGGCTGTGAGCTCGTCCACACATCTAAGTAATAAAAAAATCGTCTTTCAAGCAATCCATCCATTTTTTCTTAGGTCTACCTCTTCTTCTATATCCTTCCACATTCATAGTTAACACTCTGTCAGTCCTTTTCATTTCGTCTCATCACGTGTCCATACCATCCCAAACGCGCACTTCTCAACTTCTCTGTGACAGGTGCCACTTTCCGTATTCTATCCATTGTCGTTGCTTCGCTCACTCCCCTCTCACACATACCGTCTTTCAGGTAATCCATTGATTTCTTCTTAGGTTTACCTCTTCCTCTTCACTTGCGATGAATAATCTCTATATATAAAAATGAATTGCTGTTCGTTAGTCTCGCTAAAACTCGAGAACGGCTGGACCGATTTGGTTAATTTTGGTCTTGAATTATCTGTGGAAGTCCAGAAAAGGTTTAAAAGGTAGATAAGTATGAAAATGCTCGGAATTAAATAAATTTTGTTTTCCCTTTGATGTGTCCTCCGCCGGACGGATTCCTTTTGTTTGTTTTAAGTTTATTTTATACAAAAGTTTAGGTATTCTATTTATCGATTGAGGCACTATGAAGTCTGCCGGGTCAGTTAGTGAATAATAAAAATTATGATCACTGTTTCGTGGTCTATTGCCGGAGTAAATACAGCTGCTACGCAGATGGCACCTATGGCATTATTGTCATATATGTACTGTAAGGAACAGGACATAATGATGTAGATGCTCGCGAATCTCCAGTTAGCTTTGGTTATTCGCGCGTCCCCACTTGTTCCTATACGACACCGCTCAACTTATAATGTACTGGTGGTACTGGTGGTAGGACCTCTTGAGCTCGCGTGGGTAGGTACCACCACCCTGCCTATTTCTGCCGTGAAGAAGTAATGCGTTTCGGTTTGAAGGATGGGGCAGCCGTTGTAACTATACTCGAGACCTTAGAACTTATATCTCAAGGTGGATGGCGTATTTGCGTTGTAGATGTCTATGGGCTCCAGTAACCGCTTAACACCAGGTGGGCTGTGAGCTCTTCCACCCATTTAAGCAATAAAAAAAAAGTATGGTCTCACAGCAACAGACGGTCTCTAAGCTCCAATAGCTAGACTTGAAGGTTTTGCGTCATCCACCATATCGACCAGATGTCAAGAAAAATTCAATAGCCGAAACTCAGTACAAAATGCATTGGAAGAGTTTGTTTGAAGTATTGAAAAATTGCCACTACGCTGACAGAGATGTATGAGTGTGTATCGGTATATGAGTGCAAAATATGGGTTTATATTTTGATTGATAGAAATAAAAAGAATGACTAACTTTCTGTATACTAAACGGCAATTGAAAGAGCTAATATTTATTGGTTCTATATGTCGCGACTGTTAAAGGAGCCGTTCTTTCATTAAAATTGGAATATCGTTTTTCGATCTTGTGGTTTCGTCCAGGCGGTGCTATAACAGGTCGAGCCTTGTATAGGTTCGTATTACCTTTTTAAAAATAGGTATTATTATGTTATCTGTTTTGACAAACATTCAAAATAATTCAACTATTTAATTACGCAACATTTATTGATGTATCACTTAGGCTATGGTATGAAGAAAGGTGAAAGAAACAAAAAACAGATTGCTTTTATTTATTCCTTTATTGTCAGATATCGGGAAAATATTTAAAAAAATATTCTCCCCAAAAATATTATTCTTACAAAGAAATGCATTTAATTAATATAGTAATAAAAAAAAGTATTTACAAAAACTTACAAGCTAGACAGTTTCTCTAAGCCGTCCTATGTCTTTTAAATTACAAATTTCATTAAATCTTACGTAATATTTGTTTAAAGGCACGCACATTTTTTCACAAAAAAAAAATATCAATTTTAGTGTGCCCTTTCATATTGACTTACAAACACATGTTCGAGATGCGAAAATAATCGTTATTACTGTCCGAGAAAGTTCATTTTAGTATTTCAATACATTGTACTTAAAATTCATTTAATATCAATTGCTTAAGACACGAGACTAAAACAGGAAGCTCGCGTGTCTATAAAGTTGACCTTCTAAAATCTTAATCACCAAGAATTATACAAAAATATCACTTACAAAAGAAAACATTTAAATTCTGACGAAATTGCATTCAATACATTTATTTATCTCTTAATTCTTCCAATTGCATTTCATGACACAAGTAATTAATTTGACTTGACCATAACATGTTTTACTAGGCTCTATGAACATAAGAGATTTTTTATCATAAAAAAATTGTTTTAAGAAATTAGTCAGCTGACATCGTCCGCCATTTTGATTCTTCGAGTAACGACATTTTGTATTTTTTTTTTTTTTCAAAATTAATTGAGTTTTATTTATGTCAACAACATTAATTATTGGTCAAGTCTTACAATAAGATTAACGTAAAAACTAACGAAGATCATTTCCTTATTTAAATACAATGGAAAGCTAAAATCTTAATAATTATAATTTAAAAGTATGTATTTACAAAATAATGTAGGCATTTAGCTAACGGCAGAAGTTTTACAAACTCACTTATTATTATTATAATTTTATACTTATTTTTAAAATATACAGAGTATGGACCGAGTATAACAGTAACAAAAAAAAATTGAGCATGCAAGTCCCGAGTAACGTTTAACTTTTTTTAAATTTAATATTATTATTTTTTAAAGCGAGTCAAGGAATGCTGAGATCTTAACATGATTAACTATATCGATAATGGAATATTTACCTCATAATTTAAAAAGGACAAAAAAAATACTATTTATTTTTCACGTACGCCGATGAAAACATGGCCGCTGTTATAAGGAATGCTGATAACAATAAAATTGATTCCTGATAATACTCACAACATGGTCGGATCAAGAGCATCATATTCTACTGAATTAAACTTCAAAATTCTTTTGCGTCTAATATATGGAAAAAAAAAAAAACTTAAGTCATATTTTACCGCGTAACAATAATACTTGTAATAATGACAGGAATTTTGGCGCGAGTTATAATAATACGGCTGCGTCACAGCTAATTATAGCCGCAATACGTAAAAATTTAAAATAAGAATATATTTTTTTCAATTATGAGGTACAAAATTGGAAGCAGTTTTGGAATGGTCGTAAGCGGAAGATATGTCTTAATTAAATTAAAAATCCACACGAGACTGCTGCCTGCTAGATAATTAACAAGATAAATTGAAACATAATTTGGAGGACACGCGAATACAGGCAACAATCTCTATAATATCAATTTGAAATTTAGCTTATCAATTTATATCTGAGCCAAAAAAATATTTAGAGTAAAAAAAAAAAAGTCGACTGCTCAATTCATTCTGGCAATTCTAACGAAAGCAACATCAGAATTAACACACAAAAAAAATCGTCAAATTCTAAAACAATGATATGTCTTATAAGAAAGTTTTGACTCAGAAATAAATTATAAGAGAAAAGTATCTATTTTAAATTATACTACAGTAGATTACAAAAAAAAAAAAAAACTTTTATCTGCTACAGAATCACACATAAATAATTTCTATTCACGCCGGTACGGTCGACAGTATAGAGAGTTATACAAATAAGTCCACTTCGTTCGTGATGAAGAAAAAGATGAATGAAGAAAAAATCTCATGGAATTGTCATAACCATGCTATTAGATGCATGGCATAAATGATAAAGTACGGTTTATTTCAAATTGTAGTTTCTACGGGAAAGGCCAAGATATCATACTATACAGCCTAGTCATTTATATACTCTGTTACATGAAAAATAATATGGAGTGAAAAAAATATATGGATAAAGTGAGGTGAAGTTGATTAATTTGAGACTGTAATCAATTCGGATGAAGCTAAATTAAACTAGTTGAGATGAGATGAAATAAAATCTCAATAAAATGGTGGTTATTTATAGATACTTAAGTTCTGATTTTGCAACAACCCGAGATACCAAGTTCAGAGAATGTTTCATTTTCCCACATTTATGTACTATCACAGATGGTAAACTGTTTATTTTAATATACGGTTGGTGATCATCACGGATATAACCTAAATTCAAAACTGACATTAAAATAAACGCATTTTACTCGAAGACAGATTCCATTGATTTTTAAAACATTTGAAACTGAAAATTTAGCGTTCATTTAAGTTTGAATCATCAAAATCGATACGGGACGCGGCTCTAGTCGTAATTGTCAACAAAAAAATAATGCTTATTGTATATAATATAATGCGTATTAGGTGTAATAGATTTTTGTATGCCGACCGTACCGAAAGCAATCTCATAAGCGACTCATTTACCATTAGCATTACCTAAAACACAGTTTTAAACAAATCAATAGAAAAATTCAACAACGCAACATTATTATATAATAATAATTAAAAAAAAAAAAACGATTCGGTGCATAAACACGCATTTAAGACAATAAATTATAATATGATTTTGATATTAATTATTTTTCGAAGAATTAAAATATATTTAGAGATTTCATAATTAATATTATGTTTCTTGTCGCACCGAAGTTCTTGTCACAATGAGATTAAACGTTTTTTTCTTAGTGCGTCGATACGTGCCTTAAAATATTATTAATTTACATCGAAGTCATGGCTGTACATTTCAGTCTATAGCTACGGCACTTAGCACCTTCCGAAACTAAACACCCGAGACTATAACAAAAGGTGCGTAACATTATATTACATTTTACGATTTAAAAATATGTATATAAAAAAAAACCGATGTCTTTTCTCTTTGCTGCTGACGCTACTACGCTAGAATGGGTCAGCAGATATTACCTCTCTCTCTCTTTATCTTCACAATCTAAAATGAGTTCTAACGCTCGATACTTAGAGCCTATTTACAAACGGTGTTTCGTGAAGCACCATTAATGAGTTTACCGCAGTTTTAGCAGATCGCTTGACGTTTGAAGGCCTACTGAAGGCGTACACGATCTTTCGAATGATACAATGTTATTTACTATAAATTTTATAAACAAAACCTTATGAATTAGCCATATCATTTCAAATGTATGGAATGAATTCGGAATTTAATTTTTCTCTAAGAAGATTTTTTCATAAAAGGCTCTTTCGATATATATATATCTATATACTGGGTGTTAGGAGACCGCTTCCGAAAACGAAGACAGATGATAGTACTAAAGACACCTTTGATTACTGATTTAAAAAAAAAACATATTTTTAAAACGTTTTATTAGCATTATTTACGTTCCATCATTTTAGTACAGATAAATGAAACTATAGTTTCATAAAAAAAACATTAATTTATTTAAAAAAAAAACCAGCAATGAAACACAAAACCAAAAACAGCTGATCCTCGGATCAACGAACGCCCGGGCGCAGCGTTTCTTTTACACGCACACCGACGCTGATATACCGCGCTCCCCAAAATTTACAACTTTGTAGATACAAAATTTTTGTTTTCGGAAGCGGTCTCCTAACACCCAGTATAAATGGTCTACCGGAATAGTTTATCTGTATAATAATCCGCCCACTTTTACTACTATTTAACGTGTAAACCTTAAATTGTCGGTTTCGTTATTAACTTTGTTATACATTGCAGCTTTAAAGCGTTTTTCGGGAAAGTCGAATCGGTAAGTATTTATCTACCGTACTAAATGTATATGCCTTATCTACCGTGTACACCGTAAATTGTTGGTTTCGTCATTAACTTTGTTATACATTGCAGCTTTAAAGCGCTTTAAAGCGTTTTTCGAGAAAGTCGAATCGGTAAACACTGATCTACCGTACTAAATGTATATGCCTTCGGCGCCTTTGTTCGTTTGTTGGATGTCGTTGGGCGAGAGGGCGGCGCGGTCGGACCAGTCGGAGTGCGGGGACTGCGTGAGGGGTGTCTGCGGGGAGGGGGTCGACCAGTGGTCCGGGGACTCGGGAGACGGCGTCGGAAACGTGTCACCCATACCGGTGTGCCAACTGTACAAGCCTGGAGAGCGAGAAAGGTATACTATTTAATTAAAAATTACACTACAAAATTCACAATAATTAATCTGCAATTTAGAGACTCGGTGATGCTATTTTTATTTATTTATAACTTTATATACTAGACAGTATAAAGGCGGACTTAATGCCATAGGCATTCTCTAACAGTCTACCTTAGGGGGGTGCAAAGATGAACCTTGGTAGGTGTAGTGTGATAGTGATATTACTTAAACATATGTGTATATATGACATACATAATTTTCTACCTATTATAGTAATCAGGTGGGCCGTATGCCCGTCTGCCTACAAAGGCTATAAAAAAAAAAAAAAAAAAAAAAAAAACGTTGCTAACACGAAACCAGAGCCGTGGAAACGGGACCCACTGAGAAGATTCGGCGAGAAACTCAGTGGGCTGTATCTGTGGGTTAATTTACTCGTCGAGCCCTTCTTCGCAAGCGACGGGTTCGACGAGAACGGTTAGTGGATCCGAAACGACGTGATCGGTGATGCAATAGAATAGCGCTCTGGACTTCGGTTCTTGGGTTCGATTCCTACATCAGACAAACATGATGATGAACCGGTTGGTTCGCTCTATCTTCGGGTGTTTATTATCTATATATGTATATATTTGAGCGTATATAAGTATGTATGTTAATATCGGGTACTCATAACACCGGTAATCCTAATTTAGGACCGAATGTTCGGGCGTGATTTTTCCAAGTTCTTTTTTTTTATATAGTACCTATATATATACAAATACATACTTTTCATGCTTAGTCCGGTTTTTAACACTGTCGATGTCTTTATGAGACAGTCGATCTACGCTTTTAAGACAGTAAAAAAATAATTTATAGTTAACATAAACAACGCTCTATAAGTTATAACAAAGACGACCCATTAAGTATCAAATAATTTGTCAAGATTTGAGAACATTCGGACGATGGCTCTACAAATAAGCTTAAATATGGATTATTGGGTCTAGTATACTTACCCGACATAAGATTGGTGAGAGCCGGATGCTGCGCCCCTTGGACCTGGCCCAGTGCGGCCGCGTGCGTCATCACCGCCTGCAGCTGCGCGTTGTGCTGACTGCTCGCGCCTGACAACCACATTTAATGAACCATAAATATGTAAATAGCTTTTTGAAGTAAGATTTTTTTTTTTGGATCGGGATTATTTGGATGAAACCTGTTCAGCTTCATTAGATAGGACCTCCGGTGTTCGAATCTCAAGCGGGTACCAATTTTTCAAATGGAATACGTACTTAACAAATGTTCACGATTGACTTCCACAGTGAAGGAATAAAACATCGTGTAATAAAAATCAAACCCGAAAAAAACATAATTTGCGTAATTACTGCTGGTAAGACTTCTCGTGATCCGCGCGGGTAGGTACCACCGCACTTCCTATTTTTGCCGTGAAGCAGTAATGCGTTTCAGTTTGAAGGGCGGGACAGCCTTTGTAACTATACCTGAGACCTTAGAACTTATATCTCAAAGTGGGTGGCGCATTTACGTTGTAGATGTCTATAGGCTTCAGTAACCAGTTAACACCAGGCGGCTGTGAGCTCGTCCACCCTTATAAGTAATAAAAAAAATGGAAAAGAAATTACTCACTCAGATGTGCGAGTGCTGAGTACGCGTCCAGCTGGTGCTGGTGCGAGTGACGTAACGCCGCCATGTGCGCCGGTGACGTCGGCAGCGACGGTCGCGACTTTCCTGGCGACGGCGAGCCTGGAGGATAACGAGCTATTAATATACATGTCAGAGACGGTCATAAGTTTGGTACACCCACAGACACAGCCCACTGAGTTTCTCGCCGGATCTTCTCAGTGGGTCGCGTTTCCGATCCGGTGGTAGATTCTGCGAAGCACGGCTCTTGCTAGGGCTAGTATTAGCAACACTCCCGGTTTGAGCCCCGTGAGCTCACCTACATGTCAAGGCGAAGCTGAAATAACCTCTTAGGCTACAAGCGAATAGGTAGGGCAAAAAAGTTGGAACAGGCTATTTGGTTTAAGCGGCATTTTTGCATTTTACATGATAACAAAAAACCGTCTTCGGCTATTTGAAGGGGGAAACTTAATTGAAATTCAATTAGAAACATCGAACCGTTGACGCTAATATCAAATAAGACGGACCTTTAATTTACAAAGACAAAATTAAATGTCACGTGTTAAGCAAAATGTCGCTTAAACCAAATGATCTTTGACCTCTCGATATCATAATTGTGAGACGAACAAGAAAAGAACAGAAACACGAATTGATCGAAGAATATCGATAAAATCAATTAAATTTTAGAGATGCTTGGCGGCCGCTAGAAGAATAGTTACCCATGTAAGCGTGCGGCGATGTGGTCTGGTTGCTGTGTGTGGGCGAGTGGTTGGAGTAGGGCGGCGACAAGGACGCGCCCATCGCGCCGCCGCCGTACGACTGTTGCAGCGTCTGACCCGTCTGTGACACATATACAAAATATTATTATTTTATTTTTTTCAGTCCACCCATCTTTATTATCTATATATCTACTTATGAAATAAATGAATTGCTGTTCGTTAGTCTCGCTAAAACTCGAGAACGGCTGGACCAATTTGGCTAATTTTGGTCTTAAATGATTTGTGGAAGTCCAGAGAAGGTTTAAAAGGTAAATAAATATTATTATGTAAAATATTAGAAATTAAATAATTTTTGTTTTTCCTTTGATGTGTCCCCCGTCGGACGGATTCCTTTTGTTTGTTTTAAGTTTATTTTATACAAAAGCTTATGTCTTTTATTTATCGATTGAGGCATTACGAAGTCTGCCGGGTCAGCTAGTTCATAATAATTTTAACACAATAACTCGTACTCAGTAGTTAGATGGTTAAAGGTTTTACTGGTGGTAGGACGTCTTGTGAGTCCGCGCGGGTAGGTACCACCACCCCGCCTATTTCTGCCGTGAAGCAGTATTCCGTTTCTGTTTGAAGGGTGGGGCAGCCGTTGTAACTATACTGAGATCTTAGAACTTATATCTCAAGGTGGGTGGCGCATTTACGTTGTAGATGTCCATGGGCTCCAGTAACCACTTTACACCAGGTGGGCTGTGAGCTCGTCCACCCATCTAAGCAATAAATAAATAATGTAATTGTTTGTTTGGATTATGTGTGTTGTATTCAAAGTGACGTAAGAATGAAGAAGCGTAATTTGTGATGGTGTTTGTTTTTTAAAATTATGTCTTGTTATTAAAATGTATTTGTGTTCACTAGTTTTTCCTGAAATCGAATTTGGTACAGTGCTTTCGTAACGGTCGGCTTCGAATTCGGCTTTTTTTATTTATTGCATAGATGGGTGAACGAGCTCATAGCCCACCTGGTGTTAAGTGGTTACTGGAGTCCATAGACATCTACAACGTAAATGCCGCCACACACCTTGAGATATGAGTTCTAAAGTCTCAGTATAGTTATAACAGCTGCCCCACCCTTCAAACCGAAACGCATTACAGCTTCACGGCAGAAATAGGCGGGGTGGTGGTACCAACCCGTACGGACTCACGGATCTTAGTTTGTATCACCCCTAGCTCTACCACTACAGAAAAGTGGAAATAATTCGTCAGCACGCTCTAGGTACATTACCTGATAAATTCATCGATAATTGTGAATTAAATCAGTCGAATAGAAACTTTAATGTTCAGAGAATAAAGTGATGTATACCTTGACGCAATCCTCATAGCTTGGCGGCTGCTTGTGGTGCAGTAGCTGCTCCATGCCGACGAACTGCGCCATCGTGTTCGAGTACAGTGACGTTGCGTCGTATGGCGACGGCAAGTCCTGAAATATTTCTCATAGGGTAAACATTACAATTATCTACAATAATTCACGAGAATCATCAAACTGAATCATGATTATTATATTGATTTAAAACTATTTCGGTCGTCACGTGCCTTGATTTTTTTTTCGAATATTTTCTTTAACTACCCTTGCATGCAGACGAGCATACGGCCCAACCGATGGCGAGTGTTTACCGTCGCCCATGAACTTCTGAATTGCTTTAAGTTTGGCTTATAGATAGGTTGGCTGAATATATATTCTTCTTCTTCTTGCTTCGGTTTCCTCAATACTGAGGGTCGTCACCACCTCCTCGCAACAAGAGTTTATAACGGACCATTCCACGCCATTTGCCTCTATCTGCCGCCGAGTGTAGAGCATCGTGAACTGTGGTGTCGAGGGTAGTGCGGATCTGGTCAGTCTGTATATTAGTTACCTGTAAATTTTGGAGCGGCGATTCAACTGGGCTGAGGCTGGAGCCGAGACTCTCAACGCTCTGCGGCACTTCCTGCGCTATCTTTTTATTGCTCTTTTTTACGCTTGGTTTCCTGTTCACAAAAAAAAATATCATAATTAACGTGTATTTACATTTGAATATGTATTTGATGGGTGCAATTCAAAACGTAAATCGATGCATGAGTGTCAAGAACTGTATGTTTTACCCTAACCAACTAAATAGATATTTAGTCATTAAGAGTATTTTGAGTGTTTTTCGTCATAATTAATATTTGTATAATTCATAATCAAACGCTAATATTATAGGTAGCTTTACAGCGTCAACGAACCCTACCCTGAAATTAAGGGCTGTTGTATTTCGAATGGGGTAGTGTGATATTAGGCTGGAGTATTTCACCCTTTCTGTCACATACAATAGGGCAACCTGGAATTTGGGTTGTCTATTCAAATCACTACTAATATAAATACTAGGTAACTATAAATACTAGGCACTATAAATACTAGCTAGTAATACAGTATTAGGTTCTCTAGCGTACCGTCTTATCTGTGTCTGTTGTAGATTATTGTTGTCGTAAACTTGATCCTGAGGACTGTCTGGGCCGGCCTTCGCTCTGGGCTTCTTGGGCTTGCCTTTAGCCGCAGACGCGATCACTGTCGGCTGACTTATCAGCTGGTGATGCGGGTTCGGCGAGGCTGCGAACGAAAAATCGAAGCTTTAAGCTCTAGTTTCTAACGCTTTTAGTTCATACAAAATTCATTTTCTAAATATGTGAATAGCTAAAACTATAAACATTTTTATGTTGGATTAAGAATGAAAATATTGCTTTTACATCCACCCAAAAATCGTTTAGTGCTATTCTATTGATACCTTGGATGTGCCAATTCGATAACCGAATATTTAACTGATAACTGGGATGGTATGGATATGTGATGAGACGAAATGAAAATAAGGTGGGTAAGAGAGTGTTAACTATGAATGTGGAAGGATATAGAGGAAAAAGAAATTGATGGATTACGTGAAAGGCGATATGTGTAAAAGGGGACTAAGCGAAGAAATGGTATATAATAGAGGATTATGGAATGAGAAAACATCTTGCGCCAACCCCAGGTGACTGGGAGCAGGGCAGGAGAACGATATTGAAGATATTCTGATTATTCCCTCTGGTCATCGTTCTCGTCAACCCTCAGACACAGCCCACTGAGTTTCTCGCCGGATCTTCTCAGTGGGTCGCGTTTCCGATCCGGTGGTAGATTCTGCGAAGCACGGCTCTTGCTAGGGTTATCAGGTTTGAGCCCCGTGAGCTCACCTACTAGTTAAGGCTACGCTGAAATAGCCTCTCAAGGCTCTCAGCTTAGGTAGGAAAAAAAATTTATTCCTGAAGCCTATATCATTGTTAATGACAGAACTTACTCATGAGATGCGGATGCTGCGGAGGCGGCCTCGGACAGTGTTCGTCGAGGAGCCTCACGATGTCGTCATGCATCCGCTCCTGTGCCACGTCCCTCGGCAGCCGGTCCATGTGGTCGGTGATCTCCCTGTTCGCCATCGCGTCGAGGAGAGCCCTGCAGGCGCCGTACGAGCCCTCCCTCGCTCCCAGGAATAGTGGAGTCTCGTCCTGGGAATAAAAATGTGTTAAGGGCGGATGTTTTTTAAACAGGTTAAGATAGGAATTGATAGCAGTTAAACGCACTTCAATAACTATACGTATTTAAATGAAATTAATGATATTTTGAATGGTGATATTTTAAGGAAAAACAAAACTACAATACTTTTTTTCAAAAATGGACGGTGTAGAAAATTGTAACTAGCGTATTTACTTACAGATATTAATAATTTACGTTTTAAATCACAAAATGAAATCTTTCAATTTTAGCTTTTTATTAATCATTCTCACTTCACGTTATGTGGAGTAAATTTTTCTATATGAGTCGACTATTATCAAAGCCGGCAATGTGACTTTTGGACAATTATTGGTAAATCAGAAAAACGAATTATTGACTTTGTATTCCATTGGCAGTCACAAAACTCTTCGGAACGACATCTTAGATAAATAACAGGTTAACTATTAACCTTTATTTAATGCAGGTTTTGAACCGTATTCTTTGAAGGAGACGATTATATTCAAATCAATCTGTATTGACATATCAATAACATTTTTTTGTCCAAATGCACAGATTGCCACCTTTGATAATAGACGACTGATATAATCTGTGGTTAGGTCGTCGTTTAGTTTGGATGCAAATGATGTCACAATAATGAAGCTTTAATAACAACAAATTGTTACTGCTTGTTTTCTTTGAGATTTGCGTATTTTGTTAATCTTTAAACATTTTCAGGTCAGATCAGATCTTTATTTACCTTTGACCTTTACTAAATCTATATTTTTTTTTCAGTTGGCAACTAATATTTCTGGATATGAAGACTTAATGACTAATTGAGAGTATTATTTAGATAGGGCGATACATCTATAACGAAATAATTTCTAAGCAGTACATCGATATTATTCGATTTATTACTTACCTTGTCATCTTGCGCATCCCTATTGGCGCCGTGTGCGAGTAGTACATTGACAGCGTCAACGTTATTGACAGCCGCCGCCCAGTGCAGGGCTGTCTTGCCGCTGTTGTCTGCTGCATTTATATCCGCGTCGGCGTTGATTAGATCTTCCACCATGCCCTCGATGGCAAGCCTGATTGAAAAAAGAATTTTCGCTGTAACTATACTGCGATCTTAGAACTTATATCTCAAGGTGTGTGGCGCATTTACGCTGTAGATGTCTATGGGCTCCAGTAACCACTTAACACCAGGAGGGCTGTGAGCTCGTCCACACATCTAAGCAATAAAAAAAAAAATCACTTTGTTTTTTTTTCATTACACGCATTGTTCTCAGAAAAAAAATGGTTCATCCAACAATTGGCAATTGAAAACAAACAAAAATTTATTATTTTTTGCATATCAATTTATAAATTTTTGCTTCTTTTAAATTTGACTAAATTTATAAATACTATTATAATTTAACGGGTTCTTAACACGGGCCAGTATTAGGGTCTATACGTGATCATGATGAGCAGTAAAGCAGTCAATCTCAAAACAATCTCAGTAAAGCAAATAATCGTCGTGAAAACCCGTTAAATAATATCATTTGTAATATAAATAATCGCAAAAGTTAAAAAATTCACTTACCGAGCTGCCAGAATCAGAGGCGTGGTTCCGTCGTGCATTCTAGCGTTCAAGTTGGTGGCCCTATTCCGCAGTAGGATCTGGAAGACGCCCATCGCGTCGGCGGCGACGGCGGCGTGCAGCGGGGTCCGCCCGGTGTTGTCCTGCGAGTTGGCGTCCGCGCCCGCGTCCAGCAGGCGCTTGGCTGCGTCCGCACGGGCGTACCTGGATAGGACATCATATCTATATATCAATACATGAAGCAAAAACTTTTGGAGAGCGTACCTGGATAGAACATGATATCTATATATTAATACCGTGAAGCAAAAACTTTGTACCCATTATGCTTTAAAATACCTTAAATTAATTAATAAAAAAACATTACACACTGCCATCTATTTGACATACACACGCATTTAAACTTTTTTGTTTAATTTCTGTGGTCAAATTGAGAATAGATTAATATTGTTTGTCTTTGGATGACGAGGACGGTGATTGGGCTGTCCAATCGTGAGCTGTGACACACAATAACAAAAACTCACCTCGCGGCTAAATGCAGACTCGTTTCCCCGGTCTTATCCATGGCCGCGTTGAGCTGAGCGCCCTGAGCGACTAGTTCGGATATAATGTGGGCTGTCTGTTCATCTTCTACGTCGGAGCCGGTGTCCAGACCTCCTCCCCTCACTGCGGCTACCATCAGCGGCGTCATACCCAGCGGTCCACGGACGTCAACATCCACGTGACTGTCGTGCTAAATAATAATGCAGAAGTTATGTTAGTAAATTAGATTATAGCTTGAGTATTGCTACCAAAGGCAGATAGATGGCCTGACGACCCGTCTGATGGTGAGTTTTTAACGTCACTCGGAAACAATAGCAATGCTAAGAACACAGCTACACTGCGGTCACTGAAGGGTAATTTTAAACTTTGTCTGAAAAACAACATGTTCTAGTATATAAGTATCTAGAAATACCGTGGAGGTTCACACGACAGCCGGAATGTTCGGAGCCTTTTTACAAACAACCCGCTTATCTATTACTTGTATACTATGGATGAGCATTATCACATATTTCTAGACCATAAACCAAATAATATATATAGATAAGAAAATGAATGAAAGATGAATTCAAAATAGTACTTACGATTGCAGGCGGGGTCATCATACTGGGCGGTACTCTGATATCTGCCGCATCCAAATGTTGCTGAGTCCACACTCTTGGTTCATGGCCGGCTTCCTCATAATCAGTGATGGCCGTGTGATCTGAGGCATAGCCTCCTGGAGCCCCATTCGCGTCACCTGGTCCTCTGGCTCTCTTGGCTCTGGGAGGGGCCGAGCCATCGTCGTCTTCGTCAGACCAAGAGTGCGGTGGACCCATGTGGCCTCCATTGATATCGACGTCGATACAGCCTATGGATCCTTTATTGAGATTCCGCATCTCCTGGCCGTCTGGTCCACGGCGGCGTGACCGACGCCGTGTCGAGGAGTTCGAACGGATAAATCCTTCTGGGAACCATGTTATGCCGGCGGCGCGTTTCCTCTGAGCGGTTACTAAAACTCCTATCAGGAGACCGGCTAGCAGAACCAAAATGACTCCAATGAAGACGTATTTAGAGTTTGTAGGAACTTCGTCAGTAATAGGAGGGTTTACGCCCTTGACTTGGTAAATCGGAAAGTCCGGTGACAGCGAATGTTTGGAGGCCGTGGCTGCAAGAAAATCGGCGGCTTCTCTGGCTGAGAAGAAGCACTCTGAACTTAACATTGTAGTGCATTTTCTGTTGTCAAGTTCTAAGTACACCTGCACACCGGACTGTCCTCTTTCCGTGTAAACAATATGATGTTTCTTTCCGAATTCGGTCTCTTCCAGTCCAACGTCAGTGGAGCCCTTCCAAGGCAACACCATGTCATTACCTAAATGATCCTTCTTTATCAGAACGGTGGTCCGTAACTGATGACCGAGATCTCTGAGGAAGGCCACCGAGTTCTCCTTAAAGGTCTTCATGTCCATCAGCAGGATGACGGACATCACTCCTTCGGCTAAATCAGGCGGTTCGTTTTCGCAGTCAAGACCGTCCCAATTACATTCGGCGTTGTTACAGCCGTAGTCGCAATGACCGTTGGCGTAATGTTTCTGGCAGTACGCGTCATATATAGGGTTGCATCTCTGTAGGGACTTTTGACAGTCCCTTCCATCGAACAGACAAGCTTGGGTGTTGCAGACCTCGTTACATTCACCATTCATGAACACCTCCCAACAGTTGATCGGAGCCGTACAGTTTGCCCACGGATTGATGCCCAACGAGCAATCGTTGCCGTCGAATTCACACGCGTACGTGTTGCATTCCTCGTCGCAATGGTGGTCACCCTGTTTCTCTTTGCAGCCCTTTTTAACGCACTGCTCTCTTTGGAAGGCTAAATCAAGTTCCTCTAGAGTCAGTCCCGGATTTTTGTTGCTAAAAATGCCGGTTATCGGACTACCGTATCCGCCTTTGGCGTTGTGATCGTGAATATCACAGTTCTTCCCTGTCCATTGTCTAGGACAATAGCATATGTAGTCTCCGGGCTTGTCTATGCACCGTGCCTCCGGATGCTTGCACGGGTTACTCAAGCATTCGTTCATTGAATCTATTTCGCAGCTGACACCGGACAATCCCAACGGACATTCACACGCGTATCCTCCTATTTGGGAAGTGTGGCAGTATCCACCGTTTTGACACGGATTCGAATCGCAAGCGTAGCCTGAATATTCGCAGTTATTCCCGTAAAAGCCTTCGTTACACAAGCATTCGTGGCCACCCTGTATAGCGGTGCATATGCCGCCATTTTGACAGGGCGAGTTAGCGCAGAAGTTGACTTTGGCATCGCAGTGCCTTCCCATGTACCCGGGTTTGCAGTTGCAGTGATAGTCATTGATGAGTTGCACGCAGTCTTGTGTACCGGGCAGCGAGCAAGGGTTCGAGAGGCACTCGTTGATGTCGCCTTCACACCTCGGTCCGACGAAGCCGGGCGGACACTTGCACTCGAAGCCGCCGACTCTGTCGATGCAAGTGCCGTTGTTATGACACGCATCTTGTTTGCAATCGTTAACGTTTATTTCGCATATCTTCCCCAAAGTGCCGAAAGGGCAGGAGCATGAGAAGTTGTTGATGAGATCGTGGCATGTTCCTCCGTTTTGGCACGGGTTCGGCAGGCAGTCGTTGACGTTGAGCTCGCAGTTCTGTCCTTGGAAACCTTTGGCGCATTGACACTGGTAAGTTCCGACGAGATCCTTGCAGAGAGCTCCGTTCTGACAAGGAGCGGATTCGCATTCGTTAATATCCTTCTGGCAGTAGGAGCCGGTGTAGCCGTCCTGACAGTGACAACGATGAGAGTTGCCGATGTCTTCGCAGGTGCCGTTGTTGCAGAGCTGCTTTAGTTTTACGCCTAGAAAAAAATATTCCAAATCATGTATACCTTTTTATATATAAATGTCTATAAATCTATAAAACTGTCGAATCTTGAAATTCAAACGGAATAATAAACCTTTGATAACTCATTTATTTTAAAATATCCCGAAAAAACATCATGCTGTATATGCCAAATTTAAAATTGAACGCCATTTAAGCAGCGAGTTACAGCTCAATTATTTGGAATTAAAAAAAATAGTTTCGATGAATACCTTTTCTGATGGAAGCATCTTTACAAGACACCATTTCGACGTCGCACAGTTTCCCGGACCATCCCGGGGCGCAGGTGCACGTGTACTGGGGACCTTTCTGCGAACATGTCGCTCCGTTCTCGCACGGATTGTTCTCACACCTGAATAATAAATATATGTAAGTATTGGTACATATTTTATATAAATCAAATATATGTAAACGGTATATATGTATCTAATTATTATATGTGTGCATTTTCTATAATAATTTATTACTAATAAATAGTACACCGCAACATATTAATATCTACTATATATTTATCTGTTCCAGAATTTCTGTAAAGTAAACGGTTGTCTCGAAGAGATCGCTTTTTAGCCATAAGACCGCCTATTTTACAAATGTATCTGCTTATTGAATTTTTCCAATGTTAATTGTGTTTTTGTGTGCAATAAATCATATTCTCTCTCTCTTTCTCTCTAATAACGTAACGTGAGAACGGTCTCTAAGCAAACCGCAGTAACAGTATTTTAATTCAGCTACTCGTTACGAAACTGAGTTCACTTGTAAACTAGGATTTAGTATTTTAGGGCTTATATTGGTGGTCCTATGTAGACTAACCGATGTTATATTTGCTACGAACCAAAAACATCAACCTTGGAAATGAAACTTTTTTATTGCCCTTGTAGACAGAAGAACGTAAGGCCCACGTGATGGTGAGTGATTAGCGTCGCCCATGGATATCAGCAATGCCGAAGGCAGAGCCAAGCCACTGCCTACCATTAAGTACTCTCCACAAGCCTCGTTTGAAGAAGGACATGTCATAGCGCTCGGGAAACACCGCACAGGGAAAGCTCATTCCAAAGCCGGATGGTACGTGGCAAAAAAGATTCCTGGAAACGCACTGTGGATGACCGCAGTGGCTCCAGGTAGTATGGATGAACTCTACTCCGGTGGCGAGCGATGCGATAGTAAAGACGAGATGGTGGTATCATCTCAAACAATTCCTCAGACCACTCCCCATGGAACATACGGTCTAAAACACAGAGAGAACCGAAGTCCCTCCGCAGACCAAGGGCTTCCAAACGGATCAGCCTGCCAAAATGAATAACTTGTGAGATGCTTGTACACAACTTGACTTACCAGTCAACAAAGTCTTCGCAGTGCTTTCCGGTGTAGCCATACGGGCAGTGACATGTGTAGTAGGTGATGTGATCGTGACATGTCGCGCCGTTGTCGCACGGTGAACTGTCGCACATGTTGATGCGGAACTGACAATTGGAGCCGGTGTACCTGATGGACAAAACGACATACATACAATCATCGATATCTATATGTATAAAAATGAATTGCTGTTCGTTAGTCTCGCTAAAACTCGCGAACGGCTGGACCGATTTGGCTAATTTTGGTCTTAAATTATTTGTGGAAGCCACTATTTGTGACCACTTAACACCAGGTGGGCTGTGAGCTTGTCCACCCATATAAGCAATAAAAAAAAACGGAGGGCTGAACTCACCCCGGCGGACAGGAGCAGTTGTAAGAGTTGATGCCGTCGATACAGGTCCCTCCGTTCATGCAGCTCGATTCGGTGCAGTCCTCGTCGTTGGTCTGACAGTTGATGCCGGAGAAGCCAAGCGGGCACGTGCACGTGTATGACGCAACATACTGAAAAGGGAGACATCTTTAAATACCTATCTTTGTGCGTGATTGATGATTAGTGGGCTTGTAGGCACGTACGGCCCACCTGATGGCGAGTGGTTACCGTCGCCCATGGACATCAGCAATGCCAGGGGTAGAGCCAAGCCGCTGCCTACCGCAAATTAAATGACACTACTGGTGGTAGAACATCTTGTGAGTCCGCACGCGCAGGCACCACCACCCCACCTATTTCTGCCGTAAAGCAGTAACGCGTTTCGGTTTAAAGGGCGGGGCAGCCGTTGTAATTATACTGAGACTTTTACTTTTAACAGTATGTATTTCATTAGAAAACTCGGTGCATCGCTACATACTAATGCACCAGACGTCTTATCCTTTAGGCCGCGACGACTTAAAATTGTGTGGAGGCATTTACTTTGTATATGTCTATGGGCTTCGATAATCATTTAACACCAGGTGGGCCTTGAGCTCGTCCACCCATTTAGGCAATAAGAAAAAAAACTATTCAGTTTTAACAACCAGGTCAGGGGTTTCTTCGAATTGAGGATGTTACCAACGTACCTGGTTACAAGTGGCGCCGTTCATGCAGGGTCTCGACTGGCACTCGTCGATGTCCACCTCGCAGTGCTTGCCCGCGAAGCCGCTGGCGCAAACACAGTTGTAGTCGCCGATGCTGTCCAGACATGTCGCTCCGTTCTGACACGGGACTGGTGGAAAATAAAACAATTGATAAAAATAAATAAAAGCGTTCAATTTGAATTTAGAACAAATAAACGAGTGCAAAGCCCTTTCTTAACGATCAAGTGGTCGACCCTTGAGGGACCATAATAGCATTAATTGAGCGTTTTACATCTTTGACATGTTTGAAATAACAATATACGCAATATTTAATTCTTATAAAATTCATAGAGATAAAAAGAAATATAAATGTACATATATTGACCACTTCTATAAATTCTAAAGGCTACTTTTTTTCCTACCTAAGCTGATAGCCTTGAGAGGCTATTTCAGCGTAACCTTAACTAGTAGGTGAGCTCACGGGGCTCAAACGTGACGACATTGCTAACACGAACCCTAGCAAGAGCCGTGCTTCGCTGAATCTACCACCGGATCGGAAAAGCGACCCACTGAGAAGATCCGGCGAGAAACTCAGTGGGCTGTGTCTATGGGTTAATTTACTCGTCGAGCCCTTCGCCGCAAGCGACAGGTTCGGCGAGGACGATGACCAGTGCTTGAGGTACCTAAAATCACCGTTAGTGGATCGGGAGAATCCGAAATGACAGGGCTGTATGTGAGATTTACCTCAAACGCCGCAAGAAGACATATCATTCCAAGAATTATTTATTCTCAGAGGTTTGCGGTCGGGGCTATAAAATGGTATTGCATTGAGGTCGGCGCTTTGTGGTATATAAAAAGTATATTTATATACTTTTTTTATAGTAAGTATATTTATATACTTTTTTTGTGTATGTGTTTGTAATTTAATATAAATATACCACTATTCACTCTGCACTGACTGGTAGAGAATGCCTTAGGCATTAAGTTCGTCAATGTAAACTTTACATGAAGTGTAATAAATAAATAAAATGAAATATATTGGCCAGTTCTGTAAATTCTAAAGACTGTAATGCTACTGACACGATGCGCAGTCGTCCGTGTTGATGGCGCAGTCCTTGCCCTCGTATCCCCTGGCGCAGAGGCACGCGTACGAGCCCTCCGTGTTGATGCAGGTCGCCTCGTTGTGGCAGGGCGCCGTCACCGCGCACTCGTCCACGTCGCGCTCGCACAGCGCGCCCGTCCACCCGACCGGGCACTGGCACGTGAACTCCGCGTACGACGCCTCCGCCACGCACCGCCCGCCGTGACGACATCTGTTCACAGATCAAGAAATACTATTATTATTGACTGTGTATTTTTACACGCTTTATATTAGCTTCACTTGTATGTATGTTTGTAACTGACTCCTTTAGACGCGATTTCGACCCACTTTAAACGGCCAGATATCATTCAAACTTTGTAGATTAATCGAGGACTGATGACAATACACTAATTTGCTAAGATAATTCCATTATTCAATTTGCATTAATTTTGGCACTTGTTGACTAGGCTACTAGGCCGGGGTCTCGGGGTGATGCGCTAGTAAATGCAACAAGAGCTCACTGGTTCGGCATGCAAGGGTCGAGGGTGTTTTCGCAGTTTCGTCCGGAGTGTGGGGGGGCGCAGACGCAGCGGTACCCGTTCACCAGGTCGATGCACGAGCCGCCGTGCAGACAAGGGTTGCCGGCGCAGTCGTCGATGTTCGTCTCGCAGTTCACGCCTAGACGAAACAACGAAAAACTTTA
Organism: Bombyx mori; assembly: GCF_030269925.1. NCBI lineage: Eukaryota > Metazoa > Arthropoda > Insecta > Lepidoptera > Bombycidae > Bombyx > Bombyx mori. The sequence goes on from NC_085121.1 coordinate 2,330,835, forward strand.
GGGCTCCGTGAACGTTCGTATCTACGTAATTTAAACCTGCAATCTTTAAGTACAACAAGCGCACGAGTTCATGAGGAATGCGGTAGTGCCGTGACCTAGTTAATTATATGGTAATGTCGATAATAACTATCGATTCAGTCAACAGCTGTCAATTTGGTTCAATGTAACTTAAGGTATTATAATTTTGTAAATTATGAAATAAAATAAATGTGATAAGTAATTTCCTATTTATTTCTAATAGAGAAAAATATTTTTTAAATTCCAATTCAATTACAATCAGATGAAAAGACAACCGACAGATCAGAGTCGGAATCAGTATCTATTTTTCTACCTGAACTTGTTGGAAGCGGAGTAGTCATGGTTTATTCACAATGAAATAACACAATAGCGCTAGCGTAAATTTTCGGTATCGATATGCGCGCGTCACAACCGTCAAGGACAACACTCGACGTCAAACAAACGCGGGGATGCGGGCGCATGCGGGGCGAGCTTCCCCCCCGCGCGACGCCTTTGGTCCCGATGGACATGAACTAGCGCGCATACAGTATAACATATGAGAGGCAGAGCCTGCACGGGTCTATATTGAAGTCTATCTCTGTGGCGAAGAGTTTGAGGATAATTGAGATGTTGTTCAAAGCCTTCACTTTATTACACATGTGCTTTGAAGTTATCGCTTACAAAAAAAATTATAATACGTGATATAACTGAAGTTCAAAATAAATTTGAGCTTTCAACGAGACGTGAAAGAAAGAGTTACGTTATTTATGGAACAAACAAATTTGGGGAGTTTCTAATGTGAACTAAAAGTCCTCTAAATATTTAACTATAATCGAATTATTCTGACCGGTAAATCCAAGAATACAGTCGCATTTGTAAGCGTTCAGTCGATCATGACAAGTGCCGCCGTGTTGACAAGGGTTCGAGCTGCACTCATCTATATCGCGTTCACAACGTTGTCCTGAGAAAAACAAACAATGAATAAAATAAAAAAAATCATTAAACTTGCAACTTCTATTTCTTTATAGATCTGTGTGCTCTTAACACACATGACATAAAATAATTAGACAGCACAACTTTTCAACGAAATCCATATAATAATACGTGAGCAAAAATCCCTTTTGACGAAAATTGTGCGGACACAGGAGTATGAAGTTTGTCACACTTATAAATATCATAGAGAAGAAGTGCAGAATACAAATTTTTTTTAAATTAAAATATGCTTAAAAAATTTACATAAATAAACAATAAATACAAAACAACAAACAAAATCAATAAATAAATAAATTCACACAATACCATATATTTGACACACACGCATTATATTCTTTTTTTTATTGTTAACTGTCAAATTGAGAATAGATTAATATTGTTTGTTTTTAGTATTATTTGTCTACGGTGTATGGCCTTGGCGAAATCTTTGATTATAGAACAATGATGATTATAGAAATGTGACAATAAAACCATAATAATGTTCAAACGTATAATTTAAATTAATTATGGTCGAATTTCGGTTACTAAGCGACCACTAGTGTAGTTAAAGCTGTCAATACCTCCGTAACCAGGAAGGCAGTGGCATATGAACTGGTTGACGCCATCCTCGCAGGAGCCGCCATTGGTGCACGGATTCGACGCACACTCGTTAACATCGGACAAGCATCTGTGAATAACAGATTCAGAAATTTCATTTTTCATTGTATTGATAGAATATTAAAAAGTCGGTATCGAACATATTTCGGACATGTAGTGTGTATGGAGCAGGATCGGACTATGAAACGGGTGTACGCGAGTGTACTGGAGGGACGCCGCCCCGTAGAGAGGCCCAAGTACAGCTGGTCTGACGCTGTGGAAAGAAGTCTACGTGAGCTCCAAGTGTCGGACCGGCAAGGTGTTGCGCAGTGCCGGGATGAATGGCTAAGTTTATTGTCGGAGGCCAAGACCCACTTCAGGGTCATAGCGCCAGCGCAGTAGTGGTAGTAGAGCATATTTCAATTTGGATGCTTAATACGAATTATATAGTATATTAAGTTTATTTTTTTTAATTAATACGATGACATAATTTGGAATATACTGAATTAAATTGGCAGAGAGTATTTTTAAACGAGAACACGATTCAAAACATATCCAGCCCACTGAGTTTCTCACCGGATCTTCTCAGTGGGTCGCGATTTCAATTCGGTGGTAGGTTATGCGAAACACTGCTCTTTCTAGGGCTAGTGTTAGCAAATTCTCTCAGTTTGAGCCCGTGAGCTCATTTACCAGTCAATGAGTAGCTGGAATAGCCCCTTAGGCTATCCACCAGCGAATAAAAAGGATTTAAAAATCTCATCCTTGTTAAACTTACCTAGCATCGTAGTATCCTCTTGGACATTCGCATCTGAATCCGTTAATTCGATCGATACATTTGCCGCCATTAGCGCAAGGATTTGACAAACATTCATTGATGTTCGTCTCGCAATGTTGTCCAGTGAAACCGGGAATACATTCGCAGGTATATCTAAGGGAATTGAGGTTCATATTAATATTGCTAATTAAATTATAACAAAATAAATTTATTTTTCAAATAATAAAAAAATTGTGAGTTGACAATGCAAATCTGTTAGACGCTAATAACGATTCTACTATAATATTTAAGCAGATTAATTTTACTGCGTTAGTCAAAATAAAAAACGTATAAAAGGTATTAAATAAGATAAGCAAACTTACTCAAAATAGTTATTGCTGCATGTAAAGAAAATAATGGTGAATTAAAAATGTCATAAAACGGTTTTACCCAAAGCGAATAAAGGCGTCAAGCATCCAAACAATTAGATTAAAGAACATAAACCAAACTAATTAGCATTAGTAGAAGCAAAATAAAAGCAAATATAGTTCAGTAATAGTAAAAGTACTACTACTCAAAGGAGAAACATGTGAAATAAAAGCAATTTGTGATTAATCTACTTGAAATGGGTCTGTCGTTTATCTAAAAGTATGATATGGTACCTGTTGATGCCATCAATACACGTAGCCCCGTTCCTGCAAGGGTTGGAGTAGCACTCGTTCACATTGATTTCACAGTTCCTCCCTGAAGTACCGGGCTTACAGCGACACTGGTATCCACCGATCAAATCTTCGCAGTGCCCTAAAAAAATTGTGTATTTATAACCTTTTGAGCCCGAACCATCGATAGATCGACGCTCTATTGCCGAATATATACCGACTATTGCGTAGTTTGGTTATAGGTATCGACCTGTACGGCCGTGAATTATTTTTCTGTGAAAATAAGTTACTTTTTTTTATAAAGTACGTTCTTTTAAAAATCCTTTATCAATTTTTGCAAATTAAGTAAAAGTAGGCTCAGCACTAAAAGGGTTCACTTTAAAATCACCCAAAATGCTTAGTACAATAGCATCTGCGCATATAGATAAATGTGACATTATAATGTTATCTCTAATTTGCTGAGTTCTTTGTTCACATGTTTTTGCACTCCGATCCCTTCAGGAAGTGGTTTTCCTTTATTATCCTTTATTATTATTGTAACTATGTACATAAAAAGTCTAGTCCTGATATCTAAAAGTGGGATGGGGAGCTTTGTAAAATTTGATTTTGTTGATGACAATGCTGTCTTCTGAATTATATTGTTACTCAATTACCAAATTCCTCCACCCTGCAATCATTCTAATGGCCAATTGTGTTATCTCACTCTGCTTTCTTGGTGACATCCTTTAATAAGATCGTACGAAGTTCTTCATTAGTCGTACCTGTCAAAATCCCTAACATAAACAGGTATTCTGTCTAATTTACCTCCGAACTGGCAGGGATTCGACTCGCACTCGTTGATTTGGGTCTGACAGACCCTGCCCGTGTACCCCGGATGACAGTTGCAGGTGAAGCTGTTGTCCCCGTCGATGCACTCGCCCCGGTGACACGGCGCCGACAAACAGTCATTGATGTTCGTCTCACACGACATACCTGTTGTGTTGGACATACAAATAGAACTTTATACCTAATTGCGAGGCGTAGGCTTTCTGATGACAACCACGATCCTTAAGGGATAAGTTTTCTTTTTATTGCTTAGATGGATGGACCAGCTCATGGCTAAATACCGCCACCTACCTTGAGATATGAGTTCTAAGGTCTCAGGCTTTACAGTAAAACGGCTGCGCCCACCATTCAAGATAAAACGCATTACTGCTTCACGACAGAAATAGGCAGAGTGGTGGTAACTACCCGCGCGGACTCACAGGACGTCCTACCAGTAAGACACCTACACCTTACTTTATCACTTCAATGTGCTTAGTGCGACTTTTTAAAGTTCTCGATACCGTAAAATTTAACTCAAATTTGTATGGAGTTGGAACGTTAGCCTAGGTTTGCCGCTAGGGGCGCTGTTCCAACTGTACACAGATGCATGGTAAGGATTTGCATAAACTTCAAATGTTGATATCTTCTCGGATGATTCGTTAACTAAATCAATGGTTAGGGCTAATTTAGGGATAGGTAAATAATTTTCATACGTGTTACCTGTATAGCCCGCGGGACATTCGCATGTGTATCCAGCTATAGAGTCGTGGCACGTGCCGCCATTACGGCACGGACTAGACGCGCAGTCGTCGATGTTGACTTGACAACGAGCCCCCGTGAACCTGGGCGGGGGAATTAAGGTATTTGTATAGTAAAGCACAGTAATAGACCAAATTTCAAATTAGTTCCCGAAGAGTTTCATAGAGAAAAAGAAAAAGAAGAAGAAAGAAAACAATTTGTTTGGTTAAAAAATCAGTTTGAATTTCGAGAGAATCAAAAGGCTGGTGGTGAGTTTTGTTTTCCTTTTTATAAACTAACTTCATTAAGCCGCGATGATCAAGAATTATTTATTTGAAAAGAAAACATCTATTGTATCGTCGACTGTTTTTTTTTTCCAAATAAAATCTAACTCTTTATATACGGGCTATCAGCGAAACCCAAATAAAAAACTAAATTAAAACATTAAAAAAACCTTTTAGTTTAATGCTAACTAACGTAAAGTATTGTATGATGACGTAAATATTCACATGAGTCGCGCAGATTACATACGAACATTCGCTTTGCGGGAACGAGACAGACTATACCGATACTTCCAAGATTTTATTGGCCCATAGAATTACTCTCTTCAAACAATATTACAATATATTTTTTTTTGTTATTGCTTAGATTGGCGAACGAGCTCACAGCCCATCTTGTGTTAAGTGGTTACTGGAGCCCATAGACATCTACAACGTAAATGCGTCACCCACCTTGAGCTATAAGTTCTAAGATCTCAGTATAGTTACAACGGCTGCCCTACCCTTCAGACCGAAACGCATTACTGCTTCACGGCAGAAATAGGCGGGGCGGTGGTACCTACCCGCGCGGACTCACAAGAGGTCCTACCACCAGTAATCTATTTAGACAACCATTTAGACGATCAGTATGAATGTGTAATATGAAGACATTACATTAAACGTCTAATTCTAAATTGATTGTAGCTCACCCAATAACGCAGGTACATCGAAAGGCGTTGATCATATCGTGACAAACTCCTCCATTCAGACAAGGGTTGTTAGCGCATTCGTCGATTTCAACCTCGCATTGAGTTCCCGTGAAACCTGGAAACGAACACACGGTTATTTTGGTCAAAGCATTTTATGATAAAATTATTTTTACACGCTTAACAGAGGATGGTACTTTTTTTCCCTACCTATGCTGATAGCCTTGGGAGGCTATATCAGCTTCACCCTGACGTGTAGGTGAGCTCATGGGGCTCAAACCGGAGTGTTGCTAACACTGGCCCTAGCAAGAGCAGTGCTTCGCAGAATCTACCACCGGATCGGAGACGCGACCCACTGAGAAGATCCGGCGAAAAACTCAATGGGCTGTCTGTGGATTAATTCGCTCGTCGAGCCCTTCGTCGCAAACGATACACATCTAAAGGTGAGTGGCGCATTTACGTTGTAAATTTCTATGGGCCCCAGTAACCACTTAACACCAGGTGGGCTGTGAGCTCGTCAACCCATATAAGCAATAAAAAAACAATTAAACAATGCGGATTTATTTTAGCGCTTCCCTGGTCATATAAAAGTCTGGCCAAATACGTCGATTAATCAATAAACAGTTTCAAGATAACTGACCATATCAATCTAGCCTATTTCAACGACTTCTAACGTAATCGTAAATATTACTATGCGGATATTATCCGTATTGTATACTTCCGAATTGCAATTATCTGATATTATTTTCATTCTATCAGAAGTCAGAAGCTGAGTTTCGTAACGATTTCTGCATTTTATTTTATTTATACAACGATCAAAATTGATTAACCTTTCTTGAATTCATGAGCTCCTCTCGCAATTTATGTGAATCACCATTCAAATTTTTAATAGGCAAAGATATCATGTCTATCCCACAGGTCTTGTCTCCGCGCAAGAATGCTAATTGGCCTCAACGTTCCTGACGTTCGGGATTCATTATTTACGTAAACAATCAAATGTACATCTTACTTTGTGGAGATAAAGATCAAGTTACATTGATTGTTTTAGTTCAGTGCAGAACCGGATCCGTGATCGTGAATTTGGAATAACAGCTTTATACCGATCTTTCTAAGAGTGAAAATTCGATGTACATATTTGATATTGCCTGGGGCCGGACAATCCAGCTATGGCCAGTATTCACAGTGTCCATTTAAAGACTTGTTGTAAATCGCATCGTAGGCGGTAACTCTTATTTTCGAGGCCTACGTTTTATTTTTGCATGGCAACAGTATTCCGTTCGAGCTGCCCGAAGAATACAATAAAGCCAAATCGGGTAGGTTGCTTTGCATCTGCAAAAACTATGAATTCTTTTGTAATGAAAGGAAAAGTACACAAAATACAAGGAAAGCCAAATTTGCGTTTGGCTGTACAAGTTTTTAAATAAAATTGTCTCTTCGGTGATAATAAGCCTTTTCAAATTAAGCTTATTATTAAAAAAAAATTATACTAATATTTTTTACAACATCTCTTTGTCATGAAACACACCTTAACATTGTTATCAAGTTAAAACAAAGCCACTAAAATGATATTACGTAATCGAAACAGTATTTAAACGACTTGACCTAAAGAACGTGGTCAAGACACGTGGTAGGGGACGCCACGCCCAGCGCTCGCTCGCTTGTCGCTTGGATCGAGTTGTAGATGAACAGAGTTTTAAAATGAAAAAATTTGAACATAAGAAAATGGATGGATTGCGTGAAAGACGATATAATATGCAAGAGGGTAGTGAGCGAAGAAATGGTACCTATATGATAGAGGAGTATGGAAGGAGAAAACATGTTGCGTCAACTCCAGGAGACTGGGAGAAGCGCAGGAGAATTATAATGAAAAGTTGTTTATTTTCTTAGCCATAAGTCGTTTCTACCGCCATACCATAATTAAGTCGTAATGAGTTAAGCTCATTTTCTACATTAAAAAGTCTAGTGCTAAATGATTCTCTTGTCTCTTTCCCGTGAATCGATTTATAGAGGGTTTTAGAATGATAATAGAAAAATAGTTCAATTTTAATTCGATAACGTATGTCATTTGATTAAATTTGAACATAAGAAAAGTTGTTCATTTTGGTAGTCTTTTCATTTCTACCGCCGTATCATCATCAGGTCATAATGAGTTAAGCTCATGTTCCACATTAAAAAGCCTAGTGCAAAATTATTTTAGTAAGTACACGAAATAACCACAGTGCCACGGTCGGACAACGTCACGATTTTGTATCACATAACCGCGTTGAGAATGTCCAGCGCATGCTAATGTCGGCTCTATGCGCATAACTGAATGCTTAATACGACTTTTAGATACTTACGACCAGCTGCTGACTGCTTTAAGGTACAATGTGTATCGTCTTGACTTATTTTTGCTGTTAGATCGCTTTATTGGGCCGCGATTTTTCATGGGATTGCGTTAAGCGCGATGTGACAAGTCTTTTTTTTTATTGCCCTTGTAGGCAGACGAACATACGGCCCACCTAATGGTGAGCGGTTACCGTCGCCCATGGACTTCAGCAATGCCAGGGGCAGAGCCAAGCCACTGCCTACCGAAAACAGTACTGATTTTAATATGATAAATCATTCGATCTTATGCAATTACGAATCGTTTTTGTTTAGTTTTGTTTGAGAGCAAAAACAACATTTTATAGGAGGAAATAATTTTAATAGTTATACATATAAAAGAGATTTTTTTGTAAAGTGTAGGTATACGAGGGGTGAAAGTCTATTTGGTTTAAGCGACTTTTCTGTTAATAAGCGACATTTATCTTTGTAATTAAAGGTCCGTTTTATTTCATATTAATATCAACAATTCGATATTTTTAATTGAATTTTTTATTTAATTTTTATTGCTTAGATGGGTGGACGAGCTCACAGCCCGCCTCGTGTTATAACTGGAGCCCATAGGCATCTATAAGGTAAATGCGCTACCCACCTTGAGATATAAGTTTTAAGGTCTCAGGTATAGTTACAGCGGCTGCCCTACCCTTCAAACCGAAACGCATTACTGCTTCACGGCAGAAATGGGCAGGGTGGTGATACCTACCCGTGCGGTCTCACAAGAGGTCCTACCACCAGTAAAAGTTTACGAATAAAGAAGTTCTTTGTCATGTAATTTTTTTCCAAATTTTAACTTATAATAAATGGCTCTCCTGTAAAGTTGCAAATATGTCGCTTAAACCAAAAATCCTTTCACCCCTTGAATGATTGAATAATTTGTTTTAGTTTTCTAATGTTGATAGTAACATTCACCACGCTAGTAGGTCTGTATTATGCATTACGGCTTATAGGATGGGATAGTTGTTTTACAGTATATGAGGAGTACAATGTCGAAAAATCCGCCATCATGTTTCAAGATGGCCGGTGGCATGCATGTATTCATATCTACGGACGCTAATAACCATTTAACGCGATAAAAAAAAGACATTGCGAAATATTCAAATAAACAATTCCATTTGGTCACAGGCATGTGTGAGAGGTAACTCTGCTAAATATTATGGAAATTTTGTTAACGTAATGGTGAGTACAATTTTATTTAGCTGTTTTATATAATAATATGGTTGCCGTTACGGAGTGTGGCTTTTTACGCATCATTGCTTCCATGACACGCTATGCTACGTATTATATAAATCTATGTAACTTTGTAACGACGTATTGTATATTCCAATATGGATGTCATCCGTCAAATTGTCAATACCGTTAACAACAATATTTTTAAGCTTAAATTCATGATCATGATCATGAAATCATGAGCTCCCTATCTCTAAAGCTGCTTTCAGACTACACTATAGTTTTTTTTTATTTTTTATTGCTTAGTTAGTTGGACGAGCTCACAGCCCACCTGGTGTTAAGTGGTTACTGGAGCCCATAGACATCTACAACGCAAATGCGCCACCCACTTTGAGATATAAGTTCTAAGGTCTCAAGTATAGTTACAACAGCTACCCCACCCTTCAAACCGAAACGCATTACTGCTTCACGGCAAAAATAGGCAGGGCGGTGGTACCTACCCGCGCGGACTCACAAGAGGGCCTACCACCAGTAATTACGCAAATTATAATTTTGCGTGTATGATTTTTGTTACACAATGTTATAGTGCCATAATAGCAGCGTATACTTAACCAATAATATTATATTAGTACAGTGTGAACGTGTCCGTAACAATGTATGGTGCACGATATTGTTGTGCTATGAGCTATATACTATGTGCTATTATATTATAGCGTAGTCTGAAAGCAGCTTTATTTGGGACTGCTAAAAGACAGGTTGGTGTAGTGGTTAGCGCCTTTGACTGTTGCGCCAAGGGTTGTGTGTTCGATTCGACTAAATCGGGCATAGACTCGGGTGATGAAAAGGCCTGTTTGCGCTTTGTCGAATTTAATACATATCGAGGGATGATTTAAGGGAAATTTTTCAACTTTACAGGGAAGCCATTTGGAGGTTAAAACTTGGAAAAAATGTTATGACAAAAAAATACTTCTTCAGCTATATGAGTGAGGTAAACTTAAGCGAAGTTCAATTAAAAATATCGAACTGTTGATGCTAGTACCTTAAAAAACGGAGCTTTAATTACAAAGATAAATGTAGTGTATTAAGCGAAATGTCGCTTAAAGTAAATAGCTTATCACCCCTCGAATTATGAAGACAGTAAAAACGCGAGATTGTATATCTGTGCTGCACGTGTGATAAGTTTGAACACTTATATCTATAAATGACTTTAATAATTAATCCCATAAACGAATATGAGTTATCAATTAAGCAGGTGATTACATAAAGCATTGAGGTCGATGGCAAGTGCTTCCGCGTTGGAGACAATGCTCAGGCGCCGCTTACCGCGTCATGGGAACCGAACTCAGGGCTGGCGGCGACGAATTTTTTTATTTTTTTATTTTATTTCTTAGATGGCTGGCTGGACGAGGTCATAGCCCACCCAGTTAAGTGATTACTAGAGCCCATAGACATCTACAACGTAAACGTGCTACCCTCCTTGAGATATAAGTTCTAAGGTCTCAAGTATATTTACAACGGTTGTCGCACTGAGTGACTCTGAGTTTCTCACTGGATTTTTGTTCTGAATGGGTCGCGACTCCGAACCTGTGGTAAATTCAGCGAGGCATTGCTCTTTCTAGGGCTAGTGTTAGCGAATTGCCTCAGGTTGAACTCGTAAATACATTTACCAGACCCCGCGTAGCTCAAATTGCCCCCTAGGCTACGAACGAATAGGTAGGAAAATAAAAAATATATATTATATATATTTACAGTGGCAGCCCTACACCCCTCTCGTTCGCACGGCTTCTAGTAATGACAATCATCTGTGCGAGCGCTGTCAGTGCCCGAGCAAATTGTAACCTCAGACTCTAGTAGTACATTCACCGTTTTATCGAAAGAGCTTTTTTGAAAAGGAACATTTCGACTGAAATATTCACGCGTATTATGGACGACTGGCACCAGTTGGCACTTTTAAAGGCATTCTTCATTATTGGACTATTTATTTTTTTATTGCTTATTTTAATGGACGAGCTCACAGCCCACCTGGTGTTAAGTGGTTACTGGAGCCCATGGACATCTACAACGTAAATGCGCCACCCACCTTGAGATATAAGTTCTAAGATCTCAGTATAGTTACAACGGCTGCTCCACCCTTCAAGCCTAAACGCATTACTGCTTCACGGCAGAAATGGGCAGGGCGGTGGTACCTACCCGCGCGGACTCACAAAAGGTCCTACCACCAGTAATTACGCAAATTATAATTATTATTGTAGATGCAATTGCAAATATCGGGAACTGATTAAACGTACAATTTGTAATAAGAACCTAATAGCTATTTAAAATATTATATATCACGTTATCATAATATCATATACTGTTAGGACGGTTAGCGTGGTATGGACATGTGATGCGTAGAAAGAAGATGCATGTGACTAGGAGATGTATGGTATGGTATGGTGGTATGGACGATATGAGAGAGAGAGAGAGAGAGGAGTGAGTGTTGAGATGACGACTGATAGAAGAGAATAGAAGAGAAAAATTAGCTGTGTCGACCCAACCTAGTGGGATAAGGTGGAGAAAAAGAAGACAATATCATATACACTAGACAAGCTTCTTCCTTGGATTCGCCGATTCGCAATTTCAATCCAATAACACTTTTCAATTACAATAAAACCATAATGAAACAAAACCGAATTAACCTTATCTCATGGCGTTTGACTTTTCTTATGGCAAACATTAAAGTGTTCTAGTTACATAAGACTACACACATTTAAGGCATTAATTTTATCTCTATCGGGTCGTGACTAGTTTGCAATTCAACTACAATAAATACAAGCAATTGCGTTTAATATCAACTGCATTACCTAGTTACGGTTCACGACAACGCCCAATAATGTTTTTCGATTGTCTCCGCTGAAACTAATATGCGCTTTCCGTTCTCCTATGATATGGGTATGTGGAGGATTTTTTTCATGAAAATTTAAGGACGCTTAGGTATTATTAGTCTTTACGATCCGACTAACACTCGGCCCAATCAGTACTCGGCCCGACTGGTGTCAAATTGGCTACCGAAGTTCCAAGTTGTAGAGGAAATAAAACAAATAGGTAGGCAGCGGCTTGGCTCTGCCCCTGGCATTCCTGGAGTCCATGGGCAACGGTAACCACTCACCATCAGGCGGGCCGTATACTCATCTGCCTACAAGGGCAATAAAAAAAAATGCACCAAAACATCTATACAAGCACATCATCGTATTGGCACCTGGAATGTCAGAGGACTCCGCATTGATGCCTTCGATGTGGTGGTGGAGGAAGATGCTACGAGTCCCAGAAAAATTTATTAGTAACTGGCAAAATTGCAGGCAAAAGACTGACCCGACCAAATTCGCACCAATCTGGATAGCGGAGTCTATAATACCATACACCGCAGAAAACAGGAGGAAGTTGGCGAAACATAATCCAGAGAAGGATAATGGGAGATGGACACGACCCTCAGACGTGAGGAATGCGATTCAGGAAGGAAGTATTAGTCTAAGCAATAGAAAGAGACACTTACCAGGCATGCAGACGCATCTGAACGTGCCAGGGTCGTCCAGGCAGGAGCCGTCGTTCCGACATGGGTGACTCTCGCACTCATTGACGTTTGTCTCGCAGCGGGGTCCGGTGAAACCGACCGAGCAGTTACAGGCGAAGGATCCCGGGGTGTTGACGCAGATCCCGTCGTGCTCGCAGGGAGAACCTATGATAACGGGAAGATATTGGAATATTACATGGAAAGGTTGTTTGGTTTAAGGGACATTTTAGAAACTTTACAGTAGAGCCATTTATAGTTAAAATTTTTGTAAGGAATATCATGAAAAAAAACTATACTTGAGACCTTAGAACTTATATCTCAAAGTAGGTGGCGCATTTACGTTGTAGATGTGTATGGGCTCCAGTAACCACTTAACACCAGGTGGGCTGTGACCTCGTCCATCCACATAAACAATAATAAAATTAAAAACTTCTTCAGCTATTCGAAAGTGTCAAACATAATTGAAGTTCAATTAAAAACATCGAATTGTTGATACTAATAATACCAAATAAAACGGACCTTTAATTATATATGTAGATAAATGTCTTATTGACCGAAATGTCGCTTAAACTAAATAGCCTTTAACCGTTCGATAAGTAAGTATGGACTGTAAATTGTGAGTCCGTATTTGACTAATTAGAATTTAATTCAAATTAACCACATCAATGTCAGTCACGTGCATATTGAATGCACTAGAGAACTATTTAAATGATATCATGATATGATATCTGAAGTCGTCGTGGCCTAACGGATAAGACGTCCGGTGCATTCGTGTTGAGCGATGCACCGGTGTTCGAATCCCGCAGGCGGGTACCAATTTTTCTAATGAAATACGTACTCAACAAATGTTCACGATTGATTTCCACGGTGAAGGAATAACATCGTGTAATAAAAATGAAACCCGCAAAATTATAATTTGCGTAATTACTGGTGGTAGGACCTCTTGTGAGTCCGCACGGGTAGGTACCACCGCCCTGCCTATTTCTGCCGTGAAGCAGTAATGCGTTTCGGTTTGAAGGGTGGGGCAGCCGTTGTAACTATAATTGAGACCTTAGAACTTATATCTCAAGGTGGGTGGCGCATTTGCGTTGTAGATGTCTATGGGCTCCAGTAACCACTTAACACCAGGTGGGCTGTGAGCTCGTCCACTCATCTAAGCAATAAAAAAAAAAAAAAAAAAATCAAATACAGTAATCCACCTATAACACGGTACTCTTATAACGCATTTTCATATTACGCGATTTCAATCTCTCGATATTTCTGTACATACTGTGAAATTTAAAATGATTTGTACATAACTAATTTCGCGTAACTTTGCACATCGTGTCAATTGTGCTGTTATAAAATTAAATTGTATATTAGATATGTACATAACGCGTTATATGGCGTCATAGAAGCGTGTTATGCGGGTATAACGCGGAACCAATCTATCGTGTTATAGGGAGATTACTGCACTTAGGTTCGAGAGTCGTGGACGTGGACAGAAGCTAAAATTAATATTCTTCTTCTTCTTATCAGCCCATGGACGTCCACTGACATAGGCCTCCCCCAAGCCTCGCCACAAAGACCGGTCCTGCGCTGCCTGCATCCAGCGGATCCCCGCGAACCTCAATAGATAGTCGGCCCATCTTGTGGGAGGCCTACCCACGCTAATATTAACATTTCGGAATTAGACAAGTTTTAAAAGGGACAATTTTGTTGTAGCTAATCATCGTAATACCTTGTTCGCACTCGTCGATGTCCTCGGAGCAGTCCAGACCTTTGTATCCGGAGGCGCAGGAGCACGTGTAGGAGCCGTTGATGGGGCTTGTGTCACATATGGCGTCCGCGTGACAAGGATTCGAAGTGCAAGCGTCGTCCAAGTGACACAGGAGACCTGGAAAGACAGGACGCATCCGTAATAGGAATCCCATATATACCAGACTCGGTACATAGTTAATTTAGTGTTTTTTTTTGTGTTCTTTATATAAAAACATGCCATTGATGACGACACACTTAAGGATTTATTTTTAATAATTTTACTATATATATAAAAATGAATTGCTGTTCGTTAGTCTCGCTAAAACTCGAGAACGGCTGGACCGATTTGGCTAATTTTGGTCTTGAATTATTTGTGGAAGTCCAGAGAAGGTTTAAAAGGTAGATAAATATAAAAATGCTCGGAATTAAATAAAAATAACAATTTTGTTTTCCCTTTGATGTGTCCCCCGTCGGACGGATTCCTTTTGTTTGTTCTAAGTTTATTTTATACAAAAGTTTAGGTCTTTTATTTCTCGATTGAGGCACTACGAAGTCTGCCGAGTCAGCTAATATTCATATAAATAAGGGGTCCATGGATCCCAATGAGAATTCAGTCATTCATGAGACCTGAGATCGTAATTTCAACTATAAAACTGCTACCTTAACCTTAGACTATTCCGGTGAGTGCATAAAAACTTCGCAATAATAGGGTAGGATGATCGAAACCATGAAGCGTGATTGTTCTTGAATTGTGATTCAATTTTAATATCTACGTGTAATATGGTGTGCCATTTTACAAACAGAACAGCTATCGATTTAAAAGTAAACAAACTTTTCTTCACCCTATATAAGGGTGTGTGTGTGTACACTAAATATATTGTATTTATTGCTTTATACACACCAAATTTGAGATACGTCTTTCCAAGTAAGCACAATAAAACGAGATATTTTACAGGAAATTAGGGAAATATTGTTTCAATGTTGCCACATGAAAATTTTGAAGCAGTTCATATTCTAATAACATTTATAACTTTTTTACGAATGGCTAAAAAACATTACGAATCTATATATTAATACGTGAAGCAAAAACTTTGTATACCTTTTTACGAAAATTGCGCGAACGGAGGAGTATGAAATTTTCCACACTTATAGAGAATACAGAAAAGAAGTGCACAATGCTAATATTTTTTTAAATTAATGCATAAAAGATACATTAAATCAATAACGAAAACATTACACACACTACATATCATGTATTTGACGCACACACGCATACATACTATTTACTGTCAAACTTTTGTTCTTGACGTCTGTGGTCAAATTGAGAATAGATTAAATATTGTTTATCTTTATTATTATTATTTTTATAGTGTAGCCTTGGCGAAATTTGTGATTATAGAAGTATAAAATACAATCATAATAGTGTACTATCTTAAAATTCCAATTAATTATAGTCGAATTTCGACTATTGCGGGACATATTTTTGGCGTCCAAAATGCTGGGAGTCCTCAACAGAGCGAAGCGGTACTTCACGCCTGGACAAAGGCTTTTGCTTTATAAAGCACAAGTCCGGCCTCGCGTGGAGTACTGCTCCCATCTCTGGGCCGGGGCTCCCAAATACCAGCTTCTTCCATTTGACTCCATACAGAGGAGGGCCGTTCGGATTGTCGATAATCCCATTCTCACGGATCGTTTGGAGCCTCTGGATCTGCGGAGGGACTTCGGTTCCCTCTGTATTTTGTACCGTATGTTCCATGGGGAGTGCTCTGAGGAATTGTTCGAGATGATACCGGCATCTCGTTTTTACCATCGCACCGCCCGCCACCGGAGTAGAGTTCATCCATACTACCTGGAGCCACTGCGGTCATCCACAGTGCGTTTCCAGAGGTCTTTTTTGCCACGTACCATCCGGCTATGGAATGAGCTCCCCTCCACGGTGTTTCCCGAGCGCTATGACATGTCCTTCTTCAAACGAGGCTTGTGGAGAGTATTAAACGGTAGGCAGCGGCTTGGCTCTGCCCCTGGCATTGCTGAAGTCCATGGGCGACGGTAACCACTCACCATCAGGTGGGCCGTATGCTCGTCTGTCTACAAGGGCAATAAAAAAAAAAAAAAAAAAACCTCTAGTTCAAGTAATAAGTGATCAGAACAACGAAAATATTTTGAAGTCCATTAATAATTAACACCAGTTGAGTATTTCAATGTATATTATTGATTACGAACGACTCCAATGATTTTATAACAGCAAAATATAAAACCATCTTAAGTTGAATCCGTTCGTAAGTATGAATAAAACATGGACGTACACGTAATAAAATATCTTGAATTTATTAATTTAAATAATAACGAAAATTTTACAATTCCAATCTTAATGCAGTCGAGAATAATGATTGATAACAATTAATTTATCGTACAGGAAATTGGAAAAGGCCAATAAAATACAAATAGACGTGGGAATTTAGAGGGGATCGATCAAGAGTTACAGGAAGAAACTTTTGAGAGTCATGAGTGACGCGATTAGGAGAACATCTGCATCCGAATGATAATTTCGTAACAGAAAAAACATACACATAGGTTTTTTTTTCATTGCCTGAATGTGTGGACGATCTCACAGCCCACCTGGTGTTAAGTGGTTACTGGAACCCATAGACATCTACGACGTAAATGCGCCACACACCCTAAGACATAAGTTCTAAGGTCTCAGTATAGTCTGGTGTAGTGGTAAGTGACAGGGTCCCTACACTAGGGGGTCGCGGGTTCGAATTCCGCCAAAGGAAGATATTTGTATGATAAATATAAATGTCTTTTCCAGGGTTATGGATGTATATTAAAATATATGTATGTGTATAATAAAAATCTTACATTTATTTCCGATATCTGGTACCTGTAACACAGGTTCTTTACGAACTTATCACGGGACCAGTTAACGTGGCGTGATTGTTAGTAAAATATTTATATATTTATATATTATATATATAGTTACAACGGCTCCCCCACACTTCGAACCGAAACGCATTACTGCTTCACGGCAGAAATAGGCGGGACGGTGGTACCTACCCGCGCGGACTCACAAGAGGTCCTACCACCAGTAAGAAGGTATACATGTGAATATATATTTAATAGATTAAAGCATTCTCATTTGTT
Source organism: Bombyx mori (assembly GCF_030269925.1). Lineage (NCBI taxonomy): Eukaryota > Metazoa > Arthropoda > Insecta > Lepidoptera > Bombycidae > Bombyx > Bombyx mori. The sequence goes on from NC_085121.1 coordinate 2,348,285, forward strand.
TAAACTAATGATTTTTGTCACGAACAAAACAATTTACAATTTCCGATGAATCTATCAAACAATTCCAGTTATTTAAAGTTTTGCTTTTTTCTGATTTAATTTTTATCTGATCTATATTTTATATTTTACATATAACATTTTATTTACAATTTACTTTATCTGATGTGAAACGTTACGTTGTATTTGTTTTAAGCGAACGCACTTGTGCGAGACACAAGGGCTAGTAAATTTAATTGAACTCATCACGTATCCAAACACAATAAAGGAATAACATTATCTATATATTAATACGTGAAGCAAAAACTTTGTATCCCTTTTTACGAAAATTGGGCAGGCGGAGGAGTTTGAAATTTTCCACACTTATAGAGAATATAGAGAATAAGTGCACAATGCTAATATTTTTTTTAAATAATGCATAAAAGATACATTAAATCAATAAAGAAAACATTACACACACTACAAACCATGTATTTGACGCACACACGCATGCATACTATTTATTGTCAAACTTTTGTTCTTGACGTCTGTGATCAAATTGAGAATAGATTAAATATTGTTTGTCTTTTTTTTTTATAGAGTAGCCTTGGCGAAATTTATGATTATAGAAGTATAAAACACAATCATAACAGTGTACAAACTTACAATTCCAATTAATTATAGTCGAATTTCGACTACTGCGGGACCTCTAGTATTATTAAAAAGCGAATACGAATTTTGTTAGTGCTGTGCGTATTAACCCTGCACCTAGTATAACCATCCTACCCATTGTTGTCGCCAAAAAGTCATCCATGCCATTTCCAAGAGTTTTAATCTCCAATTTTATCGTTGCAAGGTTAAGACAGTTGTTTTGCTACGAGATAATTGACATTTAGACCTCTTGTCTATGGTTATAAAACAATTTACTACCGAAACTAATTATACTTGATTCATGAGTCATTTTTTTGCTACCTAAGCTGATGGTCTAGAGAGACCATATCAGCGTCACCGGGCTAGTAGGTGAGCTCACGGGTCTCAAACCTGACGATGTTGCTAACACGAACTCTAACAAGAGCCGTGCTTCACAGAATCTACCACGGGTCGGAAACGCGACCCACTGATCCGGCGAGAAACTCAGTGGGCTGTGTCTGTGGGTTAATTTACTCGCCGGGACCTTCGTCGCAAGCGATGGGTTCGACGAGGACGATGACCGGAAGAATCAATGGTATTGCTGATTCCATTTATGATGCTTCCATTGCATTAAGTATCTTCTGTTCACTGACTATTCACTACCCGTAATCGGTTTCCCATTCCAATATTAATGAGAAAAGCAACAGTTACAGCTCGATCGTAATTCAGTATTTGAAGCTTACCCGTCTTCCCGGGAGTACATTTGCAGTAGAATGCGCCCACTCTGTCGATACAAGTAGCTCCATTGAAGCAAGCAGCGCCGGCGCAATCATCTATATTGACCGAACACTCGGGGCCGGTCCAGCCATTGACGCAAATGCAGGAGAATCCGCCCACTGAGTTGGTACACGTCGCACCGTTCTGGCACACCAGAGGCCTGTGCAAGAAAATTAAATTAGAAAGATGATGACAAAAATTATAAGTAATTGTTAATATTTTTTTTATTGCCTAGATGAGTGGACGTGCTGACAGCCCACCTGGTGTTAAGTGGTTACTGAAGCCCATAGACATCTACAACGTAAATGCGCCACCCACCTTGAGATATAAGTTCTAAGGTCTCAAGTATAGTTACAACGGTTGCCTCACCCTTCAAACCGAAACGCATTACTGCTTCACGGCAGAAATAGGCAGGGTGGTGGTACCTACCCGTGCGGGCTCAAAAGAAGTCTTACCAGCGCATATTCGAGCCTGTATACAGTTGTGTATTTAATATCTTATGTTTTATTGAGGTCATTCAAGTCAAGAACGATAATTGGATTAACAGAATTATATGCATGTAGGTTTCGTTAATAAAAAAACGTGAACCTTCAATGTGACTCTTACTGGTGGTAGGACCTCTGGTGAGTCCGCGCGGCTAGGTACCACCAGCCTGCCTATTTCTGCCGTGAAGCAGTAATGCGTTTCGGTTTGAAGGGTGGGGCAGCCGGTGTAACTATACTGAGACCTTAGAACTTATATCTCAAGGTGAGTGGCGCATTTACGTTGCAGATGTCTATGGGCTCCAATAACCACTTAACACCAGGTGGGCTGTGAGCTCGTCCACCCATCTAAGCAATAAAAAAAAAAGTGAGTTTAGCTTTTTTGAGCGCTGTCGGGCCGCGTTTTCAGTTTTAATCAAAGGATTTAGGAATAATTTTTACCGCGTGCCATCAAGATCGGTCAAGAACCCTCAATGGTGTTTCTCAAACTCTTTGTACACTTTTGTCACACAAATCTTAAAGAGTCATTAGCGGATTTGACTGTTCGCCTCACATTTCAAAATAAGTAAAGATAAATATTATTAATAAATACCTAAATAACTATCCATAAACACCGATAAAAACCGATATTAAATAACAGCTATTGTAACTCAATTTGTCTCACAAACAAATCGTATTTATCAGATAATTAGTGGGTAAAGATAAAACGCACATTTAAAGTTTATTACGTAGATGAACTCTGCTGATAGGATTGGATGACGTGTTAACTCAAGAAACTGTCAGGATGGGTCTCAATTATCTAAGAGCTTTATTAAATCCCTAGCAGGACACTGTAACGTTCGAAGACATATCATACAAGTGTCTTCGCTTCAAAAGGCCCCGCAACTAATCCAATCTGCAGCATTCACAGCGATCACAGCACAGCTCAACCTATTTACTGAGAAGTTCAAGAATTTGTCCTTGTAAAGTTTCTAGTTCATGCTGGACAAAGATATTTTTTAATTTAGGAGAGGCTGTGAGTCCTAGTGCCTGATGTGCTTATCCTGTTCCATTGCCCTTCATGATGTGTAATCATAAATATTGGCAGAACCAAGTAGCTGGCAACTGCCAAGGACTCTCTTCCTGGCATCTTTAGATCCAAGAAAAACTGTAACTCGCCTACAGAATAGAACGAACAGAACCCAGTTTCATGCAATATAGAACTGGATTCGCAAACATAGGAAGTCATCACACAACAATATTACCAAGATAAATCGTAGATATTCAACTACAAAAGTTTTACCCTAAGATTTCTAACAGTAAAACTAGTGGCATTGAACCTCGCACGAAAGGTATCTGAGGCTGCTATGCCATCATCATTAATCACCATTCGCTTACTGGCTGGTCGCTATCAGCAAGGCTTTCTTTTATTGTAGCGTAATTTGTATTTACAGCATCGAAAGAAATCATTTTCCTTTGGCTATCCAATATCTCTTTAGATAAGAATTATAATAACTAGTCTCAGAGGTATTATGTATCTCTTTGAAGATTGCTAGGAGTCTCCGATGCGAGAGAAGGCACATACTTTAGTCTTTACTGTAGACATTTTTTGTCGTTCGTGTGCGTATATGAAAGACAAATTTATACCAAGTCTCTGTTAACTAACACCTAATCACTATCTTCGTGTTTTTATAGAACACGAAGACGAAACGTTGTTCATCTATAGAAAAACCTATCCGTCAATTCTTAGCAAGCTAGAAATCAAAGCCAATATTTATCTATCCTTCTTCCATGAAGTATGTTGGTGTATAAACTTTTCTCGCTTCTCTTATTCACTATTGCGCACCTCGTGCTTAGAAAAGTAAATTCTGTAACGTCTTTAATTATTCAAAATTAGTAACGCGGTAAGAATGAGATTATTAAATACATTGATAACATTATTCATTCGAATAGGGCTTTCAGCGCAGTATCGATTAGTCTTCGTCGGCGGTATGAATATATCGATTATCGAATGATTGATTGTTTCTCGATTATCCAAATTGAATAGCAGTGCTACTGCAGCATCATTTACATATGTAACTTAGTAATCTTGATACTTTTAATTGAGTTTCTTTTTAAGTGCCGAAAATGAACTAAAGTGAATATTTATTCTCATATTAGGAGATTATTACCACTACTTCGTTGCAATCGAGGCTATATTGAGAAAACTGTTATTTTATTCATTAAGGCGGAATGCGGCGAAAAAAGTGGCGCGAAATTCTTTTAAAATAAAAAGACAAGATTACTCCAGATAACACGGTATAAAGCCAGGGCGGCTCGGAGTTTAAGCAATTCCGATCTAGTGGTAGATTCAGCGAAGCGCTACTCTTGCTAGAGCTAGTGTTAGCAAATTCTCGCAGGTTGAGCCCGTGAGCTCACCTACACGTACGGCGAAACTAGTGTAACCCCTCGAGGTTACTATCAATAGGTAGGAAAAAAATTAAGATTTAAAAATTTAATTTAATTTTCTAATTTTTAAAATTCTTCTCCACACCTATCTCTGCCATATTTTCAATAGTATCGCTCTCTTTAATATCGATAGAACTGTTCTATCGAGTGTAGAATTTCGTAAATGTAAATTTCATTATATATTTTGAAGCTATTTTAAGTAAATTCCCGAAGACAATAAGCATCAGTTTTACTTTGTGGAGGCAAAAAAGTTGGGGGTAGTTCGAACTCCCACCAAAACCCAGCAAAAATGTTTCACATACGTCAAACTACCGAAACTAGTCCGTTTCCTAGATCACGACACCTTTCAAATACGGCGACAAAATCCTGTCTATTTTTTGTTTAATTACACAAAGAATCTTTAAATATTCACTGAAGCGTGTTAGAAACCAAAAAAAAAAATACGTGACTAACTAACACTTGATTAATAAAAAGTAATTAAAAATTCCATAAAAATCCGCGTCGCAAATTAAAATTTTGCTATGACAAAAACGCTCTTGACGTTTACGGGAAAGCTTAAAATTTAATTGTATAGTAAAAACAAAATTACAGATCTAACGAGCTGTAGCAAAAACGGAGTGCACAACAAGCCACTTTATGAATTCACTGTGTAATTGGTGACCAACACGTTGATGAGTACGCGATTTTAGTTGTCAACCGACATTGCTTGCCGCGATTTATGGGCCGACAACATTGTTCACAACTTATACTAACAATTTGAAAATCGTTTCTAACAATTTTTAAGTGACATTTCAGACCTCGTTAGGAATGAATTGCGGTATGTGTTTTTGGCTAGAATTTTATATCTGTTGAATTGCATCGCTCGATACGAATGCAACCAGACCACTCGTCTTTTAAGCCGCGATGACTTCAAATGTCTTTGTAATGTAATGTACAATATAATTGAATATGCAATTTCGAAAAGGTCACATGTCGCATATTTTGTCAAATACGTTTTTTCATATACATGTAGTTTTGAGGCTTACCTACACCCATTTTATAATAATTCCAGTAATTTTCAATTGCTTATTAACACTAGAAATATATCTCAAAAGTTAATATTTTAAATTTTACACTGCTTTAGAAATTAATCAGTTTTTTTTTTCATTTCCTGAACATTTTACATTTTCAGATGTGCCCTTTTCGAAATTGCATATTCAATTAAATTGTGTAGGTTAGGTTAATAAGTAGGGATGCCGCAAATCCTATTTTAATTTTTTATAAGAAATCAAAGAAAAATATGTTTTTTTCAATTTTGTTCGACGTAATAAATATTTATGTAATAAGCAGTAGCATTCGAAAGAACCAGAATGGTGAGCTTCATCGCTACAATATGTATTAAATTTCAGTTAATATTTTTAAACAGACTAATACGTAGTTATTCGATTTAATTTCAATTTAATCTCATTTAACTTGTTTTCTAATTACATATTTATCCGTTTTGATCTTTATTTATCATAAATACCTTTTTGGATATTATTATTTACCTACTTACCATAGTACATATAGTATAAATAAAATAAGAGCCTTCCTCGTATCAAATATGACTCAATGACTTTTCTTTTTTTATGAATATTCAATACCTTATAGATGGGTAAAGTGGAGACGAAAAAAAATATGAAAACCAGACGTAATTTGATATTGAACACTCGTTTATCTGTTGCTTTTCATGCGCCAACGGGCTGGATTGTGTGACACTATCCCTAGTTCAGAAAGCTCCTACGAAAATACTCTTTATTATATAGAGGATGAATTTCAAATTTGAATGGACGATGTATGATGAAATAACCAGCTAAGTGCTTGAGATGTTAGAATATAATGATAGGAGAGGCCTGTCTCTTTTAAAGTTGAGAAATAATAGAGCATATTTTATTAGATTTTTCATGTTCTATTCACAAAACTAGTATGTACTTATTCTTCATAAACATTATCTTTTGTCTTTATTAATTTTAGGCTCATCTCTCAATAACTCAGATGACTTTACAGAATATTGATACTACTCCTACTACTCTTAATGACTATTTTTACCGGTGACGGGTACTCTTGTGAGCTTTCACGAGTAGGTACCACACCCTTGCTTATTTCTGCCGTGAAGCAGTAATGTGTTTCTCTTTATTGTAGTGTAAAGCTGTTACTTAAACTCATGACTCAAGGTGAATGGCGGCAATCATGTCATAGATGTCTATGGGCATCGATAACCACTTAGCACCAGTTGAGCCGTGAGCTCGTTCACATACATAGTGTAATATAGCTAAAACAGAAACAAAATAATAATAAAGCAAACGAGTTTGCGAAAACCTAAGAGAAAACTAAATTCACATCTGTGTACATATTATTCTTTGATATCAAAACCATATTATGAATATAAGTACATTGAACTTATTTTACAAAAAAATAGCCTTTAAGTACGGATCTTAAGGGTCACACAACAAACAGATTTATTGTAAACACATTTTTGTTTTAACCCTTACAGCGGGAGGTCCGAAAAAGCCAGGTACCTACCAAGAAAATTTGAATATTTTTATGAAGGCACAATTAATTCATAGAAATTATGTAATTAATGTAATGGTATAATTACAACGTCATTATATGACTGCTATCGTGGCACACAACATTTTTTCTATAAGATTTGAGTCTGTTAAGACTAATATTATATTATGTTTCGATTAATTATGAATTTATGATTTGTTATAAATTTATGTTAATTAACAACTTCGCTTCCTAAAGCTCCTTCGAAAGGATCCTAAAGATCGTGATACTAAAAGCGTCTCACTCGGGACCATTGACCAGGCTAGTTGAAATTTAATTCCATTACGTTGCCAGCTGTACAATGCGTTATTATATGCGTCTGGTGGTAGGACCTCTTGTGAGTCCGCGCGGGTAGGTATCACCACCCTGCCGATTTCTGCCGCAAAGCTGTAATGCGTTTCGGTTTGAAGGGTGGGGCAGCCGTTGTAACTATACTTGAGACCTTAGAACTTATATCTCAATGTGGGTGGCGCATTTTGTAGATGTCTATAGGCTCCAGTAACCACTTAACACCAGGTGAGCAGTGAGCTCGTCCACCCACCTAAGCAATAAAAAAAATTAAAAAATATATTCTAGTACAGTTTATTGTAACTGTTTTATTGTATGTATTTCATCAGGAACTATCAGCATCATATTTTTATAAATCACGTCTGTCTGTCTAATGTAGACGAGCTGTGGTCCACGGTCCGAGATTATCTAAGCCTTACAAACCGATATCAGCTAATGCTTTGAAGAAACTGCCGCGCGGTATATACCACAGTAATTAAGCATATTTTTAAGCTTACGGATATATTTTTAGTACGCAATTTAATTGGATGAGATTCGTCAATATCTATTAGACACGTAGGTCTGTGGAAAAGCCTGGCCTAAGAATTGGATCCAATAGTTGCTTCTCTATATGCAAGTACCTACACCGGTATTTATCTCATCAAGCAACGACAGTTTTATACTCCAAAAATATCCTTATATGAATCCAAAAAGTGTGAGAGTTCCGGAAAAGAAGCCACACAGCGTCTTGTTGAGACAAGGAAACGGATACGATACAATAATCCTCCTTTAGGACTGTATGGGTAAAGTATAAGCAGGAACATTTGATAACCAGACTTGTAATCTGGAATGTGCTGGTATTTTCGGTGCGATGTATTACAATAATTATTATGTTTAACAATTTTTTTTATTGCTTAAATGGGTGGACGAGCTCATAGCCCACCTGATGTTAAGTGGTTACTGGAGCACATAGAAATCTACAACGTAAATGCGCCATCCACCTTGAGATATAAGTTCTAAGGTCTCATTATAGTTACAACGGCTACCCCACCCTTCAAACCGAAACGCATTACTTCTTCACGGCAGAAATAGGCGGGGTGGTGGTACCTACCCGCGCGGACTCACAAGAGGTCCTACCACCAATTTATGATTTTAAATCACAGTATGGACACCGTTATTTGTTATTTATTATACATGCTGTGTATATTTTGTATAGACATTGAATACATATTTTAATTTTCCGTTTTCATCATTAACAATAAAGCGATGCATCAACCACATCACATAACCCTCTATATAGTCCTTAGTGAGAACGATGAGATTTAGAAAATGCCATTGATTCTCTTAGGCTCTAAGTCTGCTTTGCCCTTTGTGTACAAAGTAGAATGAGAATTTAAAATAATCTAATGGACATTGATGTGTCCCTCCGATAGGCGATTTGATTCGATTCAACTTATAACCATGAACTCATTCCCATTGTGATTGGAATATTTTGGAAGATTTCGCTAAAATAAAAATAAAAATTGCTAAAAAGTCCCATGGAACCGAAATGAAAAAATGAAACCCAACCAACGAAGTATATATAACAAAATACTCATATGCCATCCAAACCATTGAACAATTCGTATAGCAAATTAGACTACAGCAAAAAACATTCTTTACAACAATTGTAAACAATTCTCTTTTCATTAGTTATTCAAAAGGTCATTGCCATTAAATCGGCTCGTGTAACTACCACGATACATCGTCGTTACAAAAAGATAATTACGATATATAGACATCATTGATTGTTTAATATTCGGCAGCAATTTTCTTCATTGCTTGTCAATATCGATACAAGTAAAAAGCGGACAGGGCATCTCATGAACTGCGGTACAAGATGACTACTCACGCTACTCATATTTGGTTGCATAAAAATCTACAGTTCGAACATTCAAAACAGAACCGTGTTGTTCGAAGCTTACTGCTTAATTTACCTTGAATAAGAAAGGTATGATCCAGCCTTTTATTTTACCGAGACGCCGAATTTAATTGGACGTAGCAAAGGTTTTTGGAGGGTTCGAAACGTGCAAAGATCCACGGGCTTTTGTCTGTATCAATTTAGTCTTTATCTTGAAGTGTTCATGAATCGTAATTCTGTATAAATATGCATCCGGTAATTTCCGGTATTCCGGTATTTTCGTGAATGCAACCCAATTACGTGTAATTATAGCAGATACAATTTATAAGAGTACGGTCAATACCGTCTTTACCTTAAGGGCACACGGGGCCCGTGCCCAGGTCCCCCATTCTCAGGGGGCCCCGAAAGACCGACAATTTCTCACACACGTTTATTCTCAAAACATTTTTTCGGGCACATTACACTTTTTTCACGAATCAGTAATCAGAAGGTATTTACAAGGTATATATTATGCCTATAATAGAAGATTTTGCTCAACAGAAATCCCGAAAGAAACCGTTATCGAAATCGTAACCAAAAAACCAGCAGCATTCTAATATCATTAATGATATATTATATCATACTGTATTTGATTACTTACAATAAATGGTCATTCATACTCAGTAAAAAAATGTTATTATAATTCGCTTTTTTTACTTTCTAAAAGGGCCTCAAATTCTTGTGTGCCCAAGGGCCCCATCCTAGTTTAAGACGTCCCTGAGTACGGTTCGTTGTAAATTTTATTTATTTTATAATTGTAGTTTTGATAACACCTATGCTACATATTCTAGAAGAAGATCAGTTTTCAAAAGGATTTCTTGAGGCATTTTTATGAAGCATGGCTTTCCAATACTACGGAGAGTGTAGGTAGGGTGAAATTAATTAAAATTCTTTCGCATATTGACGTTAAGTAATATATGTACATTATACATATATAAATTGATTTCTCCTGAAATTGTTCGCTGGGTTTCTAAAGCTGAAATTTTGATTGTGTATTGCTAACGTTATTTAACTGGGTACACGCTTTTATTGAAATAAACTAATCTACAATATTTATTCCAATTTACTTTCCTAAATAAGGTCAATAGAATGGTACACGGTTTTGTTTTGGTAAATCGGAAAATTTTGTGAATATTCTTTTCAGAACACGTGTAGTGAGGGCTGTGTATCTACGAGCCCAAGTACCAATTGAAATCAGATTTATCGAGAGCTCGTTCACTTATCTAGGCAATAAAATAAATATTAGTTTAAAAAAACTAACAAAATACGCTTTTATAGAAAATCCAACTAAAAAATTGAAAATAAATTTATATTAAAAATAGTGTAAAAAAACGTGGGTTGCTTTTCAGGATATTATCAAAATAACCCTTCTACTCAATCTGTTCATAAAATATTTATAACTACTGATACCATGCACCCCACGCTTTTTTTACAATAAAATCATTTTCTCTTACACTATTTTTAATACACATTTATTTCCTATTTTTTAGTTGAATTTTCTATAAAAGCGTATTTTGTTAGTGTTTTTAAACTATTATTTATTTTTTATTATTTTGTTAAATTTCAATTTTTTCAATTTTTAATATTTAATCCTTAATAAGTATACCAAATTTCGAGTTAATCCGATGTTTTGAAGGGGTTCAAAATCACGTTCAAAGATTCCGTTACAAACATACATACGTCTGAAGCTAATAAAAACGTATTAAAATATCCCAGCATTTACCTCAATGCGCACTCATCGACGTCAGTTTCGCACAGGGTCCCCGTGAAGGTGGGCGGACACTCGCAGGTGTAAGAGTTAATACCGTCTATACAGCTCGCTCCGTTCTGGCACAAATGTCCGGGGCAATCGTCGATGTCAATCTCGCAGTTCTGGCCGCGGTATCCTGGGATAGAAAAAAAAACTTTAATGCAATACCAGGTTTTTATTGCTTTTGATAGAACGATAGACCGTTAGACAATAGACACCTCAACGTTAATAGCGCAATGATATTCTAAAAACCATTTGGCTTTTAGTTGGTTGTTTTTAGCTTAAATTGGAATGCTATTTATTTTTTTGCACAGACAAGACAGACCTAAAAGTGTTATTTTATAGGCACGGGCTGCCATCAAATAAATAACCAATCCAACTGAGTTATCAACAACCAATATTTTCACCCGATACCAATCGGCAATACAATTTTATTCTCATACACTTTTAAAATTACAGACACGCGTTTTATATTACGTCACTAAAAACAATGGCGCACTAAGCGTAAACAGGCGACTTACAGGAAAAGGAGAAAACAATATTAACCAATCAAAAAGAAAAAACAGAACAGGCCGCCTAGAGAAATGATAAACTGGCCAACTAATAAATCACTGGAAATTTTCCAGAAATGTTCCAGATATGGTTAAACCAAACAACCTGGAGACATCTAATCTAACGTGGGATGACATCTACAGTTATAAACTTCTCTTTAGCACAACTGTAATAAATCAAATAGGATTTAATCATGTTTTTTGCACGCTACATTTCAGTAGCATCTGTTCAGCGTTCGTTGATGGTGGACAAAAAAAAAACGAGCATGTGAAAATAATTTTACTCATCTTATAATTATGACACGTAAAAAACATATCTAGGAATTATTTCTCGACATGTGTTCGGTATTGAGTCATGAAGTTTCATCGTTCACGTTATAAAATTTGGTTGAGCATTTGTTACGATTACCTTTGAAACCGCTTTTCGGCCAAAAAAAGAGTTAAATTATCGTAAACATTTTTACAACTTCATTTCTGCAAACTTATATTTTAATAGAATTAAATTGCCTTTTCTGCTTGCCCTGTTATTTCTACTATTTCGGAATGGCAGAATATTTAAGCATGTTTGTTACGATTCTCAGAATTATCATCAACTGCCATTTTGAAAATGGGAATGACAAAGTTGGATACAAATTACTAAGAATTACTATCGTAGTTCAGCTATTTAATACTATATAGGGAGTAGTGGGCTTTAAGAGTAGTGGTAAGAGATCACAAACCAGTATTTTGTGATAAGACCCTATAGATAGATAGATATATAGATAGATAGATATATAGATAGATAAACTATTGTGAAGATCTGGTCACACAGACTCTAAAAGTTACCATAAAAAGTGTACGAAACAATAAAACAGACACTTTGAAATTATCAAAATTATGCAAACACAGCCACAATGTAAGCTTGTGTACCGATTAGCGTATGAAGTAACCTGATTAACTTCATTAGTTGAAGGAACGGTTCCCACGGCCACATGTGTTATGTGTTAAGATAAAAATTAACAACTGAACGGTTTTAAATCCTTCGACGCCTCTTTTGCGCTGTTTTATAAATAAACGAAGTAGCAAATGCGATGTGGATCGGGGCTTTGAGGGATCCTTTGTGAGAGGGGGAGACGAATGATCCGGCAATATTGTTTTATGTGTGAAAACGAACCAGCTGATCAAATCGGAACCAAAATTGGGATTGGTTTGGTTTCAAATGACTATTTAAAATCAAAATCCATATAGTTACTAGTGAGCAAGCTAGTGAGCAAGCAGCAGAAACATGTCTTGTTGGATACCCCGAATCCACTCTCGGTGCTTTTAGGCTCCTTAAGCTCCGGTCACCGTCCGGTGTCAGAGTTGGACGAGGGAACTAATCCATAGACACAACGCTCTGAGTTTCTTGCCGGATGTTCTCAGTGGGTCGCGATTCCGATCCGGTGGTAGATTTTGCGAAGCACTGCTTTTTTTAGGGCTAGTGATAGCAAATTCTAGAAAATTCGTTCAGGCTGGGCCCGTGAGCTCACGTACCCCATAAGCTACTAGAGAATAGGATGAAAAAAAAGTAGCAACAATGGTGTGATAGGTAATGGAAATTTAAATATTAATCATGGAAATTATTGATGAAAAAACCTAAAATATTAATAATATTATAATATTGTTTACAGAAGAAAATAGACGATGAATTTGATATGAATGAAGAACTTTAGAACTTATCAAAATTCATTCTACTACATTCTTAATATTTTATGATCCAAAACTGACGATACTACTTCTTAATTAACGTTTACAAGATTAACAATTTACGGCGAAAGAATAAAACCCATTGATTTTATTAGTAAAAATGTCGTCGAATTGCTTAATCGGTCGTTATATCTGAAATTTAACGGCTTTTTTAGAATTCATGGCAACATCATTTCAAACAAAATTAAGAAAGAACTGTTTTTATTTGATGCAGACGCCAATAAAAATTAAATGCGTGGCGTGGAATTCCTTGAGTATTCTTGTCGTGTGTATGCTGTAAAATATCTATATATTAATACGTGAAGCAAAAACTTTGTATCCCTTTTTACTAAAATTGCGCGGACGGAAGAGTATGAAATTTTCCACACTTATAGAGAATATAGAGAAGAAGTGCACAATGATAATATTTTTTTAAAATAATGCATAAAAGATACATTAAATCATTAAAGAAAACATTACACACACTACATACCATGTATTTGACGCACACACGCATGCATACTATTTACTGTCAAACTTTTGTTCTTGACGTCTGTTGTCAAATTGAGATTAAATATTGTTTGTCTTTGTTAATATTTTTTACAGTGTAGTCTTGGCGAAATTTGTGATTACAGAAGTATAAAATACAATCATAATAGTGTACAAACTTACAATTCCAATTAATTATAATCGAATTCGCGACTACTGCGGGACCTCTAGTATAATATAAAATGGCAAATTTTGGCGTAAACTTGTCATTTGACTTGTTGAAAATTTGACTTATTCTCGTATACAAAAACGAACTACGAAGCACAAGTCAATTTAGTCGTTTAATTTTTAAACTGAAATAGATAAAAAACTAAACCCTCTCAAATAGTGGACACAATGAAAACATGACGAACAAACAAGCTATACAAACTCATAATGAGTCACATTGATTCATGTACACACATACCGAATAGTACGAAGCACATTTAGAATTTAAATTCATAATGATATTACGACATCTATCGAATATGTGATCATATATGTACGTTCCCATAGTAATATTTGAAAACGAGAATGAACAGATTAAATGCTCCATCAATATTTTCTGATATGAAGAATAATTTCTATTACTCGCATGTCACTTTGGAAAAATCTGGCCCGACCCAAAGACGCTGTTGCAACAAATGTATTCATACATTATGAGTTACAGTAGAATCAAAACGATACGGCTACGAGTCCCGTGTCATGTGAAGAATAATTCAAGTATCTATTGATTTTATTTCACCATAAATCGACGGTTTGATTATTATTGTCGATTTACTCTGACATAGGTAGACTATTTTTCTGTTACACTAGTGGTAGGACATCCTGTGAGTCCGCACCGGTCTGCACCTGCCTATTTCTGCCGTGAAGCAGTAATGCGTTAAGGTTTAAAGGGCAGGGCAGCTATTGTACCGTAAAAACTGAGACCTTAGAACTCATATCTCAAAGCGAATGAATTTGCGTTGTAAATCTGTATGTGCTTCGATAACCACTTCACATCAGGTAGGCAATGAGTTCGTCACCCAGCTAAGCAATAAAAAATAAAAATAAAAATGTGGCTATTGTAGTGTCCTCATTGTGTGCGTATTTAAATGCTACTAAGGGATTTAACGGAGAATGGGCAGCAGCATTCTCTAATTATTGTACCAACTTACTACCATTGCTAATCGGCATTTATTAGGGATAGAGCATCCACACGGGTGGACATCACCAACCTGCCCATTTCTTCCGTCAAGCAGTTGAGCGTTTGTTTTATAAGGTCAAACAACCGTTGTCCTATATATTTGATAGTTCGACCTCATATCTCAATGCTTACGTTGAGGTGTCTGTTGGGACTTACTTTTCTTTATTCCTTCCTCAATTCCCTAACCACGCCACCTGTAGACACTACAAGAAAAACTACGCGTATGAAAATGGCGCGAAGAGTGTGTAAAAAAACTACAAAATGGTGCCGATGCAAAAATAATAAAATTGTGATTTGTTGATCAATCAGCACATATGACTCTCGCCAGTGAGAAAATAGAATAGTGCATCAACGAGGTACAGAGTGAGTACTAAAACTTATCCTTTTCCCAGTCTCAAACATATCTAAATTCAAAACAGTGTCTATAGAATCACATTTTATATATGTACATACCATATTACATTACATATCATTATTTTTTTTACGTATCGTTTTTGAGAATTTCGATATAAATGGAACTCAATATCCTATGACAATTCAACGGAATCATTAACTGCATAAAAATGACTACATTACTCATCGTAACTAAGACTGAAAAAATATTAGTCTCACTCCTAAAGCTATTTTAATAGGCTATAAATACAACAGTGTTAATTACGTTACGTTTCCCACACTATACCGTGTACCACTTGCCATGACGTTAAATAACAAGTTAATTTTAAGTGTTCGAACATTCAAAAGCTCCCCTTCAGCCTATGAACTGAAAACATTTGGTCACTCATTCAATTTGGCATGTGTGAGGAGTTAGATTCTGTGACTCAGAACACTTAAAGGTCGGTGACTGTGTGATGATTTTTTAACTTGTAGCTTCCGATTTTAAAAGGGCTCTCTTAATACACATTTATATCTCGAAATCTGGCCCGGCCCAAAGACGCCTTTGCAACAAATGTGTTTCATACATTATGAGTTACAGTAGAATCAAAACGATACGGCTACGAATCCCGTGACATGTGAAGAACAATTCAAGTATCTATTGATTTTATTTCACCATAAATCGACGGTTTGATTATCAGTATCGATTTTCTCTGATATAGATATAGGACTTTCTCAGACGACTGTGTTATACTGGTGGTAGGACGTCCTGTGAGTCCGCACCGATCTGCACCTGCCTATTTCTGCCGTGAAGCAGTAATGCGTTTCTGTTTGAAGGGCAGGGCGACCATTGTACCGTAAAAACTGAGACCTTAGAACTCATATATGTAGTAGTACTATATGGCACTGTTGTAGTACTATATGGCGTGTGATGTGTTCAATGAGATATGTATATCCTAAATACTACCGTAGATCCTTTTTTTTTCCTACCTATTCTGATAGCTGAGGCTATTTTAGCTTCTTCTTGACCTGTAAGACAGCTCACGGGGCTCAAACCTGCAGTGTTGCTAACACTGGCCATAGCAAGAGCAGTGCTTCGCAGAATCTACCATTGGATTGTAAACGCGACCAACTGAGAAGATCTGACGAGAAACTCAGTGGGCTGTATCTATGGGTTAATTTACTGGTCGAGCCCTTCGTCGCAAGCGACGGATTCGGCGAGATCGGTGACCGGTGCTTGAGGTACCTAAAAGCACCGTTAATGGATCGGGAGGATCCGTAATGACGTGTTTACAGCGACGACAACTGCTTACCATTCGGTCTACAGGATCGGATATGAATCCTTAGTATATAGACTTTCCCCTAAAAATTTTGACGCGCATATGCGATTTTAATGAATAAAGGTTTGACAGTAGAAATATGCTTGAAATTTATGTTTTTACCTAAAAAGAAGAAGACGTACTTACGGAAGATGTCACAAATTATGGCGAGTGGTTATTATAAGAATTTAAATGGTAAAATCAAAATTGGAATTAACAGAAATCCAAGTTAAAGCTCGAGTTAAACAACGACCAACGCAGACGACACAGAAACATAATGGCTAATCTAACAATTTCCCACAAAACTTTCAATTCATACTCTCATTCCCACTGATTACAACAGGTACGAAGTTTTGCAACAAACATAATGAGTCTAATGAATCCTAGACGCGGTGCAAAGAGAACTAAAGAAAAATTATGACGTAACACAATTTCGTCATACAGGTAAGAGCGAATTATTTGAAGTGTTTCATTTTTTAAATGTGTGTGAATCTTTATTGTTTACACGCGAAGCTGTTGTGAATTCGTATCATTATTTTGGTCGGTACTAATTTACGATTGTGAGTTATGAATTGTTTTGACCTATTCATGACAGTAGGTTGAACAAAGTGTTGCGTGAAAGTCTTCATGTAGATATTCATCTAAAATTCGAATTATTTTTGATTCATGAATATTATAAACGGATTTTAAGAATTCAATGAGCACAGACTCGAGTCTTGCAGAGAGAACATTTTTTTTTTATTGCCCTTGTAGGCAGACGAACATACGGCCCACCTGATGGTGAGAGGTTACCGTCGCCCATGCACTTCAGCAATGCCAGGGGCAGAGCCAAGCCGCTGCCTATCTAATTACATTATTACAAAAAAATATGGCTTTCAAATCAAACGGATATTTATGCGACCGAGAGCGCTAGCGTTACTTGCCACAAACATTGATTATTTATCAGTACTTGAACAATTTTATTGCAATGTTGATTCAGCCATAAATATCACAAGACCCGCGGGCTGCGACTTTCGAACTGGATAGTCGTGGTCGCCTTAGGGCATGGTCGACTTTCTGAACTGCGACTGTGAAATAAATCAGACACGCAACGTTACTGAATTCATTGCCTACATAAATGTGGACTCTGAGAAGATAATTCCAACACGGACCGCGAAATGTTGATGAAAATCTACATACCGTTTCAATTTTAAGTGCTTTGTTAAGTGCTTTAAGCGTAATCACCAAATTGAATGATTTTTAATTATTATTATGTTTTTGCCTAAAGAAGAACAAAGATGAAACTTAATTCTAACTTTCAATCTATGATAAATCAACAACTATTGTTTTTTTAATTCTTCGGTGTGAGTTTTAAACGAACAAGTTTGTTTTCCCTGTCTTGGTATTTAATATCTACAAATGCATATATTTAATAGTAAATAGGTATGAATCTCTAATTTCACACAGTACAGGGAATCCTACTTTGGGCTCAGAGAAAAGTGTGTGATTTGTTATTAGAAAAAGAAAAGAAAAAACAATTTTCTGGCTATGGCTAACATTATCGTAAAGCTAAATAAACGTTAAGATTACTTTAATGCAATTTCTTGTTAAGTATCTGGTATTATTTTCAATCTGGTATCCGTTCTCGCAGATTTATAACGGTGAGAAAACTTCTAATGACATAACTACATGCTAATTTACTTGTAGGTATACTGTAAGAATAGTTGTTATGAAATCTCAACAAATGCATTAAGCCTGTTAAATTTCAAGTCCTCGTCGCGCCCCAACTCTGCCATTCTAAATTGAAAGTGAGATATGACAAAAACAATTTAATTTAAAAACGATATATCAATAATAAATTCAACGGATTAGATGAAGATTGCGGTTAAATAATAAATAATGGTAATAAGTAAATTGAAGACTACATTACATAAGTCATAACTGTAGCGCTCTGTAAAAACTGAACTGTCCTCAGTGACCATATAGTGTAAACCAAAAAAAAGATGGCGCAGGATTGTGGCAGCCGAGAATTCTTGATTGTAAATTACACATCCCTGGGGCACCAAAAAAGGGTTCTCCGCAGGCTCCGTACCATATGTAGCGAATCAACTCATTGAATTAATCACTTACCGAGACACGATTAGATTCATGTAATGGAATACTTATGTGAGCTTGCTGAGATATTTAGATACTAAAATATTTTAGCAGCAAACTCATAAAAGAATTATGCTGTAAATGTTACTGAACATCATGGCGGTAATAGATTCGTATTAATTCCTTAAACTTTATGTATATATCAAGCAAGATGTTTTAAAAGCTTGAACTTCGTATGGCTTTTTAAATACAGACCAAACATGATGTATTTGTATTGTCTGGAATACCAGTAATAGCCTTTACATGATGGATTCTATACTTTCATACCTTCAAACTGAGAAATTAATTAATAATAAAAAAAGTCAAACTCACCTGGCGGACAATCACATTCGTATCGGAGTTGATCCAACGGCGTGCACCTTCCATCATGAAGACAGGGAGACGGCTCACAAGGAACATACTCCGCATCACAGTCTCTTCCCGTATACCCAGGTTCACAAACGCACGTATATGAGCCGTGGGTGTTGAAGCATCTACCGTGGTGACATGGACCAGAGCCGCTTGAGCATTCGACAACGTCTTCCGTGCATCGAGAGCCAGTAAAGCCAGGTGGACAGACGCAGGAGTAGCCGGCCGCGGTCGTGTTGTCAGCTACACAACGTCCTCCGTTACGGCATGGCTGAGATGCACAATGGTCTTCGTGCGAGCATTCGACACCTGTGGAAGATAGTATAATGTTTATTGGTTACATAATGAAACTATTCAACAGCAAGTTGGGATAAGAGTTATAATGGTTCTTAAATGACGATAAAATATTGTGGTGCAAATAAAATGGTCTACAGAACAAAGGTTAATAATGTATGTAGAGTCTCGTCTGTCTATACATATTATATGTGTTTTCTATAGTCACGTCAATCAATTCTAAAAAATTGACAAAAATAAAAAGTATTTCATTCAAGTAGTCGTTTTCAAATGGTTTCTCCTCAAGCTTTAGCGTCGATTCGGAATGTAGGTTCACCGTTAAGATGATCAGAACGCATTTCACCAAATACTTCAGATATTCCAATGCGAAACCGTATATCATTTTCAAAATCGTCCACCTGCTGCCATCGTTAATGATTATTTATTACTGCATTTAAAATTTTATCTAAAATCAAGTTTTTAAAAGACTATAATATTAATTTATTTAATTGGACATTTTAATGTAAGCTAACTTTTCTCTCAAGAACACAATCTGCGTAAAATAGATTTGGCACAATTTAATTAAACTAATTTGTAGCATATTTTATACCAACTTGGCTGGATTCATCAATAAGGGCCAACAAAATCTGCGAAGAATTCTAAATTATCTCACTGTAAAATTCCCTTCGTTTTCCTAGTTAAAATTAATTCTACAAATACTTATTACTTTTAAAACCGGTGTTGAAACTAACCGGGAATATTTCTGATGACATGATCAAGATTATTCAACGCCGGTCATGAAAAATTAACGAGCACGCATATGTCCGGAATTAATTTTGCAAAAACACTTTCGTATCCTCATGTATGTTAATAAATGTATACTTAGGTATTTTTAATGGAAACGTAAATAAATTTAACCGACGAATTAAAGGCGATCGATGCAGTTGACAACGTTTAAAGCAGCCGGTCACCAATTTAATTGGTTCGCTCATATGACTAATCAACTTGACGTAACGATAAGGAATTCAGTTTTGATTGGCCGAAACAAGCTCAATTGCTGTTGTAATGGTACATTTCAATTAGATGCAAGCTTAAAGACGAATAATGTATTTTCTTTTTTATTGCTTTGATGGGTGGACGAGCTCACAGCCCACCTGGTGTTAAGTGGTTACTGGAGCCCATAGACATCAACAACGTAGACGCGCCACCCACCTTGAGATACAAGTTCTAAAGTCTCAGTATAGTTACAACGGCTGCCCCACCCTTCAAACCGAAACGCATTACTGCTTCACGGCAGAAATAGGCAGGGTGGTGGTACCTACCCGTGCGGACTTACAAGTGGTCCTACCACCAGTAAAAATGATTCTTAAATGATTTTTTCGGAGTGAGAGGAAATTTCTCTTTTTTGTTGTTTTGGTTGATCGAGCTTCCGAAACGAAGCTTGGAAATAGCAAAGGAGGTAAATGCGTTCCATTCACATGTCTAACAATCAAACAACTTACCGCTAAAACAATTTTGGAATATGAGCAAAGCAAAAGATGTGTTATTTTTTTAGTCGCCAGTTCGATATAACCAACGAAGCAATCAGTACAAAATGTTTACTTAACAAAACATAAATTGCTTCTTTCTATCAAACATTATTGCCTTCTGGTTTGAAGGCCGAGATAATCGTTATTTCAATGCTGCTCAGAACTCGAGGTAATGTGACCAAAACTGGACCTCTCTGGAGTCTCTGGGCTGCACCAGTATAAGGTAACCCATTGAGAAAAAAGACAATAAGAAAACCAAACCGGAACATTCACGCATCAATTTGCAAAATTACACGGATGCTGGAGACACGAAAATTTAATAAGCGTCACTTTATCTAGTATCTGCCGGTATACCGATACTTGCCTTTCTATTAACTTTCACATACACGCTAATGGATAATTATTCTTAAAACAGCATCACATTATGGTTTGTTATTCAATTATTTTCGGAAATCACAAAATTCGTGTGAACTTAGTATGTGGTAATTATGAATCATGATTTTCTAGAAATAATTTGAAATTACTCGTATATATATTATGTATGTGTTGTGGTGTAATTGCAACACTTTTAACTTTAACTAGAGTTCTACCATTGATCGAAATTGGACTTTAATTTCTGATGCCTCTGGATTAAGATATATTTTATGAATTACATTATCTTTTATTTTTTATTACTATCATTTTAAAAAAAAGAGAAAGAAGGTCGGTAAGCACTATTTCCTACAGTTAATCAAAAGGGCTTCACGATTAATAACTGGAACTAAATAAGTTATTTCAAAATTTTAAATTAACTTATATTGCAACTAATATTTATTATAGATCTCTATATGGAATTTTCAAGAGACACCTTAGAATATTTTCTAGTACAAACGAAAATAAAAACACATGGTAGTACCACGATAAAAGAAAGAATGAAAAGAATTAAGATAAAGGAATCATTTCGCAGGGTACTCAGTAATTTGAAATATTTCACAATCTTTATGGATAAACATCCAATAAAAATAGCCAGACTAATGGTAGCCCCAGTCAAATTAAAATGTTAAAACGTTGGGTAACACTAAACATGACTTGCCGAGTAAACTGCGTTGTAATTCCAATTATCCATCTACTTAACGACAAATCCAGCTAGGAACTTCCGTTCTATCGTCTCTTTCTTGAATATCGAAATCCTGCACTACATGAAAGAGACGGCAATAAAAACCTAAGTACCTTTACAATATCTAGCGCCTCGTTTCCTCCTAATAAGCATCGTTAAAGGTTTTGCTCAGATTATGGTCAGTAATAAAATCCCAATACTTATATGTAGTAAATTATGGTTTTCCTTGTTTCAACAGTGGGACTTAATAGAATTTTGAACATTTGCCTAGTTAACTAATCATACATATTATGTCCAAATATTAAAACGTATTTCATTTTAATTTAGTGTAATGTAACCAGCTACTCCATTTGCATGATTTTGGAACTACTCGCGTCATCTTTATCATACTTTCATGGCACTATGACAGGAATTCGTCCTAAAGTACCAACAACTGTATGAAGCATGTAGTCCTAAAGCACCACCCTGTCTATTTTCGCCGCAGTAATTTGTTCTGGTTTGAAGGGTGGGGCAGCCTATAGCCCTGACACTTAGACCTCATGTCTCAAGGTGGATGTCGGTATTCTCGCTGTTGATATTAAACTTTTCAATCAGAAACGATATGACGTTGCAAATATGCCTCATCAATACAACGACAGTTGATAAAAATGTTGACACCGCTCCCGTTGCTTAGTTTTAAATATGAAACAAACAAGATCATCAAATTTTATAACCCATACTCTATCAGATAAAGCGTCACCTCGTTGGTTGGTTAATGATCCCAACTACTGCACAAAAGGTCAAATTCTTGATCAGACTACGTACGTATCTTTAAAAAAAACTAGTCTTGACGTACATCTGTATGTTTTGCTCACACAAATTACAGGGGCAAATTGTCGAAAACCTAGTAGGATTCAGACACTCGTTCTTCGTGACTTGGGATCGTTTGCTCATTAGAGTGAACTTCCAAAAAATCCAAACATTTTCGAATCAAACAAGTAAATCAATGTCGTATCTCAAACTTGTCGTGGTGTTTTACGACTCTCTACGACATCTGAAAGACATGGACCATAAAAACTAACTGGCTATAAAAATTACAAATATCAACAACGCTGGACACTATTGGATTGGTACCATACTGGTACCTGGCACCTTGATTGATGAGTTTTTATTCTTAAGAAACGAAAAATAAATTTAGATTTTTAGTCGAGTTGATAAAAATCAAGTCATAAATTCATCACTTGGATTGTAACTTTAAATGTTTGCTTTTTTATTGCTAAAACTGGCTTGGTGGAATAGATTGGGATCGTATAAGAATATTTACACCACCCTTTACTTTGTTCATCAGGGTAGTCTTCTGCAGTAAGCACACTGGACAGAGGCAAAACAAGGTATTAGTTTATTTTATTAATTTACTAGACTTTTATGAGTAAACGGACTGCTGTTATGGAACCAACTGATACAACAAAGTAATTGATACCGTCTACCTTGAGAAGTTGCTTCGTGACAAAAATAGCCAAAGCGCTTGGGATCAAGAAGTTGCTTACAAAACGTCACTATATAGGTCCGTATATCTTCCAGTTACACCGGAATTTTAAAACGCATCAGATGAGGTACCATCATAACTATAAGATATTTGTCAAAAAAAAATAACAACAAAAGAGAATGATACATGAACACATAAAATGCTAACTGCAATTAACTCTCTTTCAACTTTATCAAAGTAGAGAATACGTAACGGCTTTTAACTAACTACTTTCAAAGATACATAGATTTTATTATTCGATGAATCGAGACATTAATTGCAGTAGTGTAAATCATTTTAGGTAACATTACTTAAGAACAGGTTGCGCCTTAAGCTATCGATCAGTTTCGCTTTTTGATGACCTCGTTTTGTTTAGATAACGGATATAACAGACTATATACATTTTTGGGGTGTCAAAAGTTTGGTTATTAATATATGGGCATCTCGGTGAACAAGATATCGTATGTTGAATCAAAAATTATATGTAAATATATAGTAGAAATCTCTTAGACTGGTAGAATTCTGCGCTGTTCCTTTTTTTTTTTTATTGCTTACATGGGTGGACGAGCTCACAGCCCTCCTGATGTTAAGTGGTTACTGGAGCCCATAGACATCTACAACGTAAATGCGCGACTCACCTTGAGATATAAGTTCTAAGGTCTCAGTATAGTTACAACGGCTGCCCCACCCTTCAAACCGAAACGCATTACTGCTTCACGGCAGAAATAGGCAGGGCGGTGGTACCTACCCGTGCGGACTCACAAGAGGTCCTACCACCAGTGATCCTAAAGATTAAGTTAGTAAATTAATATGTTTCTTTTCTAATAGGGTAATAATAATTGTTTGCATTGAAAGAAATGAGTGAGGAAGGACAA
This sequence comes from Bombyx mori, assembly GCF_030269925.1. NCBI lineage: Eukaryota > Metazoa > Arthropoda > Insecta > Lepidoptera > Bombycidae > Bombyx > Bombyx mori. The sequence goes on from NC_085121.1 coordinate 2,372,519, forward strand.
AAACCGAGCTAAATGGTGTAAATTGTGGAAGGCCTATGTCTAGCAGTGGATGACTATGGATTCATGATGATGGAGATATGTATTCAAACAGATAGGCAAGAGATAAGGTCTATTAATTCATGTAAACTGTTGAGTTTTAGTACTCTCGCCAAATTAGCATAACCCTATGAATGAGAAAATAAAATTGCTTTAAGCCAGATTACTGACTAGATGCATGATATCAACACGTGTGGGCTCTAGAAGCTTAATTATCATCCTCTTATCTTCAATCTTCGTTGCGTATCCAAACAGAATCCTGATCAAGGCTTCTAAATTAACATACAACACAGATTCCTCTTATTTATAAATGTTGTGGTATAAACCCAATCTGTAATTACGTTTGATTATCATTCTCACGCGGATAAGAGATTTAAAAGAATGAAGAATTATTTAAGTGTGTACTTAAATGTACAGTGTCTTTGTACATAATTTTCCTATTACTCTGTAATATGTCTTCTTTTTTGTGTGTACATAAATAAATAAACAAAAAATATGAGACAGTGGTTATATTAATCTATACTAATATATAAATCTACAGTAGTTTTTACGGATGTTCCGTTATAACTACTGAACCATGCATCCGATTGACTTGAAACTTGGTATCCATGTAGAAAATACATGTACTTAATGGAGGCTAATATTTAAACGAGTGTTGGACTCCCTACACCAGTTGCGGGGGCTTTAATGATGAGAATCTTTGTGGGGGTGAGAAATAATAATGTTAATTTTAAATGCCCAGCGAAGCGGACGGGTACAGCTAGTTATGTAATAATTTTACACAGATCGAAGACATAATTAAAAGGTAAATTATCTAAATGGCAACAAGGAGGCAGCATTTATTGTCAGGTATACTCATAGGTGTTACTATCGGGCCTATTTCGGCCGTGGAGCAGTTATATGAACCGGGCTGAACGGTGGAACAGCTTGTGTTATCTAGGACCTTCGATATCTACATTACACCTAGTAGACCGTGAGCACGTTTACTGGCAGTAGGACCTCTTGTGAGTCCGCACGGGTAGGTACCACCACCCCTGCCTATTTCTGCCGTGAAGCAATAATACGTTTTGGTTTGAAGGGTGGGGCAGCCGTTGTAACTATACTGAGACTTTAGAACTTATATCTCAAGGTGGGTGGCGCATTTACGTTGTAGATGTCTATGGGCTCCAGTAACCACACCAGGTGGGCTGTGAGATCGTCCACCCATCTAAGAAATAAAAAAAAGTTGTCCTATTTAGTGTGGTAATAAAAAGTGATATTAATTCGCAAAAATAATATTCTACCAACTTAATAATTTTATTAAATACCTTTTGGTGAAATTAAACAAAGTTCTACGCCAAACGAAACTTATTATATTAGTTGAACGGTGCATAACTACAGAAAACTGGACCCGTAAAGCTGGGTCTTCGTAGTCCGGGCAACTTAAAAAGCTGTTGGATCTCAATTAAATCAATTATAAATTCTCAGGCTGAGCTCAAACCCGTTCCAAAGTAATCCCCATTAGGTTTTTCAAGCTGTTATGACATAGTCGAATTCCGTCGTTGTCATTCAGATTTATAATGATTACAATATTGATAATCGCAAAGGGTAATGAGATATGAATTTTAAAAAAGTGAGATCACTGGAATTGGTAGAGATGTGACTTTTGTTGGACAATCGTAACTATGCCGAATGTTATGGTATATTTAAATCTTAAAAGGACATTTGCAATAGACTCAAAATGGCATGTGAGTGAGTATACGGCTTTAAAAATATCTGTTTCTTTTTAATTTGTTAATTTAGTTTATTATTATTCAAAAAGCTATGAGTACACTGGACGTATGGCGTATAAAGTCACGGATGATTTAAAGCCAGGTCCAGCTCTTGATTAGTCGTAAAGTTCATGCTGCTTCACGTGTCTTTCTCTCTTCGGAGGCGCCGGAGTCCGACATTACTCCATCCGATCTCCATCGGCCGGGTATCCGAAAATATTTTTCTCAACAATAAAAAGTCCAAATCTTGTTACCTTTTGATTGAATGTTTCACGAGTAAGGCTGTTTCAGAAAACTCACGTAATGAAAAGGGATATAAAAAAGGACATACCTGTGTATCCAGGAGGGCAATCACACTCGTAGGTCTCAATAGAGGTGAGCCGACACGTGGCTCCATTAAGGCAAGGCGCAGAGTCGCATGCTGCTGGTACTCTGATCTCGCATAACGAAGCGCTGAACCCCAAGGGACAATCACAGGCGAAAGACGGGGGGCCGCCGCCGACTCCGGGTCTGACGCGACAAGTACCGCCATTCTGGCATCTCGAGCTCGACTCGCTATGACAAGGGTTTAGGTGTTGGCAGAATTCACCGGCGTATCTTGTGGTGCAGCTGAAACAAAAGACAATCATTTCAATTTCATTCAATTAAATTAATGATTAATCTGTAAATTGTAATTATTTGCTCTAAAAAATGCAATATAAATACTATGTTACTATTACTAGCGAGAAAGACGAAAGCGTAATTGTAATTAACGCAGCGTCTAATCTCGTCCTTTTCGCATTAAAAGTGTACAATTTCTAAAAATATTCGAAATTGAGTTAATATGCGGAATCATTTGGTATCACGAGTATTTTTCTAGAAATGTCAAAGAGGGCATTGTTTAGTTTTAGTTTTTTTTTCTAATTTACTTATGTTTTGACTACTATTAACAAAATTAAAACATACTTTTATCTTACTATAAAAGACAGATAATGTAACTGGTACAAAATAAAAAATAAATTTTACACAGACTAAAAATTAAAAAAAATCACATGTTAAACCTTTAAAACACTCTCCTGTAAAATTAGTAAGTTTCGAGATTATATAGTTTTAATGCGATATATGCGGCATGATGCAGCGTCTAGTATAAGTTTATAGTATGCATATCTAAGCTAAATTATTCAATGAGCCGAGTATCTGAAATAAATATACATATGTATGCACCGATTTCCGTAGCAGATGCGCCTCGAGTGGCGGACGTCAACAATAAATAAAGCAGATACGTCGCGACACGACATGCGCCCGCGCCTAGAAAATCGCTTACATGTGCAGCGCTAGACGCTTAGTTCTCTTTTTTTTAATCACGTGAACCGTAAAAGTTTTATAGGGACTAGTGATCCCGCAGTAGTCGAAATTCGACTTTAATCAATTCAAAATCTATGTTTAAACATTATTATGGTTCTATTGTCAAATACTATTATACTCATATAATATAATCACAGATTTCGCCAAAACTACACTATACATAAATACTAATAAAGACAAACAATATTCATCTATTCTCAATTTGACCACAGACTTTAAATACTAACAAAAGTTTGACAATTGACAATAAACAAAGAGTATATGTATTTATATAATATATATGTGTTGTGTCAAATATATGGTAGTGTGTGTAATGTTTTCTTTATTGAATTAATGTATCTTTTATGCATTATTTAAAAAAAACATTAGCATTGTGCACTTCTTCTCTATATTCTCTACTCTAGTGGAAAATTTCATACTCCTCCGTCTGTGCAATTTTCGTAAAAAGGGATACAAAGTTTTTGCTTCACGTATTAATATATAGATATTATTTTAAAAAAATTCGTGTACAGCAGAAATCAGACAGACCCAGGTCGACAAAAGATTTTAAATTAAAATCACATTTCCTCATATTCCTCTTTGCAGAAAACAGGTTGGATGAGGTCGCGATTGTGATTATTCTGTTTTTTTTTGTTGGCTACCTAATTACCATTAGCTTCGAGGGATTATTCTGAAATCTAAAATATTCAGTAAGCATGATTTACGATTATTATTATTAATCGTAACGTATTAACCCATTCTCTTGTACACACACACACATGTTTTTCAGAAGTTTTATTACAAGAATTGCGTATTAAATCATCATCAACATTTTGAAGCGCGGATACATCGTTCACTTAGGATATTGATTTACATATCCGCTGTATCGTTTTGATTATCGTGTTTCTTTAAAATTTATAGTCGAATCTCAATATAGTATATTTTACGTACATTTCTATAGGTTTTATCGATCGATAGATAAATTCAGCCCACGTACAAAATCGAGCTGGTCATGTAATATTTGAATGCTGAATGATTTGTCTATAATTGTAGGTTAAGAGACTGGAGTGTGTATATGAAAATTTATAGACGAATTCGTGATTAACGAACAACATCCATACTTTTAATATAAGAAATGTTTATGTTTTGTTTATTTGTTTCACGTTTTAACTACACAACTAATCATTATTAAATATTACACATTGGTTGTCCGAATAGACAAAAAGGGAGATCAGAGGTAATACTTAAAAAAAAACGGACTATCATCAGCCTATAGCAGTCCACTGCTGGATATAGGCCTCTCCAATTGTTCGCCACTGAGCACGATCCTCCTTAATATTTAGATTATGTAGGCTACTAGAAAAGCAATCGAATGTGATCTAACGGTTGAAAGTAAATATGAACATGTCATAAAGTGTCTTCGATTTTGGTCCTCAACTTTACCCTCATTCGAGGTTCTTATCAGAATCATATCTTCAATTACGGAATCTCCGTCACCGCCTATGGTGCCGAGATCTTGTATCAATCTAAACATAATACCCGCCCACGTACGCTAAACTATCTTAGTTAAACGAAGTAAATTCTATTTATTACCAACGACGGTAACACACCAGGCGTTTGTGGGAAAATGAACAACGCCACATCACGTCCTATCGGAACGTATTCATGATAATTTCAGTTTAACATCCATAAAATCATATTGGTTTTTGATTATACATTCATTAGGCAGTGTTTATTTTAATTCATTAAGGTGTCTCGTATTAATATTTCACATCGGAACGTTATCTTTGTAAATATTATTTTCATCAGAGTCTATACGACGTATACTGATGTTGGATAGGTTAGATAAGTGGTATGACATATTAAATTCCAATAAGGTTCTGTTTAAAAAACAATAAAATATGAAATTAAGACAAATGAAAAAGATAAGAAAACTTTTGGTTTATCCAGAGACATTTAACACGCTAGTTTTGTGAGGCTAACATCATCAAGTGTATTTGCAATTCCAAATTACCGTCTATTGAGAAATAGACTCATAACAACTCTAAAAATGTATTCAATTTTAAAACTAGTTTTGTTGCTAAACTATTTGTTGATTTGTGATGGCCCTAGTAAGCGACCGGCGTGAAATATTAATTATAGTAATACATATTATTAATATCAATTACAAATATTATTAATAACTAGCTGACCCGGCAGACTTCGTAGTGCCTCAATCGATCAATAAAAGACCTAAACATTTGTATAAAATAAACTTAAAACAAACATAAGGAATCCGTCCGACGGTGGACACATCAAAGAAAAAACAAAATTGTTATTTTTATTTAATTCCGAGCATTTTCATATTTATCTATCTTTTAAACCTTCTCTGGACTTCCACAAATAATTCAAGACCAAAATTAGCCAAATCGGTCCAGCCGTTCTCGAGTTTTAGCAAGACTGACGAACACCAATTCATTTTTATATATATAGATAGATAGATAGCCAAAATAGTAAATTTGCATGTCTTAACCATACGATATACATACATACTATACCCTATACAATATTTACGAAGGTCATTACTTCTATAACTACTTTGTCATTATGCTGATTCACGCTACTTACTAATTTCAACGTATGGACCATTTTTTTATCAAAGAACGATCTAAAAGCCTCTAAAAATCTTGTTATTAAATCCCTAGTTCAACAAACAGTTTCTTACATGCTATCTGCATACATTTATCACTCCGAAAAATTATTCACGGCGATGTTCATTCTGTAAATATTTACTAAAGTGAATTTCAAAGAATCACTTGCAGATACGACGCAACATCCCATTGTAAGAATACCAACATTAAACTTGAAGGGAACCTGTATGTTCAGAGACGTGGGTGGAATCACGAAGCCTGTTTCACCCACGCACTGACCCCAGAGAGGGTGAAGTCTACCAGGATGATGTGTTGCGAATGTTCGTCGTTCTTGACTTTATCAAAATGTGAGAAGCGTTTATTGCTCTCTGTTTATTTCTGGTCGCTACTATAGATGGATTTCAATATCGTATTAAACGTATATGACTATCTATTAAAACTAGTGTTCGCGAAATTATCTAAATTACGAGCATGATAACTGGCACATTGAGAGATTTGGATTTATTTTGCGTGTTATATCACCTCTATTGTTCCATTATTGAAAACTGGAAAGCTAATTGAGCTAGCCAATAAAAATAACTGAGGCTAACGATCTATAGCATGCTTATAATAAATCGCAAATCAAAAGACGAATCTTAGCAAAAACAACGTTGTTATTGTCATTGAAACATAAACAATTGAATTGACCAATAAAGAATACCTTCGTGATCGGTTAATTCTCACTAATTAAGCCCCAACAAAGTTTAGTCCACTCGCAAAAAGATGATACACGAAAGATTGTCTATAAAAATTATAACCGGTTGTTGAACAAAGCCGGGGATAGCCATTTGGCTAAATCTTCATTAAAGACCATATGAGAAATATATTATCAATAATTTTTCTCCAGAAATCAGACATACTGCATTAAAAGCTTATATTTTTAAAGTTAGTAGTTTATAGTTTTAAATGTAACAGTCTCACATGTCACTATTTAATCAAGAGCATTCAAAACTAGAAATATTATTCCAAAAACATTATTGAAAAGAATACAACATTTCAAAAATGGTTATACTATTGGTAATGGGTAAAATTTACATTGGCGGACTTAAATGCCTAAGGTATTCTTTATCAGTCAGCCAAAATGTAGTGCAGAGTAAATAATGGTAAAAAATAACGGTAGGTGCAATGAAATCTATATTAAATTACAAGTACATATACATATAATAGTTTATACAGTGTTCAGTATTATATATAGAATTTTAAATAGATATAATAAGAACTACAAAAGTATTAGGAAAACAATAGCTAATAGAACAAAAGCCAACCTAATTCGTTATTACAGAAACGATAGTCGGAACCATTAATTATACTGGGGACACCGGACGCCATGTCGCTGTAGGCGCAATGTTGCCAGCAATAAATAAATAGTGTTGCGTGCTTGTTACTGTTAGTCTGTTATTCAATAGGGCTTGTGAACTTTTAAAGAGTAAAGTGCACTGAGATGTGATAGGTCGAGTCTGCCAAGCAATGTATATTGCGGTAGAGAAATTGGATCTTTTCTTAAATTTTGTACTTTTATACGCTATAGGTCTTGTTTTATAAAATTTTATAAAGTTATAAACTTACTCTACTGGAGATATACTGACTATATTTTTGTTTATGAAGAATTGTTTTCCAAAATACATAATTTTAATATTTAATTTATTTTTTTTACTCTCTGGTACGATTTAAATCCAACTAACAAAGTACACATAGGCACTGAATTTCTCGCCAGATCTTCTCAATAGTTCGCGATTTACTATACTGGAAATATACTAACCATATTTTTGTTTATGAAGAATTGTTTTCCAAAATAAATAATTTTATTATTAAAAAATTTAAAATAATGTTCTTTTTGTTTTTTTTTCTCTATTTAAATCCAATTAACAAAATACACATATAGACACTAAATTTTTCGCCGGATCTTCTCAGTAGGTCGCGATTCCGTCCCGGCAGTAGATTCAACGAAGCACTGCTCTTGCTTGGATCAGTGTCAACAATTCTCTCATTAAGCCCGTGATCACCTACCGCTCCGTAAGTAGTCATAATAGCTAGCGACGATTAGGTAAGGAAAAAATAAAGTAGTCGAATACCAAAAAAGGTCTCAAATACAATTAAAGTGTAGGTGATAAAAAAGCCAGATATTATGCTCTTCACACAATCTTCATTAGACTTACGAGGAGGATAGCGAGATAACGTACCTAACCCACACCTATATTTAGTGATACCCATCTTTGGAATGTGAAATTATTTGATTTCGACGTTTTGTTAATCACTGCAGTTAAGGAGACGAACTCACGGCCAGTTGCAAAGTGATTAACGGAGCTATTGACAACGTGGATAGCGTGGAAAGCATCGAGAGTGAAATCTGAATTATTTTGTAATTTGGGTGTCTTGGATGGCTCATACGAGGCCTGATCATGATTCGCGTCATGCGAATCATGATCGCACAATACGCCCTAGCGCCAATAAGATTTATAGCACATGTTGAATATAATGCAAATCGAGTAGATACAACGCGTGTGTCACCTACATTCCTATTACATTTTGTGAATGTCTAATAAGACGTCATACGACAAATATTCGGAACGTCCTATTTGTTCACTGAATTAATTTTGAGCGGTTTTATTGAATACTATTTCAACAATTTCTGTTTAGAAAAAAATTATAAATATACTAAACCTATCTTATTAGTGATTTTGTCTCAGCTTAGTAGTACGATATTAGTGTGCATAATTTAATGTTTTAGATCTACTTGAAGTATCCACCAAGTTCTTTTTAATTTTTTCAAAGTTATCTCTGTTCCCTGATAACGACGTACCTGTCGTGTATTGTATTGTAGCAGAAATAATACACTGTATTTTATTGAAAGTTTCACTATAGAAAACAGTTATATTCTCTGTAAATTTGAGGAAGATTTAAGGTTTTGATCCAATCATTGTTAGTTTGCATTATTATTTAGTATCACAGGATGCTACTCAAACTTACCAAAAATTATAATTTTTAACTCAGTCAGAATTACAAAATTTTCTTAATAAACTGTAAAACACAGCATTTCCGTTTCCCATTTCGCGGCGAACCGTTACTTGGCTGTCGAGAAAAAGTGTTTAACCGCGAGATTCCTGCTGTTTTTGCCTGTGAGAACAGCTACGCTCCAACCAGTTCGGTTCTAGCCATTACTAAGTTAACTATGGGCATGCTCATTTCTGGGCTGAAAAAAGGGATTCCTCATTTGTAGAAGACAGATAAATTCTTATGTCCACAATATTCCCACCTCAGTTGAAGAATGAATTAATTTATTTAACTGAAAATTTACAGATTATCTAAATAAAATGAAACTAATGCTATTTTATATAAACAATATCTTGTGGTAGCTATGAGTTCATGAAATGTGTAATGTGATATTTAACTGTCTGGGTTTCGAAGTCAATGTCAAGTGTAATGAAATCTAAAATAGATGATTCTGCATTGTCTTGCCAAAGAAAGCATTTGTTTCTAATTATTTTTAGTTATGTTATCAATGTGAATCATAAATAAATTGATTAAAAAAAGTTTCGTCAACTATATTCTCAATTTCTCATTGTCAATACACTTATAATCTAAATTAATTCAGAAAGATAAACGTATTGTTCATTATCATCATAATCATTCTCCTGCCCTTTTTCCAGTCACCTTGGGTCGGCGCAACAGGCTTTCTCCTTCCATACTCTTCTATTATATACCATTTCTTGGCTCACTCCTCTCTTATACATATCGTTTTTCATGCAATCCATCCATTTTTTCTTAAATCTACCTCTATATATCTATACGTATTGTTCCTTAATATTTAATAAATCTCCGAAAACCAAAAGCTCAAATGTGATTGTGTGACTTAATATAAGTAAGCTTTGGGAGGCCACAAATAACACAAAACAGTAGCCGCAAGTCATGGGTCACACGCTGACCGGTCCAGACGTGTTCTTGTTACCTTGGCTATATTTCCAATCCTTTGACTATGGCTTTGTATGCAAACTATGTTTCATGTGTCTTATTTGTTATCAAGATTTACTGTTATGTTCGAACATTAATATCAGAAGCAAAAATAATTCCGTATCTTGTTCAACGTTATATCTTCTTCATTTTCTCCACCTTATACCACTAGGCGGAATCGGCACAACAAATTTTTCTCTTGCTTTCTCTTCTATCAGCCGTCATCTCAACACTCACTCCTCTCTCTCTCATATCGTCATTCACACACTCCATCCATGTCTTCTTTGGTCGACCTCTTCCCCCTCTACCTTGCACTACCATTTCCATACATATCAATCAACTCAATCATCTTGTTCAACGTTATATAATACTGATAAATTTCGTTAAGCCAACAATAGGATCACAGTAACGAGTTTTCTTGTAGAATAGAGCAGCCAATTACTTTAAAAAAAATTCCATATTTTTCACCGAAGAATTTCTTTAAGACCCTATGTGCCGGAGCGCAGCGTGTTCATAAACACGTAACTTTGAGATACCACCGAGGGCTTGCATTACGTCAATTACTACGGTCGTGGGCGCTTTTATCTCGCGGTGTCACATCGTATTATCTGCAAGATTTACTCGACCCGACCAGGCTGACCGTACTGCAGCCTTTTGTTTTCAAGAACCTTAATTGCGGGGTTTTTCGAATCTTCTTATATGTAGCTATTCGTTGAGAAAATTTATGAACATCGGTCGTGTAGTTTTGAAGAAGATTATTTCTATTAAGATATTATTTAATATGAAGTTCGTCTTTGGGATTGTGTAAGCAATGGTCAAACCTTTGGGAATTTAGTACTAATAGTCCATAGCGATCTCTTTTATAACGCTAAGACACCAATTTGAAGTCTTAATTGAGTTAAGTTACAAGTAAGGAAGGAAGGTAGCGCTAACCCGTCCAAGAACCCAAGAGTCCAAGCCCAAGAACCTATCTACTCTAGAAAGGAATCAAAATGATTGTTGGTAACATAAAGAAGAAAAGGACATTAAGCAACAGTTCTATATCTATAATTTATTCTGATAAATAATCGGATAAGATAAATGTGTAAGATTTTGATTTTTATTGTTATTTTTTTTCTATTCTGCCTAAAAAAGTAAAACATAAAGCCGCTTTGTCTATATTTTTCTTATTTATAATAAACCTTATCTTAAGTTCATGTTATTATCAGAACCATTCTTCACAGATAATTCTTATGTTTAATTGAATTGTTTACCAAATATTTCTTCTTGTTAACTTTATACTATACCAAGTTTGACCCTTGTTAACTTCATGATCGCAAAAAAACCCGTGTCCTATCGACTCGACCCGCCGCTCGTCAATGAATTTTTATGAAGCAAAAACCCCTTTCGTGACAAGGTCGCTGTCAAATTTCGTACGAATAAACCAATGTGATCTAATTAAGAAAGCGACACACGACCTATCCCAATCCCATCCCGATCAATTGACAATCATAGCCAAGCAGGTACCTAAGTAACGATGTGCACCGAATTTAGCTAGTTGCGCCGTGATTGGAGTGAGTGGCCAAGCGCTCGGATGTAATTTGCGGGGGGCGTGTCGTGCGGTAGCCGCGTCGGTGGGGCGTCGTGGTACCGGTACATAATGATCGCGATACACTCGCCTACTGTGGTCCTCCGCGCGAAAGTAATCGAAGAGGTCGAAAAATATTTATCGCACTTGCAGCCAAGCGGCGTAGACTCCTCCTGCGCGATTTTCAAGGCTTTCACGTACTTCCATATTGATAGTTTATGTGTAGGTAACGTGAAATGTGTTCACTAGCTCTCAGGATCCGTAGTACATTATTTTGTTAATAACCGCGACAACAATTACCTTATTTACTAATACGAAGGCAAAGAACACAAAGCCTTTGATTCATTTAAATTCTTTTTCTTTATTGTTTGATGAGTAGAATCGAAACGATGGCTAATATATTATTATTATTATTATTGCCCTTGTAGGCAGACGAGCATACGGCCCACCTGATGGTGAGTGGTTACCGTCGCCCATGGACTTCAGCAATGCCAGGGGCAGAGCCAAGCCGCTGCCTACCGTTTTATACTCTCCACAAGCCTCGTTTGAAGAAGGACATGTCATAGCGCTCGGGAAACACCGTGGAGGGGAGCTCATTCCATAGCCGGATGGTACGTGGTAAAAAAGACCTCTGGAAACGCACTGTGGATGACCGCAGTGGCTCCAGGTAGTATGGATGGACTCTACTCCTCTACTATTAATAACCAATCGACGAATTTAGATTATTGTTGTAAGCCCGTTTTCATGATTTACGACGAATCTGCGATTTGGAAGTTTTTTGCAATTAAATTATGAGCTAGATCATAGTACTAGATAATAGAACCATTAAAAACTAAAAATTAAAGAAAAAAAAGAACGTCTTTCTTAAAAACACAATTAAAAATCATCATTTACAACAATAATAACGCCAATATGAAAAATTCGTACCGATTCAATCGTTTTCGGGGACCGGTTATTTTTTGGCGTTCACAAGGCCATCGACCTCTATGACCCGCGGCTTTAATTTACGACATAATTCCCCACAAGTTGCTATGGACCTACGAAAGTATTTTTTGGTAAAATTTTCCACATTTTTTTTTTTTTATTTTATTTTGTCTATAAATGCTCTTTGTCGACCTCAAAGCGTGCCTTCGAAGTCTACGGACTTGCTTCACTGCTAATCTATATTAAAACCTAGAAACAGCAGTACAATCAGTTACTTATCTGCTTAGTGTTGTTTGTTTGTATCATTATCATTTAACATTTCCATACTGTTGATTTATTATAAGTATATTAGTATATAAATATGTATATTGGTATATAAATCAAATAGTTATTTCATATTATATGTAAACGGTATATATATATATTTATTGTATGTATATATTTTCTTAATGTATTGTCAACTACTATATTGTTATATTTTCCAGAATTTCTCTAAATTAAGCGGTTGTCTGGAAGAGATCGCTTTTAGCGATAAGACCGTCTATTGTACAAATCTATCTGGTTTTTGACTGTTTTTAATCTAAATTGTGTTTTGGTGTGCGAGATATAAATTTCAATAAATTTCACGAAAAGCTACCTTTTTTTTTCAACATAGTTAATATGCAGATTAACGAATAAGATAGGTGGTAGATTCAGCAAAGCACTGCTCTTGCTAGGGCTAGTGCTAACAATTCTCTCAGGTTGAGCCCGTGAGCTCACCTACCGGTCCACGTGAAGTTGGAATAGCCCTTAGGCTACCAATGATTAGGTAGGAAAAAAAAAAGATTTATTTAAGTCTGAACTTTAAAAAAAAAACAGACTTTAAGATTAGGCATGAACGTTTTTTTTTTTAAATGCCTATAGGTACATAGTTTTGTCCAACATCCAAATGACTAAACCGGTGTGCACACAAAAAAGTCAAATAATGCACAATACATAGCGCAATGTGCGCACGCGTCCGCCACGCCCGTTCCCACGCAAACACACACATGCACACGCCCGAACTGAAGCTACACTAGTGTGCGTACACGCGCTGTCTACGTCCCGCGTTACCATAGAATTTTACATTAGACAGCTAACGTATTTTTGAAGTATATTTGGGAATTTGTATTCCCGATCCTGCGGACAGAATGGAAAGCAGTCGACGTCGCCCAAAACACGTCATCTCGGATCCTCCCGATCCACTAACGGTGCTTTTAGGTACTTCAAGCACCGGTCACCGTTCTCGTCGAACCCGTCGCTTGCGACGAAGGGCTCGACGAGTAAATTAACTCTCAGACACAGCCCACTGAGTTTCTCGCCGGATCTTCTCAGTGGGTCGCGTTTCCGATCCGGTGGTAGATTCTGCGAAGCACGGCTCTTGCTAGGGTTCGTGTTAGCAACGTCACCAGGTTTGAGCCCCGTGAGCTCACCTACTAAAGTTAGGGTTACGCTGACATAGCCCCTAGGGCTATCAGCTTAGGTAGGAAAAAAAAAAGAAGGGAATATGACGCAGTATTGTGCGTATCGGATATTTGAGACTTCAACTCCCCCACACAATATGTAACAATTTCCTCCAAGCCCTAGTTACTCGGGAGCAGTTAGGTTGTAACATAATTCCTGCCTGCAACAAATTGCATAAGAGCATATAGAGAAATCGCAAAATTAATATAAACGCGATTTAAAATCTCGCACCAAATATTACGGTAAGTAATATTTTCATAAGCCTCAGGAAACACCACAATCATCACAAGAACTTGGCATTTACGTTCAAAACGCTTTATAACCTTCAGAAATGAATCGTGGAGTGATATATTTCGACCTTGTCTTAATAGTCATTGATATTTGGGCGAAAGAGTCCTATCGAAACTGAGAATCGGTCGGGACAAGGCCGTTTTGCCGAAGCGCAGATGTTGCGAACGCGAATTATTATCGGAGCATCTGCTCTTTTAGCGCCCATAACGGTTTTTAATTCTCGTGTACGATGACGATCGAAATGCGTTGATTGAATTGTAAAAGAGCCGTGTTTTTAATATTAAGGACACGAAAACGTTTTGTAGACTGGTGGTTATTCGATTGAACCAAACTATGGGAAATATAATTGAAATAACTTTATTAGCCCTTGGTGCTAGTTCAAGTTGATCATACACATACCTCTTGAAGTTGGCACGTAGAATGAAATAGATGCATGTCAAGTTAATAAGAGCGCGTTAAGTTAGAAACTTTCAATTGAGCTTATTGAAAAATTTATATGGGCACAGAATCGAACTTTGTTACTCATGCAAGCAACGTATGGTAATGGCGAGCAACAATTACGTAATAATAAAATCCTAAATTAAAAACTATTGTAAAAAGAAGTTTTCTAAATAGAACGCATCTATAGAGATTATTAATTAAATGATTAAAAAAAATGGTTTGAGTCTATTTTTTTTTTCCTACCTATGCTGATAGCCTTGAGAGGCTATTTCAGCTTCACCCTAACGTGTGTAGGTGAGCTCACGGGGCTCAAACCGGAATGTTGCTAACACTGACCCTAGCAAGAGTAGTGCTTCGCAGAATCTACCACCGGATCGGAAACGCGACCCACTGAGAAGATCCGGCGAGAAACTCAGTGGGCTGTGTCTATTGGGTTAATTCGCTCGTCGAGCCCTTTGTCGCAAGCGACGGGTTCGACGAGGACGGTGACCGGTGCTTGTGGTGCCTAAAAGCACTGTTGAGGAAGATACACGCTTCGACTTTTTTGTATATAGATTATTTTTAACCTCTCGGAAATAAATAGCGCATTGTTACATTATTAATAATGTTACATTAAGTAATGAAAACATTAGGATACATCTATCTGCGTTTTTATTCTATGTCAGCCCGCAGAGCCGCATCCGCCGAACTCTGCACATCGGATGACACGGCCGTCTAAATCCAAGGTGAAACACGACATTGTTGAATGCTCCGAAATAGATTAACAATAGTACAGTATTAATTGTAAGCGACAAGGGCGACAGTGAAAGTGCATAAGGGACAGAACTGAAGTCAACGTTATTACATTTTTTTATTATTGCTTAGATGGGTGGTCGAGCTCACAGCCCACCTGGTGTTAAGTGGTTACTGGAGCCCATAGACATTTACAACGTAAATGTACCCCGCATTACTGCTTCACGGCAGAAATAGACGGGTTGGTAGTACCCACAGATCATAGAAACACAGGAGATATGGCAAGGAGGCGTGGCGCTTGCGAACGCATCTGGCCTCAAAGCGGCTTGATGCCAGTTTCGGTCATTAGTCGAATGTCAACTTGCGACGTCTTCATTGCTTACGATTTTTAACAAAATGCCGCGTTGTTCAGTGATTGTTTGCAAAAATAACAGCTGTATTGTGAATTACAAGAAAGATAGCATCTCATTTCACACGTAAGTACTACAATATTATAGTTTATCATATTGAAATTACAGAATTCATTAAAAAATTTAGAAAAGCGATGATAGATCCCTTTTCATTAGGAACTAAAACCATTGCTTGCTTAGTACAAATGAATCGATGAATCGGCTGCTCTAATAGCGCAATGGATAATTTTTTTACTGATACTCTCACTCACACGATAGTTTCGTGAAGCGGCCGCTGTCGGCTTTTGTGTGTTAGGGTTGTCTGTTATTGTATTGTCTGTATTGTCGATATTTTATACGATCCTATTTAGTACGAATGATTATTTAAGATACAATTAATTATTTAAAAACCCAATTTGTTTCTATTTCTTGATTACTTCACCTAACTTTTATTGAATCAATAGCTAATGGCAATATAGGTAAATAGTAACTTCAGAAACTGAGCATTAAATAACTGATAAAACGTAAAATAAGTGTAGATAATGTGTTGGTTTTTAATATATTGTGGTATTCATGCATCATTCATATAATGATCATCATTTATACCATGCTTTTATTTTAAAACTTTAGCTATCCGAAAGATCCAAAGATAAAAGAAATGTGGATAAATGCGACAGGAAGGGGTCCAAGCTGGTTCCCAACAAAAAATCACACCATATGCTCGTCCCACTTTGAGCCAAAGTGCTTTCAACCATTGAAGAAAGTTCGTCGGCTCTTCGAATGGTCGGTCCCAACATTGAAGTTGCGTATGGTATTGATGAATTATATGGAACCTTCCACATCCAAAGTGTGCTTTTATTCTGAATTGGATAAAAAGGATCCTAATTTGGTAAGTTAAACTATTTTACAACATCAAAAACTTGTTTCTTTTTTTTAATATAAATATAAAACAAAGTAAGTTTTTTATATGAGAAATTATATAAATGCGGAATGTTTTCTTAATTACAGACGGTTGCTTTAAAACTTCCAACCGGAACCGAATCACAAAATCTCACTTGTGAAAAAAACGATAATTCGGAAAATACTGCTCCAACGTCTACAATATATGGTATCGATACAAACTTTAATGCTCGACAAAATAGCATTTTGGAACAAGAAAATCTGGAAAAAAATGATCTCATCGAAACACCTAGAAAGCGTAAATTACGCCAATTGATTTTGGTACAAGACAGTTTCATAAAAACACAAAAAATGCAAATCAGAAGGCTTCAAAAGAAAACCAGCCGTTATCAGAAAAAAATTGCTAATTTAAAGGACATTTTGAAAAACCTTAATGAAAAAAACTTCATTAGTGCTGATCACGTTACGCAATTAGAAAACATTGGAGTAACCGACCTTATCCAGCGTTATGAAAGAAATGTTTCATCGGGTCAAAGTACTAACCAGAAATATCCGCCTGCTTTAAGAATTTTTGCCACTACTCTTCACTTTTATTCGCCAAAGGCGTACGCGTATGTAAGAAAAAAATTCCAAACAGCTTTGCCTCATATTCGAACCATAAAAAAGTGGTACCAATCTATCGATGCTCAGCCTGGATTCACGCAAGAATCATTAAAAGCGATAAAACTTAAAACTGCCTGCACTAAACACAAATTGTTGTGTAATTTAGTTTTAGATGAAATGGCAATCAGACAGCATGTAGAGTGGGATGGAAAACAAATGCACGGGTATGTTGATATTTCTAATTCTGCAGAACAAGGGGATTGTTTACCCGAAGCCAAAGAAGTTCTTGTATTTTTAGTTACCGCAATTAATGGGGCTTGGAAAATACCAGTCGGGTATTTTCTCATTGACGGTGTCACAGGAGAACAACGGTCTAATCTTGTCAGACAATGTTTGGAATTATTAGAAGATACAGGTATTCAAGTTACCTCGATGACTTTTGACGGCTGTCCAGCCAATATCACCATGGCTAAGAAACTCGGATGTTCTTTTGAAGTTGAAAACTTAAAATCATATTTTGAGCACCCCGTTACTCGTCAACCTGTACATATTTTTCTCGATCCATGCCACATGCTGAAGCTATTGAGAAATGCTTTTGAATCATATGGATGTTTCATGGATGCTTCAAATAGGTGTATAAAATGGAGTCATCTAAAAAATCTGTATGACATTCAGGATAAAGAAAAACTGCACTTAGCAAATAAATTACGAAAAAGTCATATCTTTTTCAAGAACCAAAAAATGAAAGTTCGCTTAGCTTCGCAATTATTTAGCAACAGTGTTGCAGATGCCCTGAATTTTTGTTGTGAACTTCAAATCGCTGGTTTTGATGATGTAGAAGGCACTGTGGAATATCTAAAAACTATCAACAACTTGTTCGATGTGTTAAATTCAAGGCATATGGCCCAACTCCATTATAAAAAACCAGTTTGCCCAGGCAACAAAGACAAGGTATTTGAAACTTTAGAAAAGGCGAAACGGTGTCTAACATCTATAAAGCTTTCAGATGGTACAAAAGCTATCATTACACCCAGAAAAACCGGTTTTATTGGTTTATTAGTGTGCATAGAAAGCCTCAAGGCCTTGTATATACAACTAATTGAAAAGGACCAAAAACTTAAGTACATTCCGGCTTACAAAATCAGCCAAGATCATTTAGAGCTTATGTTTGGACATATACGGTCACATGGTGGATGCAGCACCAACCCAACGGCGCGACAGTTTCAAGCAATATATAAAAAGCTCTTGGTAAAGTCGGAGCTTAGAGATGTAGACCAGGGAAACTGTATAGCTCTTGAGGAGGTTTCTTTTTTGTCGTGCTCTTCAGCTGTCCAAAATATAAATCTGACAATCGAACCATGTAAGTTACACGAAGGTAATGACGAAGACGAGATGAGTTTATTATATGAACAAGCCGTATTTGATGAGGAAATCAGTATACTTGTACAAGATGTCACAGAATTTAGTAGCCAGGTAGTGTCATACATAGCTGGATTTATAGTTCATCGTTTGCTAAAATTGCTGAAGTGTGATACATGCTGTAGCGGTTTGATTGCAGATACAATTAATGACAAGCACCTCAAGTTAATAAAATTGAAGGATAAAGGCGGCCTTATATTTCCATCTAGTGACGTAATAACCATATGTAAACGGATGGAAGTAATAATAAAAACATATATTCTTTCATCTAATACCACGAAAATTTTATCAAAAAATATTAGACAAGAGCTCATGTCAAAATCTTTATCGCATTTTTTAGGTATGAATCTTTTTGAAAAAATTAATTTTCACCAATTTAATCAATCGCCAATGAATAACCATTTAATAATTCTTATAAAAGCCGTAATGGAAAAATATGTAAACATAAGATTACACTACTTAACTAAGAACGCTATACCTAAACTGTCTAAGCGGCAAGTTTTAAATAAATATTTACATTTTACTGGTCAATAAAATCCTTAACAATAAAATTCTTGCAGTTTTACTTGTGTTTCTCTTGATTCGAGAAGTTGATATCCTAACTGTTTCTTGGTAGTTAATATAATTAGTTAATATTCCAATTATGATAAAACTTCGCTTGTATAGAGTACCTACGGTCGAGGGAAACTCCGGTATAGTATTCAAGTCAATTTATTATTATTATTATAAGTATTATAGTCAATAAAATTTTAGGAGAGAGAGCAGATAATATAGTTAACTGAATTTTAATCGATACTTTTCTATGATTATCACTTAACATCACTAGTTGCATAACTTGCACATGTGTGTTTATTCAGAGTCCGTAGCTACAGGTAAATGCGCCGCCCTCTTTTTGCATGTGTTCTATTAATGAGTTTATTGGTGTTGCTGTAAGTTTCTTCGTGTGCGGGAGAAATATGAGCTCGTGTGCCGTTCTTACAATTTTTGGTTTTGTGTGAGTGAAGTAAGTGGGAGAAACGCGGAGACATCTGAACACGAATAATTTTTTGTACAAAGCTAATCTCCTTGTTTCTATGATCTGTGGTAGTACCTAACCGTGCGGACTCACAAGAGATCCTACCACCAGTAAAAAATCATACTAAATTATATCATCTAACTGCCAACATAAAAATGTCTTTAGGCATTGTAAGGCATAATAGAAACTAACAAATCCGGCAAAATGTGGCCATTAAAAATCAAAAGAAAACCACTATTCGTCTCCCAGTCTGACAGACCAGGCCTCTTCGACAAACCGAAGGCATCGCTGAAGGAGGCTGTTGAAATGTCCAGCATTCTAAACTCAACGCACTATATTAATTAAATTTCCGGTTATGTATACGTGTATGTATGAGTGAGAATATATATACCAACCATAAAAAAATATATTACATCTATTTCAGAAATTAAGGTGTCATCATATCATTAAAAAATAGATTGATTGATACTATCGACGAACTCTTTGGATTTATTATAACACAATCAAAATGAACTATATATAATTTCGTTAAAAATATTTCGAATATTTGATCCTATAAAAATTCCAACATTTAAATTTTTATGTGATTATATAAATAGATATATAATTTTAATATAAATATTTCCATACACGGCCTATAAAGTTCGAAATCCAAGCGGAATTAAATGACATTTAGCGGTTTGAATTACGATCACATAACATTTTTAGATATGTATCTTTCAAGCGCGAATGTATTTTAGAATAGATCTTCTCTTATCTAAAATGCCCTGAGTGTTCAATTTCTATTAAATATCTTTCACAGTCCATAAAGCTACTTTTAGAATCAAATCAACTAAACTACTAAGCAATTAAGTCGAGTTTTCTACAAAATAGATAGTTTCATATTATATTTATTACACAAAACTTCAACTAGACGAGGCGTATAAGAGACTAAAAATCAATGCCGATAAAAACCACAACTAAAATTCCTCAAACATGGACCGATATTTTTTAAACGCAATATTAGGCATTTAATATTAGACCTAGCATGATCTGTTTACGCCAACGGACTTATATAAAATTACTAGAATGACATCAGTGAAATGATACGATATTATAAACCACGAACCATCAAACAAGCTAAAGTTACATTTCGTTTTTATTGGACCAGTCCAAGAGTTCGTTGTTCTCGTCGGATACGGAACATATGTATAGTTCGTGGGATTATAATTTAAAAAAAAAAGATGCTTAATCCGTTATATAAAACTTGAATTTGGTGGCGCGCTGTAAACTTGTTCACGTGTGAAATACTATAAATGTGTATGAATAATAATTTCATTAGCATCTTTAGTTTACACATTAAGTACTGCTCGACATTTATAGCCTACTGAGTTTCTCGTCGGATCTTCTCAGTGGGTCACGTTTCCGATCCGGTGGTAGATTCTGCGAAACAGTGTACTTGCTGGGGTTAGTGTTAGCAACGACGTCAGGGGCTTGAGCCCCGTGAGCTTAGCTACTTGTTAGGGTTACGCTGAAATGGTCTCTCAAGACCAAGCTTAGGGAGGAACAAAAATCGACATTTAAAAGTCTCAAGCAATACGACACGCTAATGCCAAATGCAAAATTCTCTCTGCTGTGAGAGCTACGGAACATACCCACACTTGACCACTGAAATTTGAAGCCGAAAAATCTCATTTTGCACAGTAAAGAGTTTAGTGTTTGGCCAATTATAATCACATTAGGAGGCACCCGACCCCTTTGTCCATTGTTTGTTATATTTCAAATTGTAAAGCAATATATAGGTAATTAATTATCTATGAATCTTCATACATTTTTTTTACTAGATTCATCATCAAATGTATTTTTCTACTTACTACGTCGATAGAGTAACAACGGCTTGAGCGAATTTAAATTACTTTTAATTAGAAGACTGTGGGGTTTCACTTTGGACAAAAACCCTCTCACGGAATTCGCGGTTTTAAAATAAATATCCAATCTTTTGTAAGAGTCAATCACAACGAAACTTTCTCTTAGAGGTTCTGGCATCAGAACCTTTATTGAACTGATGAATTAACTTATTTAAATAGAACAATAACTACGAAATTAATTAAAAATCAAGGAAAATTTCATAGAAAAGATAGTCGTCATCTGATTTTTATAAACACATAATATATTTATTTATTTATTTATAGCTTCTTATACTATAAAGTATAAAGGCGGACTTAATGCCATAGGCATTCTCTAATAGTCTACCTTAGGGGAGTGCAGAAATGAAGCTTGGTAGGTGTAGTGTGAAGGTGATATTACTGAAACATATTAATATGTGTAATATATGTATGTAGGTATGAAAACACAATCTCCGATCCCAAAGATCAGCTTATCAAAAGTAGATCGTTCATTCATTCCCTTTCGACTGTATTGTAAGGAATATTCGAGGCTTTTAAGAAATGATTATCTGTATTCGGATATCGGGTTACCATACACGTGCATACGACCCCTTATGAGGTTCAAATGTGCTTTCACGCATCATTATATTGCTGTGTAGTTCGAGCTTGTTGTGTCGTGATTATGTCTGTAGAAATATATATTTGGACACTAAATTAAGCCGCGCAATGATGACTCTACTCCAATTAAATACTAGGTTAAGCCGTGCAATCACCACTCCACTCCAATCTATACTAATATTATAAAGCTGAAGAGTTTTTTTGTTTGTTTGAACGCGCTAATCTCAGGAACTACTGGTCCGATTTGAAAAATTCTTTCAGTGTTAGCCCAGTTATTGAAGAAAGCCATAGGCTATATTACATCACGCTAAGATCAATACGAGCGGAGCACTAATAACCTCCTCTTGTTAAGTCGGTTAAAAAGCGTGATTTTAGTATCTTAAATAGCTCCTTAACATTCTATTATTCAAAAATATTTTCACTTTCTACGTAAATGAAGAGGCGGGTAAAATTTAGCGTTATGCCAAGGTAACTATTCCACGTGGACGAAGTCGCGGGCAAAAGCTAGTAAAGTATAATTTACTATGTATCACGGTTTTACCATTACAAAGATTTTCTGTATCCGAATAATCTAATCAATAAAAAGCCACATGAATCATTCAAACGAAAAGTGGTGGTATCTCAAATTGCCGATTTATTATCAATGCATCGAGTTCTTAAAATAAAGTGATTCGATAAATTAGCTTTCAATAAATTAGCTTTCAATAAAGTAGCTTTCATTAAATTACTTTACGAAAATTGTGGGCTGAAAGTGCTATGAGTTGTTCCGCGGCACACGGGAATTGCGCCCAGACTCGCTCCGGTAGGTCTGATAGACGTCAGATTATAGATAAAACCAACACTTGAGCATTGATTTCAGTTTAAAGCATCAAGATCGTGGTATTGATAAATCTAACGCTTCTAAAGATGTTACAGAGCCGATTTATCGTGGAAAAGAAGTATTCACAGTTACAAAATGTGTAGATGAATCTACAGGATAAAATAACACGAATAGATCCCGAAATAATTGTCGATGATAAAACTGAATGAGATTAAAAAATTTGGGTTGGTTAAATGGTTAATTTGGATTTTAATATTGGTCATAACAATTCTATATATATTTTTATCGCTCCGATTTTATAGGAACTCGTAACGCCACAAGTTCTTGAAGTCAGACAGCACATGCCAGCAATTACAAGGTAAAGTCAATAGTGTGCTATCGATCGCGTTAATGGTGTGACAAACGTATGGGCTTGCTCCGGTCGCGGCGGCTCTCAGTTTGCTGCGCCCATAAATCTAAAAGCCGGCCCGAAAGGACTCACAACCCTGCATTAAAGCCAGACATGATTGCCCCGGGCGCTCGGCGAACAAAACGAATGCTTAGCAACGAACGCGGCTCGTATCTGCGCGACTTCATTCTTTTCTTTTTTGTTAAAGTCTTTTAGGGCTGCGTGTGATAAGTTCAACGTTTCGGAATCGTCAAGGTCAAAATCTATCACGATGGCCGAATAGTAGCATGTTAGTTCAGTCGAAGACGTGAACGTGCCTCGTCGGATTGTAAACAAGCCTTATGAACGTTTTGCGCATACGAATTGGCGGGGAAACACGCGTGTCTGAGATTGTCAGTTTTTTACCAAAATCAGATTCCATAAAATTCCCGATAGATTCACCGTATATTTATCGCGCTGTCCAGATAATATCGCGTATTACGAATTCATTAATTCAACACAATACGCACACAGCAATAACGTCATTTTTTTTATTGCTTAGATGGGTAGACAAGTTCACAGTCCACCTGGTGTCAAATGGTTACTGGAGTCCATAGATGTCTACGACGTAAATGTACCCACCCACCTTGAGATATAAGTTCTAAGGTCTCAGCATAGTTACAACGGCTGCCCTTCTCTTCAAACCGAAACGCATTACTGCTTCACGGCAGAAATAGGCAGGGTGGTGGTACCTACCCGTGCGGACTCACAAGAGGTCCTACCACCAGTAAAAACCACCGCATTGTTTTCAAACAACTCGCACACAAATGAATTACGGCAAAAAAAAAATTAGTCTCTCGAGTCTCGAAGGCCATAAATAAACGGCGTCAACTCGTAAACATTAAGAGAGCACGACCGTCTTTAACAAAAGAACAGAATGTAAATCTAGTGACATCCGGGTGTGAGTTCATACCGTCAACTGCGGATTCAATATGGAAACATCCACGGTCGCCGCTTAATCTCATATCGGATCAATGATTGTTCTGGCGAGCACGCCCGGGTCAGGTCACCTTGCTAAACGGCGCAACAATACGAATAACCAACATGTAAAAAAATACATACACACAATTCAATGGTCGATGCATTGAAACTGGTTCTATACGGATCCTGTAATCGACTTTAGTCAATTCCAGACGTGACTCATGCTAACGAAACGAGGCTAAATCAATATGTTTCTATTAGAGTTGATAGCGTTTTGCCAAAGCGATTTTTTTAAGTGCTAGTTTAATTTGAGTTTAGTCAGCTAGCAAAAACTAGACGCTTTGTTATATTCAAATTTAAAACTTAAACGTTTCTCAGAAAACGATTGTCTTAAACGAGTCGTCTATTATCAAAGGTGGCAATCTGTGCATTTGGACAAAAAAATGTTATTGATATGTCAATACAGATTGATTTGAATATAATCGTCTCCTTCAAAGAATACGGTTCAAAACCTGCATTAAATAAAGGCTAATACTTAACCTGTTATTTATCTAAGATGTCGTTCAGAATAGTTTTGTAACTGCCAATGGAATATAAAAGTCAATAATTCGTTTTTCTGATTTACCAATAATTGTCCAAAAGTCACATTGCCGCCTTTGATAATAGTCGATTTAAACAAGAATATACTTTTGTGTGAACGCAAAAATTTGTTAAATGACGATTTTTACATACCAATTTATAGATTACTAGCGGCCCGCTCCGGCTCCACTCATGTCTTTAACAAAAATTTCAACGATATTTGACGTCGATTTATTTTTTAAAATAAAAGAACACTTATTACGGCATAACTATAATAGTTAGAAATATGCTGTCGCGACACTTTTTGTAAATAATAATATGTTCTACAAAGTCGTAGTACATTATTTTATTCTATCATCAATAGTTTCCGCAGGGCACGCGATGTAAAGAATATTTTAGGTATTTTTTTTACACCTTGGGTTACATCATTGGAGTTTTAGTAAGGATCCCTAATTTTTTTCAAAAAAGATTATAGCCTATGTCACTCGGGAAAAGTGTAGCTTCCAAGCCGTGAAAGAATTTTTCAAATCGGTTCAGTAGTTTCGGAGCCTATTCAATACAAACAAACAAACAAATCTTTCCTCTTTATAATATTATTACTAGCGACCCGCCCTCGCTTCGCTTCGGAAACATTAAAATACACATGAAACCAAAAAAAAAAAAAAAAGTAGCCTATGTGCATCAGGGACAATGTCGGCTTCTAATGGAAAAAGAATTTTTCAAATCGGTCCAGTAGTTTCGGAGCCTATTCGAAACAAACAAACAAACAAATCTTTCCTCTTTATAATATTAGTATAGATATAGTATATAGTATAGAAAACAATAGTAAATGTCAAAAATATCATGAAGAATTTGTCGTCGACTTTAATTGACGTTGGAATTCTCTTTTCACTAAGAAGTGTGAATTTTAGAGTTCGAAACATCTTAAATTAATAAATATATATAAATACAAATATAAAACAATTCAGTCTTATCAACAGTCAACAAATTTTCTTTCTTTTTCATTGTGGACAGCCTCATCAATAAAACCTTTGAAGCCAGTTGGTTTTTTTTGCCAATTTAAATAGAAAGAGAAGAGATGAAATGTTATTCATATCTTGCGGTACAAAGTTCTTCTTCTTAATCGTTTCACTTTTGACCGAGTGGTTGCAATCGTTTTGTAGCGTTGGAGGGATCAGATCTCACGCGTCTTACAACGCCCCGCCCTCTTTCCTCGCTCGAGGCCATTCTGCTGCACTCGTTTAAGCGACCTCTGACTGGAGTTCTGATTTCGTTAGTCCTCCGTATTGGAGACGTCACGCGCGGTTTTGTGCGCTCCATCCTTCCTTGCACGAAGAAGCGATGAACTGCTTTTATTGCTTTGTTGGGTGGAGAGAGCTCATGGTCAACCTCATATTAAGTAGTTACCGGAGTCCATAGACATCTACAACGTAAATGCCACCTTGAGACGTAAGTTGTTAGGTCTCCGTTTTAACAGTACAACAGCTGCCCCGCCTTTCAAACCGAAACCCGTTACTGCTTCACAATATGTGGTGCCTACCCATGCGGACTCACAAGACGTCCTACCACCAGTATTATCTGAAATAGTGCTGTGGAAAATAGGCGCCGCCGAGTTCTTGAAGTAACGAGCTGTTCGCACTCGCTCTATGAAACTCTAGTTAGTGCTTTCTTCTCTAGCACCAAATCTCCAGAACGTCTGCTGTGTTTCTTTCTACTTCTCGCCCAGCCCACCTCTCAGCAGCCCACCTCTCTGATCGTTTCGCTTTCGTGGTCTTAATTATGTTCTTAATTCTTTATACTTTCTTCAGCCTGTCTGCCGCATTCCTGGTGACATCCGCCATTGCTTGAAATCAAAGCCCCAAGATATGTGCAGTATTGGATTAAGTCGCAGCAATCATCACCTTAGTCTTACTGCGAGTAATCTTTACACCAAAAACACAAGGCCTACTACTCCTTCCATCCTCAGCACCAGCTCCTCCAATGCTCCTATTTACTGGTGGTAGGACCTCTTTTGAGTCCGCTCGGTTAGGTACTATCACCCTGCCTATTTCTGCCGTGAAGCAGTAATGCGCTTCGGTTTGAAGGGTGGGGTAGCCGTTGTAACAAGACTGAGATCTTAGAACTTATATCCCAAGATGGGTGGCGCATTTACGTTGTAGATGTCTATGGGCTCCAGTAACCACATCACACCAGGTGGGCTGTGAGCTCGTCCAGCCATCTAAGCAATAAATAAAATAAAAAATCAATGGAGCATTCCGCTAGGCTTCGAAAACTACGTGAGAACGTATGACGTTTGGGTGCCGTCTGAGCCGCGCGCCTTTCTCATCGCTGCTCTAGATCTTTCATCGTGGTCGCGCCGTTCAGCCATTATATGCAAATTGTGACGCCATTTGGGCCAAGTCCTGGCCGTAAGCGATAGCGGATACTAGCATCGAGAATGCGAAACATATATATATATAAAAATGAATTGCTGTTCGTTAGTCTCGCTAAAACTCGAGAGCGGCTGGACCGATTTGGCTAATTTTGGTCTTGAATTTTATTTGTCGAAGTCCAGAGAAGGTTTAAAAGGTAAATAAATATGAAAATTCTCAGAATTAAATAAAGTTTAAGTCTTTTATTTATCGATTGAGGCACTACGAAGTCTGCCGAGTCAGCTAGTAATAAATATAATTGATTTTTTTTGTTTATCGCGTTTGTATGTCAATTCCAATGTCACTCCTCCAAATCTATACTAATATATAAATCTACAGTGGTTTTTACGGATGTTCCGTTGTAACTACTGAACCATGCATCCGATTGACTTGAAACTTGGTATCCATGTAGAAAATACATGTACTTAATGAATAGGCTAATATTTAAATGAGTGTTGGACTCCCTAATAATAATAATGACAATAAATAAGCGAAGCGAGCGAGTACGGCTAGTCATCAATAAAACACGGAAAGGACAGTTTTAAATTACTAAATAATCAGTAATTACTGCTATGTAATAAAGTTCAGGTAACGTTTGACAAAAAGGGAACTTTATTGCGTGTCCACACATCTGCTTCAAAGCAGTCATGCGTCCCAATTCGAAGGGTGGAACAACCGTTACACATACAGCTCAGACAACCTCGAGTCGCCCACATTCAAGCGGCATTTACGTGTTGTCTATGGGCCCCAACAACCACTTAATACCAGGGTCAGGGTCAGTCAATCAATAAGTTCAGTTGCTGAATAAAACTTATGTTATATATCTATACTAATATTATAAAGAGGAAAGATTTGTTTGTTTGTTTGTTTCGAATAGGCTCCGAAACTACTGGACCGATTTGAAAAATTCTTTTTCCATTAGAAGCCGACATTGTCCCTGATGAACATAGGCGCCTTTTTTTTTTTTTTTTTTTCAGTTGTCTTTTATTGTTTCCGAAGCGAAGCGAGGGCGGGTCGCTAGTCTGCAATATTTTTTTTAAAAAGTGTTTACTTGAAACACTACTTACGTTGGACATTTCTTTTCATAAATACCTACATATAATCATAACAGACTTAAGGTAACGCACTGTTAACTCCACTAAAGATTGCCAAGAAAAGCTTTCATGCTTAGAACGTAAATATAGGTCTTGGAATGTGACAATGTAAAAAACCTTTTGTTCTTCCACTGAAGCCCAAAATGCAGACCTAAATATTATTGCATAAATAGGTGATCGGGTTCTAATCAGTTACATACCCGAAGGCATGAGGCCATTCTCAATAATGTTGTAGAATGACCGGCATACCCTTCAAACTAGATCGCTTAGCTTTGCTGCGAAATGCAGTAGGTACCTACGCTCGCAGGCGCTACGTATTATGATCAGACTTGACATGATATGACAGCAAATATTTCTGCAGAGAATCTATTACGCGTTTCAAGGGTTAGGCAAACGCTATTAAGACATACCGTGTCTCCATTTCTTATCTATCTGGTACCCTATTTGCACATCGTCGAGCGAAAGTCGACCACATCAAAAGTGCTATAAAAATTAAATTAACATGGCTAATGTAGTCGTTATTGAACTAAGGAACCGTTAATTTAAAAACATTATTAGCATTTCGCATAATTCTTCGTAATATTAAATGCATATTCAACCAGAATAGGGCAGCATTTGCATTCGTTAGACTGAATCGAACCTGTTCTTCTTGTGTTAATGATAACGCTTTAGTGGAAAAGCCGTGGGACGTGCATTGAACTGATTCTTACCTTATTACATTAAGGTACGCAATGAAATTTCACAAAATTAAACTTGCAAATTAACATTTGAAATGTAACTCAATTATCTTTGTCGATTCGTAATCGGTACAGAGAACTATTGATGTTGTTTTAACTAATCGAATTGCAGTTAAATATGACATGTCCTTCTTCAAACGAGGCTTGTGGCGAGTATTAAGCGGTAGGCAGCGGCTTGGCTCTACCTCTGGCATTGCTGAAGTCCATAGGCGACGGTAACCACTCACCATCAGGTGGGCCGTATGCTCGTCTGCCTACAAGGGCAATAAATTTTTTTTTCTGTTTTTGTGGGTTAACACAAAAAATGTCGTTAACATTAGAGACTTCGATTTCCCGTCTCAATATGAGTGGCGGCAGTGACGATATGGTGTCTATGGGTTTCGGTAACCTCTATACGCCAGGAGTTCGGTGAACTCATTCAGCAGTCTACGCAATAAAAAAGATACCTTGATACACCGACCCAAGTCTAAATTTTGTAATTTATTTCATAAGTGATTTAGCTATATTATAAAAGTTTACCCTCATGAGATTATACTTGTGATGTCAATAAGCTACAATGACATTGCCGCTATCCTTTGAATGTAAAGACAAAAACAAACAATACAAAACAGGCAAAGATTTCCAAACAATTTAGTACGGTACAATGCAATTTCAGTTTCACCTGGGGGCTTGTGGGAAAGGCTTGGTCCGAGAGCTCTCGGTCTGCGTTCCCTCTATGATTGGATTGAGCTGCCCGAGGCAAACGCAGCCTTGTCGTAAAAAGACGGCCAACATAACATTACAGGAGTGGAATGCAAACGGAAAACTATATACTTAAATAGCAGTGATCCAACAAAACGTTTCTCGCGTGACTCCATTTTGGCGTCTTATCGCAAGTCGATGGAATATTATTTTTTTTTTTTTTTTTTTTTTTATTGCCTTTGTAGGCAGACGGGCATACGGCCCACCTGATGGTGAGTGGTTACCGTCGCCCATGGACTTCAGCAATGCCAGGGGCAGAGCCAAGCCGCTGCCTACCGCTTAATACTCTCCACAAGCCTCTTAAAACTGGATTTAAACAAATTCGACTTAGAGTATATTATGTTACTACTTTCTGAACGGCTAGTCTTCATCAGAGCTATCCCCGTTACCAAAATGAAACTGCTTCTTTTTGCATTTAAGAGGCCAATAAAAAAATCTAAAAAAAAACTGGTGAAATATCTTGTACTTTGTTCTTTTATTCGATATAAGGCTCCTTAAATACCCACCACAGAGCAGTCTTTTCGAATCAAAGATCGCCCTAGCGTCCAATAAAAAAACACTTGACGTCGTGTCGAGTAATTTATTTTGCTACAAAGTTGCTTTGTAATAGTAAAAAAATTTTAAAATCAGTAGCAGAAAGCGTTGTCAATCCACAGTGACCTCCTGAACTTACAAGCTGTCAGTGTTAATGTTAATGATAAACGCGTTGCGCTTCCATCATTATTTTACCGTTCGAATAATAAAATCGTATTTAAATATATGTGATAGAACCCGAATATCTTTATATACATATATATTTCTTCTGTATGTGTGTTTGTCACTGAACTCCTCCTAAACGGCTGGATCGATTTTAATGAAATTTTCTGTGTACCTTCAGGTGGATTCGAGAATGGTTTAGATTAAATCAGCCACGTAGATGGCGCTGCAGTCGGTATATAGGTTATTTATCTTTTCTAGAAATAATTTATATGGCAAAACAACGTTTGCCGGGCCAGCTAGTGTATTTATATAATATAAGTAATGATCAATCATGACTTATACATATGAAATAATAACTACAAGGAAGTTAACAGATATTAAAGAAATTTCGTCATTGGTTTTTAGGCCGAGACTAGATTTACGTTTGAGGAAATAACAGAATTAGGAATTTCTTAGGTCGTAAAATAATTTGACATGCCTGTGGCAATCTTGTCAGTGTTGATAGCAAGGTCGACGATTGAATTTAAAATCGATCGCCAGTCTCCCAGTATCATCTTATATAATAATAAAAAAAATCACTAAGTATTTGAAATGCAAATGGATTTTATCTTTCGTAGAATTTTGGACATGTTTATCTAGTGAATAAAAAAGAATAATATCATACTTAACCCATAAACGTTTTATGAAATGCGAACATTCATTTGATTTGTGTGGAAAGCAATTAATTTTGTTTTTTTTTTATCCTACCTAAGCTGGTAGCCTTGAGAGGCTATTCCAGCGTAACCTTAACTAGTAGGTGAACTCACGGGGCTCAAACCTGACGACGTTGCTAACAAGAGCCGTGCTTCGCAGAATCTACCACCGGATCGGAAACGCGACCCACTGAGAAGATCCGGCGAGAAACTCAGTGGGCTGTGTCTGTTGTAGAAGATTAATGAGCTATCGAAAAAAAAGTCTAAAATGTATTTAGCGTGATCGTAGGCAAATTATAGACGCATTTATGCGCATATGAGATACGTAGATGCACATGCATATTTATGATTTGTTCCGTGTATGTTAATAGGGAAATGAATTGTAAATTGTGTGCTACTTGATTCAATCGATGATATGCAATTAGAGAATTGTAAACAAATATTGGATTGTCTTGATTGGGAAAGCTTATATGTTCCTTCTATGAGAATAGTAAGGGCTGTTGAACACCTGTTTTTTTAATTCCCCGAGTAGGCAGACGAGCTCACGTCCCACCTGATGGTAAGTGGTTACCGTCGCTCATGGACTTCAGCAATGCCAGGGGCAGAGCCAAGTCGCTGCCTAGCGCTAAACAACTGCACGCTTAATGAAAAACAACACAGACATAAGTGTCTAAAATTGGATTCGCAAATTCCTAAGGACTCCAAAAACCATTTCCATTTTTACTGGTGGTAGGACCTCTTGTGAGCCCGCGCGGATAGGTACCACCACCCTGCCTATTTCTGCCATGAAGCAGTAATGCGTTTCGGCTTGAAGGGTGGGGCAGCCGTTGTAACTATACTTGCGACCTTAGAACTTATATTTCAAGGTGGGTGGCGCAATTACGTTGTAGATGTCTATGGGCTCCAGTAACCACTTAACACCAGGTGGGCTGTGAGCTCGTTCACTAAACTAAGCAATTAAAAAAATAAAAAACATTAAGTGATCAGTGACGTCATCATCATAATCTAGATTTACGTAACCCCGAAACCACGTCCCCCCCCCACCCAGCTTTTGTTTCTGTACTTTCAAAAGCACGCGTTTCTGAGCACGACGCTACACGAGCGAGCGAATGCCGAGGTCGTGGGCGGCACACGTACCGATGCCATCAAAGATAATGGTGTAATAAGACGACCGATCGCCGTCTAGGTGCAAGGAGTTATCAATTTCGATGGCCACACGATTCCGAGTGATTGTTTTTCGGCGTTGAACTTTGATGAAACGGTTTAAAGAACGAGATGGCTATCGAAATGTGTTTTGCAAGTATACTTTAACTGCAGGTATATTAAAAGATATAATGTATATTTAGATTTCTTCCTATCAGATAACAACTTTAAAATTTCATTCTAAATTTGAATGTCAAGATAAAATTGTTTTAAAATCTCCATTCCATTTAGATATACAGATTTAATCGCTATTTATTCGAGAAATACACTATAAGTAGTTTTAACGTAGATATTTGATCAGATTGATTAAAGAAATCCATAAATATAGTCAACTTAGCACTAGATCAATGTACAAAAACTGTGGCAGATCAAAGACGGATCGGCATTGACCTTATCTGCACGGGCGCATTACAAATCGATTTGAAACCAATAAGACGTCGGATGCTGGACAAATACAGCGGTCGTTGACCGGCAGAGCTGAACGATTTGCATACCTAGCGATTGCATCACAAGACACCATACCTCTGAACTTTTTGTATGATATGCCTCGGATCTTACATATTGGTATCGGTAAACTACAGATATTCGTGACTGGAATTTTTTAAGTTGTTAATTTTTTTTTATTGCCCTTGTATGCAGACGAGCATACGGCCCACCTGATGGTGGTGAGACCAATGCCAGGGGCAAAGCCAAGCCGCTGCCTACCGTAAAATACATCATGAAAAATTGTTAGACTGACAACATAAAATATTTTGGGAATATACGACGAAAGGAAAGATCTTCCACCGAGCGGGTGATATTGCTCGGTAGACCGGCGGTCCGGATGTTGTTGTTCGGAACTTGTATATATGCGCTTTATCTTGAAAATGTCGTAAGCGAGATTCAGGCATCTGTCAATTATCTTGCGTTGTATGATGGCTACCCGCCACAATATCATCGCATTAGAGTAACTATGCCATATTCCCTCGGAATCTTCAATTAAAAGATATTTAATTCAAATATTTATTTATATGTAAATACATTATAATAAACACCTCATTTAAATAGACTGATGTAGTCTTGTGGAAAATACCAAAAAAATATTTCCGAAATTTAAATGTACAAGCCATTATATCATACCAGTTTTGACCATCCGCGGAACATAACAACCAACAGAACAAATAAAAACAAACAAATTAACACTAAATTATAACGATAACATAACCTTAACTTGTACAATTTAATAAAATTCAAGAATAATTTTATACAGAGCTCTGATAGAATACAAAACAAGCAAGATCTGAATACTAAAATAATAAATTTTCAGTTAAAAGATCCTGCTTGCTTTGGGTTGTAAGAATGATTCACCAAATAACATGCCCGGGATAGTTTAGGTGAGTGAAGTCCACACGCCCACTCTTCAAACCGGCATGCACTCAGTCAAAAAGGATAGCCGCGTGATAGGAATAAGACGAATGGATTCGTTTTGAATTAGAATTTTTAAAGAAATTTCTTGGGCATTTCGGAATCCCATCATGACTTACAAGCTCTTGTGATTTGAATCGAACGTCTTCACATAAAAAGTGATAATTGGTTGATTATAAAATTTGAACAATAAAGTTTTCTCTTGATATATTTATTGCATTGCATTGTAGGGACTATCTACATTGTAGGGTCTGTACGACAATTAACTGCAGTAAAGGAAGCAACCTACTTTTTTCCATATAAAATGTATAAATCTATATACCTAGGTATTATACTAAATACTACCTATTATACTAAATTTAAACTACTTACAAACAATCCCTAATATTTAACTAATAATAATAAATACCGTCTAAATTTAAGTTCAAACATCAAAACTAATATACAGTTTTTCTTTAAATTTTGACAATAGATAAAAATATCTTTAAAAAAAATATCTCAAAGTTTTTACAGCATAATTGCTTTTTTTCTAAGATTCTATGTGTTAACTTTAGAGAGTTATGAAATAATCCCGTCATATTATAAAAGACCAAAGATCACACACCATAAAGTCCCGTGGCTTCATTTATCTTTTAGGAGAGCAATTTGTGCATCAAACAGGTTTTCATCGGCAATAAACGCTTTTTTTTTTTTTTTTTTTTTTTTATTGCCTTTGTAGGCAGACGGGCATACGGCCCACCTGATGGTGAGTGGTTACCGTCGCCCATGGACTTCAGCAATGCCAGGGGCAGAGCCAAGCCGCTGCCTACCGCTTAATACTCTCCACAAGCCTCGTTTGAAGAAGGACATGTCATAGCGCTCGGGAAACACCGAGGAGGGGAGCTCATTCCATAGCCGGATGGTACGTGGCAAAAAAGATCTCTGGAAACGCACTGTGGATGACCGCAGTGGCTCCAGGTAGTATGGATGAACTCTACTCCGGTGGCGGGCGGTGCGATGGTAAAAACGAGATGCTGGTATCATCTCGAACAATTCCTCAGAGCACTCCCCATGGAACATACGGTATAAAATACAGAGGGAACCGAAGTCCCTCCGCAGACCCAGAGGCTCCAAACGATCCGAGAGAATGGGATTATCGACAATCCGAACGGCCCTCCTCTGTATGGAGTCAAATGGAAGAAGCAGGTATTTGGGAGCCCCGGCCCAGAGATGGGAGCAGTACTCCATGCGAGGCCGGACTTGTGCTTTATAAAGCAAAAGTCTTTGTCCAGGCGTGAAGTACCGCTTCGCTCTGTTGAGGACTCCCAGCATTTTGGACGCCAACTTGGCTTTGCCTTCCAAATGACTCCGAAACTGGACATCGCTCGAAACGTCGACCCCAAGTATCCCGATACTCTCGGAAGGTTGCAGGGATACTCCTTGGAATTGCGGCGCCATGACAAAGGGGTCCTTCTTCGCAGTGAACGCGCAAACTTGTGTCTTTATCGGGTTGAATTGAACCAAGTTCAATTCACCCCATTCGGAGACTCGCCCCAGAGAGTTCTCCACTTCAGACACAAGTTTTGATCGTCTCTCTTGCACCACGCTCCGAGAGAGACTCTGATGGCCGATATATCGCGCATCCCCCGTGCTGTCATCCGCATAGCAATGCATGCCATCAATAGACAGCATGTCATTGATATACAGGATGAAAAGCGTGGGGGAGAGCACCGAACCTTGTGGAACGCCAGCGTTGATGGTCATGGTATCAGAACAGTCACCGTCTACAACGACCGTGATGCTCCGCCCATCCAAAAAGCTAGCGATCCACTTGCAGAGACCCTCGGGGATTCCGTAAGATGGTAACTTCGATAGAAGTGCCCTATGCCAGACCCTGTCGAAGGCCTTCGCGATATCAAGGCTCACAGCAAGAGCCTCGCCCTTGCTCTCCAAGGCTTCAGCCCACCTGTGAGTAAGGTATACAAGAAGATCGCCAGCTGAGCGACCGTGACGGAAACCGTACTGTCGGTCACTGATCAGCTGGCGATCTTCAAGATACTTCAGGAGTTGTGTATTTATAATTCGCTCCATCACCTTGGAAAGCAAGGAAGTTATCGCGATAGGCCTGTAGCTCGATGGGTCCGACCGGTCACCCTTCTTGGGGATAGGGTGGACGTGGGCGGTCTTCCATGAAGACGGAACCCTGTTAGTGCAATAAGAGAGGCGATACAAACGCGTTAGCGCAGGTGTCAGCTCAGGGGCGCACGTTTTCAAAACCACTGCGGGGATGCCGTCTGGCCCACTCGACTTATGGACGTCCAGGAGTCGGAGCTCCCGCCTGACTGCACACTGTGTGAAGCAGATATCCGGCAGGGAGCTATCACACCGGGGGATGTTCGGTGGTGTGGCACCCCCGTCGTCCACAGTCGAGTTCGAGGCGAAGAGTTTGACCAGAAGGTCAGCCTTCTCTTTCGCGCTGTGGGCCAGATTGTCATCGGACTTGCGCAGTGGTGGGAGACTAGACCTGCAAAAGTTTCCTTCTGCAGCTTTGGCGAGCGACCAAAAAGCACGGCTCCCGGAGGGATAGCTCTTCAATCGCTCGCCAACTCTAGCAACGTGCTCCGACTTCGCCTTGGCAATTACCTTCTTGTAGGACCTGGAAGCGGCGTTATATTTCCGCCTTTCCCCTGAGATGTTAGGATCCCGACGTCTCCTGGCATTATCCCATGCCACGTATGCGGACCGCTTGAGGCGTGCAGCATCCCTGCTGGCATTGTTATACCAGGGTCTGCTGCGACCCCCAACGGGCACTTCAGAGGAGGGAATAAACAATTCCATCCCCTGGAGCACCACGTCTTTAATACGGTCCGCACAGACGTCAGGATCAGCAGAGGAAAAGCAGAACCGCCCCCATGGGTAGGATGCGTAAAATTCACGCAATCCATCCCAATCTGCTGACATATACCGCCAAACTCTTCGATACCCGGTCGTCGTTCGACGATCAGGACGAGAGAGTGGTACGGCAGCACGAATAAGGCAGTGATCAGACGATCCAAGCGGAGCGTCGACCACCACACTGTATCCGGCCGGATCTGTGGTCAGCAGAAGGTCCAACAAAGAAGGCTCGTGCCCCTCGATATCTGGGACACGGGTGGGCTGTGTCACCAGCTGGGAGAAGCCGTAGGCCAAGGCGAAATCGTAGGCAGTCCGACCCGGGAGGTCAGTGGTTCTGGACCCCAACCACTCTTGGTGGTGAGCGTTAAAGTCTCCAAGAACCACCACCTCCGCAGATGGGTACTGCTCAAGCACGCGGTTAGTCCCCTCTTGCACATGCTCAAACAGAGCTGAACCTGCATCACTGCTGTGGGACCTGTACAGGCACGCGTAGATTCGGCTACGGCCCCCGTGGTCTACGCGCAGCCACAAGAGGGACAGGTCCCGTTGTTCGAGGCCCCGAAGACGGCGACAACAGACATCAGCCCGGACGAATACGCACACCCCGGCTTTACGCAGGAAGTTGTGCTCCAATACGTAGCCGGGGTACTCAAGGTATGAGGTATCATCCGGAGCAGATATCTGCGTCTCCGTTAAAAAAAGCAGGGCAGGCTGCGCCGTCTCAAGGTGGTGGTGTACGGCGTCAAGGTTGCTATGTAGGCCCCTGACATTGCTGAAATCCACATTAAATGTGGAATGGGGAACCGCCTGTGAAACCCTTTTCTTTTTTTTTGTCGACTTCATAGTTGTTCAATTTTCGGAGAGTAGGATTAGGAGAGGTAGGATGTTGGAGGTGAGACCGAGGCAACACCTGAATGAAGCGCGGAACATAGTACGTGTTCGACCACGGATTGCGTGAGAGACCGACGCAGGGCATGGAAGGGCCCCCAGTCCACTCTGCATGCGATCGCCGGGATCCACTCCGGTCTCCGACTCCGGCACGACGACCGCACGACAGGATTCTTCTAATGGATCAACATTAATAAAAGCGGCGTACAAAAAAACTAACGATATTCAAACTTTATAGCACGGCCGCGATAAGTCACGACGACTCCGATATATTCTGACAACAATAAAATATCTAGATTTTACGACATTGAATTTTTAAAACGCTTTTATTAGCATGATCTGTACGTACCTCTCTATCCATGCAAAGGATTATCGAATCATCGTCATCTATCAAATCGAAATTCTAGACCGATGACAATACATTTTTTTTTCTGAATGACTGATGACAATACATCTGAACAGGAAAATGAATATAAAATAGAACTGATTTTTTTTTATTCTGCTCGCTAATTTAATAATACTGAAAATTTTAGTTGAATCAGAAGATCATACTAACGTTAATAATCATGATTTGATCGCATTGATTTTCAAGATCTGAAAAGATACTTCTTGCTTAATGTATGATACTAAACCATTTACTCCCATGGAACACGCTCTGCGGATTAAGGAATTACTCATACCCAGTACTAGAGCTATTGCTACATTTCAACAGAAACTTTTTACCTAATTGACTATAAATTTGTCTGTCTTTGAAGGTAATAAGAATAACGTATAATAGATTGGATTTACGTCTATGGTAACTACTTGTCGAAGTATTATCAATGTCAATCCTATTGGTCAATAAAAATCTTCAAACGGCTGTAGATAACCCACATACATTCGGAGATATATTGTCACAAAAGTCACATTTACACCATTACCTACAGTTACAACACTTAAAGCGATTCTGAGATATAGTTAAGTGAAATTATTTTGGTTTATCAAGCTACTGCACGAAATTACATTTCCATAATTATCTACCAATGAACCAATGGAGTTTTGTATTGAAATCTAACTGGCATCTCATTGGCGTATGTTTCCTTCACACTGTCCTGGATCTCAGATTACATTTAAAATACGATTTATCTTTTTTTGTTCATTAAATACAATTGCTGGAGCTTATTCAAATGAAATGGGCAATCGGTCGTCGGCACCGTATTAAGGCTTTATGAATATTTGTAACCCAAGTTGAAGGAGAACAGCGGATCGAACTGAACCTTCATGGCTTGGTCATTTGAATGCTACACCACCGCCTGTATATTATGACTTGCACCACATCGTACAAGTGTTGGTTTACCGAAACTCATTTTCATTATTAACATTCACTTTGGGTACTTGTTTTAGAAGTGGACGATATGGTGAATACATAATTACCATTGGATATATTCTCTAAATTGGATGAAACCTTTTTAATATCTTACACGTGGGCCTTTTATCTACAAACTGTTTCTGTGTCGTGTTTGCTATGGGAATAATTAAGAATTGAGTAGCAGCTAATAAATTTCAATTTAACAGTTAGTTTAAGTTCTAAATCGTTTTGATAATTCTTTAAAATTATAGTGTGTTCTTTTTCAAGTTCGAGTCCTTGGAATGGGATTGGTTACGTTGTATGGGTTCAATGACACGCACTTATTATAAGTATTTGTACGGTACGCCAGAACTATTATCGTTAACCAGCAGCAATAATATCTAGGAGATCTCATCACAATACTCGATGTCAGGTTGATATCGAGACGAAGTGCGATCAATGGACTCGGATGAACTTCATCAAAAAAAGCATGAAGAATTTTTTTAAATAAACATTCATCGGAATCGATTTGAGACTTCATCTCGAAGTGTTTACTTAGTAACAGTCCGTTTTGAATAAATCGATTTCTGATTTCAGTCATATCGACTACGACAGTGACTCTTATCGATGCGAAGATAAAATCCAAAATGCTTTGAAAATTTTCGACGAACTATTACAAGCACAATAGTGCAACAATAACCAAACGAAGAACAGTTCTATGTGCAGCCGGTTTGAGTTCGTTTTTGAATGACCGTTGAACACAAAATGCGTAAATCTGTGACATCCGCTGTGACAACCGGTGAGTTGAATTTTGGATCACCATAATATGAAAACGATAACAGAACGTTAAAACAGGAAACTGAAATGATTTGACTTTCACATTAACCTTGTATCTTGAGAAAGTAATTTGATGCTTAAAATTCTTGACGATTAAGAAGCTGTTTAAGATGTCGATGATCGAATTCGATCGAATCTAAAGAAGGATTCTGATGATGAAACCAGAGTTACTGATTGGTAACGACTTATAAATGAGATCGAGCGGAAATGTACGTGTTGTCTAGTTAAAATTTAGTGCGTTTATATTTCAAGAGGTTACTAGTTCGAAGAAGAGATATGCCTTAGGTCCACTAAAGTAAATTTTTGCCAAAACTCATAGACATCATAACGTGACTGCATTGAGACGCAGTCGTGTTGAGCGATGCTCTGCAGTGGTGTTCTAATCTCAGGCGGGTACCAATTTTTCTAATGAAATATGTACTTAACAAATGTTCATGATTGACTTCCACGGTGAAGGAATAGCATCGTGTACTAAAAATTAAACCCGTAAAATTATAATTTACGTAATTACTGGTGGTAGGACCACTTGTGAGTCCGCGCGGGTGGGTACCACCCTGCCTATTTCTACCGTGAAGCAGTAATGCGTTTCGATTTGAAGGTTGGGGCAGCCGTTGTAACTATACTTGAGACCTTAGAACTTGTATCTCAAGGTGAGTGGCGCATTTACGTTGTGGATGTCTATGGGCTCCAGTAACCGCTTAACACCAGGTGGGCTGTGAGCTCGTCCATCCATAACGTGAATACCCAGGTGAGTACCTTGTAATATGACATTAAATTATGATGAGAAGAAGTCCCGCGTGGGATACTAAATAGAAACCAATGCTTAATAAAACATTTTTTACTTCTCTCGGTAACTTTGTTAAAGTAATATTTACAGAGCCTATCTTAACAGGATTTGCCCAGTAGCTTGTCTTTTAAAAGCATTTCGTGAGTACACTGCACAAATCTTATGCCTAACATTAACAGTAATAGCCGGTTGTAAGGCGTAGAGACGTCAGAATATGTTACAAACTTTACGAGAGCTTTTATTTATGTGTTTCAGTAAAACTTAGATGTGACGTTTTGCTGTTAACTCGGAACTATTATTAGGAGCAGTAAATACTTGAAGACGTTGAAGTTGTGGTATTGTTAGGTCTAATAGTACTACTTTACTGTTTCATTTAAATTGATGGCTTCGTTGTTGTAAACTTTGCAACTTAACTTAAG
The DNA here is from genome assembly GCF_030269925.1 of Bombyx mori. NCBI lineage: Eukaryota > Metazoa > Arthropoda > Insecta > Lepidoptera > Bombycidae > Bombyx > Bombyx mori. The sequence goes on from NC_085121.1 coordinate 2,413,352, forward strand.
AACAAACACAAGCTTGTTGTGCCGATGAGTAGGTTACATAAGATACGAAATTCATTCGGGTGTTTGTCTGTGCGCCTGTACAACAAAATCCCACAAGATGTTCAGAACCTACATAGGTTTAAAAAAACTATTAAAGAACATCTGTGCAATAAAACTTACTATAAAGTCAATGATTATCTAGATGATTGCACAAAGCGGGAATGAGTTGCTCGCTCCGGGCATTTCAATATTGTAGTAATTGTTACGTTATAATACTCCTTGAAAAAAAATTATATTTAAAAAAAAACCTAATATTAAAAAAAAAATTAAATCCATATTTTAAAAAAAAAGACATGCCCGCTGAGTTTCTTGCCAATTCTTCTCAGGACGGAGGCTAGTTCTTGTGAATTGGCGGTAGTTCTTTTGACGTTCAACAAGTATGTACTTTCATTTATGTTGAATAAAATTTTTTTGATTTGATTTGAAACAAAACGAAGAGACTGCTACATCTCCATTTAAAGTTCTAATATTTAACAAAAAAATATAAATTTTAATCAAAGTACTTTTTAATGCATTACTCAGCGCATCTTTTTACTACATTACATACATAGGTCTGAAATATTTCGTGTTGGCCTACGTGAATCTTTAAATTAGTGCTTTAATGTAAACTTTTATAGTTAAACTAGCGACCCGGCCTCGCTTCGCTTTGGAAACTGTAATTTATTATTGATTTCTCCACTATTTAATGGATGTTATTATACATATAAACCTTCCTCTTCATTCACTCTATCTATTAAAAAAAACCGCATGAAAATCCGTTGCGTAGTTTTAAATATTTAAGCATACATAGGGATATAGGGACAGAGAAAGCGACTTTGTTTTATACTATGTAGTGATAAAACACTATTTATTACCTTAGCCAATATCGATTAAAAAAAATAAGCATTTTGATCCAACATTTTATTTTAGATCTTGGCTACCAACCGATCCAAACGTAGAAGTAATCATTGAAGAAAATAATTTATATCGCAATAAATAACATATCTGTTCTCATAATGATCTCATGATGATTTTACGGTTCCAGTCCTCGGAGAAGCACGCTGAATGATACACCACTAATTACCTATACTTAAGAGCCGCGATACATTACAAATGCGGCGATCATTTAACCGGGCCCAACGTTAAGTACCACTAAATGTCACTCCATATATTCGTTAGAGCCTATAGTCATCCACAATGTTTCCTTTGACTGTAAGTTTTGTTTCCATGCCACGTTAATTGACCTCACTTATCATCCAATCGTTAATTCGTTCCCTTCCGTTTTGTTTTTTAACGTCTCGATCAAATTTCACATTTGTTGGACAAAATTTCTCATCAAGACCATGAACTTGATAGATGGAATGACGCGTTTCATTTATAAATGATTTATTTTTGGTACGTTTTAATTTTATAGCTATCAAAGATTTTGATATCGTTTTTCTATCTCTCTAACACTTTTTTGGATATAATAAATACTTTGAAAATTCATAGCAAACTCAATAATAATAAGCACTAAAATAAGGTAGATACGATCATCGATTGCTATACAATTGGTTCAGTCATAAAATAATAACACTTCCTACACAACGCTAAGTACATCACGAAGCAATGAATTAATCTGCTCGGTAATAACAAAGCTATGGATATTTATAACGGCTATAATCTAATCCAACTAGATCTCAACACTTGAATGCAATCAGTGTTGGACGTCCGCTCAGTGAAATGCGTTTACCATTAAACGGATACTTTATGGATGCAAATATCCTCGGCCTCGCCACACTATTATAAAATCTATAGGCCCCGAACCAATCCTAATCAACGCATTTCTGTTTTATGATCCACGCAAAAGATGTTTACTCTTCCTGTTGATAAGAAGAAATAGAGACATAAAAAAAATTGTTTGACTGATATGCAAAATGTAGTTGATTGGTAGATCTAGGTATAGCAAATGTTCTATAAATGAAATGAGATGAGAGATTTGATTTAGATAAAAATGTATCGAAAGGAGCATAAGGCTAAGGTGCATTAGCAATTAGTGCATTAATGAATGACACAAGAGATACAAATAAAAACGTGCACCTTGGTACGTTACGAGTATCTTGTAAATGTATGTTTATTTCCACCATGGTTACACTGCAATCTCTTTCAAGAACCTTTGAATTAAGAGTACGTACGTTTTTTTTATTTATTGCTTACATGGGTGGACGAGCTCACAGTCCATCTTGTTTTTAAGTGGTTACTGGAGCCCATAGACATCTACAACGTAAATGCGCCACCCACTTTGAGACATAAGTTCTAAGGTCTCAAGTATAGTTACAGCGGCTGCCCCACCTTTCAAACCAAAACGCATTACTGCTTCACGGCAGAAATAAGCAGGGTGGTGGTACCTACCCGCGCGGACTCTCAAGAGGTCCTACCACCAGTAAAATATATAAAATATAAGTATTTCTTCTTATAAAATGTGTTATACATATGTAGTTAACAATAAAATTCTTCGACTTCAAACGAGCCGCTTAAATGTCTAAGCTTTATCGTGTTATAAATTGTATACTTTTGGCAGGATACCTTCATATATTCAGTATTTCTAGCAGATAATTGACAATTATTTCCGAACTGATTGCCTTGGCTGAGTTTGTTACCGTGATTAATCGTCGATAGTTGATGTGATGGCGATTCGGAATTTCAAATAAGTCTTAATTGGAATCTGGCGAAACGATGTATGTAACTTTTGAGTTGCCTTAACTGGATTGTTGTTGAAATATTGTATTCGTTTTTACAATAATTTTATATAAATAAAATAATTAATTCAATCAAGTGAAATTTCAAGTGTCAAGTGAAATTTGCCGCGCCCAAAATACAGTTTATGTTCAACAATCAGGAACTGTTGGACATAATCTTTTATCTCTCAAAAGGTAATACTTTATCATTATTTTATTTGTATAGCCTTGCTCGGTTTCTTCTACTAACGCTTAAACTCGTATCTCAAATGAGCCTGGATCTCAATTGAGCAGATCAATAAAAGTAGTTCCACAGATACATACAATCACAGCGCGATGACAAATTCAAATTTAAAAATGATCGTGCGTAAACAAAGAAAAAGCAAGTGTAAACAGAGAAGAAGCGGTTTTGTTACGCTTCAAGCATCGTAATCTAAAAGCTGAATTAGTTAGTTTTTTGCCGCGGGCTCGAGTCGGGAATGTGGATCGGTCACGTCTCAAAATTGGACCGGCGTTAGTCAAGTAATCAGAAAGAAACAGACCTGACCACAGAACGAAAAAGACGAAGAATAGAAGCGGAGAAAAAAAAAACGATTCTAATAATTACAATATCACCAATCACAATTAATCTAGCTGTATTGATGCTATAAAGAAGCAAACGAATATTAATATCCCATATACCTATAAGGCAAAGATCTTATGAGAAGAAATTTGTCGGTATAGAAAAAAATAAGAGGTCAACGACTCCTGAACTTCGGTGTCATGCAATTTGTGTAAATTGAGGCTTTATGATGCGATGACTGACAAATGACGAAATGTGAAGACTCGAACATGAAGTTTCTATTGAGGGTCAGAGTTCAAAAGTTTTTATTGAAGGCAGATACAGAACTTGTATTAAATAACAATAGAGATGCCGATGTACATATTATGAATGACAACGAAGCGTTGACACCTCATGTTAGTGGTGGAGCACGTGTTATTGATAAAATTGTTATAGAAATGGCGTTCATTGTGAATACAATGGCCTGTTCGAAGGCTCATGAATATACTTTTCGAAACCTCATTATTGTTCGAATGACAGAATATTTTAGAGCAATCGCAAGAACTATTGTCAATGCGGATTGAAGGGGGAAAATGAAACACATTTTTAAAACGACAAGTGTTGTGTGTTTTACCGTCTTAATAGTACCCAATAAAATTTAAGTAAGATATCAAATGATTTTACGACACAGTCAATTTACAGAAAATTAGTTAAATATATACTCGTAATACAAAAAAAAAAGACTAACACATACATTTTCACCAAAACACAACATTAGGTACTCGTCTATAGTCACAATCTCATTTTAAACATTGAATAATGATCGTGCCTTATTATGAGCGAAGCAACAACTAGGAGAATATTTTGCAATACGATCTCTGATGGTTCTCATTGTTTTGATTCTAAATAGATAATTTATAACGTTGCATATAATCTTATCTCAAAAGTATCAATAATTAGACACAGCTTTGATTTATGGCTGTGAAATTATTACCAGGTGCCGAGCTTTGTTATCGGCAAACTGACACTAGTGGTAAGAAGTCGTGGGGCCCGGACGGATAAGTGCCGACATACTGCACATATCTGTAGTTTAGAAGTGTTTGTCTCAAAACTGACACTAGTGGTAAGAAGTCGTGGGGCCCGGACGGATAAGTGCCGACATACTGCACATATCTGTAGTTTAGAAGTGTCTGTCTCAAGGCATGTGGCGGCATTCACGTTGCGATGTCAATGTGCTCCAGTAACTACTAGCACCTAACGGAGCCACGACCTGAGGAGTTTAACTCGAGCACTCTAACGCACTGTATGAAAACTGTTCCACAGAACTTCAGTTCTATGGAGCTGCCGTTCTACGGAACCTATGTGTGATAAGCCGACGGGTTTGGTCCAAGGGGAAATTCCGGGACACCAGCGGTGGTACCGCCTTGGGCGGCAAGCTGGCGCACCGTGAAAATTGACGCAGAGTCGTCAATTATAATCTCGACGACAACGCTGGCCGAATATCCTTGGTGAGAGCTGCGTGTCTGGTTATAATTTTGACCACAGAATACCTGCCAGAATATCCTACCTTGCCCGGGTTGCTTCGGGCGGGGATCGGATCTCAGGCTAGAGTTCCAAGGGGTTGTTTTGTGGGTGGCCCTTTAACATCTTCCACTATCTAATCCCACATATTCCGTCAACCCCCTAGATGCGGGAACATGTAGATAGATCGGGCCTAAGCCCAAGAAAATAATGAAAAAGTAACAACTAACACGAAATGGACCGTGAGCTCATCTAATTAATGCAACCAATGCAGGCCAGACCAATATGCAGCCAACAGAACATCTCGCAAAGTAACGACATTTAAAATTACTGGATCCAGACTCAAGTTTATCGAGAGGTCCGTTCAGTAAATAATTCTATTCGACTGTTACTTCATGTAAATAAAGCTGTTATCACGTATCACGCTTCGTATGTGCAAATACAATAACGAGACATGCACGAGGAACTACACATCCGTCATGCGCGGTCGTGATGGTGCGCTGCCATTATTTCATTAGACGAATAATTGATAGTCCCAAATGCTGCAACATTTAGATTGATAGCTCATGTTACGCGTCCGATTTTAGAGGCGGCTCACTGGCGCTGGTCCTGTGGGTGGTATACATGAAATGCAACATTAGAACGAAGTTTGATTTACAAACGCAACCTAAATATCTCGCAGTGAATGAGTGATTAAACGTATCGATTCATCATTTCGTAACAATCGTTTATTGTTGGCGAGAAGTTCAAGAAGATCATTAGCGTTTACCGAATGAGGTATTGAGCGGTCGTTAGTGTTACATTTTTTTAAAGGCGATATTTAACCTTCCGGACGCATGCGTAATCGAAAATTAATATGCATGGGAGTGTGGTTCATTATTAATGACCGGACTTACTTCTGCAGTGTTATCTTTGAAACGATTATTCTGATATCGATACTGCGGATCGATTGCAACCGTCCGTCATTTATACGTACGTATCTAAAATCATTAGTTTAATTTAATCTGTATCGTGCGGTCAAAATTCAACCGTTAACGTTTACTGGTGGTAGGACCTCTTGTGAGTCCGTGCGGGTAGGTACCATCATCCTGCCTATTTCTGCGGAGAAGTAATGATGCGTTTGGGTTAGAAGGGTGAGGCAGCCGTTGTAACTATACTTGAAACCTTAGAACTTATATCTCAAGATGGGTGGCGCATTTACGTCGTAGATGTCAATGGGCTCCCAGTAACCACTTAACACCAGGTAGGCTGTGAGCTCGTCCATTCAACTAAGCAAAAAAAAAACAATTTAGCGACTGAACTTAAAAGCAAAACTATGAATATTGAAGAGGTACACATAAACAAGTCAATTTCGGAAACTGGTTGGTCACGAATACATTCTGAAACACAGCAAAAGCTTCGTTAATTAAAATTTGAAAACAGAAACGAGATCTCATAGAACACGTTAAGGTTGATGACAAGCAATTAATAAAAAAAAAAACTCGTTAGTTGCTAAGCATTAGTAAAAGGACTCATAAAAAAAATATTGGCATTTTTTAAACTAATCCAGACGTTTTCAGGAGACCTGAGTACAATGAACAGATACAAATAATCTGAATAAATTTTATCACAATTCTTCTGTAACGACTATTTAAAAATATACCTCTATGTTTGGTGGTTAAAATGTCTTTTTACATTTATAGTCACAATATTAGTCACACTAAGAATTTGCAATTAAAAATCATAAATCCTAGTAATAGATGCAGGAGCCGATCTTATGTCTTGATTACGGAAAAAAGTTGTTTGTCCACTTGTTCGTTTTCTACAACTTGTCGTAGCGAGTTTATCATATTTTTTTATTTTAATCGAATCAACAAAAACCATAATTCGCCTAAACGCTACATCGTACTCTACATTTAAGTACACATACTTTTATAGGTTTTATAATAAAAGATTGTATAAAATCTACAATTACGTATTGTGTGTACAATTCGAATTGTGTTTATTATCTCAATGTATTTGTTTATTTAATGTATAATATAATTTTCTAGTCCATTATGTACGTCCCAGTTGACTCTTCGTGAATAAGCCCATGTGCTCTTACAGTTAGGAAGACTATTAAGACGCAGCCGCCCTCGGTTATCTGTGGTGGCTACAAGCAGACGTGCCTCACGTCATCGAGATAGACGCAACCGCAGGTGTATCTTCACGTATGACCGACAAACATTACTATTCCTTAGCATTTGACACTTATTTTCAGAACACAAAAGTTCATTATCCTTTGCAAGACCCGTAGCTTTAGGCTGTCGAAAACGAGTCTCAAATATAATGGAGTTTCAGCTTAACGTTTTTACTACATGCATTTCTGTGGTAATCAAGATATATAGTACGATAAAAATATATAAAACAAAGGTAATATTATACTCGTCGGACGATGTGTCAACCCCTGTAACCGGTTTCCATGCGAGAACCGAAGATTTTTCTTAGAAACAGTTGAAATGCAACATCTTAAGTGTAATCTAGCATTACATAGATCTTAAAATGGCATCGTACGTCGAAAACCATTCTTAGTGATTATATTATTCTTGGGGCTAATATAAAAAAATTATGAAAGAAGTCTGCAAATGTATGGACGCATGAGGAGTAAGTACCTGGGTGTGTGGATCAGGGTTTCGAGATTTAGACCGCCGTTCGAATTGGTCGTTCACATTGTAAAGTCAATGGGCTTTAAAGCTCTTTAAAATCATATGGGCAGCAAGCTCCTCTGTTTGTTATCATTATTGATATTTTGTCGAATCACGGTAGTACATTTAAGTTTTCTTAAATGTACTACCGTGATTAAAAAAATTTGAAGCGTATACGTTTTTACGTATACGCTTCAAATTGAGAAAATATTTTTTTTATTTTTTTCTACCTACCCTTGAGAGGCTATGTCAGCTTAACCTAACTAGGTGAGCTCACGGGGCTCAAACCTGACGACGCTGCTAACAGTAACCCTAGCAAGAGCAGTGCTTCGCAAAATCTACCACCGGATCAGAAACAACCCACTGATAAGATCCCGCGAGAAACGCAGTGGGCTGTGTCTATGGGAGAGAATCTCCTCCTTTGAATATTTTCAAAAGCAGTTGAAATGGTGCCAAATAAATATATTATACAATGAATTTAATTAAATGAAGCTGATCAATAAAAAGGACATGCTCCATAAAATCGCGCGCCATAATGAATCTGCAGTCAATTTAACATTCCAATCCACTAACAATAATTTTGTATTTTTTTTTATTGCCCTTGTAGGCAGACGAGCATACGGCCCACCTGATGGTGAGTGGTTACCGTCGCCCATGGACTTCAGCAATGCCAGGGGCAGAGCCAAGCCGCTGCCTACCGCTAAGCTGTATGTAACATCCAACCTCTAACTTTAGTTGATTTTATCGAAATTAAAACACCCTTAAAGTTTAAATAAACCATAAATACTGTACTGCAGATCCATAATGTAACAAGAACAGTTGCATCGTTAGCGACAATGCGATGTGATACAGATATCTTTGAGGTAAGGCGATTACCGTGCCTCAATACAAACGAACGCTATATATGGAGGAAGAGTTCATTAGGGTCCGTCTGCCTCAAGTGGACGTCAGCTCTTGATGAAGGCTACGAAGGTTTCAGTTATATTTCAAATACTTTGTATTAGAAACGATTTTGTTCCAAAACGCTAGAGCGATACATCATTGTTTTTCCGGCAAACCAAATCTAGACCGGTATCGTATGGATCACCCTAAATGGGCAACAATTTCACGCACAAGTTTTTGCTAAATGTTAAGGCCGAAGTGTGACCTCAGTACAAACGGTTTCTAGCCAAAAGTGTCAGGTATACAATATTTGGTAGCCACAGAGTTCAATAAATGAGGCAACAATTTCATGCAAAACTCTTTTCATCGCTGAAGTTAATTTGACAAATAGATGTATGTGCAGTCCTATATGCTCCAGTTTACAAAGGACGAGGGAATGTAACTGCTCTAGATTCTGTGTCTCAATTAATAAAATCTCGAACGAGCCAACTCAGAAACCTTAACCAGAGGTCAATACGAACGTTTCGTTGTGATTTAAAATTCAAATGAACATAATTTAAGACTTTTCGTGTGAATAAATTATATAACGATTTTATAGTTGGCTCTATAATTGATATAAATCTAGTGATGCCGTATCGGAAAATGATTAAAGGCTTGTCATACGACACCACTAACAATAAAACGATCAAAAAGTAGTCAACAAAGAGGTTAATTAAATTAAAATTATCGTTGTGTCTGAAGAATATAATTGATGTAACTTTTAAATTATTTAAAAAGAAACACAACATCGCATTTTTAAGACCGATGACTACAAAGGACGTCACATGTTGGGAAATGATATTGTTAGTTCCTCGTTTATTTTGACTTCGAATTATGTTATACGTAATGAAGTTTTGTGCACATGGGATTTGCGCTGCAGTAACAAGAAATGGGAAATGAAAGTTGTCCGTTTTCCTATTCTGACAAGAAACGTAACTAAACTTCCTTCGCGTATGTATTAACAAAAACATCAAGACAAAGAAAAATAAAACAAATAATAAGAAGGAAATAAAACATGAGTCGTAAAAAATTATCATTGCTAATCTCGAAATGGGACCGCGAATTAAACAACCAAAAAATCCTTCTCCGAACATCTGCCAGAAGAGTTTTCGATATAAATAATGCTTACTTTAGGGCATGTCGATGGTATAAAAACGAATGCAAAAAGTTGGGTCCGTGCTGAGGCCGCGAGCCGACGAAATAGGCCATCGGAATGCAGCTGCGTCGAAGCATCAGCCAATTTAAAAGATTTGAATGTTGAATGTTTTGATCAAGATTTATGGAAATATTTCTGGGCTTAACTTTATAATTTTAAAGTTAAACCACTTTTTTTTTTATTGCTTAGATGGTTGGACGAGCTCACAGCCCACCTGGTGTTAAATGGTTACTGGAGCCCATAGACATCTACGACGTAAATACCGCCACCCAAGTATAGTTACGACGGCTGCACCACCCTTCAAACCGAAACGCATTACTGGTTCACGGCAGAAATAGGCAGGGCGGTGGTACCTACCCGCGCGGACTCACAAGAGGTCCAACCACTAGTAAGTACGTTTGCTAAGAAACGACGCCGGTGTTATTTTAAATGGTCATCTAGATAATCCTTGTTTTATTAAAATTTTGCGACTACTAGATGCGGCAAACGCATCAGCCCCAATAGGCTTTTCTCTGCAAATTCACATAAATAAGTGAAACAATTCCACTAGCTCGATCCTAAACTTTAGCTTATCGCTGTCTATCCCAAAAGGGGCATTAAAGTTACCAATTTACACTCATACAGACTAGCTGCAACAGTGTGTGGCGGTTAAGCTCGCGACAGAAGCGATTGTATCGCGTTATTTATTGCATAAGGCCGAGCCAATACCTCTGGGCCTTGTTATTATTCATTGGAGTGAATATAAAGGATTTCGAAGTGCTCCATAATGACAGTCCACTAAACTGCGGGCAGTGAACGGTTTTGGTACTGGATGAGATTTGATGAATTTTTAAGATAGATCATTCAGGCCGGATATTCTGGAAATGGGTACAGAATAATAAAGATCGATTATAAAAGATAAGTCTAATGGAAGACGGTGATTTAAATAATCGGAAATCTCTCTTAAAAATGTCAAGCCGTAAATGATTACCACTAAAGTGCCAAACGAATTGTAATCCCAATCATCAGTGCGGACTGAACAATAAGATCAAAATGATTATTTAATAGCATCGAAATAAAACAAAGTGAAAACCGACACACGATCACGTATGGTCCGACCCGCCGCCATTGTTTCAGATTCGCCCAAACTGACCGGTTTTGTTATAATAGCTCAAATGATGAAGCGCCAAGCTAAAGTCCAATGAACCCTAACATATCAGTCTTTGTACAACAATTCTGACACCGGACTATAATTAAATATGTATTAACATTATTGCACAGCTTTTATGGTATGGTATTGTGCAACCTTACGGGTGGATATCACCGCCCTGCCTATTTCAGCCGGGAAGCGAGCATTTGTTGCAGCTGGAAAGGTAAAATGGGGGTTATTCCAATACAAACTTTGACATGATGTCAAGATGTACTCCAGCAAAAACCTATGGTGCCTATGGCGCTCCGGTAATCAAGTGCCCTTCTACGTATCACTTTATTTAACAAGTAAACAAAAGAGAACATCCCATGCCCAAAGCGAACGTAATAGTGTGAAAACTTATTTTTTATGAGCAATTTCTTGTGTTGCTATCGAACCTGAGCTATACTCGAAATTTATAAATACAGGAAGTCATTTTAAACTCAATCGTAATACCTTTACCTTAATAAAAATACAAGAAAGCGAATTAATGAATATGTATTAAAAAGACAGAAGAATTTATTAATAAAAACTAGTAATTTTAGAGGCAACGATTTCTGAACAGTCTCCGGTTTATTGGATAGGAAGATTTTAGACTTTGGTAACGGAAATACTGTCTTGTTTAACGCGTCAACTGTGAGTAAGTGGCATTGAAGAATTTGTAATCTCCAAAAACTCGAATCAGATTCACTGATTTGCATGCCTTCAAAAGGTTTTCCATGTTATCGGGGCCTTCTCAAAGCATTTAGAGACAGAATTGCTATGTTTAAATGTTCCGAACTTACATCACTGTCCGCTTTGTACGAAATAGCAATTATTAAAGGCACACCACCGTCGTTGTAAATTTAATTACTATATAGAATCGTTTTAAATTTATCTCTAAGCTCTTTGTGATATTTACATATTATGTTTGATTTTTTATTGTTTTTATTATAAATTCTTAATTTTTTTTAATTAGTCAGTAAAGAGTCATGCAAATGAAAATTAATGTACTTGATTCAAGTATACTCAAATCACCGTAGTAACTACAACTTGATTACTTTCGATAATTCCCGTAAGTCGTTTTGTATGTGTAGGTTTATCGTGTTGTCTTTTTTTAATACGCTTTTATTAGCTTCAGACGTATGTATGTTTGTAACGGAATCATTGAACATGATTTTGACCCCCTTCAAAACGTCGGATTAACTCGAAATTTGGTATACTTATTAAGGACCGATGACCGAAGGACCGGTGAAAAATTAAAATATATTTTAATAAATTTGAATTAAAAAATTTATTTTCTATTTTTTAGTTAGATTTTCTATAAAAGCGTATTTTGTTAGTTTTTTAAACTATTATTTATTTTTCATTTTTTAGTTGAATTTTTAATTTTTTCATAAATTTTTTTTTTCAATTTTTTTTTAATATTCAATTGTCATCGGTCCTTAATAAGTATACCAAATTTCGAGTTAATGCGACGTTTTGAAGGGGGTCATTTTGTGACGGCTTCAAGTACAATGTATAGCACCTATTGAGCGGAACAACGGACAAACTAATTTCGTTTCTCACGGTCGCCGGCGTCATCACGACACGATTTTGAGGAAGTGACCGCCATTATCTTCTCAAGTAAGTCAAACAAGCCGAAGAATATAACTTCTTTAGGGTTCTGTGCGTTATTTAAAAAAAATTATACTTCAATCGTTTTACGGTAGAACGGATCCTAATTCGTGGGTCACGATTAGCATAATCTAACGGAGTGGTCGGTGAATGTCTGAAAACTGTAAGATGTTCTCAAAACGTCATTGACTTTTATGGATTATTTACAGATATTTTGGAATAAGCTCCTCTCTACGGTGTTTCCCAAGCGCTATGACATGTCCATCTTCAAACGAGGATAATGGTAAGTACTTCACGGATGTTAGCGGCTTGGCTCTGCCCCTGGTATTGCTGCCGTCCATAGTAAACACTCACCATCAGTTGGGCCGTCTGCCTAAAAGAGCAATAAAAAATATATATCGCTCACTCAAATATACTGTTCATTTCTCTAATTTAACAACATATTTCGGGCCATGCAAAGTCCTGTTCGGACATTATTAACTCTGAAAACCGGCGCAATTATTTCCAAAACTTGCAGTATTGCTTCTTGAACGGAACCCAAGGTAAATTCCTGCTTCACACAAATCAAGAAAGATCCATTTACATCATAGACGTAACAAGGTAGCCAGACGCAGGCTACAATTTTACTCATGCACTTATTACAAAACCCCATATCCTTTTATTATAAAGACATTTCTTAGATAATGGAGATTCATCGACGGACATCAGGAAAGGTCGCTTTCGAGCAGAAAAAGGAAAAAATAATAATTTAATGGTAGCATTATAATTACATGACGAACAGTGAGTTATCGATAATTAATAGATTATAATTCAGTAGCATACATTTTAAAAGGAGCCTGAATGGAAATTTGGAAGACGGATGAATTCAATCGCTTTAATAATCGATTATATTATCGATTTATATATATTAAGGCAAGTTTTTATCTGTCTTGCAGTAAGGTGAATCGCCGAACATACTGATTAAAATATTTAAAAGCGTGATGTCAACTTTGAATGTATTATTTATCCATTAACTAGAGTAATTTACAGAGGTCATTAATATGACGATTTATTTGAAGTCGTCGTGGCCTAACGGATAAGACGTCCGGTGCATTCGTGTTGAGCGATGCACCGGTGTTCGAATCCCGCAGGCGGGTACCAATTTTTCTAATGAAATACGTACTCAACAAATGTTCACGATTGATTTCCACGGTGAAGGAATAACATCGTGTAATAAAAATGAAACCCGCAAAGTTATAATTTGCGTAATTACTGGTGGTAGGACCTCTTGTGAGTCCGCACGGGTAGGTACCACCGCCCTGCCTATTTCTGCCGTGAAGCAGTAATGCGTTTCGGCTTGAAGGGTGGGGCAGCCGTTGTAACTATAATTGAGACCTTAGAACTTATATCTCAAGGTGGGTGGCGCATTTACGTTGTAGATGTCTATGGGCTCCAGTGACCACTTAACACCAGGTGGGCTGTGAGCTCGTCCACTCATCTAAGCAATAAAAAAAAAAAAAAAAGATTTAAGTAGATTATTTAAGATGCATTGCTGATACAACTTGACTCTCAATTGTTTTTTACTGTTAGGATCAGTGGCAAGCAGTATTGATATCTATCTGATTTGATGAGCCATTATACCAATGCAATAAAGACTAGACCTTATAATAAGTTTCAGGTTGGACAGGGACGCTCTTGCTATTTATCTCTAAAATTAAAATTATTTGAGCTCACGTGCTCAACCTGAGATCATTTTGTAACACTGGCCCTAGCAAGCTATATGAACTAAAACACTATGTTAGCAGTAATTCTTCGACATTATCAGTAAAATATCGAGCAAGCACAAAAGTTTACCGGATTCGGTCCTGTTTTCAACACCTGTTACAGAACTCTTCTTTTCACTTTGTCTCACCGTGATCGTCATAAATATTAATGCTTTAGTACTCACAGGTGACTTTACACCGATAAACATATTCCTTAAACAGCGAGCAAGTCGTTAACCGACATTCTGCCAAAATATGTAATGAATTTTAAACCATTCTTGGGCAACCGTCCTTGTCGTTTAGCTATTCACCAGACTTTGTCTCTTTAGTTACGCAAGCTACCGTGAGAAATCCTTTGCTTGAATCCTTCGCTAATACTGACCACGTTACTGTGGAGATAAATCAATTTTAAGACGACGTTAAAATGGAAATTCCGTATCTTGATAATATCTCATTTGAACTATCACATAATTAAGATGTATTTAAGCTATTCAAAATTCAGAATCGCAGTATATATCTATATTCCTTTGATGAATCAATAATGGATGCGAAAAAGTTATTTTAGCGATAAAATCGTTCATAACAAATTTATATATTCTGTTTGTAATAAGTTATTGATATCGCAAGAGTAAACTTTAGTTCTTTAATCAAATAAAATTAATCAAATAATAAAAAAAACAATATAACATGTACTTTTAAGATAGGAATATTATGTTCTTTTTTTTTAAATCAATTTATACATCAAATAAAATGACTGGTCGACATTCGACAGTTCATAATATCGTGATGTGAATAAAAAATACAAATACGGCCTTTTGATTTTTATCAAGCTTATTAAGTCATTCCGAAGCGTCTCTAAGTTTTGATTATTGAAGTAATTTTGAGTTAATCTTTACTTACTAGTTTTTTTAAAAAATGCCTTTTAAGCATATAGGCAAATATTAATCTTAAAAAATGGACGTGAATATTTTAAGGACAACAACAACTGTAGATACAAAACATAGATAGGTCTTGTATGAATGGTACATTCCGCTGCTCGCATCCATTAATTCAACTGTTACAATTCAATGCTCCTCCGCTCTGATTAATAGAACAAGAGACGTTTTAAATTGACGCTGAAATTCAATGGTCCGGTCATGATGAAGATTAGTCATCGCTCTGGTTGCGCCGTCGGCGACGTTTCAACACAGAGCATCATTCAAATAACGTTTTCGTGAGTGTAGATACGTGTACGAACCGGGGGTCGAAGGTATACATGATTCTTGGAATCTAAGGCACTTTTGGAACATGCTACAAGACGTCGTGTCGTAACTATTCCGAACGGTTATGTTCATTCCCAAAGAACTTAAATCGAAGTAAACAAGTTATGAATGTGTAACGGTACTCAAATATATATATATGTATACACAAAAGTGTTGCTTTCTTATAAAAGGTGAAAATCTTTCGAATTTGATATCTCTATATATTAATACGTGAAGCGAAAACTTTGTATCCCTTTTTACGAAAATTGCGCGGACGGAGGAGCATGAAAATTTCCACACTTATAGAGAATATAGAGAAGAAGTGCACAATGCTAATATTTTTTTTAAATAATGCATAAAAGATATATTAAATCAATAAAAAAAACATTACACACACTATATACCATGTATTTGACGCACACATACATACATACATACTATCGTCAAACTTTTGTTCTTAACGTCTGTTGTCAAATTGAGAATAGAATATTGTTTGTCTTTGTTAATATTTTTTATACAATCTTAATAGTGTACAAATTTACAATTCCAATCAATTATAGTCGAATTTCGACTACTGCGGGATCTCTAGTTACAATAAATTCACAGAAATAACATATTGAATAATCTCAAACTAGTTTAAAGACGTTTTATATATTTCAAATTAAAATAACCTACACGTGTAACCCTTAACGGATCAAATCGTTATCTAATGTCGAAGATGAACTCAGAATGATTTGAATCTCACTAAAATCAATGGGTATAGGATCGTATCCATCCGTAGCCATCATAAAATAGCATCAACAATCAACAATAGACCGCTGCGAGTACCGTAAACCAAATCAGAGGGTATTTTCCTACAAATAAATATACCAGAGAACTCTATCACGAGTATAAGACAATTGAATAAGGCTATAAGTTTACCGGTGTGTAATTAGAGAGCAGCGGGTGTTGTAATCACAGAGTTTTAAATTATAGACAATATTGGACACTTAACAAAGAGTATCTATTAAAAGTCATACATATTTTTTTTATAGCCCTTGTAGGCAGACGAGCATACGGCCCACCTGATGGTGAGTGGTTACCGTCGCCCATGGACTTCAGCAATGCCAAGAGCAGAGCCAAGACGCTGCCTACCGCTTAATACTCTCCACAAGCCTCGTTTGAAGACGGACATGTCATAGCGCTCGGGAAACACCGTGAGCTCATTCCATAGCCGGATGGTACGTGGCAAAAAAAACCTAAATAATGAATATGTACATATTTTTTAATAACTAAAGTCATAGTTTAGCACTTTATTGTTATTAAGGAATTAATTGCCTCCGTGTGTCAAAATTGTCTTAAGTTTGAAAAGTATATATCTCATCTAAAGATATCTTATCAGAGGGATCATCATCATGAGACCGTCATCATGGTATCATCGATGGCGCATATACTAGATGCAGTTGAAATACTGCAAGAGCGCTGATATGTGATCAATTAAATAGATTTACAGCGGAATTTAATTCAGTGATTGGGTGATTTTATACGCTGTTCTTCAAGATACCTCCGTGAGCTGCTCCAGATACACTGACAACAATATTAGCTATTTTTCCTCCTACCTATTCGCTTGTAGCCTAGAGGCTATTACAGCTATGCCCAGACAGGTAATATTAGTTCGAGTCATACAATGACCATTTGCCATATTACCCACAACAGTTTTTAGTAATATCTTTTCTCTCTCCATTACATTTTCTTCTATTAATGGCCATAGCGAAATCCAATCGAGGGATTATTCGAACATAAAAGCCACAAAACAATGTACCTACCCGACGATTTTATTAAACAACAAAACAAAAAAAACATTTCCCGAAACAAAAATTAATTTAATGCTTTAAAATACGTCTTAAATTTGAGGCATGAAAAGAAATCTCGAAAATAATTTCTTTGTACGTGATACGCTTTTGTGCTTTGCTGTGGGCGTAATTCTATAGACGTAATTGTCTTCTCTCAAAATTGATTTTAAAGGGCTCCGGTAATCTTTTGTCTTGTGAATGATATTAAGGTATAATGTTTAGGTAAATGTGGACGTGGTTTTGAGATGAAAATATAAATTGTCTTGGAATCGAATGTAGACTTAAAATGTTATTGCAATAGACGATTATCCGAGATTGATTTGGAATAGGTAATATGATCCGTGGATGCTCCATGGATTCGTAATTTTAGGTATTGTATTGTAACGCATACATATTTTCCTTATTAGCAAGCACCGGATAACGAAGGTCTTTGGTTTATATTTATGTTTTTTTTTTTCAAAGAAATAAAATCGAACAATATTCTATCAAATAACAAGTGTACTCAAATCTCACATGCCCAGACTATCGATCTTTGAAAATTGTGAAGTAGCAAGGAAACTTAATTACGCAATACGTAACTGAAAATATGCAAATGAAAAACGCACTAGACGGACTCTGCGTTAAAATAAAAAAACCTGTGTACTTATTTTTGTCCTTGGAAGAATTAACATTTTAAATTAAATTCCGTTTTAAATCCTAGGCACTTCATAGTGAATCAACACGTTGTTTCCCATCGGCGAATGCGTTGGAGTTTTTGTGTTTGTGATCGTAATGTTACGGACAACAAACTTTCAAAGGGCTCGATGTCCACACGTGGCTCGGATGAGGGTAGCAAATCGTTTCCATTGTAACTCCCATCATCCCTTCTGATATTAATCTGCGACGTCCGTTCGGGGACATTCATTTATTGATTTCGCTCCGACATTTATTTCGTATTGTTGAATGGCGCGGAGGTATTAAATTATATTCATCATTCGAATATTAGCTATAAGACGCATAATGTTATAGTACAAAAAAATCAGAGAAGGCTCGAGATATCAACACTTGAAAACCTGTGCAGGTAATGGCTTAAAGATTCAAAAATTTGCGCAAATTTATCATAGCAGAAATGGGATTTTATCGATTATTATATATGTCGCATCCGGGTCAATAGTTCGGAATATCAACGATACACAAACGTCAGTGACAGAATGGCCGTGTCGTGGTTGACGACTTTTAGTAATATTAAGACGGTGGTTTTGATTATTATTTTAAATGATGAAATGTTGTTTTGATAAATATCACAAAATGAAGGGTAGACTCCGTAACGCCACAGTTATAAAATGGCGGTACGTGGACAGAGTCGTGGCATTCGTGTCAGACAGTGATTTCGTCCGTCTCAGTCAGTCAGTCAGTCGGTCTGTCGGTATGTGCAACGAAACTGTCGGTTTACCCTGTCATTGTGAAAGTTGTGTGTGTTGAGTTTCAATAATTATTATTGAAAAGTTTTATTGACTAAACTGAGTTCAATCGAATACGAGCGATGACGGAACCTACCGCTCAGCCATCCCTGACGCGTGCCGACATCAGAAGTGGGATCAGGACTCTACTCTCACTGGCGTGACGTGTTTGAACATGTTCGAAGTACAGCAAAAAAAACATGATGCAGATCAGAATACTAGTAGTGGTACGCCACAAGAGCGTGAATGCAGCATACGTAAGTCGTGTAATAACGTCTCTGTTACCTCGATGGAAGATCTGACCACGAAGAAATCGTCACATCTTACGTTCTGGCTCATGTTGCCCAGTTTGACTGTCGACTTCATCACATGGCATTTACTAGCGGAAATACAAAACGTAACAAGCTATTGCAAGAAATTAAGGCAAGTGCAAATCTCAATGACGAGTGGGTAGTTCCGACAAGAGTTATTTTAAGCGGCTGACTTCTGCTAGAGTTACATGGCACTAGTGCAGTAAACCAGGACATGAGACTGTGAATTGTCGCTGAAATTTTAGAATATACTAGATTCAATACCAATAACACTACACGTTCGATGACTTCGGGCTCCAGCAAGCAAGCAAACAAGAAAGCAAGCAAGTTTCCGTGGGGAAGAAAAATTGACACATCTGAAGTCGTCGTGACCTGTAAGATAAGACGTCCGGTGCGTTCGTGTCTGGCGATGCGGCGGCGTTCGGGTTCCGCTGGCGGATGCAGGTTTTTCCGGTGAAGTGCGTGCTTGTGCGTGCTTGACAAGTGTTCGCGGTTGGCTTCCTCAGTGTGGGAGTAACATCGTGTAGGAGAGGTGGAACCCGTAAAATTGTAGTTTGCGTGGTGGCTGGTAAGATTTGTTGCGGTAAGAAGTTTGCACGGTGGTAAAATGTCTTGTGAGTCTGCACAGGTAGCCGGAGGTGAGACTTCCGCGGTCGCGGCCCACCCAGTCCGCGAGAACCGGGCAGATCGCCTCGATGGTACGGAGGCCGGCCGACGGGTCCGCCAAACGACGAGACCACGCCTCCAGCACGGACTGCCGAGATTGGAGCCCCCGCGATCCGGCTGCACTTGCGCTAGGGCGCGCCGCCTCGTAGGAGACTGTGAGGTATCCTTGAATGACTCTGACTGCGATCGCGCGCTGCCGGCGTCGCAGCGCGGGGACGTTCTCGTGGGTAACGACGTGGCACCAGACGGGTGCTCCGTATAGTGCCGTCGACAGCACGGGTACCATCACCCTGCCTATTTCTGCCGTGAAGCAGTGGTGTATTTCGGTTTGAAGGGTGGGACAGCGGTTATAACTATACTGAGACCTTAGAACTTCTATCTCAAGGTGTGTGGTGTGTTTACGCTGTGGATATCTATGGGTTCCAGTAACCACTTAACACAAGGTGGGCTGTGAGCTCGTCCACACATTAAAACGCAGAGCGTAATCAAACGAAATTAGATACGAAGTTTAAAGGGCCGTTTAAAGTAGTTGAAGTATTGGATGGTGACCGTTACACATTGAAAGCTTTAAATTCAAAACGTACTTACAAATACCCACATGATAGGCTAAGAAAAATGCCAGCATGACACATACCAGTCGAGGTTGATGTAAATGATGATGATGAAGAGCAAGCTTAAATTGTGGTGAAAACTCGAGTAAGGATAGTCTATCGGCCGTATTGTGTTCGACCGTACCAGTAGCTATTACGTAGTCGTAGCCCGGTAGAAATCGGTGTCTCTTGAGGCAACTCAAGTAGTCCGTGGGTGCGCGGTGCGCGTTTGGCTCTGGCGGAGGTCGGGGTCTGTAAAGACCATCGTGTGTAGTCAGCGGGTGATGCACACGGGCGATCCACGCGGTGGATGCGCATCATGAGGGCAATTGCGATTGCTGGTCGGCTGGAGAGCCGTGGCGTTAGATATTTTTACTCGGGAGTTTTGTTTGATCTGAGTTCCTGTAAGCTATGCCTGATTTGTACAGAGTAAATTTGAAGTTTGATGAACGACTGTGGTACGTGCTCTGACTGCTGAATAGTGAACTTTGTATACCCTATTGTTTGATTTGGTTAAAATGGTATTAAAACAGTTTAAAGCTTTGATGACTTTAAAGTTTCCGATAAGTCGTAAAGTGTAGTCAGGAGTGATCGAGCGGAACAAGTGTTCTCGTGGATGTTTTTGATTGTAGGTTAACCATCACACGAGGACATGTACAATCAGGAAGACCATGTCGCAATCAACACGTAATTGCTGCAGCCAATACGAGATATGGGACGCAAGCACAGTCTGTCGGCGCTCGATGGGTCAACTATTCACCGGCCGAGCGGAGCGACATGCCGGTAGCTGTGTAATATCGAGTATTTTTGGTAAATGAGAACAATCTGGTGAGTCGTATTATTTTTATTTGGATTTTGGTGCCGAATGTTCTCTTGTCGAGAAATCTATATGCGATGGTTCTCATAAAAGGTCTGTCGATTAGAGTCACAGGGATGACTGTTGATTAGAGTCACAGGGATGACTATCATTGAACACTTGTAGTCACAGGGATGACTATCATTGAACACTTGTAGTCACAGGGATGACTGTTGATTAGAGTCACAGGGATGACTATCATTGAACACTTGTAGTCACAGGGATGACTATCATTGAACACTTGTAGTCACAGGGATGACTATCATTGAACACTTGTAGTCACAGGGATGACTGTTGATTAGAGTCACAGGGATGACTATCATTGAACACTTGTAGTCACAGGGATGACTATCATTGAACACTTGTAGTCACAGGGATGACTATCATTGAACACTTGTAGTCACAGGGATGACTATCATTGAACACTTGTGGTCACAGGGATGACTATCATTGAACACTTGTGGTCACAGGGATGACTATCATTGAACACTTGTAGTCACAGGGGTGACTTAGTTACTGTGTACATGAATTGTACGGGGAGAACTTGCAGCAGTAGTAAATCACTTATTTCGTTTGTGTAATCTTTCAATGTCGTTATAGAATTGGTGATGACACAAGACTTTTATTTTAGTAGAGTGGTCAGATATGGCCGAGCGTGAATGATACTGTGCGGTATTGGCTTTTGTTTCAGATTAACACACGAGGACGTGTGTAACACAGGATGGCCGTGTCGCATCCGGGTCAATAGTTCGGAATATCAACGATACACAAACGTCAGTGACAGAATGGCCGTGTCGTGGTTGACGACTTTTAGTAATATTAAGACGGTGGTTTTGATTATTATTTTAAATGATGAAATGTTGTTTTGATAAATATCACAAAATGAAGGGTAGACTCCGTAACGCCACAGTTATAAAATGGCGGTACGTGGACAGAGTCGTGGCATTCGTGTCAGACAGTGATTTCGTCCGTCTCAGTCAGTCAGTCAGTCGGTCTGTCGGTATGTGCAACGAAACTGTCGGTTTACCCTGTCATTGTGAAAGTTGTGTGTGTTGAGTTTCAATAATTATTATTGAAAAGTTTTATTGACTAAACTGAGTTCAATCGAATACGAGCGATGACGGAACCTACCGCTCAGCCATCCCTGACGCGTGCCGACATATATATTATATCGATATTCAATTTTTTTTTCTATCCATACATATCAAAGTAATTCAATAGGAACTATGACTGTCAATAAGACTGTCAACTGTTTTTTTTTTCCAAAATATAATATTTATTGGTTTAAATAACGAATTTGATATATGAGTGAGTGGCCAAGTTAAGTACCTTAAATAAACTGTTAGCAGAACGTTCACACTTGGGTATGGGAGATCTCGTGGATAAGTGGATGACATCAGTGGAATACATGCGGCCGCCCACCTTCGTTTAGCGAAGTACAAAGTAGAAATGTGTTGATAATTTCTTAAATAATACACTATGCTGTACTATACATTACTAGTGCACTAGATTAAACCGGTTTTGGCTATTTTAATAGAGTCGTTATTGTATAGCTAGGTTTTTATTTTTTATTGCTTAGATAGGTGGACGTGCTCACGGCCCACCTGGTGTTAAGTGGTTACTGGAGCAACATCTACAACGTAAATGAGCCACCCACCTTAAGATATAAGATCTAAGGTCTCAGTCCCGCCCTTCAAACCGAAACGCAATGCTGCTTCACGGCAGAAATAGGAAGGGCGGTGGTACCTATCCGTGTGGACTCACAAGAGGTCCTACCACCAGTAATATGCATAATTAATGTGTTTGTATTCGAAAACTAGTTTTAAAATACTATTTTACTTTTAATTAAGACACATTCAAACCTGTACAATTAGTTTGCTAACAAGTATTCTCTTTGTTCGTCTAACTAAATAACAATCTTACAAATGAAGAATAAATACTTGCATGAATCACTTTAAGCACATACATACAAACATATGTGATACGTACATTTACAGATTTCTTAGAATAATCTGAACCTAAGCTTTGCTGCATGACGCCGTGGACAGGGGAAAGTGGAAAAAGATCCTAAAAGTGAAGCTCATGGGTGATGGTGGTCACGACCCTCAGACATGAGGAACACGACTCGAGGAGGAGGAAGCTTTGCGATTTACGTGACTGACAACCGGTATTCCATGAATATTCATACTGTATGCAAATGGTGCATAGCAGACACGGTGATGATGCCTAGGTCAAAGGTTCGACAGCAAAAAAAAAAACATTTTTTTTATTGCTTAAATGGGTGGACGAGCTCACAGCCCACCTGGTGTTAAGTGGTTTCTGAAGCCCATAGACATCTACAACATGTAACGCACCACCCAGCTTGAGATATAAGTTCTAAGATCTCAGTACAGTTACAACGGCTGCCCCACCCTTAAATCGAAACGTGTTACTGCTTCATGGGAGAAATACGCAGGGTGGTGGTACTTACACGTGCGAAATCACATCCTACCACCAGTTATGTTACTGTTTTGTTTTAAAACTTCATCATTCGTCTACTGATGATGTATTATTAGATTGAAAAATATACAAAATGCTTAAATCTTCACAACGATAGACACGTGTCGTTGCGTATTATTCTTCCTAAAACCTGACTTGAGGGAAGACCTTCGCTAGCAATTTTGCACAGCAAAAGTCAACCCTACGTACGGAGGGCGCATCAATTATTTTCATAAACAAAACTATACCACCTCAATTCAATCGAGGGGTGAACGTTACATCTGGTGATATATACACACACTGATATATGCACACACACGCACCCTATCCGTATACATGCAGATAGAACTATACAAAAAAAATTTTTAATACGCCGTTTGTTTTTGTCTAAGTGAGCAGTGATTTGGCTATGTCCCTGATTTCGCCAATCCCACGAGCAGAGATAAATATTTCGTAATAGATAGGCCCGCTCGTAATGCTATTATGGCTTGTAACGGCCCGCTTGTTTTCGCTGTAAACTAACTAGAATAGACAGGATATTGGGCCAGAGTAATAAAATTAATTATATTTTCAAGTTTATTTTTTCACCTACCTATGCGCTGGGATCTTAAAAGGCTATTCCAGCTACGCGCGGACGGGTAGGTGAGCTCACGGGCTCAACCTGAGAGAATTTGCTAACAATAGCCCTAACAAGAGGAGTGCTTCGCAGAATCTACCACCGGATCGGAATCGCGATCCACTGAGAAGATCCGGGGAGAAACTCAGTAGGTTGAGATTTTCAACATTGCAGTTCGTACGTCCTATGCAATTTCCTAAGTTAAACGAACGTGCTAAGTGGGTAAAAATTACTTACTCGCTCTACGGATAGATATCGATCAAGACGTAATTAGTTAATTTAGATAATTTTAGAAAACTTCTATCATGTCTCGTCATCTAATTTTGAGCAATGTTAAAGTTTCCAGTTTAAGCCCATCAGGGCTTTAAACAGATAATTAAAACATTCAGAGAATTTCATTATGAACGTACCACAGAAAATTACCGTACCAGATAAAACTATAAGACCCTACTCCTCCGTGCGTCGATAATCCTCAATGTGCATATCCTGACGTGGCCACTTCCACAGACTTTCTTGGGGAAATACACATGGCGGATTCCCGTGTCCCTCCACGACCGTACTTTTGGAAGAGATTTAGTTCTCCGAGGCCGCTGAAGGCTTATATGGGGCCGGCTAATTAACCGCCACCAGATATTCGGCGTTGACTGTTTTACGGTGGAAAGATCAAACGTCATTTAAAGTATCGGACTTCGGCCTCATGTCTCAAGGTGAACGGCTGCGGTACGTAGTGCTGTCTATGGATTTATGATGACCAGGTAGGCCAAGAGACTATCTACCCATCTAAAGCAATAGTAAAAAAGTGACGCTATTACGTCATATTATAACTCGAAAAACCATAGTAATAGACTAAGTTATTAAAACATTTTAAACACGTATAAAAACTTCATAGTCACACATGCCTAAGTATAACACGGCACAAATTATAAACGTCCTTTAGGGTCGCTATAAAGGGGGAATGTAAATGAAATAACGGTTACTTCGATAAATATGGCATGCGACTTCTCAATAATGACTATTACAACAGATATGCGGTGAGAGGATTTTTCTCGCCACATGAAGAAACGGGTATGCGAATTGAATATGCCAAATGAACGCTCAATATATTTTTAGTGGTTTACCCAAATCAACTTTTGCAGCCACATTTGATGCTGGCACTTTAGTGTAAGGTTTTTTGTAAAATTACTATAATATAATATTAATCATGTTAAAATTATATAATTTTCGGATTGACATATGGCAATACTATTGGTGAAAGCAATGGCATTAGTGGGGACGAGACATAATAAAAAAAAGGCAGTATTCGGAAAAAATGGAGGAAAAAGCCGTGTAATCTGTACTGAACACATTCCTAAAAATTTTACAAGTTAAGTTACAAATAATGTGATACAGAATCAAGTGAACTACTGCAATCTGTGTATTTATTTCCTGGCTGTTGGTAGTGAATTTTGCATTAGTATGTGCAACAGTTGACGCGCGATTCTTTTTTACGCCGGCTCCACACGTTGGCCCCAACATAGGCCCCAACGCCACTCGCCCAAGGTGTGGATCTAGAAAATAGCATTGGCCCCAGCGTTTGAGCGATCGTTGGTAGTTGGCCGTCGAGTGTCGATATTGTCAAAGGAATCTGTGCCAACGTTCGCGATCCGTCCAGTATCCACATGTTGGCGTTTTTCTCAGTCCTGTTGCAAAACGCTCCTTTGACGTGGCTTTTTGTAATATAAATCATACGCACTCAGTATTGTATAAGCGCTTAGAGCAATTTCTATTTCGGTATCGCACATCTTCACGTTGACTCTGCCGAAAAGGAACTAGTATAACAGTCAACGTGTGGACACTTCATTAATTTAACCGCTCAACGTTGGTAGCAACATTGGGGCCAACGTGTGGAGCCGGTGTTAGTTATGGTAGGGCGTGTTGGGAGCCGGCACGTATAGATGCCTCTGCCTATCTCTGCCATGAAGCAAGAACGCATTTCGGTTTGAAGAAGTAGCGAAGTAGTGCAGCCATCGTATAAACTCGGGCTTAGGACCAATGTCTCAAGATGGGTAGCTGTATTCATGATTACGTGGTTGATGTCTATGCGCCGTCCACCCATATCATAAATAAATAAATATTGATTTTTATACATGTAGTAATCGCGGAACGTGGCCTAGTTTCACTAGTAAATAAGAAATAACAAACGGCTCGTCAATTAAAATTACGATAGAACAGTGCTAGCGGAAAACTTTCAATTAAGTTGTATGAGTAATTAAAATAAACGTTGTTTTTTTTTGCGAAACAGTTAAATGTTCGGTACCTGTCCTTATACAGCCTCAGATCGCCAGACTGATAACAAGCGGGTTTATTTCAGATTTATTTGACTTGACCTATTGCGCTAGCCATAAAGGTATGTGCACAATAATCTTGATTTTTTTTTTACTTTAGGGCCGTATGTCTCCAGCGCCCTTTGTCTCGCGTGTCGCAGTGAGAGTTAAGAAAAATGTAGTTTTTATTCAGAGCACATAAAACGCACGCTGCGCTTGTGTATTAAAATCTCAAATTATAATTTAATGTAATATGCTGGACCTCTCCATAAATAATTCCCTTATTTGCATAAGTCTTCAATGTTACTATTGAATAATTACAAAGTTTACTTATTGTTAAATTGATTGCTGTGCAAAAAAATATATTTATCTAGAGGTTCTGAGCCGGGATTCTAAAATACGGATATGAAATTGAATAAAAACGATCAATGCGAACACTAGACCTGACTTAATGCCGCTGCTACTTGAAATACTATCTGCATATTAATTAATACGTGAAGCAAAAAGTTGTACCTCTCTCTACGAAAATTGCGCTGACGGAGGATTATGAAATTTTCCACACTTTAGAGAGTACAGAGGAAGTCCAGAACGCTAACCTTTTTTTAAATTATGCATAAAAATACATTAAATCAATAAATCAAAACATTACATATTACACACAGTACCGCGTATTTGACACACACGCATGCATACTATTTTTTATTGTCAATATTTGTCAAACTTTTCTTATTGCATATAGTCTGTGGTCAAACTGAGAATAAATTAATTATAGTCGATTTTCGACTACCGTGACAGCACTAGTCCGAATAAAAGCTAGATTCAACGATAAAAGTAGTCCTAAATTATATTATAATACTTATTCGAATAGCCATTAAATTAATATGGTACTTACTTGCAGTAATATTCGCCTCTTGGTGACGATGCACAGGTACCACCGTTCTTACACGGCGACGGTGAACATGAGACGAAACCTATAACAAAAAGTAAAACATTATTAAATACTTGTAATTATTATAATTATTTTTCTTAATTTCTGGAAAGCCCTCGTGCATTTTGCTTCTATTTTGGGTCGGTAAATCCTACATTAAGGCATGAGGTTCAAGTTTGTATAACGGCTGTCCCGCCCTGCGAAGCAGAAAGTCTGAAATTCATGACTAGATTGCGGTAAAAATAGGTAGAACTGTGGTACATTTTTTTTTATTGCTTAGATGGATGGACGAGCTCACAGCCCACCTGGTGTTAAATGGTTACTGGAGCCCATAGACATCCACAACGTAAATGCGCCACCCACCTTGAGATATAAGTTCTAAGGTCTCAAGTAAGTTACAACGGCTGCCCCACCCTTCAAACCCAAACGTATTACTGCTTCACAGCAGAAATAGGCAGGGTGGTGGTACCCAACCGCGCGAACTCACAAGAGGTCCTACCACCAGTAAAAAATCCCGAGTGAGCTTAGATCCAAATAATGTACCAGTTTTTTTCTGGTAATATCAAGTTGAAATCGGAAATAAGCCATATTAAAATATCCAACGAAAGATTTGAAACATCGGTAACTATCGAATCTGGCAAGTAAAGTAAGTATCATTATTGTTTATTACTAGAATAATCTTGCATGATTATTATCATAAGAGCAATGAGTGTTTATCTTTACATAAGTTGCTTCTCATTTAAACTATAAATTTATAACAACTTAGGAATTTATTCCACAACTGAGTCGTTGATTCTGGATATATTTAATTGCAAACTGCTTGCACAAGGCTTATATTACCATAATTGATTTTATTTTTTGGTTAGTAAACATTTCAAAAGATCATCAATCATTCAAGATAATTGTTTCTTCCGACAAAAAAACATTGACACAGTTTTAAGCGTATCTTCTTTCAAGACTTTGTTAAATAGTCTTCCAAAGGTGAACTAAAAGATGGATGGTAATTACCTTACCATTGTTTTTACACGAGCTTTAAGAAGTAAAACGGATATTTTGTTTCGACTTTTCTTTTGAATTTAACTCTGTATGCACGCACCATATAATTGTTTTAATACGTTAGCACTTGTTTTGACATAACAGTACTAAGTACCTCAAGTGTCTTTTAGACTAATAATTATAGGCTCCAGACGTACCTATAATAATATGCTTTCGACTGTTTTAAATGTAACATTTGGAATATCGTTAATTCAGTTATTTTTTTACAACTACCCAAGACCTACCTACCCCTAAGATTATATACATTTGTAAATTAAATTTCTATACGTAGACTCCTCAGTAAAATTCATCATGTACCTTGATATAGGGTGAATCTCGATAATATAGTAAGAATTGATTAGATTATTTGTCATTGATAATGCATGATATTCGATTTTGGGGTATAATTTTTGAAATCTCCCGCCAACTTGCCCGGTACCCGTGCAATCAATTGAATGCGACACTAGGGCTACGCGTTGCCGCAGTTTGTGCAACGCTTAGAAAAACTGAGGCCTGAAATCATTAGCAGTTGGCGGTAATAAGTGTTTTATTCGTTTTATCCTACCTATTCTAGTAACCTCGATGGGCTATACTAGATTCACAGAACGAGTAGGTAAGGTCATGGGGCTCTAACCTAAGGACGTTGCTAACACTAGGCCTAGCAACAGCAGTGCTTCACAGAATCGACCACCGGAACGAAAACGGGACCCACTGAGAAGATCCGGCGAGAAACTCAGTGGGCTGTGTCTGTAGATTAGTTTATTCGCCGAACCCTTCGTCGCAAGCGACGGGTTCGAGAACGATGACCGGTTCTTGAGGTTGGCGGTGAGTCCGTAATTCTTTAGAACTTTAAAATTCAATAAAACTCTTCTATCGTTCGTTCACACGAAATCTAGCCACTATGAGCAGGCCTTTACATCTAAGATTACAATTTATAACGATATGCGTCAACCGAAAAATATGAACATTTAGAATGATTATCCATCACGTTGCCATAACGAGCGAATTGGGACACAGTCGTTGTTTGTTACATTAAATTATTTACGGACTATGTTGCAATCGAGCTACAATTAAATCTTGTGACTTAATATTTACTTAATAGCCCAATATGTTTAAGTAATTAATGTTCTTTTTTGTTTATAATTACTATGTTTGTTTATAAGTATTAGATTTCCAGACGTATATCGAAATTGACACATCAATTGTTCACGCACACACAATTTTGAACAAATTGAAGCTATGACAAAATTGTCAAGAAATACTTTTGAATCTTCAAGCGATTATTTGTAGAAATTACATTTGATTCTAACATTAAATGGAAATCATGATTGCGCGAGTATTCATAGCGCTTACTTATCTTCTTGGTCTCACAAAACTTTATTTCATTATCTCATTCTCGTGGTAAGAAAATGTTAACTATGAGCGTAGAAGGATATAGAGGAAGAGGTAGACCTAAGAAGAAATGGATGGATTGCGTGAAAGACGATATGTGTAAGAGGGGAGTGAGCGAAGAAATGGTATATGATAGAGGAGTACGGAAGGAGAAGACATGTTGCGCCGAACCCAGGTAACTGGAAGAAGGGCAGGATAATGATGAATGATGATTTTCGTACACAAATCTATAAGAGATTTAAAATTGCCAGACTAAAAATTCCCCAAAAAAAAAAAGAAAACATTTCATCTGATACAAAATAAAACAATATAATTATCGTTCACGTGTCGTCAACAACGCACAACAGGAATCGAGATGTGATCTCAACGAATCGATCAATCAGTACCGAGACCACACAAAACGTTATAGATTTTTATCGATAAACGGATGAGAGTGTCGCGGAAATAAAATCGATAATGAGGAAGCTTATTTATAACAGTCTAATTTATTTGTATATATCTTTATAATTAATTCCGAGAATCGCTAAATTAAATGACAATTTTAGGAAGTGGCCTAATGGAATAGAGCTCGAATTTATTATGGAAACGTCTAGTTTTACTTTTGGTAGAAGTGCACCATCACCCTTTTTTTATGATTGAAAGATTACTGGTGGCCCGAAGGCCTTTCCAGTTTCACCAGGACAGGTGGGCGAGCAAAGGCTCGAAGGCAGGAGGGGTGGGATTTGCTAACAACTGCACGAGCACCTCCGAAGGAGACCTAACAACTCAAGAGCGATTGCTTCACGAATGAGTCTACTACCGGATCGGAATCGACGACCCGCTGAGAAGATCCGGCGAGAAACTCAGCGGGCTGATGCATGGGTTAGGTTGCAGGTCGACCTCTTTGTCGATTTCGACGAGTACAGTTACCAGGGTCCCTAAGCCTGCTCCTAGTATTAGAGCTGAAGGCGTCTAATGCAAAGGTTATTGGATCTGATGGATCCGTAAGGACGTGTCTAGGGCGTCGACGGTGACTGGCTCCTGCATGATCAGGATTCGGGGAGTAGTCAGCGTTGGCAACGATAAGGCGATTATCATGACGACCATCATCCTGTCCAAGTCTGCCGCGAAGCAATAATGCACCCCGATTTGAAGATTGAGAGATTCGTTGTACATTGAAATTTAGACTTTAACGTCAGGTGTCAAAGTTGGTATCGGCATACAAGTTGTGATATCTATGGTGCTCCGGCAACAATTCATCATCGCCATTCCATTTGCAAATATTAATATGTAATGCAGATTAAAAAAAAAAAAGTTGTTCGAGCTACTTTATCGGTCAACGACCTTATGCGTAGGATGGATGAGATACGCATCGCCAAAACGTAAAGCCGCCGGATAAACATCGTTTGTAAAGTTAAAAGAAATTGATACGCTATCTAAATATAAACACGAAAATACAAATTCTCTCCTCTTCGATTGATATACATTCGTGGGAAAAATGATTTTTACATTAAGTCAATATTTGACAGTCAATTTCAACGATAAGGTGTAAGGAGACGACTGACAAAAAAAATACGGAATAGATTATTAATTAAAACTTCATAAGAGATTCCGGGTGCTAATTATGTATGAAGTTATTATACCTGCTGTGAAAACGAAACTTCAAGTCAAAGAAATTGCAGTATTTTCTAAAATATGGCTTTTTAAAGCTAATCATAGACGTATGCTTTCAAGTGTTCGTGGTTGCGGACGACAAATGTATTTATTATTCGTCGGCTTTTGTAAATTTAATGTTCATTACCGTCAAATCTATATATTAATACGTGAAGCAAGAACTTTGTATCCCTTTTTACGAAAATTGCGCGGACGGAGGAGTATGAAATTTTCCACACTTATAAAGAATATAGAGAAGAAGTGCACAATGTTAATATTTTTTTGAAATAATACATAAAAGATACATTAAATCAATAAAGAAAACATTACACACACTACATACCATGTGTTTGACGCACACACGCATGCATACTATTTGTTGTCTGACTTTTGTTCTTGATGTCTGTTGTCAAATCGAGATTAAATATTGTTTGTCTTTGCGAAGTAGTCTTGGCGAAATTTGTGATTATAGAAGTATAAAATACAGTAAGGAATACCCTACAAAAAGGGTATAAAACCGGCGCGCAGCTCCGTCACCCGCGCATTTGTCGGTGTCGGTTGACATTTGTGAGAGAAGGTAGTCGTGGACATGGTGTGCGTAAGTCATTGTTTTAAGTCTCTGTAAATGTGTGCTTAAAGACAAGATAATATCAAAGTGTTTATTATGTATTCTGGTTGTTTGGTAATTTATGTTGAATTAGTCAATTAATTAGAGTTTGAGAATAACAAAAGTTGTAGTGTGCTAATCATTGTTATTTTTTTTAAATGGTTTTTCTTCTGAATCCTAAATTCAGAATTGGGATAAATAACTCAAAGCCCACAGACAACAGGTGATTCACAACTATCCGCACTATATTTTGTTACTTTCATTATCGTGTTTTTGTGTGCGTATGTGTCTAAATAATGCCGCGAAGTACGTCACGTGGACGTTCTCGGCATCGTCAAAATGGCTCGCGCAATCGAGACGTGTCCCGTTCTCGTGACAATCGTTTACGGGACCGCTACCGCCATAGATTGCATTCGTATTCGCGTGATACTCGCTCGAGTAGCAACGATCGTGTGTTGCACGATAGGTCGCGCGATTCACGCAGCATTTCATATCGATCTAGTCTTCTAGTCGATCACGCAGCGCGTTATATCGTTTGAAACGAAGTCACCTTAGCTCGCGACGCTCGCGTCGATCTCGTTATGTATCTCGAGCCCGCGATCACTCACGAAGGGCGTCGCGTCGTGGTGTTCATAGCAATCATGATCGTGACTTAAATACGCACACCCCTCCGCTGCGATTGCAAACCCCGACACCAGGTGTGTTAGAGACCATTCCCCTTGCCACACACGCTACACTTAATAAATCTAGCCTCGCGGACCGGGGACGTGTGTCGAACTCAGCCCTGCGCGATTCAGAGACCCCCTCGCTTGCTCAAGCGATTATCGATGCCGTAAAGGCAGTCCAGCCTATAAGATCGCAGAATTATTTTGTATCAAACTTCGGCCCTACTATTAACAATATCGAGACGTGGTACGAGGTGGACCGTGTAAAGGATTTAAACGGGTGGACCGACCATGAGACTCTGTCGCGTTTGGCAAGTTGCTTAAAGGGAGACGCAAAGGTGTGGCTGGGTGAATGGGTTACTTCGGATAGAACTTGGAACTTTAATAGTGATACGGGGCAAAATGGGCCCTCAGGTTAGAGCCGCGAACGCTAATCTACTCACGATTTCATTTCATTTTTGGTGGAGGTCAGGTTAGGCAGAGTCCTTGTAGGGTTCAGGCATTAGTTGTCACCAGTGACGCGTAATATCAAACAAGTAGACGGGACTGTGTTGGCAAAATGGTCAATTTAACTTTTGAGATTACAGCTCATTCTGAACATCACAAAACGCAAGACAACAGATATCTGCCCTGCAGCTTTTGGTGGGAACAGACGCCACCACACCTGTGGTGAAGACGCTAATTAGTGATGTCATGACTGAGGTGTCTCGGAGCCGTCAAGTTCGTCGAGAACTAGGTCGAGGTAGAGCTCGTCGATTGGTGCCACGGAGTGAAAAGCGACATGATGCTCGCGTGGATGGGCACCGACGAGCAGCAGCCGTTTTTAATATCGATAATCTTGTTTTTGTGATAACTCCCAGTCTATAGGAAATCTAGATCCAGGAATCCGTGGACCTTACAGAGTGGTGAGGATGGCGCCTTACGGGCATTGCCGCCAGCTCGGGCCCCTCGATGGTTCCTGCGGCAGTAGCACGCAAGCGACATGCCGGTAGCTGCATAATATCGGGTAATTTTTGGGAAATTAGAACAATCTGGTGAGTCGGATTATTTTTACTTGGATCAGTCTCGGAACATTAAAGCAAGACTTCACAGAAGTTTGAATGATTTCGACACCGAGAGAAGGTTAGTAAAATTTGATGATGATGATGTAGTTAAATTTTGATGATTTAATGAAAATAGATCGCTTTAACTGGTACTAGAACCTATAACACTCATGATTACATAAAGAAAAGTTGCCTCTCTACTGACGAGTTAAACGTAGACTGTGATGAGTGAGGTGACAGTACCT
Organism: Bombyx mori; assembly: GCF_030269925.1. Classification (NCBI taxonomy): domain Eukaryota; kingdom Metazoa; phylum Arthropoda; class Insecta; order Lepidoptera; family Bombycidae; genus Bombyx; species Bombyx mori. The sequence goes on from NC_085121.1 coordinate 2,447,274, forward strand.
CCATCGAGTGGTACAGCTGATACCATCACTATTTGGTCGTACTGTACGCACTTGTCCGTAGTCGTAACTGCAATTCGCATGTGAGTTGTTCAGAGTGCGATGGGCAGCTGGTGGTATAGCAGAAACCTGGATCTCAAAGGAGACTATTGTTGTGTTGGTCTAGTAACGACCTGAGAGTCGCTGACTCTATATTGTGAAGTGATGTGTATTGGTTTGATCATTTGTGGTAATGATAATATGGGTGGCATCAATGACACTAGCTACGCCGACAGCCAGGCCAAGAACGTTTTATACGATCTGAGTTGTTATAGTTTCTGATTATTGTGTTTTGAACTTGTGTTGTCAATGATTGTTATGGTTCAATTTTTCGGTTTACTACGATACTGACGGGATGCCTCTGTTCAATGATTTCAGTGGGGACTACGGGAAGACAACGCAGGCTGCGGCACAGCACATGGTGCCCTGGCGTGGCAAGTGGTCTCCAGACGCAGTGGCGGTGCGTGCCGGCCGAGGCGCGCAGAGGCGTCTCGCTGGTCCGTTGCTTGGTGGGTGTTCCTGCTGGTGGCGCCCCTACTGATCAGCACCTGGCGTTAGTCGCCTCTGACGTTTGTCGTCATTTGCGTTAGTCGCACCCGGCGTTACCCCTTGGCCACAGCCGAGAGCGGTGCGAATTGCGGTGCGTCGTGAGGCGCGGCAAGCGGGAGCGGCGAAAACAAATGGTAGACAACCTATGAAGTATGCCACAGCTACTGGCGGTGCGTTTTGCGGTGCGTTGCGAGGCGCGGTGAGAGGCGCGTGACATCTGGCGGCGACGAGCTGCGCCATGTGCGAGTGAAACAAATGTACTAGACAATATGGAGGCGGCCACAGTTCAGAGCGGCGCGCGCGGCGGTGTCGGTGGGCGCATTGAGGCATCGCGCGACCGAAACAAATCATTTTGTTTTTACCGCGCGTTGAGCTAATAAAATATAATGGATGTGGAACAATTCATTAGTGAAATACTGAGTAGACCAGAAATATGGATGTTAAAACATCCACATCATAAATATAGGCATGTTATAAAAAAAATGTGGGACGAAATAAAACAACAATTTTCTAGTACTAATGGTTTCCTAGATACTCTTGGATAGGATTATTGAAATAAAATTTGAAATTTGAATTGATTTCGTATTCTAGATGCTTGAACCGTTGCTCGATTGTTCCGTCTTGATCTGCGTACGCTATTGTGAATATTGGAGTCTCCAAACTGGGAAACAAACTGCTGAAAATCTGCATCTCTGTCTCCATCACTTTCTTTTAAGGCACGAAACCTTTCGCGCGTGCTTTTTGTTTGCCTTTACATTTTTCGTAAAAATACGAAATTTATTACTTAGAATACTAAACGCGTACTGAATTGTGACACTTGCCCGGGATAATATTCTGTCGAAAATTATTTGTTCCGCATTTAAACTACCCGGTGGATATATATGGGCGCATCAAATAATTTTTAAGAGGATAGGCTTTATCAAGAATTAACACGTATGGCAAATTGAGATTTCAAGGTTGAATCTATTAATAATCTATTTATCGGGATAGTTCTTATATTCCTAATATTCCTAATAGAATACCTAATAAATAGGGTGAAATTCGCCAAGTCCTCCCTTTTTCTAACTGGGTGCCTATTCTTAATTGAATAATATCTTCAGCTAAGAACGCACTTATTTCAAGGTAATATCGTGCCACTTTTGAAAGGGAAATTTGATAGGGCTTTCTAAATACGTGCACCTCTGACGCCGCCGCCGTCGCAACTAGTCTAGCTGTGGCATACCCCCGCAAGTCACACCGCCCGCCGCGCCTCGCAACGCACCGCAAAACGCACCGCCAGTAGCTGTGGCCAGGCCCTTAGTCGCCTCTGACGTTTGTCGTCATTTGCGTTAGTCGCACCCGGCGTTAGTCGCCTCTGACGTTAGTCGTCATTTGCGTTAGTCGCACCCGGCGTTAGTCGCCTCTGACGTTAGTCGTCATTTGCGTTAGTCGCACCCGGCGTTAGTCGCCTCTGACGTTTGTCGTCATTTGCGTTAGTCGCACCCGGCGTTAGTCGCCTCTGACGTTTGTCGTCATTTGCGTTAGTCGCACCCGGCGTTAGTCGCCTCTGACGTTAGTCGTCATTTGCGTTAGTCGCCCAACAATGGTATGCAGAATGCACGCACTGCTGGCGTGCCGCTGGCTGCGCGCGCTCGCCTGCTACTGACGTGCATACTGCGCGTACTGCTCGCGTGCCGCTGGCTGCGCGCGCTCTCACTTCTGGCGTGCAGACTACACGTGTTGCTCGCGTGCTGCTGCCTGCGCGCGCTCATCTACTTCTGGCGTGCAGACTGCACGTGTTGCTCGCGTGCTGCTGCCTGCGCGCGCTCATCTACTTCTGGCGTGCAGACTGCACGTGTTGCTCGCGTGCTGCTGCCTGCGCGCGCTCATCTACTTCTGGCATGCAGACTGCGCGCACTGCTCGCGTGCCGTAACTGCGCGCGCTCGCCTGCTTCAGATGTGCATACTGCGCGTACTGCTTGCGTGCCGCTGGTTGCGCGCGCTCGCCTGCTTCAGACGTGCATACTGCGCGCACTGCTCGCGTGCCGCTGGCTGCGCGCGCTCGCCTGCTTCAGACGTGCATACTGCGCGTACTGCTCGCGTGCCGCTGGCTGCGCGCGCTCGCCTGCTTCAGACGTGCATACTGCGCGTACTGCTCGCGTGCCGCTGGCTGCGCGCGCTCGCCTGCTTCAGACGTGCATACTGCGCGTACTGCTCGCGTGCCGCTGACTGCGCGCGCTCTCTTACTGCTGGCGTGCATACAGCACGTGTTGCTCGCGTGCCGCTGCCTGCGCGCGCTCGCCTGTTTCTGGCGTGCCTACCGCACGTGCTGCTCGCGTGCACACTGCACGTGATGCTCGCGAGCCGCCGACTCACGGTGCCGTACGACTGGCAGTGACGCAGAGGGCGATGTCGCTCGATCTGCGGCCTGCTGCTTCACTCGTTGGGGACTATGATGCCTTTGGTGAGTAGTTCGTTTGCAGTCCTGCTGAGCTACTTATGCGCTCCGCTTGCGTTTTCAGGATTATCTATCAGGACGGTCGAGCGGGACGCCCGCCACACGTGGTGCAGCCTCACATCGTGGGAGCAGACTGGAGCTGGGACGGCTGCCCTGCCGAACTTTCGGGAGGCGTGGACCTAACAAGATCTTTCGCACGCTTCCGCATCATCGTTACGAGTGGATCCCAGTTATGTGGTCGAGGACGAACCACAGTCAGGAGAGGCCGAGTAAGGAATACCCTACAAAAAGGGTATAAAACCGGCGCGCAGCTCCGTCACCCGCGCATTTGTCGGTGTCGGTTGACATTTGTGAGAGAAGGTAGTCGTGGACATGGTGTGCGTAAGTCATTGTTTTAAGTCTCTGTAAATGTGTGCTTAAAGACAAGATAATATCAAAGTGTTTATTATGTATTCTGGTTGTTTGGTAATTTATGTTGAATTAGTCAATTAATTAGAGTTTGAGAATAACAAAAGTTGTAGTGTGCTAATCATTGTTATTTTTTTTAAATGGTTTTTCTTCTGAATCCTAAATATACAATCATAATAGTGTACAACAAACTTACAATTCCAATTAATTATAGTCGAATTTCGACTACTGCGGGACCTCTAGTTTATATTAAGAAACATTCATTGACTAACATTTAACGGCCGTCTGGTGTAGTGGTAAGTGACATGGTCACTACAAAAGGGGGTTGCGGGTTCGAATCCCGCCAAGAGAAGATATTTTGTATGAATAATATAAAATGTCTTTTCCAGGGTTATGGATGTATATTAAATATGTGTATGTGTATAATAAAAAATTTACATTTATTTCCGTTATCTGGTTCCTGTAACACAAGTTCTTTACGAACTTACCACGGGACCAGTTAACGTGGCGTGATTGTTAGTAAATATTTATTATTTATTATTATTGACTGGAAACAACTAACAGTGAACTTTGGTAGTTTTTTTGTCTTGGGTTTTCATTTTCGGGATCTCAGGTGTTAAATACGAATATAATAAAGGCGAGATTAAAACGAAAAATTTGTTTAAATTATCTTATACAAACTGCTTCACACAAACCCTAACCGAGACACCGCCGCGCCGCGGTCCAAACTCTCTTGAGTCCTACAACCTAGCGTTATGTCATCTTACGAGATATCAGCGTTTCTTGGTGATGTCTATAGGCTCCCATAACCACTTAACGTAAAGGAAACTGTAAAAAACCTTACGGCTGAATAAAAAGCTTATTTCGTTCACGATTTTCTTTTAAAGTGACGTTGTTATGCTTTTTTTTTATTATTGCTTAGATGGGTGGACGAGCTCACAGCCCACCTGATATTAAGTGGTTACTGGAGCCCATAGACATCTACAACGTAAATGCGCCACCCACCTTGAGATATAAGTTCTAAGGTCTCAGTATAGTTACAACGGCTGCCCCGCACTTCAAACCGAAACGCATTACTGCTTCACGGCAGAAATAGGCGGGGCGGTGGTATACTGGTGTGCGGACTCACAAGAGGTCCTACCACCAGTATACTCACAAGAGTTCCTACCACCAGTAAAAAGTAGGTATGAATTTACTAAAAACAATTGGTATTTTCAATGGGATTCGAAGGCAACAACGGTTGCATCACCAGATATGAATAATATACTCAGTCTTACAGTGTTACTGATTCAAAATAATCATTATTTCATTTTATCGTAACCAATGTGAGTTCTTTTCCAAACGAAATTCAGTAGAATGTTCCGGGCACTTTTAAAGCGACTAGTTTCTGTATTCCCGAAGTCAAGGTTTACACAAAAACAGGTCCAGACGAGCGGTTTCACTTTATAAGGTCAGCCATTGTTTTTGCCAACTTAACTAACAAGACTAAAATACAGGGACGAATTCAACAAGAAAAGAATGCTGAAATGTTTAAATATGCCATTGTATTTCCTATATCGCTTGGTGCTCCCAGATATTCATGGATAGCTGAAGTCACCGTAAATTCCAGAACTAAAACTGAGTTAGCAGTTTATTTCCCTTATTTTCCAATTTTAATAAATTATAATTATGAATTCCCCAAAATCTCTAGTTGGTTAGCGAGAGGCTCTCCTAACTTTTATTAAGCCTTAAAAGTAACACAAACTTATAAATTACGTTTTAAATGATAAATGAAATGATGATCATAAATGTTTGTTTGTTTCTTTATTAGTATTCTAAACGTTTGCACATAGTTTATCCAATTGACATGAAAATTGGAACAATTGTCGTGACACTTCAAGAAAGATTTTGAAAATACCGTGAAAGAACGACAAATAATACGCGAGTAGTTTTTTTTTATTGATCTTGTAGGCAGACGGGTATACGGCCCACCTGATGGTGAGTGGTTACCGTCGCCCATGGACTTCAGCAATGCCAGGGGCAGAGCCAAGCCGCTGCCTACCAAAAACAAAGTTTCAACAAAGACAGCGGAGGGAGGTTGGGTTTGTTGGGTTTTTTGGGTAAATAAATATAGGCAACATCTATGATCATAAACATATGTCTATCGCTACCGATTACGATTTCCGGCTACTGTTGTATACTGATTAAAATAGACTTCGAATGCCTTTGAAAAACAACATACAGTATTGGAAGCCATCATTTTTAATATTTCCCAATTTTATTTGGCTGAGTGAATAAATCATATTTGGAATTTGCTGAACAATTACAACATACAACAGAACGTATTATGAGAAATGTCTTCCTTCCGAACGCAGTTGGCGAAGAATATCCCACAAGAAACAATCGATATATAAAGACCAATTATTCGCATTCATTCAACGGTCGAATCGATTTAGCGGCCGTAATATAAGTTCCACACGCGACCACGTGGATTTTTTCATCAAGTAGCCATTGAAATTGGAGCATTACTTTAATTTAGTATAATCTCTAACATGCTAATTGTTTTACGCCACTTAGCAAATGAACGATCGGTCTTAAATCTAACAAAGCTGTCATCTGCATACCGCGATCGAATATTGAAATCAATTGTATTATTGGCTAAAACAAGGTTTTGGAAACTCCAGTAAAATTAAGCGGGAACGGGTATTATTATATCAATGTCCTTTCTCTTCAACATTGGACCAGTTACGCCTCCATCTTACTTGAATTTCCTGCTGTATTTGAGCCAATGTAGGCTAATGATCTAACTTTGATATTGTCAAACTTCATGATAACTATGTTTTTAGATTCAATTGTTATTTCTCCCGATTTGGTATTTTGATTTTTGTTTGTTTATGCCGTCAATTATAATTAATTCATGTCATTCCTATAGTTTACTGCCATTAAAGATGGTCAGTGTCAAAAGCGTCGATAGATGTTCTTTGCTTCATTTAGAGTATTTCTATATATAACTTGTCCAGTCTCTTCTGTTGGCCAACGAGCCATTTAAGAATGAAAAAGAATGTATTCTGCGTACTGGTCGACATCCGGTCGACGGTGGCGATTCGAAAATTAAAATCGACACAACAAAAATAGCCGACTTGACTCAGCAAGGAAGCGATACGTTATCAATCGACCGTGGGAACGTTACCGTTATGATAACAGTTACTGAAAATTTTATTTAAAAAAAAATTGCCTACGAATCAACCTCCGTAACATCCGTGTGAATAATATTTGCATGATGATACTTTATTTACATTTTATTGAAGGGCCTTATCTAAGCCCACTTGAGGATACCTAAAAGCTGTTTCTTATTGATTTCGATGGGTAGGCTCATAAATTATATGGCGTTAAGTGGAGTCTAAATTAAACACTAGCCGTATGACATACCTATCTTTGTTTACATTCGCTACGAAAGATTTAGTAATCAAGTTTTGAAAAGTAATGAAAAATGAGTTATTTCAGTGTTCATTTTTTTATTGCTTTGATAGACGGACAAGCTCAGAGGCCGAGTTATTTCAGTGTTAATTTTTTTTATTGCTTTACGGACGAGCTCAAAGGCCACCTGGTAAGTGGTTACTGGAGCTCATAGACATCTACAGCGTAAATGCGTCACCCACCTTGAGATATAAGTTCTAAGGTCTCAGTATAGTCACAACGGCTGCCACAACCTTCAAACCGAAACGCATTAGTGCTTCTCGGCAGAAATAGGCAGGGCGGTGGTACCCACCCGTGCGGGCTTACAAGAGGTCCTACCACCAGTAATTGCGCAAATTAAAATTTTTGCGGGTTTGAAATGAAGGTGCCGTGAAGCAGTAATGCATTTCGGTTTGAAGGGTGGGGCAGCCGTTGTAACTATACTTGAGACCTTAGAACTTGTATCTCAAGGTGGGTGGCGCATTTACGTTGTGGATGGCTATGGGCTCCAGTAACCACTTAACACCAGGTGGGCTGTGAGCTCGTCCACCCATCTAAGCAATAAAAAAAATAAAAAATATATATTTTTACTACACGATGTTATTCCTTTACCGTGGAAGTCAAATGTGAACATTTGTTAAGTAGGTAGGTATTTCATTAGAAAAATTAAAGAAGAGATTCATAATATTATTAACGAGGTACCAAATTAGGGTTTTGTCACTTTTATTAGGCACCACGCTGTTTTGTGTGCCTGCCACCATGCTTGGTTGTTTTGCATTAAAAACGTTGACCGGATGTCGGTCCGGTTTGAAGTAATTACTTTTCTACCAATGCATTTGAGACTACGGCATCTTGCTTCGAGATGGGAAACGATACTCAAGGTTGTGTTACAAGAAACTAAAGCTTTTGCTTGTATTCACAAAGATCGTTAATTGCTGTAGCCTTCGTAGTACCTAGTAGTACATATTAACGCTTCCAAAATTTAGTTTATTTTTTCAGCAAATGTACTCGAGTATACGAAGCGCCAAGTGTTTTTGAAGCTCATTGGACGAACGTGTCATCAAAACCGAGGTAACGAGATTGTTTGAGAAAATTCATAATATTTTAAAGCCGATTTGAGTTTATATGGTACTCGTGTGGACTCAAGTGATCTCTTAAGTCCACACGGGTAGGTACCACCATCCTGCCTATTTCTGCTGTGAAGCAATAATACGTTTCGGTTCGAAGGGTGGGACAGTCGTTTTAACTATACTGAGACCTTAGAACTTATATCTCAAGATGGATGGCGCATTTACGTTGTAGATGTCTATGAGCTCCAGTAACCAATTAACACGAGGTGGGCTGTGAGATCGTCAACCCATCTAAGCAATAAAAATAAATAAAAATCCATAACAGCTGAATTACCGAACACTAAGCGAAATGTTAAGACCGAAAATGGAAGGAGACTGGTGCCGTCAAAGCGTCTTTCGGCACAGTGAAACCCAGCAAATTCTATAGTTTAGATTGCACTAAATTCAGAGACCGCATAAAAAACACACACGAAAAGTATTTCCACCTCACTGCCTCACAGATACAAGTTCAATCGCCTCGCCTAGAACCCTGCTCCGAGATATTACTGGCCGTGCATCGCGCATCGCCATGCCATCATCCGCCTCCCACGACACTCATATCGAACGCCCATAAAACGTTTTGTTTTATCAAAAACAACCGTTAAATCGATAATGTCAGAAGAGATTGATCAGAACAATGTAATGGATGCTTAACACGCGATAATAAGCGAAATTTCCATTGAGAATCGAATGTTGTGTAAAAACATTCGTATTTTGTTTGTGAATACCGCTAGGTGCGGTTTTGTTTCATTGATTCAGAAGTACGTATATAGGCCTTTTTTATTTTTTGTTTCTTAGATGGGTGGACGAGCCCACCTGGTGTTCAGTGGTTACTGGAGCCCATAGACATCTACAACGTAAATGCGTCACCCACCTTGAAATATAAGTTCTAAGGTCTGAGTATAGTTACAACGGCTGCCCCACCTTTCAAACCGAAACGCATTACTGCTTCACGGCAGAAATAGCAAGGCGGTGGTACCTACCCCGGACTGATATATTTTACAGGCAGAAAAATATCGTATTTGTTTTGCGTAAAACAAATAGATACTTCTTGTATCAAATGGTTTAATAATTCCATGGTCGTCATATTGTGAATTCTACCGTGCACTTCAAGGCATTGGATTAGTGAAAGCGTTTTTCGGTTGGGTGATGCAAATCGAAAACGTCAAATATTGAAAGTGTGAATAAAATTTGATATAATTAGTTCCGATGTGTATTTTTAAGTGACCGTGTCAAAACATAAAGATTACTTTATGCAGTAGTGTATTCATTAGTGAGCAAGCATTATTGATAAGGTAAACTCAGTCAGTTGATGCACGGCACAAGCTAGATAACATTGTTGAATGCACAATAACTGAATGCCTTAACAAATAATTTAAATTACCAATAATTCAAAGATATCAATCACATTTTTATACAAGATGAATTGGGAATTATTTTGGCTAGATTGGATTTATTAGGAATTTAAAGAAACTTTTGTTCCCGGCTCCTGCCATGGCAAATGAATTGTTACTGTACATAAAAAAGAGTATGTAACATTCACATACTCACATGTAATGAAATAAAAACAATTCGAAAATATTCATAATTAGACGTGCCCAGGATTTCATTTATTTATAAATGAAACACCACATTATTTCATTCAAATTCGATTAGTAATTTTTGGGTGATCGAGTAACAAGAAAAGATAAAAACTTTAAAATTAATATATAATTAGAACAGATCGTAATTTCGATGAAAAAATTGTTTCTACAAAAGTAAAATATTATTAACGCTGAATCCAGTGGAATCATCCTAAAATATTTAAAAAAAAGCTTAAATTTACATTCGCTGACAATCTCTGACGCCTGTTTAACTGGTCCTGAAATAATTACCAGCTAGCTACTTCCTTTAATAAGCATAAATAAACTTGAGAGTATAGAAAAATTTCAAATTAAATACAACTTATTTTTCGTTTGACTGCAATATCTCTCGGCAGACAATGATATGATCAATGTTGTATTATTAATCCAATCTGCACAATGTGGCACTAATTTTAGGGGTTGAACTCGCCCTCGGTATGTGAGTATCGCCTCTCGTATTTTCGAGAAGTTATTTCGTCAATTAGATTTCATGTGTCCCGTCGCTTTAAACACATTACATTTTTTATTATAGCACTGTTATATATTTTTTTTTCAAATAAATATAAACATCACATATTGACACTAGCTCAAAAACTATCTTAGCAAAAGAATCGTGTCGATCAATGTTGCTTCAATTCTGCTGAAAACAAAAACAATATCGTTGGAAAAAGAAAACAAATTTTAAAAAAATGTCCTAGTTAGAATAGTTCAACTAAGGGACCTTTTTACGATTGACACTAAGGATTGGTACAAATATTTTATTGAGATTACTCTTTTTTTTTTCTTCGAAAAATATAATCCATCTAAGTATTTTTAATACAACTCAAAAAAATATATTTCGTACATACAATATCACTGTTTAAAATACATTGATCACACAACACGAATCTACATGAACAAGAGACAAGCCCGATGCGAGATTGCGCAACGCTACTAGGTGACCCGGCCCACGGATCATTGTAATTGAGGATGCAAACGTCACTATTTATTGTAGCATCCGTTAATACGCCGTGATAGATGCTAATCTCGGTCAACCCATTGACTAGAATATTTCGTTCACCTGTTTACGTGATCTTTCTTATAACTTATCTAAACAGTTCTCACAAAGTGGACGTCACCGAAACTTTTGGAAGTAGTGGCTGCAAATATTACCACCACCCGCCCGGCTAGGGTTTGGCTTTGCATAAATTATCCCAAATGGTGAAGCTTTAGTTTTAGTGAGAATCCTAATGCCGCGAAAGGATGTTAGAAAAACTGTAGCTTAAGATTCTATTTCTAGGTGTCAGTATTTACGAAAAGTTTTTTTGGGTACAGTTTATCAATAACTAGAAAAATGATAAAGGTTTAACTCAGTACTAATTTTTAATACTGCAACTTATTGATGATACAAATGTTCGAGACGCGTTTGATAGTACTGTGAAGACTTAATTTAGCTGATTAATTATAATTTGGTCTGTATACACTGAAAATTCCAATACACACAAGAAAGTTAACAAGAGGTCATATAAACCTAAATGCATACATACAAAGTACTTATTTAACAGATCTTCATCATCAATCTCCCGTCATTGTTATCTTAACAATGTTCGTGTGACAAACCTTTTCTGATTGTGCTGAGAAATACTTCTATTGTAGCATAACTGCTTAGTACTGTGATGTATTGATCCATTATACATATAGTACTTTCAAATTTGTCATTCAGAACTTATTATTGTTGAAATTTAGTATGTTAATGTCTTCATAATACTGAGCGCGTTGACTTTCAGTGACTTTTGTTTCCTTGTTTTTACTGGTCGTAGAAGCAGAAGCAGAAACAATCTTTCGAGAATGAAAAGATGAAAATCTAACATTTTTGGTTCATAGTTCAACTTTCACAAAAGAATTATCATAAAAATACAAATGAAAAATTGATGAATTGTTAAATGTAAAAATAGAAGCAAATAAATACTAAATCTGCTACCCTACTAGTGCTTTCAAAATAATATATGCTGAGATTCGATACTTCGTCGATATATTTCGGAAAACGACCTTTGTTCAATATGAAAAAAAAAAAAAAAACGTGACATATTGATCTCAAAGTTTGTGTGTCGCCTGTAATTTGATTGGCTTTCACTTATAAAGCTTAGTGTAAAGAAAGGTCAAATTCGGCCACGCTATCGGAATCACAAATTAGTGTCGTTTTCAACACCACAAACTTCCTGTTAAGCAAATGTTTCCTTAATATTTATTTTAATTTTGAATATTTTATTCTGCTCTCTAACATTTTCGCAACTTCCTTTCGATCACGTTTGATTTAGAACGTCACCATTTCGTTATCGTATTACACAAAAGAAGCCGATGCTCTTAATTAGAAATTATAATTAATCTTGTGTGGATATTGCCTTAATCCTTACATTAGCATGAAAGGTAAATTATTTTCTATAGCCATATCAAAAGTAATACACAAGCTATCACTTCAAAGTGAATTCTTCATTTTAATTCATTAGTTTTACCGTGATATAATTTTAAGAAGACTTGGATTTGTAATGATTCTTAATCTTAAGTATTATCCATTCCTCAAAATAGTCCCACGGCGTTTAATAGGACCTATGTTTATGTTAAAACAGTTGTTGAACTGCAAATACAGAGTCAAATTTTAATAGCTATCATCGTGAGCTGTATGTAACCAGTCGATCGTGATAAAATTCTTCCTCATTTCAGAATACACCAAATTTGAACTTATCACAAATGCCCAAAACCACCTTTCTTAACATCCAATTGTGCTAAGCTCTATAAGGCTTCAGCTAAAATGAGAGCATCGATCCACCATTGTTCCCTCGATAATGGGATGCGGTGGAACCGACTCATCGCCTTTTCGGTAAACCTATTTACATATTACTAATACTGTAAATAGGGATGAGAAATTTTTTGTTTCTCTTAAAAAATCCAGACGTGCTGAATTGTAAATATTTAAAAAAAAATGTCTAGTTGATCTGCCTTGGTGAAACTGGAAAGGCCTCCGGGCCGTCAGTAATCCCTCAATTACAAAAAAAAGTAATGTTGATCTTATCATTAGTATGAATTAAGGTTAAACAATATTTTTTAAATGAGAAATCATTTCAATAAAATGCTACAATGACGAAATTACCAAAACAAAGATTTCTAAATCAATGTGCCTGTGAATCATTGTCATTGTCATTTCAATACCCTACTAGCCATGCTTTACGTTTGAGTAGATGTCTACCCCGTGTGGTCTTACGCCCAGAAATTACAAAGAGTAAAAATGAAGTTAAGCTGGTAAAGGTAATAGGTAAAATAAGATAGACATGACAATGTACGGATAATAAAACAGTCTGTTTCGATTTGAAATATTACTGGAGATGTTAGTGTGCTAGTTACAGTTAATGATAATTGTGTGTCTGGTATTGAATGTTATACCTTGGATCGAAAACTCCATTGTACCATTTAAGGACTTAATATCACGTGGACCGTGAGCCATCTGCCCGTCTGCATAAAAGAGACTGGAGTCGTAAACCCCTAGCTTCTCATAAGAGTCGGATAAACCAACCGATCATTTCTAACATTTTCTAACATAGGATATTTTAATATGATCTATCGATATTGATTATTGGTAATTATGAAACTCATATAGCTTTTACAACTATACTAAAGCCAAAGTTTTCTTTAAAAATGATAGAAGTACTTACTTGTTACATATATTTATGATACAAACTCGCATTATCAACAAAAACTACTGCAGAGAACATTCTTCGTATTAAATGGACATCAATAACTTAAACGGGTTTTAATAAAAACAACAAAATAAACATTTCAATTGAATTTATAGTTAGGACACATTCACATAGGACATGAAGAAATAAGAAAATCTTAAGACCAAACAACTAATCAATCTTGTTTAATGAGACCATTTTTAACTTTCACAGTTACAACAGCCAAATATTGATCACACTTTTTCGCATTATGTAATTTCGATCAAAGATAAAAGATATAGCCATCCACTTGATGGGAAAAGGTCAACTCATATCTAAGAAACTTCGTTATATCTGACGTGATATCGAATTTTAGAAGATATTAGTTTGCCTGACTTTTACGAAGGCCGTTGTTAATTCTCGCTACAGCAACTAGCTTTCCATCATTTGGCCGTTGCAGAATTGGAAGCATGATAAGATTCCTGTGATAAAGGAAACCGCGTAAGCAATACCCGAAAATCTACCGAAAAGATTCAATGAACACAGTGTACCTGCTGAGTCTTGCTGTTGATTGATCGGATCGGATAAGGGACCCTTGGTTTCTTAAGCAAATTCTGAAGACCGCAGTGTGCCTTTATTTGAAGCGCTTATCGCTTTGAAGATATTCGTTAATTCAAAATTATGTAAAAAAACGCAACTACACATCAGTTATAGAAGACGATATTTATTTAAATAAATCTTCGATTTTAAGGTCGATATTATGAACAAATCCTTATGATACATTCGACTCGTAACGAGAACCAGTCGCGGACATTATAATTTTAATTGCCCGGTGAAATCGGACTGTTTCATACAATATCGCCTTAAATGGACCAGTGCACTGCTTTGCTGGTTGAAAGCCTGAAGCCATTTCGAATAATGCAATTATGGCTACAATATTAAAATATTTCAGTCAAGAACACTTAGCTTCTTGAAACATATAATGATGAATTGGAACATTTACTAGTACTAATTACTAATTATCCAATATTAACCTGATATCAATCACAACAAGTGCTCGTCATTCCCTATCAAAAAGCAATAGTCCCAAGCATGACCAGGCTATGATATAAAAATTAGCATAAAATTAAATTGGTGAATTTTAAAATTCTTATAAAATAATAGCTTCAAACATCAGGTGCAACTGTTTAACGAATACATAATACCTACTAACAATCTGGACAAACGTTGGCGAAAGCGTGGGCAGTAGAATATGTTTGGGCCCATTTACAACGGCTCCAGTTCTGACTAATGCTCGTCTAATGAACTGGTGACATTTATACTATTGCATTGAGTGCAGGGCCGCAACGGGCAGGAAATATAACTTTGATATACGAGTATTACATATATATGAAGGGCTGGTATGTATGTATCACCGCCTACAAAACTATAACAATAGATTTATTCCAGATGGACTCCTATTGCCGTGGTAAAATGAGCTGAGCTTTTGCCTTGCTTCAGTACCAATACTTTTATCCGTGCTATATAATTGTCATACGAAACACAGTTCTGAAATATTAAGTGCAGACAATAAGCGCATCGAAATAATCTGATAAAATCATGTAACTCAACACTTGTAGAGTGCTATTTAACTTGACAGTCGACCACCATTCTGCTGAATGAAAATGCAACGATGATGTTAATTTAGATTCAAAATATGTTTCAGACAGTTTGTTAGTTCTTTAGGCATTATTGAAAAATCCATTACCTCAAGCGAAAAACCTGAACGGAATTTGTCATAATTACTTCTGAATACGGCCCCAAGTTCAACAAGTCTAACATAGATGATGCATGGATCTGATAGCGTATGAATCTTCAAATAGGATACGGTATATTACTTGATATATGATGTTGAAAGTATTGGTGCCGAGAATAGCACCATCGTTATCACTACTCGATCGTATTGTAAATGTATAATGTTTAATTTGCATATCTAGTAGTTGTTAGTGTCCAAGGAGGTAGAAATTTACGAACGTATTTTAAAGTCAGTTCAGTGACAATTATAGATATACGCTACAGTTAAAAAAACACCTAAATAGGGAATAATCTACTTAATTGCCTAACTTAGTACAGACTATTTTGATAGTATGTTCGTATAGAAGACATTATTATTGAAACTAAAAAAGAATATTTATGCATGTCCAAATAAAACAAAATACTATAATTTAATAACAAAAAAAAAAGGTCAGCTCATTCTATTTATCTCTATAAAACTGGACTTATTTATAAATATATAATAAAGTGGACGGTTTGCAGTCGACAGAATCAAGCTCAATATACCTTCAACGAGATCATTACTGGATACCGAACCAGTGGGGCCCCTTGTAGCGGTAATCGGGATGTCGTATCGCGCCACAGGAGCTATCTCTCGATACCTGATGTTACGACCCCATACCGCCGCAACTATTTGTCACAAATATGGTACCGACAATAAATCCACTATCTTCAGATACGTGTGGAAATAATACCAATATCTATGGTTCTGCAGAATTACCGCGAGGTAACAGGGTTTCAATTATTCGAGCTAAGACTTGTTACGTATTAACATTTTAAATAACCGAATTAACAGTGTCAGAAAATAATATTCGTTGAGTTGAACGCAATAATTCCCAGCTTACTCTGTCCTACCCAGTATTTTAACGAATCCTGTTATGTAGAGGCAATCTTTAGCTAAGCGTAATAAAGGAACACGACACATGAATACTCTCAGAAGCAGGCATTATTGCCATAATGATAGTAAAGTGGGACCGTTAAATTGGTGCATAAATCGTTTTGAGTTCGAATAGTACGATTAATCAGATGTGTAGTGTATATTGCTACAACGTATTCAAGATACTGTAATGTTATAATAACAGAGTTTTAAAATGCCAGACGCTAAATAATTGTGTTTGAAAATAAACAGAAATGGACAACACTAGTTAGTGCATTGAATATGCTCTAGAAAGTAACTCAAGGGAAACGGATACTACAAAACTCGAATAATAAAACTGAAAATCAATTAACGATTAACAAAATTATACTATAGGTTATTAAGCACGAACTTAAAGCGTTTTGTGATTAAATATACTCACGGGACATGTAATAGACTTTAATTGGGTACAGATAAAGTAGACATCAAAGGAGCCGCAACTTGTACAAGTTACGTACGAAACACACCAATTGTAATTCGTTTCGCTATATAAAATATCGGGAATTGTATGAGAACAGTAGGTAATAATGTAGCCAGAGCTGTACCGTTAACTGTTATGGGAAAACTGAGTAATACTAGATTTGGTGAGTTGATGGATCATAAATGTATTTTATGAGGATTAACCTGTTTTGTTTGAAACCTCATACTGGTTTTAGGTCATTATTTAATAGGCTTCTGCTGCTAGATCACTAACATAAAGATTTTCTTAGATATATAAAATCTTAACCATTAATTCTGATGAACAGCGTATATCAGCATATCGATTGCAATAACTCAATAATTCTAATCCATTTTAATTCTTAAATATTCAAATCATGGAGCTTTGCTTAATCATCGTCCTGCCGGAACCAGAGCATGTAAATAAAGTAGATTGTTATCCTCAACATAATAGCATGTATGACAAAGCTTGTTGGCGATTCGACCTTCGCTAAAGTAATGATTGTAACACGGCGCATTTTGATCAATTTTCTTGTTTATAATAGAACAATAATTTGCTTTTGATTGGCGGTTTGGTCCACAACAATTAAGTTCGCGTCAAGGTTTATGTTACTTGCGACACATTAACATAAATTGTTTTTTTTTAAATATTGTTAACAGCTAAATTCACATCCAACTCAAAATAAACGTATTGGACGAATAAATAAAATTACAATTGGGAATGGCTACCAAAACATAACTATGGTTCATAGATCAGAATAAGCTTTCAATTGAAAATAAAAATAAATCCTTAGATCCACGTAATCAGTCATTCTACGCCTTCGAAAGCATCTACAGGATTTCCATACCGTAACCGCGGGAAGCCTTTATTGAGAAACATAAAAAAATATTCCAGTAAGGCGCTTATAAGATCGGTATAATTGAATAAGGTCTCCACAGATCGGTCTGACAGTAAATTGGATATTTTATAATGAGCTATTACTTATTAGACACTAAATCAATATTTTCCGTACTTTTAGTCTACTTTTTAAATCTCATCTATTTTTGTTTTGCAGACTTCAAATATTTAATAATTTATGATGTTTACATACCAATTTTGGACTAAGCGAAGTCTAGCTTGGCTTATAGGCTTTAAATGCGTTGAAAATTATATATCTTTTAATAAAAACTGGAAAAATAACTACCCTTTCCATTATATTTTTTACAGATAACTGTTAAAAGTATTGCATCGTCCATATAGGCGAGTATCAATCAACACATGTGATGCTGGGTCGCGCCAGATGTCGTACACTTGAGCCTGCCGAACGCTGACACAACAGAAGGGTGCGGTGGGAACGCACATTCATGTGTTCAACCGAACTGCAGGGCTTAGATCGTGAGATGAACACTGCGGTTTTGTAGCGAGATTTGATGAAAGCCATCGGGTATACCCAACGTTGATTTTCAATTTATTGAGAAAATTCAAAAGTATTAAATAGGACATTGAAGTGTGGGATAAGAATCAAGCAAACTGTTTTTTGCTTAAATACCTCAGAGATTTTGTTTTTTTTTTTTTTTTTTTTTATAACAACTAAGAGGCAAACGAGCAAGACGGGTCACCTGATGGTAAGTGATTCACCGCCGCCCACGGTCACCAGCGTTTACGCCAGTGCGTTGCCTACCCTTCAGATAAGAATATGCTCTTTTCTTGAATAACCCAATGTCGCAGTTGTTGGGGAAGACCGCTGATGGCAACGAATTCCAGAGATTTACTGTGCGTGGCAGAAAACTGTTTTTAAAACGCATTGTAGTGGAACGCCAACCATCCAGATGGTGCGGATGATAGTTCCGGCGAGACGATCGGTTGCGAAAATCAGCGGCTTCTATTAAATTGAACAACTCCTCGGAACACTCCCCATTGTAAATTCTGTAAAGTATGCATAGGGAAGATAGATCCCTACGCAGTGCCAAAGGATCTAGCCGATCGGCAAGTACAGGATCGTCGACAATCCGAGATGCCCTACGTTGGATTCGGTCAAAGGGAGATAGCTGATAACCCGGAGCCCCGGCCCAAAGGTGGCAGCAATACTCCATGTGAGGCCGCACCTGCGCCTTATACAGCTTAAGGCGGTGAGGCGGCTTGAAGTACTGTTTGGCCCTGTTGAGTACTCCGAGTTTTTTGGAGGCCATTTTAGCCTTGCTCTCCAAATGACCGCCAAACTGGACAACACTCGAAATGTCTACGCCCAGAATGCCCATGTTCGACTTGGCACAAAGGTGAGTGTTTCCGAAGAGTGGCGATGCGACAAAGGGGGCTTTTTTAGCGGTGAACGCGCAAACTTGAGTCTTAGAAGGGTTAAACTGGACTAGATTTAGTCCCCCCCAATCGGAAATCTTCACAAGGGATGATTCGATTTCAGACACAAGTTTGTTCCGACACTCATCGACGTGATCCCGAGAGATATTGCTGCGGCCGAAATACAGTGCATCCACGGTACTGTCATCCGCACAGCAATGAATGCCACTGGTATGCAACAAATCATTGATATGCAGAATGAACAATGTCGGGGATAACACGCAGCCTTGGGGAACACCAGCATTTACGGTCCGGGGGTCCGAGCATGAGCCGTCTACGACGACTTTAACTCTCCGTTCCGCAAGGAAACTGCCGATCCACCTACAAAGTCTCTCAGGAAGCCCATAGGAAGGAAGCTTCGATAGTAAGGCTTTATGCCAAACCCGATCGAAGGCTTTCGCAATGTCCAAACTAACGCCTAGTGCCTCACCCTTACTCTCAACCGCCTGCGCCCAACGGTGAGTTAGTAAAGCCAAAAGATCACCAGCTGATCGGCCTTTGCGGAAGCCATATTGGCGGTCGCTGATCAGCTGGTGCTCTTCCAGGTAGCCCATGAGCTGGCGGTTGATTATGGATTCCATAATTTTGGAGAGTAAGGAGGTGATAGCGATAGGCCTGTAGTTGGACGGATCTGAGCGGTCGCCTTTTTTAGGGATCGGGTGTACTAGAGCCGTCTTCCATGAATGTGGGACAACGCCGAGGACATAAGAGTGTCTGAATAAGCGCGTTAAAACCGGTGCCAGCTCTGGAGCACACACCTTCAGCACAATAGGAGATATTCCATCGGGCCCACTCGACTTGTTGACATCCAGGGAGAATAGTGCTTTCCGCACAGCACACTGTGTGAAGCGGACGTCCGCCATTGTGGTTTCACACCTCGGGATGGTAGGAGGAGTGTTCCCCCTGTCGTCAAGAGTCGAGTTTTCCGCAAAGATAGAGCCAAGAAGATCGGCTTTCTCCCTTGCGGAATAGGCCAATGAACCATCCTCCCCGCGCAAAGGTGGAAGCGTCGACCGACAGAAATTACCCTGGACAGCCTTGGCGAGAGACCAGAACGCACGAGAGCCAGATGGCAGGCGCGCCAGTCTCTCGCCAATTCTCCCAACGTAATTTGATTTTGCCAATGCAATTTGCTTCTTAAAGAACCTGGAAGCAGAGTTGTACTTCTTCTTGAGTGAGTCAGAGTTTACATCCTTAGCAGCCTTTGCCCTAGCCCAAGCCTGGTAGCATTCCCGCTTGCGACGATGTGCGTCACGGCAGGACCCACCAAACCAGGGCCGAGACCTGCCACCGACAGGCACCGCTGAGTTAGGAACAAATAATTCCATGCCCTGCAGCACGACGCCGGCAACCGAGTCAGCGCAGGTGCTAGGATCCTCTGACTTGAAGCAAATCTGCCCCCATGGGTAGGATGCAAAGAAAGAGCGCATCCCGTTCCAGTCTGCTGACCTGTAGTGCCAAACACGTCGTCTACCAGATGGAAGTGGTTGTGACGAGACGGTGAGAGGCACCACGCTCCGAACTAGGCAATGGTCCGATGACCCGAGAGGAGCATCGACCCATACCCGAATGGGTTCGGGGCGAGAGGTCAGCAGAAGGTCCAATAAGGAAGGCGAATGGTCTTCCACATCCGGCACACGTGTGGGAGAAGGTACCATCTGCGTCAGACCATTGGCAATGGCAAAATCGTGAGCAGACCTTCCCGCATGGTCAGTACGTGTTGACCCAAGCCAGTCAGAGTGGTGGGCATTAAAGTCGCCCAAAACCACAATTTCTGCGGTAGGAATCTGCTCAAGTATTCTGTCAGTGGACACCTGCAGATGCTCGAAGAGCCGGTCAATTTCCGAATTTCCGCTATGAGACCTATAAAGGCACGCGTAGACGCGAATGTGATCCTCACAATCGACGCGCACCCAAAGGGTCGACAGGTCTCTGCCTTCAAGACTGCTGAGCCTACGGTAACAAATTCCCTCCCTGATGTACACACACACGCCGGCGCGTGGCACAAAAATGTGCTCCAGGCTATAGGCCGGGTACTTTAGATATGAAGTGTCAGTTGGGGAGGAAATCTGCGTCTCCGTCAGGAAAAGCAAATCTGGCCTTTCCGTCTCGAGATGGTGGTGGACGGCATTTAAGTTTGAGTGAAGTCCCCTGATGTTAGAAAAATCCACTGCTAAAGTGGAGGGGGACTTCCTCGTTATTGGGCTCAGTTTGCACCCAGCAGCTGTGATAAACGACGCTTGATGTGCCCCCCCAGAATACGATGGGCAGCCTGAGCCAGAGCGAGAGGATAGCATCTCTCGCTCTCGCTCAGAGAGGGATTCTCCAGTCTCTAGGAGACTGGTACCCTCCTGGGGTATTTTATTTGTATCACTCGTCGCCATCACAAAAATCAAAAATAGCATAAGGGGTGGGGAAGGAAAGGGAAGGAGAAAGGTCATAGAGGGTGAGGAATTATGGGACAGGGAATAAAAAGACAGGAAGGGGCCAACTGATACTCATTCCCACACGCAGCGCAACAGTCCCTAGAAAATCTGTTGCGATACGTGTAGTATAATGAAAGTGCCAGTTGCTATTTGGGCCCCGAGGTAGAGGGATAAGGGCGCCGGGACTCTCACTCACCAGTCGAAACGCGGTGGCCTCTAGGAGGCCCCCACTTCACGCTGATTTTCTGTGAGAGGGTAGTGTTTCACCGGTCGATCCTGCCCACCTACGTGCTACAGCGAACTGCAGACTTGGATCTACTACTCTATAAATAAAATAATCGAAGTGCAGAATAAAAAGTCATAAACTACTTAAACTTAATTTACTGATAAAAGAGTTCCATCCATCCATACTCAATAACGTAACAAAAAACACAATACGAAAGAAACGATTCGTTTAATAAATAAACAAACGCCGCATTATAAAAAGTTTTATATAATTAAATTTTAATACCACCAATTTACATACACGAACGGAGAGTGGTATTAATGAAACAAAATCTTTAATTGTTACAGGTCGGGATCGACGTAAATTCTCACGAAGCGCTTAAAATTAACCAAGCCAATTAATTTGAGGTTCTTAACTTGAGAATTAAAAATGTGGTTATTAATTTAACCAAAATTTTATGGCGTCTTTACCAAAATGTTTGGTTTAAAACAAGCATCGGCTCAGCAAGACGTCCACACTATTACAATAAACAAAAGTATCATTCGTATAAATTAAATTGAGTAATTAAGCGTGCATGATTTCAGTTCAACGGCCTCTATTTTTACTAACACATACGAGTTAATAGGAATTTGTGTCAAAAAACGATTATTAAATATCCTTAGAAGATGTCATTAAAGGAATTCGAATTTTGAAATTTAATTAAAATCGTTACTAGTATCTCACTAAATATTATTATGCTAAAATAATAAATATATATTATCCCAAATGTGTTACATGTATCTTAATGTTTAATCCGTATTTTTTTCTGTTGTTACATTTTGAATGCCTTTGGATATAAAAATACAAAGCGACGCTAGACAAAAAGCCGATAGAAAAAATAGACATGAAACACGTGGTCGGATCTGTGGAATTCGGCCATAAGGCATGGTAGTTTTTATGACTTATCGATGGCAACGACGCGCGATGGAAATGCGCCTTCTAAGCTTCCTTCATTTTGAAAAGGTGCTCAAGCTGCTGTATCGAGTACAGTTTTTTTTTTCTTTTTTTTTTTAAACAGTCTCTTTCTGTTCCTATTTCTGGTTTATTGGGACCTGTTGCAATACTTTAACTTATTAATTTTCTTTGATTCACTGGAGGTAATTAGTTCAATGAAATTAAGGAATATTTCTCTTAGTTAATCTCGTTGAATATCAAGCTTGAAAGTTTCAACATTTTAATTAGCGAGCGATATTTTTTTTAAATCCACCCCCATTATCAAATTTATCCTCGGCAAACTATTTTAATACATTTTTTTTGGTAATATCATAAGTCATTATATTAAAATCGATATGCCACCATGATGGTAAACGTTAGCTGACCGGATGAAAGATATGCAATGCGCGAAAGAGACGACGGATAATAAGAAGAATGTTAGAAAGAGAGGTGTACCATTGAAATACGTTAGTTGCAGCTGCCGCTGACGTCACGAGGGGACCCTTCGTGCATGTGCTAAGGGCAAAAATGGTTACTATCCTGTCTTCACAACTTGAATTGTTATTACACATTATTCCAGATGATTTTTTTATAAAAAGATACTGTACCAATTAACTATAAATTTTATTAAATAAAAGACAAATATACCTCAAGTACGGAAAGTTAAAACTCTTTGAATTTCTCATTATTTCACCATAAGTTATTTTAACGGTCGTTAAATTCTATCATATTAAGTGATGAAATCGTTTATTACTGATTTCAATAACAATTTTACTCAAAATGTTGTGTTATTTTGAATCAACATGTGTTATTTTATTATCTGTATTTCATCGCTTTATGCTCGGACAAACCTCCCAAACTATAGTACCAAAGACACTGTAAACAATGAACTAGCTAAAAAGTCCTAAAAGTGTTTTAAGAAAATGTTATCTAACTTAAAACAACAATAGTAAGCTCGCTCGTGCAACATTCTTAGATAAGGGAGAACAATAAATATACTTAATTACTTCCCTTGTTCGATGCGGTTCCAGAATTTTCTAATGCCAATTACGCTGAGAACAATGCATTCCGGTCAGGTGGCAACTCGAGGAGGTTAGAGGTTTAGACCAAGGATAAGCAATTGCAGAATCTTACTGACAACGTGTTAATCTGTAAAAACTATGACAATCTATAATATAATAAAAAGTATGATAATCTGTATTAATCCGACAATCCTCTTACATATTCAATTTATTATCTGAAATAAATTCAAAGATTTGCATATGTTGATAAGTTTAAGGAAGTTCTAAGAAATGACTAGACAATATGAAAAATTTAAAACTATTATCTACAATACCATGAACATTTAAAATTATATTTTGAATCTGACTACTCTTTAATGTAATAAAACAGTGAAGCAAATTCCATTTTGGAGAAGCCCAGATAGTTAAGAAACAAAAATATTGATAAAGGTTTTCATCAACCGACACATAACTTAAGGTTTATTGTATTGCAATGGTCATATTTTATCAATTAAGTTTAAGTATCGCGAGCATTTATAAAGATGGGAACATTAACTAGGGCGGGTGCTACGAAAATTAAAAAAATAGGCTAGCGGGAAAACGGTTAATGGTGCTGCGACTATACTTGAGACCTTAGAAATCATATCTCAAAGTGGGTGGCGCATTTACGTCGTAGATGTCTATGGGCTCCAGTAACCACTTAACACCAGGTGGGTTGTGAGCTCGTCCATCCATATAAGCAATAAAAAAATAAGACTGTGGCTGATAGGAAAACAGCAGAAGCAGATAACAGCTCGAGAATTCATAGAACGCAAACTCCTATCTATTGATTAAAATTATCATTAAATTTTTTTTTTAAATAGTATCAATTTTTTTTAATTTTTTAGTATGAACAATCGAATACAACGCGTGTAATTTGTCTCCTAATGATTCTTTCTTGTCTACCAAATAGTTGTCTGAAAGTTCGCTCTTAGCGATAAGACCACCAATTGTACTTTTTTGTAATTAATGTTTCGCATTTCATTATTATTTTGTGTACAATAAAGCATACTCTCTTTTTCTCTCTCTGTACAGCAGGCAATTAGGCTGCGGCTTGGCTATGACCCTGACATTGCTGACGGTAACCATAACGGTGAGAACCATAAGCCTACTACTAAGTGTCTCATCGGATCTTCTCAGTGGGTCGCGATTTCGATCCGGTGGAAGATTTTGCGAAGCACTGCTTTTGCAAGGGGAAATTATCTCAGGTTAAGCCCGTGAGCTGTGAAAGCAGCTGGAACAGCCCCTTAAGAAACCAGGGTTAGGTAGAGAAAAATATGACATATGATTCACTTCTCTGTCCTCAAGGGCATTTATGTAAGTGTCTTAAATAATTCCTAACCGGCAACATTAAACAAGTCACGCAACTTTACCCGTTCTCAGTCAAATTTTAATTGAGCATTAAATAGTAATTTAGGAGAGAACAAATTTCAAAACTCAGTACGTACGTCACAGCCGAGAGAAATGACAAGCAATTTACAAAGGCCCATTTCTAACGTTAAGCGGTACACTCGATTTAATTATCCCATTAATTAAGACCACGTCTTTATTTACGGTCACACAGGAAAGACGGACAGCTTCTAAACAACTGCGGCTCTTGTAGATAAACGCTAATCGTTTCATACTTATCTGTGGGTTCACACTTATGTTTGTGTCGGCGGGAATTGATCTTAATGGAATTTAGTTTTTATTATATATCGAGGTTAGATCACAATAATGTTCTCGTTGTAGCTTCGGATGACTTTTTCGTATATACCTATATAATGGAATGATATAATGGCTAGGTATAATCCTACTAAGCGGATAATTTTCACCGTGGCCATGGAAATCAGTAATGCCAAGCACTTGCCTTCCGCACAGAAATCTTTTTAAACCACATTTTAGGCTAAAAACACCGTTGGAGTTCACTCAAGAACTGAATTATACACACGTGGCAAAAAAGATTTGCGGTAGGGCACTGTTGACGAGCGTAATATTTCCAGGTAATAAGGACTATGCTCCGGTGACGGTGATGCGTTGGTAAAAAGGAGATTACGGTATCTAGAACAATTGTTTAGGATGCTTCCCATGCAACGTGTCTTCGCCACCCAAACTATTTGACCGAAAGCCAGCGCAACCTAGACACACGGTGTTCTATACTATTCCTTTCAAATCGGAACTGCCTTACCTATTAAGCCACGGATGCTTAAAAAATTTTGGAATTTTTTTTAAACTCAGATTGTCAATAGCCGTACGCAAACAAACTCAGATTATGTATGTACAAGACAACATACATTCATTGACCAACCAGTTACTCCATCGAAATGCAGCAATAGAAAAAAGCGGCTTTGGCGCTGTATTAATTAATCAAACGGACAGATAACACCCGAATCGGATTTGTAGTAGCGGTATTGGGCAAGAACGACGCGCGCTGCTAGTAAAGTAATGATCCAACATTATTCAATGTTGACGAGTTAACAGACGCGTGTACTGAACTTCTCAGTTGTGTAGTCCGTTCTAAGAAATATTTTCAAAACCGATGAGTTCAATGAACGTTTGACAACATTACTTGGGATATGACGGTGTGTTTTCATTGCGAAATATAACTTGCGAACTGTTTTAAACTTTCTGCCGAAATATGGGGAGCTCATGAAATATGAAAATGGCCGAAAACACCGGTTCAGTAATAATAAGTACCAAATATATTTTCCACCATTTTGAGTATGATTGCTACAAAGTAATATGCATTTTGTTGTGAAGCGTGGAAAGTACTTTTATTATGACCAGCAACATCGAGGTTGAGGGTCTTAAAGATCTCGTTAACTTTCATTAGTTTCAGATTGTTTCAATCAACTTTAGCTCTCAGATAAAAGCGAACATTCAGAGTTCTTAGTTCCAAATGCAACAGAGAAATGAGCATCAATATGCGCCAATATGAAACCAATACTGAGGTGAAATCCAATTTTCTTGAAAAGGTCACAAGAATGGATCTCAAGCGCCCTTTCAAGATCCCTCGGGCGATCTCAGAACGGTCCATATAAGTCTGTCTAGAAATAAAGTATTCACGATCTATTTTATTGTATAAATGCGGTCATTTGCACAGTAAGCGGTGCAGTTTGCGAAATACCTAGATTATTTTGAAAGTTTTTAAACGGTACAAGCTATCCAATGTGGTGATCAATCATTGGATAAAGCGAGATTTGATCTAGAACAAATTTAGTTGTAAAGTTCACTTCAAATCTATGAAGAAGTAAAAACCACACACTTGCGACAGGTTTTTTTTTTTTATTGCCCTTGTAGGCAGACGAGCATACGGCCCACCTGATGGTGAGTGGTTACCGTCGCCCATGGACTTCAGCAATGCCAGGGACAGAGCCAAGCCGCTGCCTACCGCTTAATACTCTCCACAAGCCTCGTTTGAAGAAGGACATGTCATAGCGGTCGGGAAACACCGTGGAGGGGAGCTCATTCCATAGCCGGATGGTACGTGGCAAAAAAGACCTCTGGAAACGCACTGTGGATGACCGCAGTGGCTCCAGGTAGTATGGTGATTAAAGTTTAAAATGTAGGGATGAAAGACTATTTACTTTAAGCGACATTTCGCTTAATACGCGACATTTATCTTTTGTAATTAAAGGTCCGTTTTATTTGGTACTAGCGACCCGCCCTCGCTTCGCTTCGGAAACATTAAAAAACACATGAAACCAAAAAAAAAAAAAAAAAAATTGCCTATGTTCATCAGGGACAATGTCGGCTTCTAATGGAAAAAGAATTTTTCAAATCGGTCCAGTAGTTTCGGAGCCTATTCGAAACAAACAAACAAACAAATCTTTCCTCTTTATAATATTAGTATAGATATAGATTCGTATCAACAAGTCGTTGTTTTTAATTGAACTTCAATTATTTTTATTCCATTCAAATAGCCGAGGAAAAGGTTTTTTTTTTTGTTAAAATATTTTTTCCAAATTTTAAAGTTTAAATGGTTGTCCTGTAAATATTATGCAAAAATATCGCTTTTCACCCATCGAAATCATCATTTCCTTATGCCATATCGCTATTTTTTTTAAGAACGTTCATATTGTTTTTCTAATTGTTCTCTATTCCATAACCAATCTGTTCTAACCCCACAGCGGAACTTATGATACACAAGTGAAAGTTCCTTAAATGATAAATTCAAACGCCCTAAAAAGTCGCGGCCCAGCCGAAGCATGAATTATCAAAGATGATTATTAAAAATCGTGTTTTTAATCGCGTAAAACATTCAGGTTTGACCGCGGACAATAATCTCCGCGTAAATCATAGACTGGCCCCGACTGGGTCTCACGCGAGGTGAATCATTGTTCCGTGAAAGCGGAAACTGCCTAAATTCTCCATACGTTTTGTGGTACAGGCCGACTGGATTCGAAATCAATTATATTTTTTTTTAAAACGAGATATTTATATGAAATACGGGATTACGGGATTTAAAACGGGATATTTATTATTTTCCGACCAGAAGAGTTGTTTTTCATTTTTAATTGATTACAGAAATGTTGTAACTATACGAAGATCAAGACTAGTTGAGTATATAATTTTGTTTCAGTTCAAGTAATACTGATCTTTAAAAATGTAGTTCAAGTAATAAGAGGTCGTGCCTTAACCTCTTCAGGGACATGGGTATATATGTGTAAGTATGTTTTTTTGTTATTGTTTATAAATTTAACTCTACGATCCTCCTCGCGTCGTTTTCTTCATTACTGAGGGTCGTGATTTCCCCGCTGCATCAGTTTCTCCTGTACGATTTCCCTCCATCTGCTGCGATCCTTAGCTTCATGAAGGGCATTGTGGAAGTTGATGTCCAGAGAAGATCGTATTTGGTCCGACCATCTCGTAGGATTGCGTCCTCTGGGACGTTTGTCATCTACCTTTCCTGTCACCATCAGCTGTTCAAGATTGTGACCTCCTTTACGAGTAATTTAATATGTCCGAAGAATTCGAAGAACTCTACGATAAATAACCACATAAATGAACTTTTTTTTAATGGATTTTTATTTGTTATTTTTATTGCTTAGGTGGGTGGACGAGCTCACAGCCCACCTGGTGTTAAGTGGTTACTGGAACCCATAGACATCTACAACGTAAATGCGCCACCCAACTTGAGATATAAGTCCTAAGGTCTCAAGTATGGTTACAACGGCTGCCCCACCCTTCAAACCGAAACGCATTAATAATATATATTGTATCCAGGCAATAATAATAAAATGTACTCAAAAACAAAACGAACAATGCAATTTGCATTAACAGCTCAAAAAAAAAATGCAAAAATTTACAGTTTATCGTTGCCCCGATCTCCCGAAAAATCAATCAGTTCAAATTTATGAAAAATAGGTGAGGCAAGTCTCAACGTGTTCTCCTCATTGGTGGATCGTGCGTGGCACCTGCACGCGAGCAGCCGGCGCGAATCTCGGAGGGTGCCAGGCCAAAGCAGGTAAGCGCTTCTCGGGCTTTCTTTGACAAATACAAAAAAAAGTCGATTTCGAACGTAATACATACATATAAACTGGTTCCCGAGCTAGGAAACTGTTGATGCTGAGTGATTTTGTATGTTTGATTAGTTGCGAGACAGATTTTTGTACAATAATAAAATCATATATTACCTTTTTTCACACAGAAAACGCTCTTTTATTTTTAATACCTACGCTTTTATTAGCTTCAGACGTATGTATGCTAGTATGTAACGGAATCTTTGAATATTATTTTTACCCCCTTCAAAACGTCGGATTAACTCGAAATTTTGTATACTTATTAAGGACAGATGACAAATCAATATTAATTTTTTTTAATTGAAATTCAACTAAAACGTGAAAAATAAATAATAGTTTAAAAAAAACAAGAAAAGACGCTTTTATAGAAAATCCAACTAAAAAATAGAAAATAAATTTTATTAAATTTGAATTAAAAATAGTGTAAGAAAAAATGATTTTATTGTAAACCCGTGGGGTGCATCAACAGTAGTTATAAATATTTTATGAACAAATATGAGTAGAAGGGTATTTTTTTAGTTTTTTTAAACTATCATTTTTAAGTAAACAACCGCACCGCGTTCCTGTCATAACAATTTAGTTTATTTCTGTAAATGAGCAGATAATGATGACGCCCACTTGATATCCAATGGTTTCCGAAACTCTTAAACACAACGATTTGAATACCGCCACCCACCTTGACACTAAAATCAAGTTACAAATTGCAATTTCAACGCATTTTTGAACGGAGAAATATTTAAATTAATACGTGAAGCAAAAACTTTGTAACCCTTTTTACGAAAATTGCGCGGACGGAGGAGTATGAAATTTCCCACACTTATAGAGAATATAGCGAAGGAGTGCAGAATGGTATTTTTTTCTTAATATTTTATTAATTAATGATACATTAAATCTATGAAAAAAAACATTACACACACGACCATGTATTTGACACATACACATATGTATACTCTATGTTTATTGTCAAACTTTTGTTGCTCTGTTAGTCTGTGGTCAAATTGAGAATAGGTTATTATGGACTTTTTGGCGGGAACGCGAGGAGTGAAGTTGTGTGATTTGTTTTATTTTGTCTATTTAGTGTTTCTTCAGGTTTAAGTGTGTAATGACGGTGGTTTATTAACTGTTTAATATCTGTGAAAGTGCACAAATGTGGGAAAATGAAACAAAGCCGCGGGACGTAACTTCTCGGGATCCTCCAAAAAGTCCACTGAAAAAATCTCAGTAAATGACCACCATTTTACTGATATTATTTTTCATCCAATATCATCTATTTTCCTTTTGTTTCATCGTTGATTAATGTCTGAAATTAATCATCTTCATTTCATTTCACTCCATATTATCATTTTTCATAAAAATATAAATATAAATAAAAACTAAAATAAGACATGACTTAAAGGTCTTAGTTACCAGGTCATAAAATTCCTTAAAAAAAATAGGTTAATATTGTTTATTTGTCTCTAGTACACATTAAAGCACTATCCTATGCGGAATACAACAAATTATCTTCAACCCAAAACACCGCGGTCAACACTAAAGGATTATGTCACTTCAAACGCCCAAATTAAGGTAATCAACATTCAATTAATAATACAGGTGACAGCCATTACGGGCGTGACGATCGCGTGTCCTCAAAGTTTTCGTGTTTTATTAAAGACGCGGTCGTGGCGAAGGCGTTCGCAGCACAAATCATAAACGAGACAAGTAAAAAAGAAACTTCAAGAATAACTCGAAGATATTAATTACAGTTAGAGACCGACACGATACCGGAGTTATGTAATTAAGTATCGCTTCCAACAAACGCGGTGTCGACGGTGTCGAAATCTTATTTAGTCGTAATTTTCGTAATTACACTGTCGCATTATGATAAATTTTTTGATGTATTGTTCGTATCGACTTTTTGTTATTCGATATTAAAAGTTTCTTTGAATCCCGCACCGATGCCACCCGCTAAGGTGAATTCTAAACTTGTTGACACATTTAATCGTTATCATTTCTCTTATTTACGCCATAAATCTGAATAATGATTAGGGGAACCGATTGATTGAATATACAGATTGGAATGATGTAGAATAGATGTAGATGGGAGCTCACAGGCTCAATATGAGAGAATTGCTAACACTAGCGATAGCAAGAGCAGTGCTTCGCTGAATCTACTACCGGATCAGAATGGCGAACTAATGAGAAGATCCGGCGAGCTTTTACCATCAACCTTTGGAGTGAAGCCTTTGGTGTCTCCAAATACCATGAAATGTTCTTCCTCAAACGGCATTCGAAGAGCTCTCAACGATTAACTTAGATGTGCCGACGTTGACATTGAATCAATGAAATCCACGGAATGCGTATCACAACCAAACAAACGATTCTCTCACGACTTTCCACAATTTGCATTCTCCAAAATAATAAAATCAATTAGCTTTGTTATTAACTACCGCACGAGGTAAACTATCCGAGACGGAAGCCGATCACGCAAACGAATTCCTTTACTTCGGGCCCGTGCACTCGACGAATCATTCGACTACAAGCAAATTCGAGACGATCTCACGCTCCACGAATCACCTTTTAAATCGCAATCTCAGTTACCTATCCGATTCAGTAGCTTTATGTTTAAGTTGTTAAGTCCGCCTACCAGATGTCGAGTACGCACTGCTATTACTTAAGACATGCAAGAGCGAGCGAATCAAAATGATAATTATTGTAATTAATGATTGATTACTGCCTCGTCGTCTCACAATGCGATAGATTTAAATGCACATTTATGTAATTAAACAAAATAATCGCAGTGATCCAAACTCGTAAATGAAGGTTAGTGGATGACAGACAGACAGACAGACAGAAAGACGTTGATGCTTAAATTAATTTTGAAGAGCTGACAGTTACGGCGTTTTAAACATACCGCACAAGCATCTAGGCCGTCGGTCTGCCGATCGAAACCCATCGCTTGGTTCGCCACCGATCCCCACAAGGCTTCAAGCCCCAAGCAAGCAATCACTTCTTGTATTTTTGTCCTCCCTATGCTGATAGCCTTGAGAAGCTATTTTAGATTCGACCTAACGTCTAGGTGAGCTCACGGAGCTCAAATCGGGAATGTTGCTATTACAGGCCCTAGCAAGAGCAGTGCTTCGTAGAAATTACCACCAGACCAGAAACGCGACTCACTGAGAAGATCTGACGAGAAACTCAGTGGGCTCATCCCTGTACCAGATGCGTTAGAATATGTATTACATAAATTCCAAAACACCCGAAGCAAACAAGCCTGTTTTTACACGAACATTGACCCGAAATTTGGCCCAAACTACCTTTGGCCACCGGGTCAGTCACTTCCAAAACACAGATAAAAACCGCCACGTGTTCCAAAAGTACCAAAAATCTTCTAAACAAAACCCTTGCAGGTAGATTCTTAATACAAGTGCAGCCTACGGAAGTATGCGACTGCACTATTGTTTGGGTAAATGAAGCCAAATGAATGGTAGGAAGCGGTCCACCTGTAAACAGTTACCGTCAAGCGTTTCCGGATGTCATCCTTTGTCTGCGGGGGTGCGATGGCGTCACTTAGTCACTCACTCGTTAAAGCAACACGTGAACAATTTGGCGAGTCGTGAGAAATTATAACAATATAATTACGGTCTTTTAATTAAGTTTATTTTTATAATTAATTTTTATTTGCGATTAGAGGATTTTAATTATAGTTGGTTGTCCGGTGATTAATCTGAAGATGCGCGGTTCTCAGTGCCGATACGTGCGGCAAGCCTGCACGAATAGGCACTACTATTCTGCCTATTTCTCTAGTGAAGGATTCTTGCGTTCCGATTCGAAGGCCAGGTTCTTCATTGCGTCAGCCTCTGATAGCAATAAAATAAACAGTAAACTTTATTTTATGTGGACGTGAAGAAGGCGATCACATAAACTTTAACACCAATCTTTGTAATCTCGATAATACGCAATCATTCGCCTTCATGATTGCCCTAAATCTACATTTAACGTATTTCATTAACGTACGCAACTAATTAAAAAAAATACGATAGAATTTATAAAATAAAAACTTATTTAGCGCGATTGTAATTTGGAATTCGATGAAACGAAAAAGCGACACTAAGATAAGAAAAACATATCTATATGAGATGGAATACTACTAAAAGGTTCTTTTATGTTTTCACTGTACATTAATTCTTTTAACTCAATAATTATATGCACAAGTTAAACTTTCAATGAATCTAATTCTCGTATTATGGCTCTTGGAACATTCGAAAACACGAAAAAAGATACGTAGAACTGGAATGCCAAATATACTCGAAGAATAACCTTAATAACCTTTTGTGATGAGCTTGAGGAGAGTATTAAGCGGTAGGCAGCGGCTTGGCTGTGCCCCTGGCATTGCTGAAGTCCATGGGCGACGGTAACCACTCACAATCAGATGGGCCGTATGCTGCTCGTCTGCCTACGTCGGCAATAAAAAAAAACATTTTAGCTAATATTCAAGAAACAAAATACGGATTATAATTGAAGCCATTTGCAAGTTTACCATAAGCGAACTAAAATGTTCATGCGAGGCACAAGTCAACTTACCGGTACATTAAAATTTCAAACAAACCTTTATCCTATCGAGATCTGATCCGGAACCACTTTGACACCTCAACTTTTTAGCTGCGAAGCAAAAACAAGCGTATGGCAAGACAAAAACTGATTTGTCTCGCTCGGATATACGACAAGGTCATATTAAATAGGTGATTATTCAGGTCAAAGATATATATATTTTTAATACGGCCTTCTTTTTTTTTATTGCTTAGATGTGATAGACGAGCTCACAGCCCACCTGACATTAGGTGGTTACTGGAGCCCATAGACATCTACAACGTAAATGCGCCACCCACCTTAAGATATAAGTTCTAAGGTTCAAGTATAGTTACAACGGCTGCCCCACCCTTCAAACCGAAACGCTTCAGGGCAGAAATAGGCAGGGTGGTGGTGATACCTACCCGCGCGGACTCACAAGAGGTCCTACCACCAGTAATTACGCAAATTATAATTTTGCGGGTTTCATTTTTATTACACGATGTTATTCCTTCACCGTGAACATTTGTTGAGCACGTAATTCATTAGAAAAATTGGTACCCGCCTGGGATTCGAACATCGGTGCATTGCTCAACACGAATGCACCGGATGTCTTATCCCTTAAGCCACGACGACTTGGTGGTCGTGGTACCTACTCGTGCGGACTCACAAGAGGTCCTACCACCAGTAAAAATGACCCGTTATTAAAGACAGCAGTAATAGATAGAATGGCAATAACATAAAGCGTACCTCGGCCTTTCTTTTCTCCCCTTCTTCCTCTCAGGAGGCGCCGGAATCCGACATAGCCCGGTCCGTTACCCCCCTCGACCGGGTATCCGCAAATGGACACCCCAGCGTTAAAAAAAAAAAAAAAAAGGCTTAAACTACGCGTTAGCATAACTAAATGCGCGGTTTTTTTTAAATTTGGAACTTGTTTATTCAAACCCAGACTTATAGATCTAAAATAAACGAAAATAAAAATACCGCGTGACCGTTAATAATTATTTTAATTTAACTATTGTTACTTTTTATTTTTATCTTTATTATATCCTTTACATTGCCGCATTGCGATGTTCCTAGGTTTTCCGTAATTTAAAAATCTAATGTTTTTCTTAATTATATTTCTTTTGATGCTGTG
The DNA here is from genome assembly GCF_030269925.1 of Bombyx mori. Classification (NCBI taxonomy): domain Eukaryota; kingdom Metazoa; phylum Arthropoda; class Insecta; order Lepidoptera; family Bombycidae; genus Bombyx; species Bombyx mori. The sequence goes on from NC_085121.1 coordinate 2,481,911, forward strand.
AATCTGTTTTTATATTTTACCTTTTTATTTTTTTGATCAGATTATAATCGTTTTTGTTTCGATTTTAGTATTTCATTTTTATCATTTTAATAAATGTAAATTTACATTCTCATTTTGCGGTCAACTTCGGTCGTCAGTGTTTCTTATTCTTGTGAATTTTTTCAGTGGGAATTTCATTTTGCTTTATCGTAGAAAAAGGAACTATTAGTCCGTGTGAATATATCGGAGACGGTCATTAGTTTGGTAGCTAAACGAAACGCAGCACGATTCCCGAGAGATGGCAGCACGATTGCGGTATCGTCGGAGCTCGGCTATCTTCGTGCTACGACAGAGCCTAGCTGATGGAGGCGCGTAGACGCCATCACACTCACCAACCAGCCTTCTTGAAGAGCGGTGCCTCGTCCTAAGAACTGTCATTCGTTTTCGTTTGCTAACGTCAAGAGAAGATTTCTAATTTTTCTAAGACAACAATGGTGTACTCAATATTTCTCTTAGCTCGATCACCCTATTCGCCCCTACGATGTCTGACGATGGTGTTAATATTGTGACTTCTCCGACTAATATAACATATAAATCTAATGATCATTGATAGGTCGGTTCACACGCTGTGTCCGTTGCTTCCGGGTGCCTTCACTTGACTGGTTCCAACTTGAAACTCCTTATCTACGGCGGCGTTTCCGCCAGCCCTCAGAGAACGCGTTATTTGGTCAAACAAATTCACTCTGCTTATTGATATATATATTTTTTTGGTTGCATTAAGTTAACCATTTGACACCAAGAAGTAACTGGATATTTAAGATGATAATAAATATTTGTCTTCAAACGAAGAAGATTAAAAATTGTATACATAATATGTCATTTGACTATACCTACTAATTAGATTGCTACAACTAGACAATTCAGTTTTTTTTGTTTAATCTTCAAAAGTTAGTGGCGATTTCTTTGACAGTTATTGATTATCTGATAATGGAATAAATTAGTCTATACTATATGCAAATGTTTTATTAAAGGAACTATCGGTAACTTTAACCAATTACGAATTACTGACAACTGTACCGCTAATTCGTTTGTCTTTTCAATTAGATTTCATATCTTTATCTGACCGACCTCTGTTTAAAACATTGTAAAAGACAAATCAGTTTAATGTAAACCCAAAAAAATATATTCTAAGATACAACTAATTTAAATAACTATACAAGTTTCTTTTTCACAATATTTGAAACCAATGTTTGGCAACACGAACGCTCTGTCGCTTATTATTAAAATACACAAATTGAGATGTAGACGCGCAATAAAAAAAAGCGTTCGACACTTGCAGTTTGTGATGGCGGCTTCACGCCTCGATTGCGCCAATTCGTTTCATAATCCAATTATCTTAAGACTATTTGCTCTAAATCTCGATCGCAGACGTGAACATATTGCGGTTACAACAAGCCAAAAGGCCAATCGACCTGTTAACTGGGTTTTTTATAGAATTATAGTTGGGTGGAAGATGATTAAATGAACGACTATAGAGTAAGCGAGCGATGCCATACTTTTGAATATATAATTACAGTCATCTCCAAACGGAAGCATTAATAAATTTACGAATATCATATTGAGATGACTTAAACACAAATGAAAATAAAAAACCACGGAAAATAATTTATGCTTAAAAAAATTCTGGAAATTAAAATTTCGATTTGCTAAGTCTTTTAAAATTGAATTTAACACGGTTTTGACAAAAGTTTATTTTCGAATTATTCACGGTGCCTGTTGTTTTTTTTTATTTTTTTTTATTGCTTAGTTGGGTGGCGAGCTCACAGCCCACTTGGTGTTAAGTGGTTACTGGAGCCCATGGACATCTACAACGTAAAGGCGCCACCCACCTTGAGATATAAGTTCTAAGATCTCAGTATAGTTACAACGGCTGCCCCACCCTTCAATCCGAAACGCATTACTGCTTCACGGCAAAAATAGGCAAGGCGGTGATACCTACCCGCGCGGACTCACAAGAGGTCCTACCACCAGTGAAAAATGTGTGTGTGAAAAATTACTTAATTAAACGGCTACGAAACATTTCTATTGTCTGAATAAGATTTTATCAGCATTTCACCAACTTAAATATCAGTTATTTTTTTTATTCTGACATCATTATATTTTTGTTTAAATCCATCACGACCTGGCATATCGTAAGGCATGTATAACTAATGTTATTACGCTTGTAGTCCGCAAATCGTTGCAACCAGATTGACAGAATGATTATCGGCTTCAACTAGACTGTTGCTATATGTAGGATACTCCAAATAGACTTATTAGTAACCAGTTTCTTTATCGTCTACAGTTTTTACATATTAAAGATTATTAATTTATTTCCCCATCAAGTTAATGTTTTTACAGAATATTACGCACGGTACTATAAGTGGATCTTTGGTTTCAGTCTGCATTAAAATTTTAAGCCAATCTAATGTGAAGAATCAAATCGCCACTGAACCACGTAATATAAAATCAATGAAGGAATTACAACTGTCGTAAGCTTTCAATGTTAAAACCCCGCGAACATACACAACTGTCGTAATTCTTTGCTCTACGTTCAACTTTAATGTGTTCTTGATTGCAGCCAGTGAAACCGTTACTATACACCCACAAAATTACGATGACCGTACAAAAACAATGAAAGGTCACAAACAAATCTGTAATAAACAATGGCCGCAATGATTATTATCTTATTTTAATTACATTTGTATGTAGCAGTGTTCGGATTAATTTGGACTTGAACAATGCAGGTTGATTAGGGATACATTTGAATTGATTTCAGGTACGTTGCATTGTATGTTCACTAATCAGAATTCGTTTGAATTTAGGCGGAGATATGAATGCAGGATCTATTGTAATCGCTTCCAAAAATAGATGACGCTGTTTATTAGACAATAAAAATCACAACTCTAGATCCATAAAATAAAACATTGGAGTCGTATGTAACTAAAACTCGCGAGGTTGTCTCATTGTGAAATTGAACTTTTTTTTAGTGATTTTATGACCTGGTAACTAAGACCTTTAAGTCATGTCTTATTTTAATTTATATTCTTATTTTTATGAAAAATGATAATATGGAGTGAAATGAAGATGATTAATTTGAGACATTAATCAATTGGGATGAAATGAAATGAGATGAGATGATACGGGATGAAATATACAATCTCAGTTAAATGGTGGTAATTTACTGAGATTTTTTCAGTGGACTTTTTGGAGGATCCCAGGAAGTTACGTCCAGCGGCTTTGTTTCATTTTCCCACATTTGTGCCCTTTCACAGATATTAAACGGTTAATAAACCACCGTTACTACACATTTAAACCTAAGAATAGACACTAAATAGACAAATTAAAACAAATCACACAACTTCACTCCTCGCGTTCCCGTCAAAAAGTTTTGAATTTGAACTGATGTTATCCCATAGATACAACCCACCGAGTTCCTGGCCAGATCTTTTCGATAGGTTACGATTCCAATCCGGTGGTAGTTCTGCGAAAGACTGCTCTGCTGGGATCAGTGTTAGCAAACTCTCTCAGCTTAAGAACGTAAGACGACCTATCAGCCAGAGAGTAGCTGGAATAGCCCTTTAAGCTACCAGCGAATTATCATTATTTCCTATTACCCTTTGCTAGAGTACCTATTACTTACCCTACCTATTGCTTACCCTATTATATAGGGCTCGAATCAAATCCTTTCATTTACATCGGTCTTGGGCAGTCTGTTTTAGATCCTCCCACGTCATGTCCAAGACGCCTAACTCCTGCTCCACCGAGCGACGCCAAGTTGTTCTAGGGCGGCCTCTCTTCCTTTTGCCAAACACTTTCCAGGTCAGTGCTCTCTTTGATAGGTGGGTATCGGGCTTTCTTAATATGTGACTAACCCAATAACACTTCCGCGTAAGGATCTCCTTCTCCATTTGTGTCTGATTGGTGAATAAGTGCCGAAAAAAAAAAGAGAATTGATGGATTTAGCAACTTATGGATTCCGTGCTCCACTGTGTGTATGATTTATTTAATATTGAAAAAAATTTAGAAAATGGTCGCAGCCCAGACACGACGAGTTCATAAAATATAGGTTTACTGAGATATCCCAAATTCAGATTAATACAATTACTTTCGACTTCACTCAAATTCGTATAGGAGATCGTTTGGATCGTGTAACAAATCGATCTAAGTATAATATAAATAATTGTTCTCTAATACATCATTAAGAGACAAAGCCTCTCTCGGACTTTTGTTACAAGGATTTCAAAGTAATGACTTCTAAAACATGACGCAGAGTGATTAATGACAAAACGCTATTAACTCATACGTCCACGCTTTCACGTTAATGGTCTAAAACAAAAAAAATATATACATATATAAATTAATATGAATATATAGATTAGTAGTTTCCTTTCGGGGATCGTATCAAATATGGACCTCTTTCTCACTGACCTCACCGATAGCAGGGTCTTAGTTTTGTGATTAGAAAACTGCTGATTGGTTTTTTAACGCCCACGACTTGTAGACACGAGCTCACAGTTCATCTCGTGTTAAACATTTAAGTGACATAGACATCGTGAAGGCGGGCACTGTTTAAAATTGTTATTAACTAAATTTTTACTGGTTTTAGGACCTTTTGTAAGTCCGCGCGGGTAGATACCGCCACCCTGCCCATTTCTGCCGTGAAGCAGTAATGTGTTTCGGTTTGAAGGGTGGGGCAGCCGTTGTAACTATACTGAGATCTTAAACTCATATCTCAAGGTAGGTGGCGGTATTTACGTTATAGATGTCTATGGGCTCCAGTAACCACTTAACACCAGGTGGGCTGTGAGCTCGTTCAACAATATAAGCAATAAAAAAATTTATAAAAAAAAACACTTAAGTAATTTAAGAAACTGGATTCGTTTCTAAGCAATCCTTGATAAGTCTAAAAATAGCCAACCGGACACAATTATGGTGTATTCTACACCAACATTGGCCCCGTGACACTAAATAATCTAAAAAACGACCATCACCAGCGAGTTATTTTAATGAAGTTTGTGAAATTCTTTATTTAAATTTGAAATCAGTAATAAAACTTAATGAATTAGCCCATTTTAGTGTATTTAGATTTTAGTGTGCATTCCGTGGCTATCTATCGGTTATATCACCAGATATGCATGCAACACGTGTAATGAAGTGACGCTCTGGCAATGATTGGGGGCATGTTGAATAATATGTAAGTACAGTAAAAGCTCCTATTGGCGCTTCATTCATTCGCGTTTTTACTAATCGCGGATTAAAAATATGCGACCCAATTCGCGGCTAAAGATATCTTGATTCGCGGATCTAATCGGTACATCGGTACATATGGTAGATAAAAAGGAATCCAATATGTATGTAGGTATCCAATGAAATATCCTTTGTAAGCATGCTTTTCTATGCTCACGGTTTCTGTATTCGCGGTACATTTACGAAAAATAAACCCCGGGAATAAATATCTTTTACCGCACCTACTCTCCTGATTTACTTACGTTATATAAATAAATAAATAGTTAATATAAAAATCTACACAAATGTCAAACAATCAAAAAGAAAATTTCACAAGACCAAAATTCCTTTAGTACATAATTGATTTTTAAAGTTATACGAGAACGCACATTGTACCGAGTCGATTGTGAACGGTCTTCAAATGACCCGTCGATAAAACCGGTGGGTGTAATCCGACCACAACTAGATTTTATGGTTGACATTAACGGATTCAGAATTAAATTAGATTCGTTTTACTCAAACAGAAACCAAATATTGACATGCATTAGAAATTCATTAGGTACCCCTGACTATTCAAGCTTTGTAACTATGGCATACTAAGATACTAATACATTTTTTGTAATGGTTTAGGAGGACACGCCTCACCTGAAGATAAGCGGTAACTTAAGAGTATAGATTCGGTCTAGACATAAGTCCTAATTCTAGTTCATCAGTGGCCATGTTTCAAATCGAAACTCCTAATTATTTTGGGGCAGGTGGGTACCAGCCAGACTGAATATGGTATAGAATTAAGTTAAAGACATCTTAGACCCCCATAAGGCCCTTCGTTGCGGCTCTGTCGAACAATATCGCGACGTCTCACACAATGTGGGACCATCCGAAACATGGAATATTTATGGCATGACCCTCTTTCTAAACCCGTTGCTTTATAATGGCGTTCTAATGTTTGTGAATCTTATGAATTTTGATAAGATAACTTTATGTCGTATCCAATTTTAATACTGATTTCGTTACGTGTTTTTTCTCCTATAAGGCAGAGCTTACGGAATATATTTGACAGTTAATAGAATAAGTAGTAATTTCAGTGAAATTCGTTTCGATTTACACATCTTTTATTTGTTTGTGAAAGGAGATGTATCTAGGAATGATAGTGAGGTAACAGTTTTGATAGTAAGTTGGTATATGTGCATGACCGATTTTAAATTATTTCGGAAACACGCATACTTATAAAAATACCCAGGATCCAACAGCACCACTTGACAGGAATACACAAGACCAATCCCAATACCAATGTCAATATCAATAAATAGCCATGCGCTTACGAACTCGGTAACTACGAATTCAAGACCCACAAAAAGTTATTTTGCTTTTAACAGACAAACATAAACAGACAACAAAACAATGCATTGAGATATAAAATCCACGGTAGCTCCATTTACGGAGGAAGCACATGCCAAAACATTGACATGAGATTTGATTCAAAAAAAAAAAACACTTGCAATCATAAAAGCAAACATGATACACGGACATTAAGTAGTCGGACGCCATGTAGGCATTAGATGGCGGACAGTGATCGGTACGTCCGAAGATATAGATAATCCAACGCTTTCGTAAAGAAGGCGTTCGAACTACAATTAGGAGGCCAAACTGGTAATTTAACATTGACAGCTAAGAAAATTTAAACTGAAGACGATCAAGCACTATATAGGTAGAGAGCCAAACGCGTTGATGGATAATAAAAATTTAATTGTTTTTCAATTAATTCTCGTTGCACGGACTGAGGCGGTAGCTACCCGTGCGAATTAGTAATTCGCTCTTACGGCATCAAAACGTAAAAGACATAAAAAAAATGCATGTCTTTTGATTACATCTCACACCGGATGCTGTCCGATCGCTTAGGTATAAAACAAAAAACCTTTGTTGCCAACTCATTACAATTAGCTAATTAGTGGACGACTAAGGAACGGTTTTCAGTCTCAGTACACGATAAACACTTATATTATGGCGGTATATGTACGTCCCCGGAAATCAGTCAACAAATCGTTTCACAGAAACACATCGGAGACAAATACGTAATTAATTAATAAACAATATAAATGTTGGGAACGTAGTTTTAATGAAACTATCTAGTATGTCATCATTTCGTGTTCATTTCCATTCAAAAGTATCGAAAGGACACACAGTTTGGAATAGAAATTTTGATGCCATCGAACACGAAGTAACGCATGTTCAGAAATCAAGTAAACGAAATCTTAAGTCCGTTGGTATAAGGTTCATTTTAATCGAGTTTCGGGTGAGCGACTGCTATCAAAGTACCTATATCGGTCAATGAACATTGTGTGGGAGAGCGTCGAGACATCCGATATTCGGAAAAGAGCCCGCAACCCTTCGGCTTAAAAGTTTTAAAGCATCAAACAAACACGTTAATGGCAAAATGATATATTAACTGCGTGCTCGGAATACACTGATGGAATTTCATTTTCATTTTTATAGTATTTAAATATTAAAGTAAACATTTCTATGTGCTTCTGTTCAGTGACATTGAAGATATTGTCTATTTTGTATTTCTAACCTTCCTATTTGATTTTTATTCGCTAAATTGCGTTATATATTTACCATTCTCTAAAATACAATGTCATTGGGTTATTAAATCTAAAATATTGTTCAAGGGATTATCTGATACTATTTATTGGAATGATTGACGTTTTTAAATGAAACCTCTCTAAGAAATGTTCATTGCGAGATATTTGTTACAGTTACAGTCTGTAATGATAAAGGCCTATCGTTCTTGTGATCGAAAATGGCTGTGTTATTCTTATTCAATTCATTCGTCATTAAAATACATTTATTTTAAAACATTTTATTTTGCACTTACCACATTCAACTACCTTGACAATCACTATGCAGCTATCTACAGTTCGTATTAGTATCTTAACGCCTATACCAGTTGAATATTACAGAAGATGCTCGCTTTATTTACCAAGATCATCTCTGTACCATGTTCATCGGATGTTCTAACACGTTTTTTTTTCCAGTTTCGAATACCCCTTAGCGAACCGGCTCGGGCGACTATGTTTGGCGTTCGTGACATAGGCGCAAGCCCAGCCTTATTGTTAAAACAAACTGCAGACGGCCCGATAACAACTTATGCATATGCGCACTAAGCAAACATCCCTGTTCTTGAAGTTGGATGAACTCGTGATTCAGGTAGTTTCGTTACGTAATAAATTGAATGGTCTGTTCAGAATGAACTTATTATGAGCTTATTAATAAGGTTAACGAACGGTCTTTTGGTTTATCTAGAATTTTCGAATTGCATGATTGAGTTGCAGAGTTTACGCGCGTTTGGGCTTTTAACAAATTTAATAATCGATACCAGTTATCAGTATAGTAATTTCTTAGGTTTTTTCGTGTCTTAATTGTAATTAAAACCGCTTTTCAAACGCGACAGTGACCACGAAAACTTTAAGCTCGAAATATAGGCAATAGTGCGATGACAATAAAAAAACGAGATATTAGCAAACTGATTTTAATCGGATCATTAGTATTCGAGTAAACATAGACAGAATCGATCATATGAGTCGACTATTATCAAAGCCGGCAATGTGACTTTCGGACAATTATTGGTAAATCAGAAAAACGACTTTGTATTCCATTGGCAGTCACAAAACTCTTCTGAACAACATCTTAGATAAATAACAGGTTAAGTATTAACCTTTATTTAATGCAGGTTTTGAACCGTATTCTTTGAAGGAGACAATTATATTCAAATCAATCTGTATTGACATATCAATAACATTTTTTTGTCCAAATGCACAGATTGCCATCTTTGATAATAGACGACTCATATATAGCAAAGTGTACACATCACTAACAAAACAATGAAGTTTTAAAGAAAATATAAACACAATTCTATTCCTTTTCATTGATTTGGCCCCTAAAGGGTAACAAGTTCTATCGTTATCTTCGTACGACCTAGGCGTGTTTGCTGACAAAACACACACGAGTCTCGCCGTACCTTGATCAAACACGGCCGTCGGACCCCACGGATGCGAGAAGAGGTCGTCGCCTGTGCCCGTAAGGGTGTGGATTGAGGCACTCAGTTAACAACCGAATGTGGTCGAACTCATTCTGATGTTTCATTTTAAAGTCCACACTTTTGTTTCAATGAACAAAACGTTTAACCCTTTTACCAACATTAAACATTTAAAACATCACTACATAGTATAAAACAAAGTCGCTTTCTCCGTTCCTATATCTGTCTGTCCTTATGTATGCTTAAATCTTTAAAACTACGCAACGGATTTTGATGCGGTTTTTTTTGTCTATTAAATAGTGGAGAAATCAATAATAAATTACAGTTTCCGAAGCGAAGCGAGGGCGGATCGCTAGTTTAAACTAAAACTAAAATTAAACGTTTAAACATTTAATCCTTTGCCTGCCCTGTAGGTCACCGATGCCCTACGCGGCGCCCTCTAGTAATTATGTGGATTTCTGTTACTAAGCGCCTGGATTACTTAACTTTGCCTTCTTTTGTTTGTTAATATATGTTTTAGTTTTTAGGTCTTTTAGGAATAGATTCATTCTTAGTATCTTCGGATTCGTCTTTCCCGGAGTCTACTAGATATTCCGGTACCTTAGTAAGAAGATACTTAAATCATATGAAAAAAATCAAAAGCGTCGTAGAAACTTTTTCTAAGTTGATACGTATTTAACACGTATTCACGAATGACTTACATTAATTATATTTACGTAATCACTTTCGGTAGGACGTATCGTTGGTGCCCTCGGGCAGAGGCAACCATCAATTACTTCTGCCGCGAAGTAGTCATCCCTTTCCGTTGGAAGGGTGGAACATCCGACAAAAATATTTTGAATTTAAACAAAATTGATAATATAGCGTTCTAATGTTTCACTTATTCGGATAGAATGCGAATATGTGGAAATTGCGATGTGCCAACATACATATTCAATACACACATTAAAATAATTACAATTACCATTCGATCGATGAACACAATATTGCCAATTAAAAAAAAAACCCAGAACAATAGAAAAACTTTCGCATGAGAAACTAACATTTCTCATACAATATTGTGGTAATGCTGTAAAAACTCCCCAGACTTGAGGCGACGTAAAAAACCTCGAAACAATTACTTAACATAATGCTCCCGCATGTCTTGACATTCTCGAATGATGTGACGGAGAACTATGTGTACCAATATACATCCTTCAGCCGCCGTTACTTATAAGGTATATTAATCGTATGAATCTTTGTTTGTAAGGCAAAGGTCTGTATTGAGGAGCGCATATCATCAGTTGGATAGCGACTGGGACCATAATAATATGGACTATATAATTGAGGCCGCGAGCGCAAAAGTTCCTTAACCCACATTTTTTTCATATTCCTACTAAAGTATTGCAATTTATTTAAAACATAATAAATTTTGATGCACAAAACCCTATCCTAATCCCTAATTTCACCCATAGATTACATTTTATTACGGCTTCGTAAACATTCTTTTTGCGCGTATTGTTTTTACCCACGAAACAGTGTAAAAGTAAATTCAAATTTCATTATCTCCATACTAACTATGCTTAAGCCACTTTTGCGCTGACGGTCTCATATATGGGACTATATGCACCCTTAACAATTTAAGTCGTGATGAGATTGCGACGATCAACGCTTAAGCGGCGGGATTGATTCTTATTTTAAAAGTTGCTCCATCAAAATCTTCGTCACTGACAAACCGAAAACGTATCTCTATCACGCTTTAACGCGAATGCTAGAAGAGAGCGAACGGTCACTTAAGTTTCCGGTAGTTTGTGCGGTTCAGTACAAAACGTGCACGTAAACCGGAAAATTGCCGGATGTGCATTAATAATATGCGTCCGAGCTTATTTATACCCAACCGTCAAACGCCCGGAGATTTGTCGCTGCTTTGCAAATACAATTAAAATCACGAGTACAATTATTAAATAAATTAAATTAAAAAAACTTCAAATTGTTGAATGAGAGGCACTTTTTTTTTCTGGTCAGGAGGAAATCGCCGGACTTCCGCCCTCCACTGGGGACGGCGGGCGGAGCATGTCGGAGTCGAACCGACTAAAACCTCCTGTCGCTCAACAACCAACGTCCAAACCTCACATGAGACAGAACTCATGAAAAGGCAAATGAAAGAATGAGAGGCACTAGCGCATTGGACAGACGAAACACACAGCCCGGCTAGTGCTAGATATTAAAAACACCACTAATCTACTGCATTACTAACCAATATCTGTAATCTTTAACCAGAACAAATAAATGCTTCAACCGAAAAGGCAGGAAGGCGGTATACACCATTACGTCTTCGCATTACGCTCCACACGTCCATCTCCCATCAACAAAAAATTAGTAATTGTCGCAGAAAATTTATTTAAAAAAAAAACAGATCTTACGATCGCACATTCGGACGTAGAAGATCACCCTTCGATTTTGTAAAATAATAAACAAAAACTAAATTTTACGATGCGAACAATTATATTTATGCTGATTTGATTGCTTGGATTCATGCGTCGGGCTTAGAAGCCAATAATTAAGTTGTAAAACATGAACATACCGAGTCACTGACGCTAGTTATCCCCGTAAACTTGAGCTTACACACAGGGTTAATGGTTATGTGAATATTTAGCATGACACATCGGCATACGAAAAAAGTTTCTGTATATTTATTGGTATGTGAGTCGTCTATTATCAAAGGTGGCAATCTGTGCATTTGGACAAAAACATGTTATTGATATGTCAATACAGATTGATTTGAATATAATCTTCTCCTTCAAAGAATACGGTTCAAAACCTGCATTAAATAAAGGTTAATACTTAACCTGTTATCTAAGATGTCGTTCAGAAGAGTATTGTAACTGCCAATGGAATATAAAGTCAATAATTCGTTTTTCTGATTTACCAATAATTGTCCAAAAGTCACATTGCCGGCTTTGATAACAGTCGACTCATGTGACAAAGGAACAGACGGCAAATGTAAAATATCTAACTGTGAAAACAAAATATTTGCGCGAACAAACAACTAGATAAAGACAGAAAGTAATTCTAAAAATCCCAAATTTTTTACTACTTTTATACTATGATCCCTTATTAATTTCTAATATACAGACTAACGAGTTTCTACTGTTTTTTTAATTTTGATCTTTACAATTTTGCTAACATTGAAATGATTTAGCTTTTCGAAACATTTTAATTCGAGAACGAAATTGTCGTATAAATAAAATAACGATAAGGTCGCAACTAAAATGGTAAATGGCGCAGAAAACGGCCCATAGTTGAATAGTATGTGTGCTCTGAAGTATTTAACCATATAGGGGAACTGGATTCAATAAAAATCAGAATTACGTGAACGCAATTAAGATTAACACAGATACTCTGATTGCGACGACATAACCTACAGATTTGAAAGTGATGTAAAACTTTAAGTACCAAATGATATTCTTTGAGTAAATACGAACTGGGCATTGGAACAGCAGATTCCAAAACTGATTAGTCATTACACATTACAATAGCACTGTCTGCAGTATTAAAAGGCAGAGAGTTGCTTCTTGAGAACCGCTCCGACTACTCAAATATTCAGTGTTCTCAGACAGCGAACGTTACAAATAAGTAAAGGCGTTTCTGAGAACAATTTCTTGTCGCGAACGCTCGATTGAGTGGAAACAGCGTCGAGATGTCTTAGCTGACATGTTATGCAAATTTACCCCTCCGCCCGTTATTATAAAGTTGAAAATAGAAGCGATCGAACGAAATACAGGAGATTAAGTGTTAAATTGTTCATATTGAGTGCATTTAAGTTGAGATTTATACGTGACAATTGTACGATGAACCCCGCTACGGTCATTCGTCCAGCGGTCCACAATTGATCATTAATTGGGTTTTGTTTACAGAATACGATCGCTTCGGCGCGTCTATGTTTGTACAACATTATGATATACTTTCTCATTAATGTATCAAGTATACTCTTTGTTATTGAGCGCTTCATAGAACTACGTTTTAATGTTGTCTGAAGCTTTATTTTGTCGGTCATTTAATTCGTAAAGCACCTAATGAAGTACACAATCCGCTAGGGATTCTCGACGTAAGATAAGAAACGAATTGTGAGAAATTCGCATCAAATTTGCATTTAAATTGTCATACACGTAATTGAGACGATCCTTCTTTTTGAGACGCTATTAAAATAACAAATTATTGTTTAACTTAATGCGTTGATAGAGGATTACGAATACAAAACTGTTCTAGCATACAAATAAACGCTAAATGAACATTAATATTGTGCGGTGCTACCAAACTTTCCCTACAAAACTCGACAGACACCTTGTCCATTTCTCTGAGCTGAATATAACACTGTAAATTGATCAATATTCAAAAGTCCCATCGTGGTCCCGACCACAGAAATCGTGGGCATTTGCCTCGAATACTAAACATATACTTGAGGCATTTGTATTCTCTGTGCTAGGTTCGCCAGAACACGCTCCGGGCTATGTATAGAATTAAACTGTTCTTTCTTATCTTGTCCATATCTAGGATGCTTTAATGTTCTGTAATGTATAACGTTCTAGGATTACGTTTGAATTTACGCAACAATGAAAGTTTTATGGGTTTTCAGAAATTCGATAAATTTTGAATCGATTTTAACTATAAACAGTTTCGCGTTGTTACCAACATTAAAATAAAACGCGAAATCGTGTTTTAGGGTAGAAAATGGTTTTAGATTTAGTTAGGAATTATTCATTTAAATGTTTACAAGGAATTTATTTCTTTAATTTTCAAATTTTAATTTGTTTTGATTACTAGTTTCACTCGAAATTATTCTATGATTCTACTATTCCGTTGCGGCTTGCTTCTTCCACGGCTACAAATTAGAATTACGTTAAAAAAAATCTGAAAACAAATAAGTTCGAATATGATATCTATATAAGCTCTGGAAGTTGTCGAACTTAATAAAATGAAAGCTTAATACCTCGAATCGAATCTATACCAACTTTAAAGTTGTATTAAATAAGTATTATAGTTATACATTTACAGTATGAGCAAGCTAAAAAGAACAATTTACAGGGAACACAGGATAGACAATAGCCATTATTAAATTACAGCGATCAAAATATAAGCTACGGGTTCCGAGAAGTAACGACAGAGAACACGGCCAGTTTGGATTTCACAATGGAATATGGAGTCCTCAATACTTCAGTTTGAATTGAACGTTTACAAACGCGGTACAATTAAATGCATTAAATATACGATGCGTTGAATTCACTCCAGTTTTTTTCAAAACGAGTCGTTTCACAAGTCCGCAGTGTGAGAACGGAGGCTACCCGACCGGTTGAGAGCGACAGTGGTCTAACCGTAAGCTCCCCTCGCTGTTATACCACCTCGCGCCGGCCGCGTTACCTGAGGACCGCGCTTTCATAAGCTCGCCAACATTAAAAATCTATAACATTTCGAACTCACCTTCGACGCCCTCGATCCTGGACGCCGCCGACGTCACCAAAAAGACGAATGACAATAATTGAATCCCATAATCCGGTACAAAGTTCCTCGACCACATTTTGTAGCACAACATTCACACATGGATCACACACATTTGTTTCAACTCCTTCTATGTCGTTTATCACAATAAAATCAACACTCACGGAACTAAATGTAAGAACTGACACTTCATTTTGTTTTTGAACTGTTGTTACGTCGAAAACATTCGCTTAATGAACATTTTAGCGGTAAACACGTTCAAAATTAACGTAAAGCCCGGTAGGAACATGCGCAGCCGCGTCCCGCTCGCATCTGACGGCTTTGTCTGTAAATACATGTCACAACGTACGTACGGTAAATCAAAATGGCCGCCAGTGCGTCTGTGTGCGTCTAGGGTCCTTGTTTTGGCACTAAACATCCAATAATAAACCTTTAAAATCAACTAAAGTAGTAGTTTTAGTAATATCAGTCCTAGTTGTAGTAAAGTTAAGTCATGAATAATTTTGTTTGTCGAGAATAAACCGTGAGAACAAAATTACGCACACATAGGTAGATACGCGAAGGAATGTTGATTCAATGGAGAAATCAAGCGGCACCGCAGCGCCATTTGCGCACAGGCGACGTCGAGCTTTTGAACTTAGTTTTAATACAACCACACTAGAGATGGCGTTGTTATCAATTTAATTTAAAGCTTTAAATTGATAAAATCGTGTTCAACTTTTTTCTACTCTAGATAAGCAGATGCTCTTTCGGCCCTCGTGTTATTGAGCCCTTAGACATAGTATCGCGAGACATGGTTCGAAGTCTCAACAGCATTGCACAGCAACTGACCTACTCTCCAAACTAGAAGTCAAGTTTTCGCGGCCTTGCAAAAACATTTCAATTTGTTAACCTAAAATATGATTTTAACTTACACCCTGACCGCACACAACACGAGTACGTACAGTTTAATCAATACTTCCGTTGTCAAGTACGATTTCGATTCGAATGTTTTGTAAATACGATATTAAATATATAATTCGATACAATGGGGACGTGTTATGAAAAACATCCATTTGAGATCGAAACTGAGGACCGTCTCACATCTATAAACACGAAAATATACGAAATCAAAAAGAAAATACAGCTGTCAGGTTGGTGCTTGATATTTTACATCCACATTTCATCTTAGCGTCTTGAATTGAAAGATTGTTTTTTTTTATTGCTTAGATGGGTAGGCGAGCTCACGGCCCATGGTTTTAAGTGGTTACCGCGAAGACCATAGATCCACCAAAGTTCTGAGGTCTCAGTTTAACAGTACAACGGCTGCCCCACCCTTCAAACCGAAACGTATTACTAGTTCACGGCTGAAATAGGCAGAGCGGTGGTACCTACCCGTGCGGATTCACAAGATGTCCTACCACCAGTAATTACGCAAATTATAATTTTGCTGGTTTGATTTATGCACGGTGGAAGTCAATCGTGAACATTTGTTAAGTACGTATTTCATTGGTAAAGTTGGTACCACCGTTTGAACACCGATGAATCGTTTGGTACGAATGCACCGGGCGTCTTATCCTTGAGACCATGACAAGACATTAGACAGTAGATAATATATTGAATTAGAATTACTAATTCATTGAGACTCCCAACTTTATTTGAAGCATTTTGACAGCTTCGGTTTTAAAGTGATTGATCCGGTCTGCAAATAGAGACTGAGTTGAATTTAGTGTGATAATTGTGAAAGATATTTGGTATCCGAGGTCTTGGCACTTTTGAAACACTAGAATATTCTGATTTGATGTTAGTATCAAATACATATTTGTTCACACGTGACTTTCTCCGAGAAGAAATAAAATCGTGAAACGATTTTTTTTATTGCCTTTGTAGGCAGACGAGCATACGACCCACCTGATGGAAAGTGGTGACCGTCGCTCATGGACGTCAGCAATGCCAGGGGCAAAGCCAAGCCGCTGTCAACCAGCTAAGCCGCTGCCTACCATTTAAAATATATATAAAATCCATAAATCCTATCCATAAATTTTATTGTTATATTTTTAATCTTCTCTTCATTTAAAAAATAATTAAATAAATAAACAAAGCCAACGTCTTCTTCTGTGTTACGGATTTCAAAAAATGAGCAAGTACTTCCGTTCATATCCCGAAAATCAAATAACAATGTTCAACGGAGGACTCAGCCTACAAAGCGATTATTACTCAAAGGCGTCTCGATATAGTATAAACGATTTTTGAAAAAATGTTGTTACGTATGTGTTGCATTTTATACGTGAAAGAATGATAGTTCGTAAAGAGATATTATTGTATAGCTCATTAGGCATAATATGTGATAATGTGTCCCTCTGAATCAAAGCATCGAGATATCAATCTTAAGGCTTTACGTGGGCGGTAATTATGTTAAGAGGCGAGACTAAAAGGGACACAAACACGTCTGCTTATCTACAGCAAAAAAAAGCAAATTTATGAACGAAGGTTTTTTTTTGGATTTGATTTGATTTGTTTTATTTTATTAATGAAATGTTTTCGCTTACACGTTGATTACAGTTTCTCAAAGTTTTGTTTAGTTTTAAGCAAGTAATTTCAGACTACGAAACCCGTTTTATACATTAAATAAAATAAATATTTACTAACAATCACGCCACGTTAACTGGTCCCGTGCTAAGTTCGTAAAGAACTTATGTTACAGGTACCAGATAACGGAAATAAATGTAAGATTTTTCTTATACACATGCATATATTTAATATACATCCATAACCCTGGAAAAGACATTTATATTTATCATACAAATATCTTCCCTTGGCGGGATTTGAACCCGCGAACCCCTTGTGCAGTGACCATGTCACTTACCACTACACCAGATGGCCGTTACTAGCGGTCCGCTCCGACTTCGCTAGGGTCATTAATAAAAATTTCAAAATAAAAAATTATAATACACACACATTAACTAACCCTTATATTTACGCCAGGTTTCTAAACATAGAAAAATATAATATAAAGGTAGTTTGAATAATTACTATTATTTTAATGAACTTTTATTTTCATTTAGGTAAGTAATATTTGTTTTTATCTATTTTTTTTTTTTTCTAATTTTCGTATTATTATTACAGTTTTAGTAAGGATCCCTAATTAAAAAAAAAAGAATATAGCCTATATCACTCGGAGATAGTGTAGCTTCCAGACAGTGAAAGAATTTTTCAAATCGGTTCAATAGTTTCGGAGCCTATTCAATACAAACAAACAAACAAATCTTTTCTCTTTATAATATAAATATATAAAAGCGTATAAAATGTTATAAGTTGAAGATCAACCGATCTCGAGTATTTCTATTTAGTGCCCTAAGCCGTTGTTGAATAGTTTATTCAAATCAAACTGATGATGAGTTATTACCAGAGTCCACAGATATCACCTTTTTTTCTTATCGCTCTCTGTCTAAATTTTGACATCTTACTCATATAAAAACTGTCAATTAAACCCACTCTTCCAACTGGAAGACAGAATGGATTTTTAGCAGAAATAGTATCATCAGGTAAAAGCTAAGGATGATCATCTTAAAATCTATAAAGAATATTTTAAGCGGTACTCTCATAAAACACAAAAAATCCTATCTGTTTCTCGCCGGATCTTCTCAGAGGGTCGCGATTCCGATCCGGTGGTAGATTCTGTGAAGCACTGCTCTTGCTAGGGCTAGTGTTAGCAAATTCTCTCAGGTTGAGCCCGTGAGTTCACCTACCCGTCCGCGCGTAGCTGGAATAGCCTCTTTGGCTACCAACGAATAGTTAGGGAGAAATAACAAAAAATAAAACCTCATAAACAAGATAGCGATGTAAGCCGCTCATAGCACGCCCACTGGAATCATTGTGCTTAGTGCGAGTTTTTAACCGACTTCAAGACAGGAGGATGTTCTCAATTCGACTGTATTTTTTTTTATGTTTGTTACCTCATAACTTTTGACTGGGTGAATCGATTTTGATTATTTTTTTTTATTAAAAAGCTGACGCTTCCCGTGTGGTCCCATTTCATTTTAGTCCAATTCTGATAATGGTATCCATGAGAAAACCATATAAGTCTTAAATTTGCATTAAGTACGTGCTCGACAAATAGATGAATAATTCAATAACTCAATATCACGCCAACCGATTTCGAAGATTATTGTTTTTAGTGTATATTAATTTGTTTTGGAATATCTTTTTTTTTTCTATTTGAAGTCGGTTTTTGTTAAAGCATGTCTATTTACAATTATTTACGTTCTCGATAGCGTAAAAGTTAACTCAAATTTATATGTAGTTGGAACGTTTGCCTACGTTTGCCGCTAGGGGCGCTGTACATACAAATTTGAGTTAACTTTTACGCTATCGAGAACGTTAAAAACTCGCATTAAACACACTGACCACACAAGTCTATCAACGCATTCGTTCAAACACACTGGGCCACTGATAACAGCATGTTGACAGTAGACAATCGACGGAAGCATCGACCGCAAGCCGCCGCTGTAGATAATTAGACATATTTATAATTAATTATCATGGGTATTGAATGTGTGGTCAAATAAAATAAAATAAAATATATATAACAAAAAATACTAATATTAACTTCACAACTGCCGTTCCTGATCCTGCGTGCCGAATGGTAAACAGTCGACGTCGCCCAAAACACGTCATTTCGGATCCTCCCGATCCATTAATGGTGCTTTTAGGTACCTCAAGCACCGATCATCGTTCTCGTCGAACCCGTCGCTTGCGACGAAGGGCTCGACGAGTAAATTAACCCACACACACAGCCCACTGAGTTTCTCGCCGGATCTTCTCAGTGGGTCGCGTTTCCGATCCGGTGACAGATTCTGCGAAGCACAGCTCTTGATAGGGTTAGTGTTAGGAACGTAGTTAGGTTTGAACTCACCTACTAGTTAAGGTTACGCTGAAATGGTCTCTCAAAACCATTAGCTTAGGTAGGATTTAAATAAAAACTTCATTCTTATGAGAATAAAAAGATGTTTTATTTACTTATTTGCTACTATTTACAGACGTGGAATGTTAAATGGTCATAGAGTCAATGAGCAATCTACCATAAATGCCGCCCAAACGCCGCCTTATAACTTTGGTGACCGACTCAGTGGTGCATTAGTTAGCACCCCTCACTGTGGCGCCCAAGGTCGTAGGTTCGATTCCCACATCGGGCAAACATTCTTGTGATCCACAGATTTGTTTGCTCTTTAGCCTCGGCGTTTCTTATCTGTCTACATATGTATATACTTAAGTAGACAGATTCCTAATTTGGGGCCGAATGACAGTGCGTGATTTGTTCCCAGTTTTAATTATAGTTTATTTTTATTTACGATCATAACTTAAATTAAGAATTCGGTATCAAGTATTAGGAAAAATAAGAAAGGGTTAAAATCGAATTGACAGAGGGCCAAAGGAAATCTAATTACGAAGAAAACGAAGCCGAGAAACAGCAGAACAATGATCTAATAGAGGCGCTGAAGAGGGAGATAAAGTCACGTGTCGCCGAACTGATACAAGCTAGATCAGCTATAGGAGAAGACGAAGTACATGTCAAGAAGTACTTGAATGACATATGTCCTATTGGAGACAAAACAGCGGATCAGGTAAGGTTTTCAACTTCGTTTACGTTGATAGCATCGATCGTCATAGCTCGCAACGCAAATAAGGCTCCAAACACATTAAGCTTAAATCTCAAATTTCAGTGTAATAATGGTTATTCCCTTCAATAGTATGCTTCTTCGTGACGGAAGTACATACAACGGCAGTACCTACAACTCTTCTACCGGTACTCAAAATGAGAATCACGGAAAGTTGTAATATTCTGCCCAATCATTTTTTTTTTATTATTCTGTAGATCCTCCAGTCCCATTTACCTCGCGCGCCCTGACTCGTAAGAGGTTTGACCCCGTCCAAAAAAAAAAAGTCAGGTTTTTTTATTGCCCTTGTAGGCAGGGTGAGTCTTGTAGGCCCACCTAATGGTGTGCAGTTACCGTCCCTAATAGACGTCAGCAATGCCAATGACAGTGTCAAACCGCCGCCTATCGCTAAATAATTTCCTGCAAGCACTAAAATAGGGTTCCGTTTATCTCGTACCTACTGTACATAGATTGCACTGTATTCTATTCAAATCAACTTTAATATATTCACACTTAAAAACCAGAGATCGTTGTGCCGAAATTGTTTGCTAAATCTGCAAAGTGGAAAATAATTGCTCAATGTGTTTCATGTTTTAGATTCATCAATCATTTCAACTATATACATATACAAAAATAATTATCGTTTATTCACAGATAGCCCATAATTTAGATCTAAAAGTCATTGAACAGCGTAAAATGTTGGATCTACTGAAATACGAGAGACGCAGTAAAAAGAGGAGACTCACGGAACTGGAGAAAGAATACGAAAGCCTCTTGATTGAGAACAGCAAAGGTGAACTTGTCAAATCGAAAATTTCTAGTCGCGCCAGAAAGGTAAATAAATCTTATAAAAATAAAACCAGGGCAGCTTGTTATTAATGTAACTTTCGACTCCTTCTTGTGATCTTTGCTCCACGATTCCTGATCTCATCCCTAATTATCAAACAAGGTTTTAAGAGAGCCATTAGAGATAAAGGTTTTAGCTGTGCTCATGACATTGCCGAAGTCAATGGATAACCGTGTCTCACCGCTTTTGCTGCATGCCTGCTATAGCAATCCGTAAGAATATTATTATTGAAAGGATACGAAAATTCCTGCTTCAATTATCCACAGTCTCCACCTCGACGAGATATGAGATTGAAGTACCAAATACAAAGGGTCATGGGCTATCTTACCAGTCAAATCGAATCGCAAAATCATTTCACGAAAGAAATGGCTGCACGTTGCACCATGCAAATTCACATGACGTCTTACCACCAATAATCACAATATTTATTAATTAGCAGATTTATAATCCGCTATCATAGCCTTGACCTATATCTCTATTCATGTAACGGAAATTTTCAAAGTAATTTTCACCATCTTCAAGGCGATCGCTTACCTTTGATATTTGGACACCCTTGCAATACTGAAATTACTGTAGATTAATATTCTGATCAAGATTAAAATCAGGATTAAAATCAAACCCAACGTATCTACATCACTCCATATGACGCTAGCGGCTACTTACGCAGAACGACGGCCTCTATTGAAAATATCTATAAACTTAGCTTTTCTCTTTACAGCTCGTTTCGCATTTAGAGAACGAAATTCATAAAGTGTTAATACAATGGACAGAAGCGGAACTGGTCAAGAAAAAGTACTTTTCTATCAGGTACAAAAATGTTAAAAAGAAAAAAATTATACACATAAAAAAATGTATGCACAGGAATGATAGGAATCTATTCAATCTTTTCCCGAATTGCGGAGTAAGCTGCATATTTAATGCAAATAGCAAAACGCAAATCATACTCTGAAGATAATAGCAATTTTAGTACTAATAATAATTAATTAATAATAATAGCTAATAGGTTAGGTAATTGCAATTCTTAATGTAAAGTTCCAACATGTGAACTCCCCAGCGATAAAATGGATATTATTTAAAAAAGCAAGTTTCTACAAATATTTCTTCTGAGCCGGTCTCTTCATTGGTGAAGGTCGTGTCTAATTTGAAATGTTGAATTCTTTTAAAAAGATCTTCAAATAGAACATCTCCAACTTTAACAAAGGTCTATCTCCATGGATTTCGGGCACTAATGATAAGGAACAAAAGTCATAGGTATATCAGACCAGAGACCACTAGCTACACATGTCTGGTTGGGGTCGGATGACCATGCCTGATCTGTACCCCGTTATTTATTATTATTAAATACTAAAGTTTAGACGACTAATATTAAATACTCATGTTTACGAGGCTAGATAACAACGAATATAGAATAGATTCTTTCGAGTTTTTCAGACAAGCCCTCATTGATGACTCAGTCAAATTCGAAAGTTCCTTGTCACGTATTGAAGATCTATTGAACAAACAACGAGATGAAATTAAAAAACTTGAGGTAATCGAATTAAACTAAATGAATTATTCTATATTATATCTATGTTTTAAAATTACAATAAAACGTTTTTTCTTTTGGAGATAAATTTATTTCGAATGCGGAGAGAGAGAAAGAGGGGGGGGGGGCAAATATCAGATGCAATAGGTTTTTGGAATGAACTCCTACAAACAAAATACCAACAGTGGTAGGCGTAGCAATTTTTTTTTACCTACCTGCCAATAGCCACGAATAGTGTCCTATTCAAGCTTCACTATGACTGGTACTGGAGCTCACGAGCCTGAAAACATTTGACAACATCTGTCCTAGTAATAGCAATACTCCATTGAACCTAGCGCCCAATCAGAATCGCGACCCACGGAAAAGATCCGGCGAAAAACTCAACGGGTTGTGTCTGTGGGCTAAGTTGCCCGTCGAACTGTTCGTCGCATTCGACAAGTTCTTCGAGAACGGTGCTCGGGGTACACTGAGAGTCTATTGGGAGGATCCGAAATGGTATGCGGCTGTTACGGATGCGGCTGTTACTGTGTGGTTACCTGACCATTTGGGTTGGGAATGTGGCTTGCAACCCAACGTGTACAACACCAGACAAAAGGGCAGACTACACTTACTGTATTCCAATTTGGTTGTCAATTGAAACTCCGATATTAGTAACCCAGTAGTCTTATTCTTCTTCTTCTTCGCATTCTTCATTGCTGAAGGTCGTGTCCCTAAAACTTGATCGTGGCATGTCTCGTGAGCTGTTTCCATCTCGTTGGGTCTTCAGCATCTCGAATGGCGGCTGCGACTGGCAGCCCAGTTACACCAACGGCTAGGTCGGTTAGGTCGGCTAATCGGCCACGGGGTCTCTTTCCTTCTACTTTGCCCGTCACAATCACTTTGTCCAAGCTATCTGACTGTCAGCGAGCAATATAGCCGAAATAGCTAAGGATCCTCTGGTAACAGATTGTTGAGAGCCTGACTCGGATGCGAAGCTGATCCAGGATAGATTTATTTGTCCTAATGTAATGTAGTAATGTATTCATAATTTCAAAAACGTTCTGGTGCAATATTTGTTGTATTTATACACAAAAGTATTTACGCAGTATGTACGGGAAGAGGCCGCGGAGATGCGTATCCGCGCGACAGCGGCTACGGCCGCGGAGGCTGCACGTGCTCACGATGCAGAACACGCACGAGCTACGGAAAGAGCCTACTTCTCTCAAAGATTCGGCGAGAGAAAACGGGAACTTGAGAAGTTGGAGAAAAGAGTATTTCCGCCCAACAGTAAGCTGTTCTTTAATTCTATTTAGGTTCGTTTTTGACGACTTCACCAGTGAGAGAATTTCAGAAGGGGATTTAAAATCCATTGTACATATACTTGCGATGCAGTCCGCGTCGAACACTGTCGATCCATAAGGGATTGAAAGGTAAGCTGCTTAAGTCGGACCCGTTAACCTCTTTTTAAAATCAGTTATTTTAACACAATTTTTCTAATAAACGAAACAGCACGGGAGGTGTCAATATTTCCTTTTTTTAGTAAAAAAATGTGGTTTTTATTATGAATAATGAAGCTTCGGAGGAAGAAGCTTTGAAGATATGGAGAGGGAGTGTTCATCCCCTTTCCTCATCGATCCGTCGCCGCAGCAGCGCATATATATACAAACAAACAAAAATTAATTCCTATTTATAAATAAGATAGATTATGTCATATTTTAAAAAGTAGTATTTAATGCTGTGTGCTACAAGCATACAACATGAAATACTTACTACTTTACATAGAACATTCCTTTGGAAGGAAAGTGTCAATGATAATATTAAATCGAGGAAGTTCTGTTTTTAACTATTATTGTACATTATTTTTCCAATTTTTAAAGTATATAACACACTTTAGGTCGATCAGTGGTTCGTCAAGAGTCTACCAGATCAGATCGGGAAGCCGAAGCGGTATCCGAGGAAGCATCAGCCGCAGCTCAGATGGAAGACATTTTCCAGAAACTTATGAAATTAACTGGTACTTAATCCATTTCTTATCTAAACGTTTTCCCTAAATGCTTATTGCTTGATTGTCTCACGCTATCAGACCAGCAACCAGTTCAAATGCAACCGTCGTCCGTGACATTGACACTGTCTTTACATGCCATGAGACTGTGAAGCTTGGGCACATGTCCTTTTCGAACATACAAAGAAGAATAAGAAACGCCTCTCCAATTCTACTAGTGTTGTATTTTATTCGGATTGCATGAGCTACATACACAATTAAAATTAATTTTAAGGGTTAATTCTGCATAAAATTTTTTATAGCTTAGATGGGTGGACGAGCCCACAGCTCACCTAGTGGTTACCAAAGACCATAGAAATCTACAACGTAAATGCGAAACGCATTACTGCTTCACGGCAGAAATAGGCAGGGTGGTGGTACCTACCCGTGCGGACTCTCAAGATGTCCTACTGTCAGTAATTACACAAATTATAATTTTGCGAGTATGATTTTTATTACACGACGTTATTCCTTCACTGTGGAAGTCAATCGTGAACATTTTTTAAGTACGTATTTCATAGGAAAAATTGGTATCCGCCTGCGGGATTCGAACACCGATACATCGCTACATACGAAAGCCCCGGACGTCTTATTATTTAGGCCACGACGACTTCAGTCTTGAATTTGCTATAACTACGAGTATATATTTATTATTTTCGACCTTTCAAATCCTATATGTTAATAAAAAAAAGAGGATTATCTGCGTCAAAAATGTAAAGTAATAATGTAAAGTCTAAATAAGATATACAAAATTTTCTGTAGGTGTCACAAATCCTGAAGAAGTGTTCGACAGGTTCCGCGCCCAGCGCGACACCTGCAAACGACTGAGCTACCTCCAGCAGACCACCGAAGAAGAGAAACTGGACCTCGAGCAGAGACAAACGACGCTGATGGCCGAACTGGAAGCTTTCAAATTCGCTTCAGTCAAAGACAAAGATGAGTACGTCATTAAGAATTCTAAACTAGATTTTATTTATTCATTATTAAATGCACGAATAATCTATAATTATTAATACGTGAAGGAAAAACTTTGTATCCCTTTTTACGAAAATTGTGTAATAGTATTTGAAAATAGAATCATAATAGTGCACAAACTTATAATTTCAATTGGTAATAGTCGAATTTCGACTACCAGGGGACCACTACAAGTAATTATTTGTTAAAACTACGTCACTTATATTATTTAACTGTTCTACCCCCATAACGTTTACGTTAATGCCAGCAAAAATTTTATTAAGTTGAGCACAATCGTAACAGTATAGGTAATTATCGCATAGAACAAACTAGATGGAAAATGTAGCTCGCTAAGCAATTCGATTTGAGATGGAAAAAAAAATTATTTATGACCACTACGCTCGATATAGACAATGGCTTAGCCGACGCCGCTCCGCCAATCCTCCCTTACGGCCCGGATTCGAATCCATCCCCCGAGGACACCGTCGAATCCATAAACATCATTATCCAGCAGTCGAACTCATGACCTACCTTAGTGGTATTAGATCTTGAAGTATACGGTTAAAACCTTAAATGAATCTGGTAACGTCTGTGCCCCTCTTCAAGGCGTTGGCACCCAAATTGTTAAGTATGTGGACAGAAACAAAATATAGCAACTGTCATTTATCTACCAATCTACAGTAAAACTTAGAACCTCAACTTTGATTCTTCCAGGGGTCAAGATCAAATCAACGACTTAAAGATCGAAATACAGAAAGAGCAGGATATTCACGATGAACTACAGAAGAAAATAGACGATCTCGAAACATTTCTACTCGAAATCAAGAGATTGCTCCACGACCTCTGCAAGTTATTAGATGTATGTCATTTTAACTAGTAAATTACGGAACGAGGTCTGAGGCGCCTTGTTCGCATCTCCCTTGCGGCGGGCTAAGAACTTCAATTTGATTTATTGTAAGATAGAGAACTGTGTACTTAGTGCGAGTTTTTTAACGTTCTCGATAGCGTAAGAGTTAGCTCATATTTGTATGGAATGGGATCGTTTTCCTACGTTTGCCGCTAGGAGCGCTGTTCCAACTGCATACAAAGTTGGATTAACTTTTACGCTATCGAGAACGTTAAAAACTCGCACTAAGCACACCGGTTAACAGATACCGAACGAATTGCTTGCTTGACATGAAACCAGATTTCTGTGTAGAGCGTGGACTGTAATTTGTACTGGTCGCTTCAATAATTAGATATATTCAGAGAGAAGGTTATTTTTATTTTATTTTAATGTAGTTACAACACGTGCACGTACGACCTGAATTTTTGATTGACTTACAATGACTGTGTTGCCACAGTTATTATTCTGTTTCAAAATTCAAAAAACAGTCATGTTTAGAATTGCTCTAAACAATTTCGAATTTATTATGGTTTATACTGACGAATTTAATCATGCTTAACTTTTCACAATTCGCGAACATAAAGACTGTAGATATTCGATTTTTTAAATAATAAAAAGCAAATTCTTAATAGATCTAGCGTCTAGTTTTATATGAAAATACAAAGATACGATCTTCCACCAAGCGTTTTGTGTAACCAATTTTATCAAAACCACGAATTATAACCAATATTCAAATATAGTACATGGCCGCCCCACTCTTCGCATCGGAATGCAAGAGTGTTTCGCGGCACAAAGTAAACAGGATGGTGGTACTTACTTATGCGGTTCTATACGTCGTACTGCCAGTAAAAGCCGGCTGAAAATCGGGTGTGACAAAGGTATCGGTTGCGTTTTACGCAGCCCAGGCACCACCCAGGAGGTGGCACCGCACAGCCATCTTTAAGCATACAGCTCACTGACTGGTGTTTGGACCTCTCGTGAATCCGCACGAGTAGGTACCACCGCCCTGCCAATTTCTGCCGTGAAGCAGTAATACATTTCGGCTTGAAGAGTGGGACAGCCGTTGTAGCTATACTGAGACCTTAGAACTCAAATCTCAAGGTGGGTGGCGGCATTTACGTTGTAGATGTCTATGGACTCCAGCAACCACAACACCAAGTAGACTGTGAGCTCGTCCACCCTTCTAAGCAATAAAAAAATACAAATCTGTGAGGGACAGCCGCTGAGCTAGAATAATTAAGACGCCACTCTTATGTTTAAAGGTGGGGCAACAATTTTGACGCTGGCTAGTCAATGGCTTTTAATACCCGTCTAATACTTACTCTGTTAAGTCTTATCAGCTCTTAAGCTATCAAGCTCTTACTAAACTAATCTGTTCCTTAAGTAAAACTAATCTGAATTGGTATTCAGTTGATACAGGAGCCGTCAGTGCCAGAATGGACAGCAGAAGCGCGCGACGTCCATGAATTGGTGGTGGTGCTCACATCTAGATACGAAAAAGCCAAAGCTAGATCTGATGAGATCAAGGAGAAGAATAAGGATGTTACTACGATCATAGTGCCTTCTAATGTGAGAAGTTTTCGAAAATATTGTTACGCGCTGGGGTTCGGCATAAATAAAACTTTCACCGAAGTACAAATTAAAACTCTATTAAACACTCAAAACACTTATGGAACGCTTTACAATTCGTACCTCAGTTCTTCCGCTTCGCTTCAGGTGATCCGTTCGCTGCTTCGCTTTGAGTAGATCCGATTCCTAACTGCCTTCATGTCATGTATGCAACGCATTTATAGTCGACACGACAACTACAATTATCAAGAACATTCCCGACAGGGCGAGTCGTTTCGATATGTGTTACCGCTATTTAATAAGAGATGGAATTACACTACTCGGGCGCTCTCGATATTGCTAGTTCTTTTGATATTAATTTCTGCTATTCGACGACAGATGGCGTTACTCTAACCGGCGTAACAATATGATTATTAGCTTAGGTAAACAAACAGTTGGTGAAACAGCTCTGAAATACTCATTGCCAGTGACATAATTAGTAATAATCACATTTAGATCACGACTTAATGTGTAAGATGACCGCTTTACTTTTACTGCCATTGAATTTCTCGCCAGATCTTCTCAGTGAGTCGCGATTCTGATCTGGTCATAAATTCTGCGAAATAGGTACTGTTCTTACTTACTTGTTTTACAACGTTAATGTCCATATATTTTTTTCAACTTGTAGTCTAATTTTACAGGTGCTAAAACGTCTTATTAGTCCGCACGGTTAGTTACCACCACCTTGCCTATTTCTGCTGTGAAGCAGTAATGCGTTTCGGTTTGAAGGGTGGGGCAGCCGTTGTACTGTAAAAACCGAGGCCTTAGAACTCATGTCTCGAGATGGGTGGCGCATTTACGTTGTAGATGTCTATGGGCTCCAGTAACTACTTAACACCAGTTGGGCTGTGAGCTCGTGCCCCATCTAAGCAACAAAAAAAAAGTGAAAGGAACCAATCTAAGGTATGTCTTTCAGCAAACTAGCGCGGCCGCTTCCGTGGCTGGACTCAGCGTGCACAGTCATAGCACGCCTAAGGAGTCTGACAAGCAAATACCAACCTATAAGGAGCTCTTGCAAAAGGAACCTGTCAGAGCACCACGTGAGTTTTGCGAACGTTTTGGTACTTCGTAGTGCTATCCCTCTCCCACTCCCGCACCGTAATTGTGATGACGTCATCAACCTTTCTCCGAAATTTCGTTTTATCATGATTCATATGTGTTTCCTTGATTCTTTGTTCTGGTCGCGACGCCGTAGAGAAAATTTTTGGACCAATTATTAAAAAAAAAATCTGATGTCTGGTCCTCAATCAAGGGCCAATATCAATAATAAATAAGCCCTAGAACAATGAGTCATCAATAACCGTTATTGAGTACATAACATATTGAAGTGTGGCAATACCATTATTTGGTTGTTGTGAAACTAAAGTCCTTTTAGCACTAAAAATACATTTTCAATAAAGTGGCATTACATAAACGTAGTTTTGCGGTTTTAGCTCTAGGGCACAGATTATACCTATGAAATGGTCTTATGAAATATATAACTACACATTTAAACCAACGTCAATTTGGCAGGTTGAAAATTTATTTTTTCCTTTCCACCGAAAAGAGCTTAGGCCTTAATTGAATAATGTTTGTATGTGCAAATATCATAATAGTATTATGATCGAGATAATGTTATGTTCTTGGTATATCAGTTTTTATTTAAGTTTTTGGAAAATTTTCCTCTAATAGATCACCAAATACATAGGTACATTCGATTTTTTTTGTCGAAAGTACAAACTTATTGCGGTTAACGAAATAAACAGGTTTATGTACTATAGTATAGATGTTTTGAGTCGAGCAGAAACATTTCTCGTTGATTTAATGTATATATATAGTTCCATAATTACCTAACTATATTCTGTAGCTGCATTTGTGTTTATAGTTGAAAACAATCACGCTACTTCAGCTATAGCTGTTTGGTTGTTTTAAATCTTGCTTACAGCATCCGATGAAGAGGAAGACATCCCGTCAAGATGCTATCTGAAGAGGCAAGCTCAAGTTATTGTCGATACCAAATGCAGAAGAAAAGGATTCCGTCCATTCCAGAGGCGATAACATCCCCATAAATGTTCACAACACGTATAGGAAAAATACATCTACCACTAAAAATATTTATTGAATTAAAAAGGATTCTAAAATAAATAAAAACTTTTTCTTTCGATACCCATGTGTATGAAGAAGAGAAAAAACTACAAATATGTACTTTGTCCTCAAACTAATTTTATTACATGATATTATTTGTTCATTATGAAAGTCAATAATAAATACGTGTCAAATACGTGGCAACGTATCGCAAATTTAGCCACAAGATACGCTGTAAGCTTGTGTAAGCTTATATTTAAATATAGATATTAATAACAATTAATATTATTTTCATGCGAGATCCTCTAACCGAAATAGTTTTAAAAAGGCATTCAAAAATATAATTTGTACAAAGATTAAATATTGTAAATGTTGCAAGATATTTTTAGACATTTTTAAATACACATTACACTACTATAAAGTAAATAATAAAAAATCACAAATTGAATTGACAAATTCAACTCAAAATTGTGACTGACAGTTTCGTAATCATGTTCATAGTCAAATCATATTAATATTTTATTTTGTATTCTTTAATTTTCTAATAATGTTTAGCTCCTACAAAAATTCCTATTTGCAATTGGTATGTGCGGTCAATCCACGCTTACTGAA
Organism: Bombyx mori; assembly: GCF_030269925.1. Classification (NCBI taxonomy): domain Eukaryota; kingdom Metazoa; phylum Arthropoda; class Insecta; order Lepidoptera; family Bombycidae; genus Bombyx; species Bombyx mori. The sequence goes on from NC_085121.1 coordinate 2,512,821, forward strand.
CAAAGCCGTGGACTACGCATTGCGAAAACCATACAGCGATTCGCATGATGGTAAGAAAATAAATATTATATCTCTATACAGTCAAACCTGGATAAGCGAGAGTTCAAGGGAGCACAATCTCATTCTCGCTTATAGAGGTTTCTCACTAACCCGAGTTTCTCGCTAATGCACTCTCTGAATTTCATTTCACGATTTTCCGGATTCAAACGCATTCACTGTTTTAAGTTTATCACTTAATGACAGTACTTTAATTTTCCGTTTTGACATGATGCAGAACAGAACTTTCCTTCGCAATTGATTAACGATAAACTGAGTAAGTCCGACAAACAGGACGGTACATAGGCACACGTGTCCATTCGAAAAGAATGCGATAAAATAACAACGTTATTTATTTCCACGAAATATAATAGATTCAATATTGATGAGAAAACAATGCAAAAATAATGGTAGGAAGTTCCACGAAAGTTAAGAATGGGTCATAGAATAGCAGATGTTAAATTTGTAATTTGTTGTGTCATTTCTTCCTCTTAAATAATATAAAGAAATAAAGCTTGACTGTCGCTTATAGAGGTATAGATAAGTAGCAGTCTCACTTACGGAGGTCCATGAGGGAAAAACGACTCTCTCTTACAGAGGTTTCTGTTTCTCGCTAATAGAGGTTTTGGGAGCTTAAAATGACGGGTCCTGACAATTACTCTCACTTATAGAGTTTTCTCATTTATCCAGTTCTCACTTACCCAGGTTTGACTGTATATAAAAATGAATTGCTGTTCGTTAGTCTCGCTAAAACTCGAGAACGGCTGGACTGATTTGGCTAATTTTGGTCTTGAATTATTTGTGGAAGTCCAGAGAAGGTTTAAAAGGTAGATAAATATGAAAATGCTCGGAATTAAATAAAAATAACAATTTTGTTTTTCCTTTGATGTGTCCCCCGTCGGACGGATTCCTTTTGTTTGTTTTAAATTTATTTTATACAAAAACTTAGAGGTATTTTATTTATCGATTGAGGCACTACGAAGTCTGCCGGGTCAGCTAGTTAAAAATAAAATGTTCAGCTTACATTAAAAGGTTTTATCAATCGGTTTGTGTAACAGACTAAAATATTCTAAATAATTAAATACGATTGTTTTCTCACAACACGCTTACTACAACCTACGGCTTGTTTTATAATTAAGAATTAGTGCTTTAGGTGTTCATTATTAACCAATAATGAATAGGTACTTATAGTGTAGAATGGCTGCACCCTTTTACAATATTTCTAGCGCGTCTAGATATTATTAATTAAGGTAAAAATTTTGCTGTGACCCTACACTAAAAATGAAATCGTCCATCTCAAGAAGCGCTTTGACTTTATCTTTGACATTAATAACATCTAAGTATGACGGTGACCATTTACCATCAGCGGCCTGAACGTTTCTCTCGCTTCAAAGAACATAGAAACATCATATGATTAAGGTCTCAATTACTTTGGTATAACATTCCTAATCATCACACGCATGATACCAGAAATAGACTGTGTGATTCTTGTCCATAAATGCAACCAGGAGCTTTAGCATAACATATTGGCTGGTTGGACCATTTTTTACTGGTGGTAGGACCTCTTGTGAGTCCGCGCGGGTAGGTACCACCGCCCTGCCTATTTCTGCCGTGAAGCAGTAATGCGTTTCGGTTTGAAAAGTAGGGCAGCCGTTGTAACTATACTGAGATCTTAGAACTTATATCTCAAGGTGGGTGGCGGACTTACGTTGTAGATGTCTATAGGCTCCAGTAACCACTTAACACCAGGTGGGCTGTGAGCTCGTCCATCCATCTAAGCAATAAAAAAAAATTTAATGACTGACTCAGTGGTGCAATCGTTAGCGCCGCTGAATATTGCGCTGAGGGTCGTGGGTGCAACAAATAGGTTTGTTTGCTCTTTGTGTGTTTATTATCTAAATAAGTATATATTTAAATGTATATAAGTATGCATGTCAGTCTTTGGTACCCATTACACAGGGAATCCCAATTTAGGGCATGAAAACCGTGCGTGTTTGGTTCCCAGTTATTAGTAAGTTATGTTTGATCCTACAAGAGGCAAGTCTTGTCATACGAATTACCATACACTACTAACGCTAAGAAAACGAGTTCTATCAACACTGTGGGAGGCTTAAACGACGAAAGGAAAGATCTTCCACCGAGCGGGTGATATTGCTCGGTAGACCGACGGTCCGAATGTTGTTGTTCGGAACTTGTATATATGCAAACTTAACTTGAAAATATCGTAAGCGAGATTCGGGCATCTGTGAAATATCTTGCGTTGTATTGGCTACCCGCCACAACACAAAGTGACTGGCTGAGCCTTTGCTCGCCCACCTGTCCTGGCGAAACTGGAAAGGCCTCCGGCCCACCAGTAATCCTTCAACCATAAAAAAAAAACACAAAGTGAATTCTCAGATTCCAAAATTCATAATTTATTACACATTTAGGGTTACGTCCTCAATAAAGTTTTCATTTATCTCCAGCCCTTCCACCAGCGCAAAGACTAGAATCTATGCAACCTTCACTGTACGCTCCGCACGTGGATATTTCACGAGCGAAGATAGGTTTCGGAGTCACCGGTCTCAGAGTCCTTGTAAGGCAGTTGCATTCAGAGGATCATTTAGTGCAACTTCAAGCTTTGCACAGTGTGTTAGACGAAGTAAGTACAGTCTTGTCGCCTGCTGGCTATGGATTTTACTGTATTTGTAAGGCGGTTTGGTTGTTATAACGATTGTTTTACCGGATTTTACTAAATCAAACACAGTGAGTGATCATGTAATAAAAACTCCAACCAACATAAATCGACATTAAAGATATAGAGTATAATTGAGAATCTATCATAGATTTATAGATCTATACCTAATTAATTTTAGAAAATGTACATAATATATTATGTCGAATTTACATGATTTTTATTATGTTTTTATTATTTGGCGAATGATTTTAAATAAGACAAAGTAGTTATTTATTTATTGATTATTATTATTAATACTTTATTTCTGTTTAAAAAAAAACCATAGCATTTTATTAGTAAGTATTACTTATAATGTATCTTAGTAACTTCAAAACCTAACACAGACTATCCATTACAATTTTTTTCTTCGAAGTGCCGTGCCTGCTTCTTATGCTATTAATTAGCAGTCCCTCGACATGATGTTCAGAAGACTGTTGCCACTGTCACGCACTCGACGCAATAACGATGCACTTCTCTTCCGCATTATTATTGTTTTGTAAAAAGTCAAATTTTTACATACCACGGAATAAGAATTGTAGAAACACGGAATCGAAGGCAATTAATTTTCTTTTATATTGGTTTAGATATACACAAGTGTATATTTTTTTCAAATTTCAGGTTCAAATAACTGAGCATGCGATGGTCCTAATAAATTTACACATCGCGTATCGCCTTATAAACTTGATGCTCAATCCGGACCCGGTTATTAAAGAAAAGATATGCATGATCCTCACTCACCTGGCGTCTTACTACCAAGGTAGAAAGCAGATTATGTCTAGGCCTATCATCATAGAAAATCTCATGTGGCTGATGATGCGGGAAAGAAAGGAGATACGTTACGCTGCTGCTTACACTCTAAGGACTTTAGCAAGAGACCGGTGTGCCTGCGAAATCCTGATCGAGAATGAAAAAATTGTCGACAATCTCCTGAAAACAATCAAAAACGATCATAAAGGGATTATTCTGTTGCATTTAAAGACATTAACAAACCTTGCGGAATGGGATCCTGTCATACCGCTGAAGTCCAACGCTTTTCGTATAATGCTAGTGCTGTTTGATGATTTTGATCCAAGAATAGTGGCCGGTGCGATGGATTGCATGACACAACTTTGCAAACACGACGTCGGAAAAATACTGGCCGACGAGAACGATTTAGTGTTTAAATTGAAAAAGTATTTAACATCGAAACACATTGAAATCATCATCAGCGCTGTGTGTCTGTTGAATTATACAACTTTGACGACGCGTTCAAAATGGCGGGCTAAGGAATGTTGTTACGAACTGACGAGACTTCTCGTAAATTTGTGCCACGTTCCAAACTTGCCGCCATTACAAATAAACGCTATGCATGTCTTAATTAATCTTTGCGACTGCCCCGACGTTAGGTATCATTTGAAAAAATATTGGGAGAATAAAATAAAAGCAATCAGAATAAGGACGGACGAACAATGGGATGGAACGAGTGAGACGACGAGTTACGGATTCGAAACAGGACATAATTACAGGACCATGTGTATAGAAGGCGTGGAAACGATTAAAAATGATGGCGGCAATGATTTGGAATGCCTTAACGTATCTAGTTACCTGCGCAGAGTCTGTGAAGTGAAGGAGAAGTTGATTCGTGCCATTAATTGGAAATGTTACATAGATTAGCTTTTTTTCATCAACGCAACACGTAATAAATAGTTAATCAACGAACATAAATAGTATTTTATAGTATTTTACATTGAATTGTGAAGGTTTACCAAAAAGGTTGAAATATTTTTTCAGGTAATTATAATAAATTTTTAGAAATATTTATTCGGTTTTCTCCTGTTTTATAAGTCCAATTAGTTACTCTAACCAGCGTGTATCGTAAAACCGTAACAACTGTCATTGAAAGTTTTGTTTAGCTTCGCTTTTCTCCAATGTTATTCAAGAATTTTCGA